>NC_064425.1:5360000-6077500 GCF_023375975.1 Astyanax mexicanus
CTGAAAGCCTGACTTCTTTTTTTCCACTGAAATACAGTCAGATGCAAAAGTATTCATACCCCTTGAAGTGAGATTTTTAGAATTGAGATTTTAAGTGATAGGCAAACACATGGTATTGCATAAGTGTGAAATGTAACGAAAATGATACATGGTTTTCAATATTTTTATCAAATAAAAATCGAAAAAAGTGTGACGTGCAAAAATATTAGAGATACTAATGCCTGGAAACTTGAGATCATTAAGGCGTGGCCACGACTTATTAAGGCGTGGGAACAAGTTAATTCAATCGTAGCCATTAAGGTTTGGCCAAAATGTCCTTTTGTTTCAAAGCTATTAAATGAGGGGGTTGTGCAAATAAAATGACTGCATAAGGAATGTACACAGGTCTGCATACTGTCTGCGTCTGAGCCAATCAGATTTTAGTATGAGAATTTAGTGTATTTTAGAATTACACCATGTCTAACTGCAAGAGATATCACCAAAATATCACCATAATTCACTCAGAGATTAAAAAAAAAAGAAACCAGTTCACTCTCCATTTTCTTACTAAAGATAATCCTTGAATTAAAGGAGCTTGATGTATTTATTCAGTTTCTTCATGAGCATTAATTTACAGAAAAGCAAGGTTTATTATTCTCCAGCTAGATTTAATTAACTCGTTTCCACACCTTAATAAGTTGTGGCCATGCCTTAATGATCTTGTTCCCACAAGGCTCCGTACATTTTTAGTGTGAACGCTAAAGCTTCTTAACGTGGCCCGACAGCAAATCACCCCTGTGTTTTGATGTTACTATATATGTTAAAACATATATATATATATATATATATATATATATATATATATATATATATATATATATATATATATATATATATATATGTTATTATATATGTTAAAACATATATAATAACATCAATACCACATCTTAACTAGCTCCTAATGCAGAAATTATGTGAGAAATCTGATCATAAGTGACCATTGAAGACTCAATTAAACACTAGATGTAAAAGCTTATGGCTATGTTAGCGTTCTTTAGGCAAGCAATCAACTGTGGACTGTGTAGCTTGATTTAGAGCGCGTTAGTGTGTCTTTGCTATCGTAACGACTGGTAAAAGTACACCTTGCGCAGCAAAAAGCAAACAAAAGGCATGTATTATTTTTATTATATATATATTTATTTTATTATTTAAACTCTGTATTAATCATGGAATGCGTTTTGTGTGTAACATTAAGTAACAATAATAAAACAGTAACAATAAAATCAGTGTTTCACTTGCCATTCCTTTTAAGAGTTGGGTGCTCTCTGACTCTCTGGTGGATTGGTATTTTAATGGAACGGTTGTTTTATTGTTGAGTTTGTGCAAGGCTGTGTGTCCTTGTGTGCATGTAACAAGCAGCGGTGCACCTGCGTTGCTAGGAAAGCAATGGGTGTCTTAACTGTTGACTGTTGTCAGGGTTTTAATCGGTCAGTGGCGCACCTGTGTTTTCCATTGCCAAGATAGCAACATTACAAGAACTCACCTCATTTCCAGACCATGCACATTGGTGTATATATATTTGTGTATTTAAGCATCTTTGCTATTTTAATAGATAGATAGATAAATAGATAGATAGATACTTTATTTATCCCGAAGGAAATTTAGGAAATTTAATGATGCAGACGCATCTGTTGGCAGGGTGTAAGATAGCAATAGGCATCGCGACACGCCTTGCGCAGGGTGTAAGACTCCTTGGATCAGCATGAATGAGGTCTATTCTGCACATGCTGTTGAAACGTCTTCTCTCATTAATTTTTCCTAAGTTCGCGTGTTGGTTGAGAGACAGAAGATATTTAAATATAATGATATAATGATACTTTAATGGAGGTCATATCCATGCTTCTATTAATATTCTTTTAATTATAATGTATTTTTCTTGTATTTTTTTGTATTATTTTTTTAATTGTTCTGTATTATGTATTAAATGTCTGAATATCTTAAATTTCTTATATTCCAATTTTATTAATTTCAATTGTTATAAATGTAAGTTTTTTTCCCCCTTTAATTTATAATATCTCATAACTTTCTTTTAAACCTTTTCTATATTGAGTCTTAAATCTTTCTGTAAAGCACTTTGAATTGCCTTTGTGTATAAAAGGTGCTACACAAATACACCTGACTTGCCTTTTAACAAACCACACCCTTAAATCTGATCATAACTGAATCTGTTGTCCTGCCACGAGAGGTAAAGAAGGCATTGTGGGTGTGTTTGGAGGAGCGTAAGGAAAGCTGAATACAAAAGGAAAAATAAAGGAGGACACCGTACATAAACACAAGAGCGTAACTGATGACTATCAGTTTACAGAAGTTACAGTAAATATAGATATTTACTTTTCATTGGCTGGTTTATATGAGCTGTATTTTGTCTCTAACTTGCTTTGCAGAACTGCGAGGCCAAGGTGAAAAGGGAGGTTCAGGCCAGTCAGGACTCAAACAAAGTCAAAACTGTCTCCTCAGGACCAATCAGGACAAACGTGAACAACGGTAAGAGTAAAACTGGCAGATACTGATGTCCATCCTTTAAAGGTTTGGAAACAGTGCTTTTTGACCAAAATAACTGAGGTTCTGTGCAGATTTTTAAGAACCAATGTACTTTTTTTAGTGAACCAGCCCATGTTTGCATGTTATGTTACAAAACGTCTCTCTGTTTGCACTGAAGAACCTACAGTTCTTTCAGTTCCAGCCAGGAATCATTCTTTTTTGGCTTCCAGAACCTTTTTGTTGGTGGAAATGCTCAAAGCAGCTCAGAATCAGGTGCATAACCCAGAATGGAGCCCATTCATTTGGTGGAAAAGAATTAATAGTGTCTCTCTAGCGCCTCTGCTGGATGGTTGCAGGAATATTATGCAGCTCTACCAATAGACAAGTGTTTCAATGATGAAACAGCTCATTTTTCATATAATAATTCTAACAATTAGTCTGTACTGTGCTAATATTCACACATTTTATATAATTTTATTTCTAACTTTTTCCCATTTTCTCCCTAATTTACACGGCCAATTATACAACCCACTCATTAGGACTCCCCCTATCACTAGTGATGCCCCAACACACCTTGAGGGTGAAGACTAACACATGCTTCCTCTGATACATGTGAAGTCAGACACTGGCTCTTTTTGAGCTGCTGCTGATGCAGCATTACCGAGCAGCATCACAGCAAGCTCGGAGGAAAGCGCAGCGACTCGGTTCTGATACATCAGCT
This sequence comes from Astyanax mexicanus, assembly GCF_023375975.1. Lineage (NCBI taxonomy): Eukaryota > Metazoa > Chordata > Actinopteri > Characiformes > Acestrorhamphidae > Astyanax > Astyanax mexicanus. The sequence goes on from NC_064425.1 coordinate 5,363,242, forward strand.
CACAGACTCCCTGTGCTGCAAACATCATCCTAGGAGTGATGTGAGGAGAGAGCGCCATCTACCCACCCGGAGGGAGCAGAGCCAATTTTGCTCCCTCTGAGCGCCGGCAGCTTGATGGCAAAACTGCATGAACGGGGGTTCGAACCTGCGACCTCCTGCTCATAGTGGCACTCGGTGCCCTATATTGACACATTTTAATTTTATTTTCAAATCGTTATTTTGCTATATCACAAGAAGACAGGGTTACACAGGGAATTTCCTGGATGTAATCACTCATACCAGTGTGTGCTAAACTTTTAGAAAGAAGTATATAACAGAACATCTAACAGAATATAACCCCATATAATAGAACATCTCAGGGTGGAGTTACAGAGGTTCCTAAAGGTGTCTGAAGTGGTTGGTTGGGCTGAAGTGCCGATTGCACATAAAATAGCTTCACACATTTTCAATCAGGGATAGTGCTGGCAATGTGGCTGAAAATGTAAAAAATCTGTATCTACAAGGACATTTTTTCTGAGGGCAGCAGTATGTGGACAAGCATTGTCCTGTTGGAATAGCTTAACAACATGTGCATTTAGAAAAATATAGGGTCACTGGTTTCAGGACCTCAATAACGTAACAAAGGTTGGGCTGTTTAAGGCTATACATTCACATTACCAGGCTGAAGTGACTCAAATCAGATTTTTTTTTGCTCAATGTGGCTCAGACCTATTTTTTAATGGCTGTGTGAATGTGCCAAATCTGATTTTTCCAATCAGATTTGAGTCACTTGCATATGTTGATCCTAAATCAGATACGTATCCAATCCATGGACTCTGAATTCATGCGTCTTTTTGTTTTTGCGCATTAGCTTTAGCATTAGCGCTACGTGCTTCTCTCTCGTACCCACACATCTCTTGGTGCAGCTGTGCAGCTATAGCTGCAAAAACAGCAAAAGCAAACCGCCTGTCCTTTTTTTCACCTCCTCGACCCGAGCATGAACTTCAGATCAGCTGTTTACTCTCCACTCCAGCAAAAGATGCTCCACATATGAGCTGCTAACTCATCCATTTCCCTTTATAAAGCTACGAGTCTCTTGTCTCTCTAATATGAGTATTTTTGTTGTTGGTGAAGAAGGAGACGTTTATACAGGTATCAATTGTTCTTGTTTTTCTTTAGGTGAAGCTCTAGAATCATCCAGTCAATGTAAGAAGTCTACTTTAATGGTTATATGACACTAATATTAACATATATTACATGTCTTTCTGTTTAATAATTTTTTAATAATACTCTTCTGTATTCTTTCCTCTCTGCAGTCGACTCTTATCCTTCTGAAAGCAGTTCTGCAGGAACTGTAGCAACAGCTGCTATACTGACCTGCCTGCTGAGCATCTGCACGTCTGGCCTGGTTGTGTTTATACTGGTTTATAAGAAGTATAATGTTTTCTCCATTATTAGTTAATGAACAGCTTGGACCTTTTTTTACAACTATCTACACAACAGTACCGTGGGGGAACTGTGTTCCTTTCAGTTTTCCTGAAATAATATTAATAACAATAATAAAAATCAGGTTATTCTGCCTTTGCACTATATCAATCTTAAGTTCTGTATATAAACTGGATCCATTTTTTTATTAGTATTTTTTTTTTTTGCTGATGGGGATATGTAAATTCAGATTTAATTTAAAATTAAATGATGTTTAATACATTTTGTATACCTGCATGTTAATTTTTTTTTATTGATAATTTTTTACTGTTTAATAAAGTTTTATGGCTCACTCTTTGCCAAATAAATAAATGTGTAAAACAAGATAAGTGAATTATGATGAGATGAGATGTGATTCAACCTTGGAAACTTGAAATTATAAAATATTTAACCACAGAGGAAGCAAAATGGTAAATGAATGTCATGATTTTATCATATATTATTAATTGCCAAACAATATGGACAGATTGTAAGAGAGTTGAAATGATATACAAACAAGCCTTAAAAGTTTTAGGTTAAATTTTAGTCAAATCATTGTATTTTGGCCAAGTATGGACTTTTAGGCTGGAAAAAAAAAGAAAAAAAATTTAAATTCATTATTGAGTCCACCGTGCTAGCAGAATTCTATATAAGGTCACAAATAGGCTGATTAGGTCTAAAAAAGTGTGAATGCTTGTGTGTGTTACCAGAACAGGCCAGTAGAGGAAGACACTATGACATATTTTATTTATATATCTAGCATGTTAAATTCAGCAAATAAATTAATTCATTATGCTCAAAGCTGCTCTATTGGTGGCACAACACTTTTTTTATTTAATTTAGCGTATTTATACATTTTATTTAGTATGTAGTAATCTGTACCAGCTATTTGAAAAAAAAAAACTAAACTAAAACACTTAAACTTTAAAAATTCAACTTTATATTACAATGGAAATCTCAGCTCACAGAATAGTTTAACTGAAAAAAAAAAGATTTTCTGAGGGAATCGTTCATTTTTTTAGCTTTTGGGTTCACAATATTAGACCTGCCACCAAATCCTGACAGCAATGATAAGTTATGTCGGAAGAAACTATGAATAGGCAGGCATCCAGATACATTTGTGTAAAGTGATTACTTTTATTTGTACTCTGAAGCCTATTTTTACACTTTTTGAGGATGGTGGCTTATAAGGTTAAATTTAACACTCACTACATATTACATATTGTGACACTACCACATTTTGGGACCAGTGATTTCATTATGGTTATTAGGTAACACTAAGTGTAAAGATGGCTGTTCATCATTATGAGACATGTAAAGTCCTAGGTCAGCCACGACTAATATAACTGATCAAATACAAAGTATTTTTGATATTGACATTTTTCTAATATTTACATTTAATTTATTAACATTTTGCTTTGCTTCCTGTTTTACCTAAAATACTTTTATTGTGAAATAAACTAGTGACAGGAAGTGATGGTGGCGGCCATTTTGTGTGGGGAAGATTGCTTATGAGCAGGCCCCCAGCTTTTCCCTTCCAAATCGTGCCCCTGGAAGTGTGCTGCTGAGGGATGAGAGGACCATTTGAGCAAAGCTTTCCATTCACTTTTATTTCTTTGAACCAGTAATAAATGTATTTCCCAGCTGTTTCGATTATGACACGGCCTTTTTTTTTTTACAAAGAACGGATTTTCTGTCATTTTATCCATAAAATTAATAATCTGTTCATAGCTTTAGAAAATAAAATTTTTATACAACTATGCGAACGATCACGTAAAAAAAAAACGCGACCCAAAATACCGTGCTGTAATGTTTGAATAAGTTGCTCCTCTTAATATAAAAGTACAGAGCTGACTGAATTAGAACAGGGTCAAAGTAACCTCTTATTATGAAAATATACTACTACTAACAGTTATAATACATTGTAGATAGTAGGATAGTAGTAAATAGAAGTAAGATAGACTATGATAATTATAATGTATAAATATAACTATAATTTATAGTTTCTAAATGCCTGTTATATAGACAAACTATGAATATTCTTCAGTAAATCCGTGGACTTATATTGGATATCAGTAATTCTAGGTTATATCTGCTGTTCATTCAATGAAAGGGACAGAATGGAGCTTTTCTCACTGTGGAGTAAATAGTTCTGTGCAGCTCCTATAAACAGTACGGTTGTTTGCACGGCACGCGGAAGATTCGCGTCATGCTGGCGCCTGCGCAATCTCTCACTTTCCCGGTTAACGCCCCACGAGAAGCCGATCAGGAAGTGACACGATTGGCCTCACCTGGCTCAGTTGAAATCAGCGGGATGGCTTGGTCCAGTTAATATATACTGTCAATGCTTATGAGAGGGGGATCCTTCAAGCTGTTTTTCTCACTCTTGTGCGTGTGGTTGGATTATTTGTGGAGCTGTGGACTGAACATGAAACTGGGTGAGACCAATATTTTTGTAACCTATTTTTGTTGGAGATTTTTTTGCTGAGGAATTATCTTTTTGACTTTGTGGGATTTCAAGAATTTTTGGGACAAGTCGTTTTTTTTTTTTTTTTATCTGATATTCACGGATCCTGGACACTTGGTTTTTAATAATTTGTTTGATTGGTATTTTTTGGAACTTGAACATGCTCTGTTTGGGGTTCTGGTAAAAGGAATATAGTGTATATAGTGTAGTATTGTTCATCTGTATTCATATAAAACATTGCAAATTATTTACTTTTCCCCCCTGATCTGATTACCCACATGGGTGTAAATGCGTTGACTGATTTCTGCAGCTGTCAAATTATTGAGTTATATGTAAACACCACCCTCACTGTTTCAGAATGAACACCTAATTATAGAAAGAAGACAGACATCAAAATCATCATGTAAGATACTGGGTGAATTTATTCAAATGTAGATTTTAGTTGGAACAAAATAAAATAATAAGGCGAGTATGAAAGTGCAGTAAAAAAACATATGCAAATATATACTAATTTATTAGAAATGCAGAGTAATTAAAGTTGTAATATATGTATATATATATAATCTCTGTTTAGCAGTTTTGATTTGGTTATTTCCATGTATTTTTAGCTGGGGTCAGCATTCTTAACGGCAAGACATCCTCAATCCATTCATTTGGCAGTTCCATCATTCTTTCCCATAATGCCATTTCCTCTGCAGTGGAGTCCATCCAGTCCACATTTACACCATAGCTTTTACCTGCAAACAGGGAATAAAGCAGCTAAACTCCAGTTTGAGTTAGTTTACTTTTAACACTATTCTACCATACTATTCATTTTTCCAGTTAATCCAAATGCATATTTTGTGGCGTACCACATGGTTCTATTTTAGGCCCTATGAAATTGATGCTTTTATATGACAGTAATGTAGTAATAAGAGTAAAAATCTGAAGGGTCTACAGAGGGTAAATGCATGCAACAAACAGCCGTTTAAAAAGGAACAGGATGGAAAAAAAGAAGGGAAAAAAAGGTCAATTTCATTACTGTTCTAAAAATAACTGCATAATTTAATAAAATGTAATGTATATTTCTGAATCAGCAACAAGATAAAAAAACACAGTGTTATTTTCTCATATTGTTTAATAAGCTTCCATTGGCTGCACTTTTGACCAATACGCGGGTGACGTTTACTTCCTGCATAATCTAATAATTAAATAACCAACTAGCAAAGCTGCTATTTAACTCTTTGAACTTTTTTACATATTTTAATATTCAGTTATACAGTAAATCCAAATGCATGTTTTGTGGAGTACCACAAGGGTCTATTTTGGGCCCTATGAAATTTATGCTTTTATATGACAGTAATGTAGTAATAACAGTAAAAATCTGAACTTGATGCTTATATACAGGGTCTAAAGAGGGTAAATGCATGCAACAAACAGCCGTTTAAAAAGGAACAGGATGAAAAAAAGAGGGAAAAAAAGGTCAATTTCATTACTGTTCTAAAAATAACTGCATAATTTAATAAAATGCATCTTCAGATGTTTTTATAACATTATAATTGAGAATATATTTCTGAATCACCAACAAAAAACACAATGTTATTTTCTCATATTGTTTAATAAGCATCCATTGGCTGCACTTTTGACCAATACGTGGGTGATGTTTACTTCCTGCATAATCTAATAATTAAATAACCAACTTAAAGCTGCTATTTAACTCTTTGAACTTTTTACATATTTTAATATTCAGTTATCCACTAAATCTTAATGCATGTTTTGTGGTGCACCACATGGTTCTATTTTAGGCCCTATGAAATTGATGCTTTATATGACAGTAATGTAGTAATAAGAGTAAAAATCTGAACTTTATGATGACATACAGAGTCTACAGAAGGTAAATACATGCACCAAACAGCCGTTTAAAAAGGAACAGGATGGAAAAAAGAGGGAAAAAAAGTTCAATTTCATTACTGTTCTAAAAATAACTGCATAATCTAATAAAACTCATCTTCAGATGCTTTTATAACATCATAATTGAGAATATATTTCTGAATCAGCAACAAAATAAAAAAAACACAATGTTTTTTTTCTCATATTGTTTAATAAGCATCCATTGGCTGCACTTTTGACCAATACGTGGGTGATGTTTACTTCCTGCATAATCTCATAATTAAATAACCAACTTAAAGCTGCTATTTAACTCTTTGAACTTTTTACATATTTTAATATTCAGTTATCCAGTTAATCCAAATACATGTTTTGTGGTGTACCACATGGTTCTATTTTAGGCCCTATGAAATTTATGCTTTTCTATGACAGTAATGTAGTAATAAGAGTAAAAATCTGAACTTTATGATGACATACAGAGTCTACAGAAGGTAAATACATGCACCAAACAGCCGTTTAAAAAGGAACAGGATGGAAAAAAGAGGGAAAAAAAGTTCAATTTCATTACTGTTCTAAAAATAACTGCATAATCTAATAAAACTCATCTTCAGATGTTTTTATAGCATCATAATGGAGAATATATTTCTGAATCAGCAACAAATAAAAACAATGTTATTTTCTCATATTGTTTAATAAGCATCCATTGGCTGCACTTTTGAGCAATACGTGGGTGATGTTTATTTCCTGGATAATCTAATAATTAAATAACCAAATTAAAGCTGCTATTTTTAACCAACATATGAATTAACTGAACTCACGAAGATCTCATGCAGAGCACTGGTTTAGAAACCAAAAGCTTGCTCTATTAGAGGGTGATCTACCTGTTCCCAGGCCCATCCGCAGCCCTCCCAGCAGATGATTGGCCAGCCGGTCCCGGTCCCACACGGTCAGCTCTATGCAGGCTTCCTTCAGGTCCTCCGCTCTGAAGCCGTCGTACACCATGGTGTGGTTAAACACAGGGTTCGCCGTCCTCTTTAACACCCGCGTCTTCTGACGGCTCTTTTTGCTGGTATCCGGCAGCACAAAACTGTAATGGCATTCATAGACACATGCATGAACGGGATCAAACGAGTATTTTTATATGCAAATTATGTCATACAATTTCGTTCAAAAGTCAAATATTTTATAAAAACAATATACAGCTTTTTGATCTGATGCATGGTTTTCATGTATCAACAGATTTCTGCAGTTTTTTTTTTTTCCCAAGAAATGAATGGGGTGCAAAACGTTTGCCACCATTTTAATGTAGCAGTGATACGAAGACACCATAGGAACACCTAACAGAAACACAGCAACCACCCAGGATCCCACTGGAGCACTTTAAAGAAACATAGGGACCACTTAGCCACACCATAGGAAGCACTTGGGAAAACTTTAGCAGTTACCTAGCACCACCATATCAACTACTTGGAATACCACAGTGACCATCTGGGGACCTCTTAGCAACACCATAGCAACCACTTGTCAAACTGTATTAGTTACCTAGCACCATCATATCAACCACTCGAAATACCACAGTGACCATCTAGGGACCTCTTAGGAACACCATAGCAACCACTTGGAAAACTGTATCAGTTACCTAGCACCACCTTATCAACCACTCGGAATACCACAGTGACCATATAGGGACCTCTTTGGAACATCATAGCAACCACTTAGGATACCACAGTGACCATCTATCAACACCTAGCAACCATTTGGGATACCAAAGTGACCATCTAGCAACACCATAGCAACCACTTGGGATACCATAGGAACGCTGAGCAGAAACATAGGGACCATTAAGCAACTCCACAGAAAGCACTTGGAAAACTTATCTAGCACCACCATATCAACCGCTCGTAATACCACAGTAACTATCATCACCTAGCGAGTGACCATCTATCAACACAATAGCAACCACTTGGGATCTGATAGTAACACTTTGTTAAACATGGGTACCACTTAGCAACACTAGGAAGCATTTAGAAAACTGTATGAGTTACCTATGCACCACCACATCAACCACTTTGGATACCACATTGACCATCTATCAACACCACATAAACCACTTGGAATACCACAGTGACTAACTAGCAACACCTAGCAATCACTTGGGATACCGCAGTGACCATCTAGCAACACCATGACAACCTCTTGGGATACCATAGGAACGCTGAGCAGAAACATAGGGACCATTAAGCAACTCCACAGAAAGCACTTGGAAAACTATATCAGTTATCTAGCACCACCATATCAACCGCTCGTAATACCACAGTAACTATCATCACCTAGCAACCACTTGGATACCACAGTGACCATCTATCCACAACACAGCAACTAGTTGGGATACCATAGGAACACTTAATAGAAACATAGGGACTACTTAGCAACACCATAGGAAGCATTTGGAAAACTGTATCAGTTACCTATGCACCACCGTATTAACCACTTTGTATACCACAGCGACCATCACTTAGCAACACCACAGCAACCGCTTTGGAAACCACAGTGACCATCTAGCAACACCTAGCACTCACTTGGGATACCGCAGTGACCATCTAGCAACACCATGACGACCTCTTGGGATACCACAACAACCACAACTTTATCTGTACAACCATTATGTGTTCTCTTTAGGAAATGTACTTTTCTCATTTGAATCTGGTTACATTTATTTTGTAATAATTTTAATATGAAATTGCCATTTTGGATATATATTTTTTATGTGTGACAGCAACAAAATTCTTTAGTTATAGAAATAATTAAAGAAATAGAAAATGTTTGATTACTATACAAATAACAAGCTTTATAAAAGATAGAAAGCAAAGCACTGTATTTAAATATTTTAGCATTAAAAGTATTAAATTATTAAGTGATATTAAGTAATACTAATTAAGTATTAGTATTAAAATAGTATAGCATAATTTTATTGTATATCAGTGTTGAGCTAAGTATGAATAATAGTTCCACAGCATTGAATCCATGTCCTAATATTTAATATTTACATCACTGCATAATAAAAGAGCACCAGAAAGCACTGCATGTGCTTGTGCTGTTTGTAGACATTACCATTTCACATATGGATCTATAGACGCTCCTCTGATCAAGGGCAGGTTCTTGCAGTCTTTAACCCAGATATGCACTTCACCTGAGTTGGGGACTGTCTTTGCTGTATTGGAGAAACAGACATCATACACTGAGAGTATAACTCAATAAGAACCAATCAATAAGAACAATAATCAATAGGAACATGTACTCAGTATATAATTAGCTTTTTACTGCGCTACAGAAAGCAGTACTGTTATATAATGAGATTTTACAGTGGGTGAGCTGCGGTAAGAAACGGACAGCCAGTCTGATCTCGCCTCGGTCGTCTGCAGGCTGGATGCTGCTCGTGGTCTGAGAGGAGAAATTCAGAATCAACCAAAACATTCAGGAATTTTTAGTATTGTGCAAATGTTTAGGCACCTGTGGGAATTTCAGTAAAGAAAAAGAGCTTCTTATCTGTGAAGTAAGTGCTTATTAGCTCAGTAAAACATTAACATTATAAAAATCCCTTAAAACATCTCCTAATCTCTCATCCTCATCTGAGTTTAATAGAGTTTAATTTCTAGTTCTCATCATAATAATCTATACCTGGTTTGGTAAATAATTGGTAAATATGGTAAATCAGGTGAGCTGCTGACGGAACATAATAATATACACATGCAGGCTGAGGAGCATCCAGGAGAAATCTGGAACTAGACTTTGTTCTTCAGCTTCAGGCTCACAGGATATAACACACTTATAGTTAAAAAAGAGAATTCCTTGTTGCGTTTTACTGTATGTATGTTTATTTGCATCTGTTTAAATAGTATGTGGTGCTTTTGTTCAGGTAAAAACTCTCATATTGCTAAGATAAATGGAGCAGTGTAATTTGCTTTGGTGCCTAAAACTTTTGCAAGTACTGTATGTGATGCACACTGAAATTTGCTGGTAATTAAATGTGTATGTATAATATGAATTAGAATAATACATATAAGAAGATGCATAATGTACCCTGGATTTGAGGGATAAAGATTTTATCTTGGTGTTCCCGAAATCCCACGTAGAGAGGTCAATCTCGATCTCTCCCAGGAAACTGTTGCGTCCGAACGTGTCATTGTGCCAAACAGAGAGGTTAAGAACCTGCGTTTTTAAATACTCCATCCGAACTCGATACTGTATGAAGAAAAAAAAGAAAAAATTGTCCCAATTGTCCAACCCATTCAGCTGCTACTGCTGCTACTAGTGATGCCACAACACCAGGAGGGTGAAGACTAGCACATGCCTCCTCCGACAAATGTGAAGTCAGACTCTTTTGCTGAGTAGCATCACAGCGCTAACGCTCGGAGGAAAGCGCAGCGACTCAGTTCTAATACATCAGCTCACAGATGCAGACTTGTGCTGATCCACATCACCCTAAAAGTGATGAGGGGAAAGAGCGCCATCTACTGACCCACCCAGAGAGAGCAAGGCCAATTATGCTATCTCGGTGCTCTGGCAGCTGATGTCAAGCTGCATGACTCGGCAATGCTGCATCAGCAGCAGTTCAAAAAGAGGCGGAGTCTGACTTCACATGTGTCGAAGGAGGCATGTGCTAGTCTTCACCCTCCTGGTGTTGGAGCATCTCTAGTGATGGGGGATATACAGCTGAGTAGCAGCTGAAAGGGGTGAGACTATCGGCCTAACCAAATTGCGAAAAATGGAAAAATTTGCAAAAATATGAATAAAAAACAGAGAAATTAATACATCAAAATCAATATATCATAAAAATCAAGATTTTTTACCCTTAAAATCTCATTGTATGTAGGGTTCAGCGTCCTCTTTTTCACTGATGTTTTTCTTTTTCCCAGATTGGAAGAGTCAGAGATTAGATAACTTTTAACATACCTACAAAAAAAGGAGTTAAAGCAGCTTTTTTAAAGTTTTATCACTCATCATTTCTCCTTGTATTCATGTCATTAAAGCAGATCCATATCCATATCGGCATAATGGCAGTCCTCAAAGGGCCAGATGTAACTTATAAATGTAACAAAATGTAACCAAATGTAATATAAAATTAATGTAACTACTCCTTAATGTTAAATAATAATTTATTACTTATTCGATTAAAACATTACAGTTGCATAAAAAATGTTTGCTTTTTGCTCAAACTATTCAAGTGAACAAAAAATAACATCAAACACAAACATCAAACAAATGTTTGACATACAAAAAAAAGGGACCTAATTAGTATAAAATCAAAAATTACGGCAGCATTTCCACATTAATGACTACACTGCTGTGTAGTAGCGGTAAGCCGTAACTTTGCGGATAACACAATCGACATGCATTTTTTTTTGGTCAATAAGCACGCTTCTGGCCTATTTATTTTTAGACACTAAGACCTTTCAAGTTCTCGTGGGCAACATTAAAGAACGTGGCCTTGAGTTTCACAGACATGTTATAGAGCAGAGGTCACTAATAGGCGGACCGCGGTCCGGGTCCGGACCCAGACGTTGTACAATCCGGACCCAAACCGATATACTACTGAGAAGGATTTAATTCTGACCGTGTTCATTTAAAGCAGCAGAACGTTTATTGTCTTTATGGTTTACGTGCTTTACAGTGCAGCACACTCACAGACCAATCACGTGTGCTGTAAGATCACCAAACGCTCTCCTCTACCAATCAGATCTGTGCAGACGCGAGAGGGCGGAGCCACGCAGGCGAAGCAGGCGGTGAGAAGTCAGAGAATAAAGTGAGAAAAGCTAATACAGATGATGCGCACCAGAAAAATAAATTAAAATACTACATTTATAAAACATATTAACAGTAATGTAACCGAGCGGTGTTACTTGGAGGAATTAAAGAGAAACAACCGAGACAAGAGTCCAAAATATTCCACTTTACTCCACCTGATCAGAACTCCTCAGCAAGAAAAAACCCTCCCTCGCTCGCAGGCGCTCTCTCTTTGCTCCCAAAACAACCCTACCTCAAAACTAAGGCAACCCCCCGACAAAAAGCATTGGGAACTCCCCCCATCAGTTTTACCCACAACATAATAAAGTCTGATACACTAATAATATTAAATAATATAAAACTACCCGTGTTAAAAAAAAGCTGATATTTTGGCCAAGTTCAGCAAACATTTCTCCATATATTGTATAATTTATGTAATTATTGTCATAACAGGCAGGCCTAAATCTAATATAAATAAAATCAAATAGAATAAATATAGCATTTCGAAACAAAGCGTATTTAAAACAATAAATATTGTTGAAATATACTAGTATGTGTAATTTGTTTTGTCTTTCCGTTGTTGAAAAAACACTTACAGAACTACTAGAACTACTATAGGCTACTATACTATACTATACTATATACTATAACTACTATAAGTTATAAGGTCCGGACCTTAGCCTGATGAAATTTTCTCTAACCGGACCAAACTGAATTCTCATCAAATACCCCTGATATAGAGGATATCACACGTTTCAGTAAGATTGTCTCAGTAAAAGAGGTTCTAGGCTACTCACGGGTCCGAGCGGTTCTTCTTGGGATCTACTGCAGCCAGGTTTTTGCACTGAACCACAAAGATGTGGAACTCCCTCAGCTTCTGCACATAGTTGAGAGAGAACTGGATGGTTCCCTGAACTTCGACACTGGTGAAGTCTCCGCTGTAGATGCTCATCACGCTCCCGCTAACCTGTGGATTTCAGGTGAAATGTGATTATTGAGTGGAAGAAGGAGGCAGGAGCATTAGAAACTGTAGTTGGGCATGTGGCTGACTACTGGGAGAAGAGTAGACCAGAAGAGTTTTAGTTTTTAGATTCTTCCTGATATGTACATCTAGACATTATAATAGTGCATCACAAAAAAATAGAACATCATTGAAAAGTTACTTTATATCAGTAATTCAGTTCAAAATTTGAAACGCATATATTATATATATGTATTAAGTAAGTGTTTATTTCTTTTATTGTTAAAGATTATGGCTTACAGCCAATGAAAACCCAAAAATCTGAAAATTAGAATATTATATAAGACCAATTGGTACTTTTGTCAGGGTGGGCAGTGTGCCAAGTCCTGCTGGAAAATGAAATCTGCATCTCTATAAAAGTTGTCAGTAGCAGAGGGAAGCATGAAGTGCTGTAAGATTTTGTGGGAAAACAAAACTGCACTGACTTTAGACTTGATAATAAAACACAGTGGATCAACACCAGCAGATGACAGACATGACTCTCCAAACCATCACTGATCATCAGTAAATTTTACATTTCATTTGTAAATCAAGGGAGCAGAGTCTGGAGGAAGAGTGGAGAGACACACAGTCCAAACTGCTCGCGGTCTAGTGTCGAGTTTCCACCAATCAGTGATGGTTTGGAGAGACATGTCATCTGCTGGTGTTTCAATTTTCATCTATTACTTCTGTTCATCTTTTGATCTTAAACTCAAAGAATGGTCTTATTTTTCTGATCATTTTGAAGGAGACTGTTTACCACTTGTTAGTTATATTTAAGTATACTTGTATACAGACTGTTAGTGGAATATAAAAGAAATATTAACATACAGAAGATGCAGAGACAGAGTTGCTGCTAAGATGACTGCGGGGTCCACCATTCCTCCAGTGCATGCCACTAGGAGAACTGTAATCTGAGGTAGAGTCACTTTCTCCTTCATCATTCTACAAAATGGAAACATTTCGGTTAAAGCATTTTTAGATCTAAACTTCTCGCTGAAACTTTTATCCAGAGCACCTCTTGTGATTGAATGCAATTAAATCCTCTTAGAGATATCTAGTAGAAAACCTTCTCTGTACTGTCGGTTGAGATAGTTACTCCAACAAAAGCAGGAAGAACAATTGTTCCATTAGATGTTTTCTTATAAATAAAGACATGAACATTGCGCTAATTTGTATCTGTTTCACTTGAGTTTGTACAAATTGGATCTGTCAGTGTTAAAGCGTTAATGCACATGATTAATTTGTAATCAGTAATACTTTAAAAAAATTTTTTTAGCACAATTAATTACGCCACCAAGTTTGACCCCAACGTCTGTCATAATCTGCCCCACCCCTGTACAACACGCAGAATTGAACATGATCTGGTCTCGATCTGACCCAGCTATTAAATATACTTCTTTTTAATTGAGCTAAACTGCTGATAAGGTGCAGTTTATTCTGATATATATCAGCCAGATTATATAACCCTATGAACAAATGCTGTCTCTGCTGCTGCTCCATGCTGTTTTTACACACTAGGAGCGCGGTATGTGCAGCATTCACTGCAATTTTTTAGCGTTCTGTGTTAAAGCAGCTTCCCACCGCACAGATATACGAACTGGAACACAGAATCTTCTCACTATATCTACTTCATTGCTCAAACGCAATGTGCTTGCGTGTTTTATTGGTGCACATTTTGGTGCGTTTAGGTTTATGCCTGTGTGAAACCAAAACAAACAGAAGAAGAAACTGAAGCTCCAAATAAACAAACTCATCAACTGATCCGGACCATAGAAACTTTCAAAACTACAGGTGTAAAAACACTCTTTAATACTCAGATAATTAAATTCTAATTTAGAAATACTTACAAACAAGCTGAGATGTTTATAATAAAGTAAAAAAAAAATTATTCCAGAGCCCCACTTTGGATTAAAGTTTATCTTGCCTCAAACATACAAGTATATTCTAGTATTTTTGGTGGCATAATTCATTTTAAATGCATTTTAAATTTCCCACATTCATTCTTTTATTTACATTAAAATATCCTTTATAAAAACTTTATAGCGTCTTAAGAAGAAAAAACTAGTGAGATTAATTGCAGTTAATTAATCACAGAATATTGTTGTGATTTAACCTGGTTGCATTTTTTTAACAATCATTGATTGACACCACTAATAAAAAAACATAAAGTACCTCCTTCTGCAGGAAAGAGGGAACGGATTTGCTGAGTTTCCTCAGGTGCTCCGGGTCTGAGAAGGAGGATGAAGGTGGGGATGGAGTGCTGGAGACTAAAGGAAAACATGTGATTTAATTGACAGGCAAGATGCATATGTGAAAATAATGATAATTGTCATAATTATGATTATATAAGTCAGTGATAAGTAAGCAAGCGTGTTATTTCTGAGGACGTACCACACGTTCAGATACTATGTAGGCCTGCTATGCATTATTGCGATAATTGATATTATTGTAATTTTAAGACCATTTAATGTCACAAATTGAATATAATATATTAACAAAAAAGTATACCCTTTAAAAATATATTAATTAAATTTTAATAATCATAGTCTTGAAAATAAATATATATATATATATATATTTTTTTTTTTTACCTACTGCAGTACACACTGTGTGTATGGAGTCTCACTTATTGAAGCATTTGTCTGTTATTGCTGGCTAAAATACTCTTTGATACTCATTGTCACATGTGTACAAACATACAAATAAACACAATAGATGATATCACGATATCAAATATTATTAAGGTCATGTCTATTTATTTTACAATAAGCCGATAATGTAATTGTTGTGACAGGCCTAATGCTATGCTATGCTAAGGCTATGCTATGCTAAGGCTATGACTGTACAAAAGGACTATTCTTACCATCATAGCTATCTGGCACAGACTCATCCACTTGACTGCTTTTCCTGGTTGATTCTGGGGAGCATGGCGAAATGACAAAACACATAGAAAGTAGAGCACACTACAGAAGTGTGATGGCCACGTGAACTATCCATTCTGATTCACACAAAGAGACATTTTACCCAGAACACAGACAAAAGAGGTATAATATTACTGCATGATAAGGTAGCGGTGGTGAAAAGGAGAGTTGAGTATAGGCACAGTGGACAGAAGATTAAATGCCTTCAGACCACATTTCAGCAATTTCAAAGCTACTATCAGTGAGAAGAATAAAAAAATTGTCTTGTAAAGATTTGCTTTCAAAAGCTGGACCTTCTTACATTTACAGATAATTCACACTTGACTTGTATTTGATTGTATATCAGTCTTATATCTAACAGAAATAAAGCTTACTTGGTACTGCAGTAAGGTCTTCGAGGCTTTTATGGTAAATGGGTCTGGCAGCAGCTCGTCTGAGCGCACTCTGAACAGGGTTCTCCTCATTACCTGCCCAACACGAGAGTCAGAATTACAAAAGGAGCCGTTCAATAAGACATGATTAAATACAATGGTGGACAGAAGGCACAGGGGAGTATTCAACACAAAAGAAAAATCCATTAGACATTCACTTGTGTGCTAAAATTTCAAGTTTCAAAACACACAAGTCCTTTTATTCACCAGGGATGCACTGAGTATTTGGCAAAAGAAACTATTTGGTAACCATAAATATTTGTCCAGAAATGGCAAAAAAAATAGTTTGGACAAATAAATAAGTATCAACAAAGTAATAATTTTATTTTGTTGATATGTCTGCTGGTATGTTAAGTGTTCAATATGTATTATTATAAGTTGCACTTTGCGTCACTAATAAGGAACAGGGGTGCCGCCTGACAGCGCTACAATGAGGAACCCTGAGTGTTCTGGTAAGTCATGGTGATATTAGCTAGTGGTTCGTCCCATGTTGCTCATCTTAACAAGGTAAACACCAGGCTACAGGCTGATACTTACCTCTGAACGGTGAAAGAGCTAGCGCTTAGCTTGGTTAGCAGGTAATGCTGATGCTGCTACAGCAGTGCTAGCCGGGGTTAGCAGCAGGCTACAAGCCGATAATAGTCACCTCTGAACGATGAAAGAGCTAGCGCTTAGTGGGGTTAGCGGCTAATGCTAATACTGCTCCTAACGCTGTACTTCAGTGGAGTGGCTTTACTGCTCCTTAATACCTGACTGGTAGAATTCATACATAATACATACTAGATTATTAGGCGCATTATGTGTGTTTTGTAGTGTGAAAATTACGCACTATAGAATAACAGGACTGAATAGCATGTGATGTCCATGCTTTTGTGCCAAATTCTTGGAAGCTGTTAAAAATAAACCCTTGTAAATTCCTAAGTCTAATTGAATTATAAATATAAACTAAATCATAGAACATTGATATACAGGGGTTGGACAATGAAACTGAAACACCTGGTTTTAAACCACAATCATTTATTGTGTCAACGGACAGTTCTGGTGGAAACAGGAGAGTTGAGGTGCACATTGAATTCTGCCGTGATTTGATCAACAGTGGTTTTATGTTTTTTTGATACAATCCGGGTTAGCACTCGAACATCCCTTTCAGACAGCTTCCTCTTACAGCGTCCACAGTTAATCCTGTTGGATGTGGTTGGTTCTTCTTGGTGGTATGCTGACATTACCCTGGATACCGTGACTCTTGATGCATCACAAAGACTTGCTGTCTTGGTCACAGATGCGTCTGCAAGACGTGCACCAACAATTTGTCCTCTTTTGAACTCTGGTATGTCACCCATAATGTTGTGTGCATTGCAATATTGTGAGCAGAACTGTGCTCTTACCCTGCTAATTGAACCTTCACACTCTGATCTTACTGGTGCAATGTGAAATGAATGAAGATTGAACACCAGGCTGCTCCAATTTAGACATCAACCTCCCACACTGAAATGACAGGTGTTTCAGTTTCATTGTCCAACCCCTGTATTTTATAAAAACAATTAAAGACATGCAAATCTCACGGTTTGTACTTGGCCGGTTTGAACGGGACCAGGAGTCCACTGTATGTAAAGTATCTTGGCTGAGATCTTCAGGGCTGTATGCACTCGGCCGAGTACCCAGGCTCCCTCTCCTGGCCCGGAGCTCTGCAGAGCCCAGCGGAGTGCTAGCCTGCACTGGCGAGCACCTCGGGCTGCAGCCTGTCTCTGGAGATGTCTGGAATGGGGTGCAGACTATTTCACACTTCTGCTCGGAGATTTGGGGAGGAGTGAACATGCGTCTGTCTTCTGAGATTCCCAGGTAATGCTGGTAGTCCCGTGGAACGAAAGACCTGGCAAGAGGTTGGGAATCGGGATCTTCAGGAATGTAGCGTGGGGGTTTTCCTTCACCGACTTTCTCCTTGGCTTTAGTGACTTCAAACTGAGACTTCTTGACTTGTGAATTAGCTTCCGGGGTCTTCCTAGACGGTGACATGTTAACTTCTGCTGCCTTTCTCGGCTGGGCGAGATTTGCGTCAGGTGCTTTCTTGGATTGCAAATTCGATTCTTGACCTTGGTCGTCATCGTCATCATCAACATCCAAGTTCAATGAGAACATACTAGTGGCACGCCGAAGAGAATTTCCTTTACTGTTCAACATTCCTTTACTGCTTCTTCTACCCTGTTGCCTTGAATCCTTATCCTTGAGGATACCTAGAGGTTTAGGAGGAACTGTGTCCTTCAGAGATGACTGTGAGCTTCTCCTTGTTTGAGATGAATGAGATGATCTCAGAAGGTCTGGCTCACCTGAAGGAGAATCAAGTCTTTTGGCAGGATTCCTGTCTTTTGGAGATGACTGGAAGCTTCTCTCTGTCTTTGAAGGCTTTACTTCTGGGCTTAAAGGTCTTTGGCTTTGGATTTTGCTCTCAAAGGCAGGTGAGCGCTTGGAGGAAGTCCCTGCCCAGAACTCTCGAAGGTTCTTGAACTGTGAACTGTTCATGCTTTCTGCTATGCCTGACTTGTCAATTCTGTCTCGGAGTGGAAGAACAGTGAAATTTGGAGACTGAGTTCCTCTACCTGGTCCATTGTCCTCAGGGTCATCATCAAAATCGGTACCTATGTATCGGAGATCAAACTCTGACTTTGTAAATCGTTTGTTTAGTTTGGAAGAGGAGGTCATAGGTGACTTGGAGTCATCGCCTCCTGCTGCTGCTGGTCTTACGTATATCTTGGGTTCCCATTTTTCTTTCTCCCAGAACATTTTAAGCTGTTTTATCCTCTCCGCCCTGTTGTCTGTCTGCTGCCCACTCTGCTGCTTCGGTAATGAGACTGGATTTGGCTGCTGGATGGGAATGCTGGATTTGGGAGGAGATCCAGGTTTGGTTTGTGATTCTTTATCTTCAATCTCTGCTTTGTGGTCGAACTTCCCTGTAAGTAATGCAGGGGACATGCGATCTCCCTCACTACTGTTAATGCTCATGGCTTCTCTCTTATTTTCAGCGGTCTGGCCTCCTGAAAAGGAACCACTGTCAAGGGAAGGTGAGGATGGTTTCAGTTGCAAAGTTGGAGAAATGTCGTCTCTTTCTAGAGGGCCGTGGAAAGCCACTGGATCTTTCTTTAGTTTAGTGAAACTCCACGGTCGTTCCGTATCTTTAGAAATGGTTTCTTGTTCATATTTATCAACATTAGGTCCTGTGCTGACAATATCTACTCTTTCGTCTACATTCAAAACTTTCTTCACACTTGCTTGATCCTTTGTTTCAACAACTGCATCTTCTAAACTCAGCTGAACTCTGGGTGGTTCCTCTATGTAATCTTCCACTTTCTTCCCAACCTCATTTTGTTTGAGAGGTTTGTTTTCCTTCTCAGAAGCCATGTTTGATCTGCTAACCAGGATCTTTGGACCAGCGTTGCCTCTTTCCCAGAAAGTCTTCAAATTGGCAATCTTTGGTGGCTGATTCTCTTCAAGGTCTACTGTCTCGCTCTGTTGTGCTTGAATTAGTTTACTGCCTGTGCTTTCCAGCTTGTCAACATTTCTTATCTCTTCTTTTTTGTTCACTATCTCTGGTACTTTCTCTTTTGAACTTGCTTTTTCAGACATGTCCATCTTAAACGTATGAGCAGTATTCTCTGTCTGAAAAGAACCATAAGTAGAAGATCCAGCAACAGGGAGTTGTTCAACTCTCGAAGACTTAGGTTCAAACTTTTGTTCCTTAACATCTTTTAAGGACGTTTTTCTAGGAGGTTCTGGCTCAGGCTCGTCCACACTCAGCTCCTCCCCCCAGTCAGTGTCCTTCGAAAACACCTCATTCGCTTCTGGAGTATTCTCATGGCTTTGTCTTGGAATAATCAAATAGACGTTATCCTCTGCTTTCGGTCTTACGTTTATCCCGTCATCAAAGTCAATGTCGTCGATTTTTGCATCATCCTCCATGTCTTGCACACTGCCCTCAGACCCTAGCTTGTCGCTGCTGTCCGAGCTCCTGCTGAACCACTCCAGAACTTTCGCAATGGAGTCTCCCTGCTCCTCAGTGGGGCTTGGAGCAGAATAATTTACCATATCAGGATGTCTTTGGTCCTCAGGTTCCAAATTGATCTTCGTCTTTGCGTTAAAAGTGGGTGGAGCATCTACCATTTGAGAACTCAAGGCTGGGTCAACTTTGTTGGTGGCTTCATAGTCATGCTGATCTGTAAAAAAAAAAAAATATATATATATATATATATAAAATACTGTTATATGAAAGAAATATTGATAGTTGTTCAAGTCAATGTGTGAATATGTATGTTTCTTGTAGTGCTCAGCATGGCATCTGTTTACAGGTTAAGCCCTGCCCTCCAATAAAAAGAGCCAATCAGCCTGCTGGTTATGCCAATGCACAGGGAAGGGTCAAAGATATTAGACCATTATATGAAAAGCTAAAAAAATTCCAAGTTCACTCCAAGGATGTCTTATTTTCACACAAGTCACACAAGACCAGGCTATAATCTCTATGAAAGAAGAGAGAGACCAAATTACAGTTTTAAAAAAATATTTTTAAATCATGAACCTCATGAATAATTTGTTGCATTTAGCTCAAAAATTCAAATAAAAAACATGACTTTTCATGCTATCTTATTTATATTTCAACCAGTGACCATGCTCCTAAATTTTTAGCAGTGATTTAGGATGTTCACTTTACAAGCCACATTGCTTAAATCTGTTTTTTTCGCTCAGATCTGATTTGGCGATGGCGGTTCACATTCACTGTAAATGTAAGTGATCTGTATCTGTGTGTAATGTGAACAAATCTGTACCTGAAACGTTTCACATGCAGCACATTGATACCTGTATAAACGTCTCCTTCTTCACCAACAACAAAAACCCTCATATTAGAGAGACGAGAGACTCATAGCTTTATAAAGGGAAATGGATGAGTTAGCAGCTCATATGTGGAGCATCTTTTGCTGGAGTGGAGAGTAAACAGCTGCTCTGAAGTTCATGCTTAGGTCGAGGAGGTGAAAAAAGGACAGGTGTTTTGCTTTTGCTGTTTTTTTTGCAGCTATGGCTGCACAGCTGCACCAAGAGATGTGTGGATATGAGAGAGAAGCACGTAGCGCTAATGCTAATGCGTAAAAGCAAAAAGGCGCATGAATTCCTCATGATTTGAACGTTCAATTTCATATCGCATGTTCGTGGATCGGATACGTATCGGATTTAGGATCTCATATGAAAGTGACTCAAATCTCAGATTTGGCACATTCACACAGCCATGAAAAAAAATCAGATTTGATCCACTTCAGCCTGGTAATGAATTTGAACATAGCCTTAAAACATGCTTTTGAAAAAATATGTTGACCTTCAGTTTTCAGTATTTTGGTCTATCTTCATTTATAGAGACTGGAGCTTGATCTTCTACAACTGGAAATGTGTGACTGCATGATGGCGTTTCAAAGATGGCCACTGAATTAAAAAACTTGCCTATAATGACTATTTCCTTTACCTTAAACAATACATAATAAGATTCTCTGCATTCACATTGCATTCAAATTGATTTTAATTATTATAAAAAGTGTTTCATCATACCGAAGATGTTCTGAGGATGATCTCGTTGTGCCTGTGTCTTTTCAATGTCCTTTTTGAACATCTTATTCTCCTCTTCCTTCAGTTTTTGCGGTGAGATTTGAGGACTAATGGTCTCATTTAATGGGCTGTTCAGTGTTGATGTGGAAGTTGGTGTAGGAACGTACAGAGGTTCTGTTTTTGGTTGACCGTTCATCTTTTGGTTTTCTGTTTTTGTGGGTGTTGATCTATTGGTGTTAGTATGGTTTTCAGGTTTTTGCTTGGCTGTGTGTGATATGGAGGTGTTTTTTAGCTCGTCCTCTGAACGTGTGCTGGAAGTCAAACTCAGCCGCGGCTGGATTTTTGGCTTCTCTTGTGCTGTCTGCTCTGAACCATTCAAAGGTACTGGAGATCTCACTGGTAAACGTGATTTTGGCGAGGTCGCTGTCAGCGGTGAAGAGGAACTCTGTAATTTTTCATCTTTTGAATTGATATTGGACTCTGTATTCAGCTGGGTTACGGCTGCAGTTTTTTCTGCAGCAGTGTTGGAGGGAATGGAGCTGAGGCGGCTGATGGGTTGGGGCAGTTGGCTCTTGACATTGGCGTCGTTGGAGCTTAAGCTGGAGGTGTGTTTGAGGATTCCTCTGGGTGGAGGAGATCTGATGTCTGAGCTTGTAGCCTTGCTCTGAGTGGAGATAGTAGATGTGCTGTCTGAGATGGTAGAGATGCTGGGGGTGGACGCAGGGAAAGTGGTGCTGGAGTTTGTTGAGAAACTCTCTGTGGACACAGGGGACCGAACGCTTGAGCTTGTAGACACAGTCTGGGAGGTCTGGGAGCTGGCGCTGTCTGAAACCGAGTTCTGGAATTTATACGTTTGGTAAAGTTTGGTTCTCTTTCTTGGCACAGGTTTTTGGCGAGGAGCTATTTCTCGTACAGTGTCGGAGATTTCGTTTTTTGCTTCCATTTTTGGTTCCATTTTTGGCGGTAGCATCATTTCTGCTGAAGACGTGAACAGATAAGCATTAGTGAGGTCAGCACCTAATGAAATTAGATCATAGATGTTTTTTTTTATATATTTTGCACATAAGACAATATGTTAAATAACCATTAATTGATGCTTTCTGATTTTTAGGTCCTGGGGCTTCATTGGTTATCAACTGGCTGTTGATGTCTTCAAGGTCGAGGTTTATTGGAACGCTGTTAAATGGGTTGTGCCTCGGCTGAAACAAAGAAAAAAAGGAGTAAGATTAATACTGTATGAAACATTCAATGTATATATAGTACAATACTACAATAATAGAGTACAGGGGTTCTTAACCTTTACCATATTTTATCAAAAGCATGACATAATCCTGAGGGGTAGCGAGAGTAATTTAGCTAATTAAGACATCTTCTCCATAAATAAATAGGTATATATTAACATAGATAAACAATATAAATATATGATACAATGCCAAATTTAAGCTACTACAAATTTAGGCTCCAAATGGTCCAGTGAACTAAGGCATTGCCAGTATGAGTACTGTAGATTTCTGATTCAAATCCCAGTCATGCAGCTTGCTATCAGCTGCCTGAGCCCTGAGAGAGCACAATTGGCCTTGCTCTCTCTGGGTGGGTACAGGATGATGTCGATCCCCACAAGGAGTTCTTGGAGATCTCTGCTTTTCACAGACTTAGTTCTTTCTGAATATTGTTTCATACTAAATTATAAAGATCATAGTTTTATAAGAAACACATTTTCAAGACACATTTTACATTATTGTTATGCTTCACATGAGTATGTTTCATGTTCAAATCCAACATGAAAAAAATTGCAAGTTTCATAACACAGGTTGACACAGGGCAGCAAACAACTGACTTACTCTGGATGGTGACCTCATAGCCAAATTCAGTCTGTCCTGCTGAGCTTCTGATGTCTCACTGTTAAACATACAGAAAATAAGGAAAAATCCAAGAAAGTCATATACATAAAAATAAAAGTTTGAGCATCCAGATAATTTTCATGATTTTCCTTTATAAATCATTGGTTGTTGGGATCAGCAATTTCAGTTAAATGACGATATGAAGTGAAATGAAGTTTATCCTCCTGAGACCCGGACTTTTGCTTGGTGTGCATATTTTATTTGGGACTAGTAGGACCTAACAAGTATACAAACTAAACTGTGCTTTTGCAAAAAACGACCTTCTGTACAAAAACAATGTCCTCATATTTGGGGACAGTAGTTTATTAAAATATTTAAAAACTGTCCTTGCCATTTGGGATCAGTAGGATCCAATCAGTCCAAAAACTACATTTTAGCTTTCTACAGTAAGTAAATAAACTACTTTTAAACATAAAATTCAACTGGAATTTTTACCTGGTCCATGTTTCTCTCTGGGCTGGCTGTAGAAACTTTTGAGTGGGATTCCCATCATCTGGTTTTCAATCAATTGAGTGTAATGTTGTCATGTGACCACTAGATGATACAGTCAGTGTCGCAATATGGGGCCAAAGTCTTAACATTTCAAGAAATTAAGTATCATGGTGAAAAAAAGCAGAAATGTAATGTCCCCATATGAGGACACAGGGTCTCAAGAGGTTATAGGAATTACAGAAAGTATGCAATAATTATTTAAAAAAAAATTAAGCAGGTGCATATATTTAGCCACCCTTTTTGTTTTATTGATTGGGATACCTTTATCACTAATTATTGAAACTTAACATTTGTTGTTAAAAAATTGCACAAAAACTGCTAGGTGGGCAGGCACAATAGTCACATCATAGATTGTGCAATGTCAGGCAAAGCAAATTTAATTTAACATTGTGATGCGTTCTGTTATTGATGCAGAGAAGGATCATACTTTTCTCATTTTTCATGACATATCTACCAGAGACTTTATTATACCTGTCTGATATCATTTTTACTTCATTCCTGGATACACAGAGTGCATTATTAATAGACATGTTGGATCATTAATCTTCTGGTGACAATTTCTGTATTTATTACAGTAATATCACAATGTATATATCACAAAAAACATCAACATTGTGCAACATAATATATGTATAACTCAATAACAAGCTACAGTGTTAGGTGATTATGAAATCTCCCATGAAATATTTGCTCTGAACTCAATTCCAAATAATGATTAAAATTATTGTTTGTGTTTAAAACACTTTATGGACACACACGGCAACAAAACAGAGGCTTTAAGACTAGGCTCCTCTGAAACCAAAGAATGCAAACACCTCTGTTGACTCTTGATTGAGTCATCCTGCACTTAGGATCATAAGATTTCCACGCCTAAAAAACACACAGGAACGAGGTGGGGAAGGAGGAGCTGCTCAAACAGCTCCATTACACACAGTGTAACACACAGCACCGTGTTCTGGCAAAGGCAAAGGCCAATAACTTTTATATTGTTCCAGCTCATCTGACAAACACAGAGCTACTGTCAGAAACATTAGCTCTACTGATCCTTCTAATCTCAGAGCACAACCTACATGATGCTGTAATCCTTACAGCTGTATCACATTAACCCTTTCAGGCACGTTGTTAAACCAGGATCTGAAAGCGTTTACTTCTTTCTCACACTCAGCTCTGCCTGTGATCTTCAGCCTCCAGACTACATTGCCCAGAATTCACCACACACTGACATCACACCCAGTCTCGATCACATGGCACACCATATGACACTTCCAGGAAGCAGGTCACCTGAATACTAGCCCTATACAAGGGGGTCATTTGCTCTTTGTCTTTGCTGAGTGTTGAAGGTTTATCCTCGTACAACGTGTTTTTCCATTGCTTGTGTTACTCTCTCGTTTTGACTTTATTTAATAAAGTATATTTTGATTTAAATCTGTGCGTGTCTGAGACCTGCTCTATCAGGTATAGACACACATATAGAAAAAAAATCTTTAAAAATGTCAAAATTACTGATATGGACATGTATGGACCATTACACTAAACCAGATTTGGGTTGTGATGTTTTTAAAAAAAGGTAAAAGGCAATTTCTGAAGTAACTAAATGCACTAAGTGGTGCTGACTAGAATGCTTGTGTTTTATTTAATAACAGTAGCACACTGGAAAGATTCCCCTGCTTGGGTTGGTTTATATGTGAAAAAAATGTAACCATAAAATTTATTTGAAAAATATCCACTGCTCTGGTCAGAGCATCAGAGTTAGCATTATCAGACTCAGTGGGCTAAGCACTGCCACTATGATCGGGAGATTGCTGGTTCAAATCCTGTTCATGCAGCTTGCCATCAGCTGCTGGAGCCCCTAGAGAGCACAACTGGCCTTACTCTCTCTCTGAGTGGGTACAGTAGATGGCGCTCTTTTCCCTTCATCACTCCTAGGGTGATGTGGATCAGCACAAGGTTGCATCTGTGAGCTGATGTATCAGAACCGAGTCTCTGCTCGGCAATGCTGCATCAGCAGCAGTTTAAAAAGAGGCGGAGTCTGACTTCATATGTGTCGGAGGATGCATGTGCTAGTGATAGAGGGGGTCCTAATGAGTGGGTTGGGTAATTGGCCATGTAAATTAGGGAGAAAATGGAATAAAATTTTGAAAAAAAAAGAAGTTATTTTGTGCTACATTTAAAAGAACATCCAAAATGTTCAAAAAATGTAGAGATTGGATGGGAAAATTGAGGTTTCTTGCAGTCACCACTGTGCCTCAAAAGGTTAAAGCATTCAGTATCTGTCAGTGGTCTTTCACTGCATACACTATGCTGGTACAGGGATTTAATGAACACAAAAGCTGATGTATTGCTGGAACACCTATTGATGATCACCTCTGGAGATTGTTTGCTGTTCCTGGTTTTGGTGTTGAAGCATCGTTGTTACTTTTACTGGAGCGTTCTCTCCACGACTGAGTTAAAAATTCTGAAGGGAAGAAAAAGGAGTACATGTTATCCATGTTCAAATATCCAGTCTTAAACTCCAACATAAGCAAAAACTATACACAAAATATATACACCCTATATATATATATGGGCCTATATAAATATATTAGGAATTATCTGTTCCTTTATGCATTGTAGGTCTGTCATGACAACTATTTATTTGGATAATATAATAACTGCAATAAATTATCCTATATTTTAATTTTAGGACATTTATGCCACATGTAAAGATACAGATACAATAGTATATTGTGAGAAATTATGTATGAAATTAACATTCATAAAAGGAGTATAAGATGTAGAGTATTAGATGTGTTATATCGCCAACCAGAGTGTTATTTATTTTATTGCTCCATTTAGGAAAGTACATATTCCCCCAGAATAATTAATTTATAAGCTTTTTTGATGAGAGGCAGCTATATAGCCTGGCTGCTTTTACTTGTAGCAGTGATGGCAGTGGTGGCACCAGGCCATGCATGACAAGTTTGTGAGTTTTGTAAATGTAAAAAGTTGTCCAAATTTAAAACACGAAGGAAAAATGGATTATTATTATTATTCATGTTTAAAATCATGTTCTCCAGGAGCATAAAGTGACTCTCTTCAGTGTGTGTTGTGTAACAGAATGAAGACTTACCAACAGTCATGGGCTTTTTCTGTTTCATAGATGCTATGATGATATCAGAGCCATGAATTCTGTCCTGGTGCCTCTGAGACTTTGCCTCATAGAACCACTCTCCCGTCACGTACTTCATTCTACCCTCCTCAGGAGCTGCTTTATTCAAGTGTCTAGAAGAGAAATTAAAGTAAAATAAAATTATTATCATTAAATCAGACTTAAATTTAAACAAACTGCTTAAGCATGTGGTGCTGTATTTGTTTTTTTTGACAGCACAGCGTGGAAATCACAAGCATCCATATTCCTTCGGGCCTAACAAAACCCAACTCACCCACAGTGCTAGGGCTGGGCAGATAAATTCAATAAAAAAAGAATAATTACTATTGTAATATTGTGCAATCAAAAAATCATTGTCATTTTGATGGTTATTTATGTATTTTTAATACTATTATTACCCACTGTGTGGTCAGGTACTGTCCTCTAAAATACTTACTTCTCTTATGACTCTCCTCATTATTAGTAAAGACTAGCACATGCCTCCTCCGACACATGTGATGAGCATTACCAGGTAACCATCATACTTGGAGAAAAGTGCAGCCACCCAGTTCTGATACAACAGTTAAAGCTGATGTCTGTAAGTTTTGGGATTTGGGGGATTTAGGGCCCTCTCTGGTGAGAATAGGGAATTGCACAGAGCATGCGGAAGAATCATTTTAAACTGGGTGGGTGTGATGCGGTCTCCTTTCAGAGTGGATGAATCTGATTCCAGGTTATGTTCAGTCATTAAAAGAGAGAGTGCGCTCTGTCAGTAACTTCACTCTTTCATTTCTTTGGTTTTACTCTGAGTGAATGAGCTAGTGAGCTCTGAGTTTCCTCTTCTGAAGTCTCCATTGCTCCACCAGCCGCTCGCGTTCAGTAAAACTGAGCCGGATCCTCTTTTAGAGGCTGTACGTGTGACGTAAGTCTGTAAAGACGTGTGATGTGACCAGAAGAAGAACTCCCGTGAAAAGCGACCCGACCCGATCACAACATGATCACAACAAAGTAACAAATCAACGAAGTTAAAATGTTATAATCCCGCAGCTCTGGGGCGCACATGTGAACTCCTCCGTTTCTCAGCATAGCGCACTTGACCTGCAGTGCATAGCCTTATTGCAGTTTTTTTTGTGTGTGTTTATTTAGTTTATATGCTGAATATTAAAATGTTTGTTTGATTAGAAAGTGTTTTACATTCTTAAACCTTTGTAAATTATGTAAAATATGTTATGGTCTATTTCGATGTAATGATTGTGCAGTAAATAGCCATATTGTGTATTGCTGATCTAAACTCTACAACCCACCCCTAAAAGAGCAAAGCCATTTGTGCTCTCTCGGACTCCTGCTGCTGATGCAGTGCATTATCTGCAGCATGATCTGGCATTCAAATCAGCGATATCACACTTTAGCAGCTCAAATCCATTTTTTAAATTGTTTTATTTTTTAATCGTACAGGGTTCATTTAACATTTCCATTATTTTTTTCATGACTTCAAGGCAAATTTCATGACATTACGATTTTTAAAACATCAGTGCAGATATGGACAATAAAACCAAAAATTAGCTAAAACTATAATCAAAATTGATTAAAGTAAGCCTAAAATGAATCTGATAAAAATAATGACACACAATCTTTAATAATAAAATGTGTGTCAGATCCTGAGAGCTTCATTCTGTGAGCTGATGTATTTATTAGCTTAAAATAGATTTTCTCCATCGATAAACTGAAACACAAAGATTTATAAACCAAATTTTCATGACTTTTCCAACATATTCTGGGTATTTTTATTTTTTCAAAACTTATCCAGGCCTGGAAATTGCTATTTCAAATTCAATGACTTTTCCAGGTTCTTCATGACCGTACGAACCGTGATCATAGTATTCGCAGAATGGAGCATTCTTATATATTTAGCCTGAAACTCTGATTCAATGTATTTTCCAGGTAAGAGTCTGACCACATTTCTTCTCCTATATAAAACGTAAACAGAGCTGAATTCACTCTGGTAATTCATTTGTTTAAATACTGTCAGCTCTAGATCCTCCTTAATAACAAACATTACCTGTACCGGCTTCCACGTTGCACAGCTGTTTGCTTTACAAGGACAGAAAACATGGCTACCTGTCACACAAACATGCGGAGCACCATAATATTCAGCTATATCCTTATTACCAACCTAAACCTGTCCTGCCTGGTTGGTGTAAAATAGTCCAGTATTACTGTACTAAAAAACATTTCTAATTTAATATTAGCAAAGACAAATGAACCATGTAAAGAGCCAATAAACCCTAAACCATATTTTTCCGTTAATATCCGAAATGCTTTTATTTGAAGAAAAAAAAAACATTTTATAAACATTTTCTAACCTTTAAAAAACGCTTTTATTGTGGTAATATTTTTTTTCTGCCTCTGCAGCGCCCTCTCAGGTTTAACTATGCTATAGGCGAGGATGATGTTTTTGTGTACTCTGGTACTTAGACACATACAAATATGCAGATCAGTCTATCAGTCAGCAATACCCTCCCCCCTGCTGACATCCAACCATCTGCTCTCCCTCCTGCCCCACTTCTAAACCCATACATCATCCAATGAGCCTCGCAAACTACACATGCCATTTTTTTTTGCCTTTTTCAGATTTGAGCTGAGGGTGAAATCAGCAAAAATCGGGGGGTTTAGTGCCCCTTTAATGTCATGAGCCATACTAAAGGCAGCTCTATACTTACAGAAACTATGTTTGGCTGGCTTGGAAAATTATTTGACATACATAATTGGGGAAAAAATGGCAAACAACACAAAATGCATCAAAGAG
Organism: Astyanax mexicanus; assembly: GCF_023375975.1. Lineage (NCBI taxonomy): Eukaryota > Metazoa > Chordata > Actinopteri > Characiformes > Acestrorhamphidae > Astyanax > Astyanax mexicanus. Next base: position 5,393,060 of record NC_064425.1, read on the forward strand.
GCATGACATAAAATTATTATGGGTGACTTTGAGGAGCATCTCTCAGAAAAGATATAGAGGTATCATCATCCTTATCTAGCATTTTTTTATATGTCTCCAATAAATGGCTTAGATTTTAAGAATTTCACAAAGACAAAAACCTTGTGCTTACACTTACTAGCTTGCATACTGTCACACTTTCATACTGTCCATATTTTACATCTCTACAAATTTGCGCTGCTAAACTAAATTATTATATATATAAGTCCTCATTTGCACTTTCTGTATGGCTGACATCAGTTATCCTCACAATATGCACACCAACGTGTGTTCATTGTTGTTTACTGTTTAACTGCACTACTTCCATTACACACACACTAAAAGACTCTACTTTTATACTCTATTTCTTATATTTTATTCTGTCTGTGTGTCTGTCTGTATAGGTTTTATTGCATAGTGTCTTTGTCTGTGGAGTTCACCCTGCTAGCATGTGTGCGGAACAGCGAGGGAAGCCTCCAAGTTAAATCTGCAGTTGTTCTTTCTTTCTAATCACATCACTTTGTCCTTATAAGTCCAAAGTTCACTCTGCAGCCATCTTTGATAGTACGTGGCTGGACAGTACTATCAATTCCTGTAAGACCAGCTGTCTTTCTGTTTGAATAGGGAGAGATCGAAATACTGGAAACGGGAGGTCAGATTACCATTTCAGAAACATATTTTACATCACTGATACAATCTATTAAATAAATACATTTTACAGTTTATAGTGTTTGACTCAGTAATGCTTGTAATGGCTACTGTGCCTGCGCAGATCTCCGCAGCCGATTGTGTGTTTTTGCTAAAGAATAGGACTGTATCCATAAATGAGCACCAAGACTAGTGTTACGAGAAATCTCAATCGTATATTAGTCAGTGGCTAATCTCCTCATCAATAATTCAGAAAACACTATTTGGTGGAATAACCCTGGTTTTTAATCACAGTTTTCATGCATCTTGGCATCATGTTCTCCTCCACCAGTCTTACACACTGCTTTTGGATAACTTTATGCCTTTAATCCTGGTGCAAAAATTCAAGCAGTTCAGCTTGTTTAGTGCAGAGGTTTTTTAATTTCGTAAAATCAAAGAAACTCATCATTTTTAATGATTTCTTTTTTTACAGTGCTGTATATCCAATCCAATATCTGATTGGATGGCACACCTGTGGATTTTTTTCAGATCTAAAACAAGAATAGAACAATAATGTTTTCCCTCTTTCTTGTTCAGAGATGAAATAATTAAATTCTGTTTCATCTAATAGTTTGGGGGGAGTCTACCATGCCTTTCACAGTTTTTGACTTCTATTAGTTTTAAAACCTATAACTTTCCTTTTCTGGATACAAGAAGATAATGTTGTATCTAAAATCTACTCAGAAATAGTTTTTGGAAAATAGAGAACTTGTACTCTTCAACTGGATATATACTGGATATAAATGAAATATACTTTCTGACCTTTACACAGAACTGTACACACTGCAACATATTGAAACACACTGGTAAATAAATAATGTGACATGGTTAAAGATTGTCCTGCATCAGGACTGGTATGTAAGGTATGTAGACCAGTGAGTTCAACAGTTTCAGAGACATATTTCCAATTGATTGGCTGGCAGTGAACACATGAACACATGACAGTAAAGTATTAGGCTGAGATGAGCTATTTTACCAGTGTTTCGTACCAACTGTATCTCCAGCACCTGTTTCTTAAGGGTTCTTGATGTCAGGTGGCAACATTGTTGAGACTGGGGATGTGCCATATCGTATCTTATTCAATAATATCGCAAAAAATGCTTTCACAATAAAAAAAACTCAATCGTGTTATGGCAATATTCCAGAACTGAGTTTATTTTGTATTTATTTAGCTATTTTCTGTATTTTCTTTTATATTATTTTCTATACACTTTAGTTTTGTGCTAGATTATTGTTGTTACATTACTTAATTTATGTTATTTTTTATGTTGGTACCTTATTAATTAATAGAAATCTGAGTCTTTGTTACAGTTTACAAAATAGTCAACAGTTTATACAGCTCACAACAATTAAGAGACCATTTCTGAATTAGTTTCTCTGATTTTGCTATTTATAGGTTTATGTTTGAGTAAAATGAACATTGTTGTTTTATTCTATAAACTACAGACAACATTTCTCCCAAATTCCAAATAAAAATACTGTCATTTAGAGCATTTCTTTGCAGAAAATAAGAAATGAAAAAAAGATGCAGAGCTTTCCGACCTCAAAGGATGCAAAGAAAACAAGTTCATATTCATAAAGTTTTAAGAGTTTAGAAATCAATATTTAGTGGAATAACCCTGTTTTTTAATCACAGTTTTAATGCATCTTGGCATCATGTTCTCCTCCACCAGTCTTACACACTGCTTTTGGATAACTTAATGCCTTTACTCCTGGTGCAAAAATTCAAGCAGTTCAGTTTGGTTTGACGGTTTGTGATCATTCATATAATCTTGCTTATATTCCAGAGGTTTTCAAATCCAATTAATTAAAGTATTGAATAGTTTTTATTTCATTTGACGTTTTATTTCATAAACCATCCCTAAACAGTAAAAAAAAAAAAAAAATTAAAAAGTGTTGCACAGGATCATATGAAGTTAGTAAAATTTAGCTGTTACTTTGCCTCAATGGCTCGGGTACTGCTGTTTGTCCAGTGCAGTGGGCGGGGCCAAGTTTCTGTTTCATTGGTTTAAAAACTTGTTAATTTGCAAGTTCATGGTCTATTCATATCTCAAATACTGTTATGTGCAACAACACATTTAATATAAAGAAAATTCTTGATGTCCATTGTAATGGATGCAGGGTCTGAATAGGTGAATGATGTTTGTTTTCAGAGAAACCAAGTAACAATCTTCACTGATTGGGTTTCCCAGCCAATTTTTGGAAAGAACAAACAGTTTTTGGGAAAAAAAAAAAAAAAAACGAGGATGATTATAACAATAAGGTTCACTGCAGTATAACCAAACCACATTGTCCTCATATCCATTAATATGCATCAAAGTAGGGTTTTATGATTTTAGACTGTAATCCCAGAGTAAAGCAGTACTGGTAACTACTCTAACCCCACCCCCTTGTTACTTCCCCAGGTGTCCCTTGTCTGTGCCTGTGTATAAATACCCCATGTGTTCCTTTGTTCCTGTGCTCAGAGCTGCATTTTTGTATAAGTTTATTTTGTTTTCTTTTCTTTACTTTATGTTTCTTTGTTCACTTATTTTGCTTGTCTTGTTTTGCTGTGCAGTCTTCTATTGGGCTTTATTGGGTTTCCTAACCAATTTTTGCAAGAAAATGGTGGTAAAAACATTAAGCATTAAATATCCATTAATCTTTCATATTTATTAATATCCATCCAAGTAAGGTTTTATGATTTTAGACTGTAATCCAAGAGTAAAGCTGCACTGGTAAGTACTTTAACCCCACCCCCTCGTTACTTCCCCAGGTGTCCCTTGTCTGTGCCTGTGTATGAAGTTTATTTTGTTTTCTTTTCTTTAATTTATGTTTCTTTGTTTGCTTATTTTGCTTGTCTTATTTGGCTTTGCAGTCTTCACTTATTGGGATTTGTAGCCAATTTTCGAGAAGAAAATGGTGGTAAAAATCAAACATTAAATATTGATTATCTTTAATATCCATTAATATCCATTCAAGTAAGGTTTTACGATTTTAGACTGTAATCCCAGAGTAAAGCAATACTGGTACTTATTCTTTTTGTGTTTAGCATTATTTCTAGACAAATTTAAGGCAAATCTAAAAGGGATAATACTTGTTTTCCCTCAACAACCCAACACGAACTCTGGAACTTCTTTTTTGATGTATCCTAATTTCACCGAGGTCAGTCAGGTAAACTCAATAACTGAGGGATATGTTTCACATGGTGTGTACATGTGAAAAGTTATAAAAAAGGTCATAAATTGAAATGTACTTAATCCAAATGTTGTGAGCCACAGTAAATCAAAAGAGTTTGACTGGCCGTGGCCAATGGAACACATCTTCGTTTTCAGGGAAACTATGCTGGTCATGTGAAAAGGGCAAGACAATTATTCCACAAGGATAGACTTAATCCTTTTATCCAATGTTGAGCAAGGCCGAGGCTGAATGCAAGGAAATCACCCAGTCGCATTCTTCCTTTCATGTAGGCACACAGGGTCCTGGACACTGCATTATGGGTATTTGAGCTTAAGATCACATAACTTGCCAGTTCAGTTACGATCCTTTGCAAAAAAAAACAAAAACACAAACGCTTCATTACATGTGAAGCACTGAACAGCAGTCTGTTCTGCACTGCTAGTTCATTACAGTTCACTCTATAAAGCCTAACAATGCAAGATATACCAATAGAATATGGCTCTTTTTTAAATAAATTGCTTTACCTGAACGTTTCTCTCTCAAACGAAGCTTTAAAACTGAGGACAAGTGGTAATGCAATTAGCTGACTCACCCTGAAGCAATCCTGTGAGTGATCTGCCGGTGCCTTAATTGCATTAAGAGACAAACTTTCTCACTAATGTTTGTTCTCGCCAAGAGACAAGAGAAAAAAGCCCCTGTTTTTATTTATTCCATTTCTGGACATCTGAAAACCACGTCCTATAAAACACACAGGGCCCTATTTTAGCGATATATAGCGCACTGGTCAATTGAGGATCACACAGATGGATTTAGGGCATGTCGGTGTGTCTTTGGTATTGTGGAGGTGAAAAAATACACCTTTGCGCAGCTTAAAAGATGCAAAAGGCATGTACTAATTTAAAATCCACTTTTTTCTTGTTCTTTGTGAAATACAGTAGGTGTCTCTGAGTTGTCTCATCACGGCATTAATAACATTTCTTTTGGCCGCGGGGCTGCTTTACCCAGCAGTCAGTGCTGTATCTTTATAACTAAGGCTAAAGTATCTCTGAAAACATTTTGTCCTTTGAGTTTTAGAGCTGTAAAATTGACTGTGGGGGAAAAAGGAAGGTAGGCATTCTCTGCTGCAGTGCTGTTAGCCAATCAGAGGCAATATGTTTGTATGTATGAATATTCATGAGCAAGAGCTGAAATCCTGTCTTTCTTCAGAGACCACTAATCCAGAGAACTAAAGCAGGGCTATACAAAAACACCAGAGCATTTTTTTTTTCACAAAAAGCGTCTCACATGGTACTATTCATACTAGAGACCAACTAAACATTTTTAAATGAAAGAAAAAAACGATGGAATGGGACATTTAATTGTGTTTTGGATGTAACGTGATAGATGCTATAGTCTAATTGTGAACTGCACCAAATAGCCACTATTTACAAATCACCAAACACATACAATGATGTAAGTAAGCTGGATTTTTTTCTATCTATCAAAGCACAAGATAACCGAATGTTTTTTGTCAAGTTTCTGCCTGACATTACACCTCTAAATCTTGAGGAATCTTGAGAAAAGCTTCCATGTTTGATAAGGAACATTACTGAAAAGCAGTCAAGTAAATCTGTAACTGTCAAAATATAATGAACAAAATTATAAAATTGTCACTCTCCTTAACTTCATATTAAAATCAATACAAATCCTGAATACAAATCAAACAGTTCATGTCCTCCAAACCTCCGCGAACTAGTTTCGTTATGTTTGTCTAGTTTTTACGTCTAACCTGCAGAATTTGGGTTGATTCCTGTAACTTATCTGGAATTATTAAGTGAAGTAGAGAGAAAACAGGCAGCTTCTCCAAGTGTCCTGTTGGAGATTTCAAACCCTCAAGGGTTTTTTACTGCAGAAAAAAAGTTTGTTTTTTTTGTATCGCGCGTATACAGGCCAAGGTCTCTTAATAGATTAAGGAAACTTACTTGATTCGTTCCTCTTCTGACTTCTTCAGTTCTGCGTCCCTCTTTAACACTGTCATAATCATCCCCTGCTCCTCCTCGGTTAGGTAGCTCAGGTCAATCATCGTGGTTTATTTAGTTCTTCCTCACGTTATTACTGAACGAAGCTTCTTGTGTGCTTCTTTATTTCCAGTTAAGTGTAGGTTCTGGGCAAAAGGTCTTCAGTGAAGCCTGTTTACAGCTGGCAGCCTGTAACCCTCATCCCACTGTACTGCTCAGAACCAGCAGGGGTTCAGTACCTGTAAACCACACAACCAGAATATAAAAACCACACAACCAGAATATAAAAACCACACAACCAGAATATAAGAGATGAATTTTTTTACGGTAACTTTAACCATCTGAAGGCCTTCTGTCACTCGGCATTAAAAACAGAAAACAGTCGTTATTCAAACAGTTGCTAAATGTCAGGAAGTACTTTAGAGAAATCTAATTAAGCACTAAATCTAAAGTGTACTGTAAGTTATTTTGCTATTTGGGGTGAAATACAATTTCCCTATATTTGTACAATAGACGCAAATGTTCCAGACTGCTCTGTGATTAGACAAAAGCATGTGACGGCTGCCCATGATAACAGATAGCCTCGCCATTTCAGTTGTTTACAAGAACGTCCGTCCAAAAATGAACCAAAGAAAGTCTTTGTATCCTACTTTGGGAAAAAAAAAACATACAACAACAACATACAACAAGTTGTATTATTTGAGGAAATCATTACAGTGTCACAGTGTAGTTGATGTGCACAATGAATTCTGCGTGATTTGATCAGCCGTGGTTTTATGTTTTTTTTTTTTTATACAATCCGGGTTAGCACCCAAACATCCCTTTCAGACAGCTTCCTCTTACAGCATCCACAGTTAATCCTGTTGGATGTGGTTGGTCCTTCTTGGTGGTATGCTGACATTACCCTGGATACCGTGGCTCTTGATACATCACAAAGACTTGCTGTCTTGGTCACAGATGCTCCAGCAAGACGTGCACCAACAATTTGTCCTCTTTTGAACTCTGGTATGTCACCAATAATGTTGTGTGTATTGCAATATTTTGAGTAAAACTGTGCTCTTACCCTGCTAATTGAACCTTCACACTCTGCTCTTACTGGTGCAATAATGTGCAATTAATGAAGATTGGCCACCAGGCTGCTCCAATTTAGTCATGAAACCTCCCACACTAAAATGACAGGTGTTTCAACAGTTTCATTGTCCAACCTCTGTATGTATATAAAGTATTTTTTTGTTGAATATCTCGTCGTATTGGTTTTTAATTGATTAGAAAGGCTTAATGGATATTTTAACTAATGTATTCTATGATATGTATGATATTATCAAATCCATAATATAAACACCTTAACAATCTCTTTTGCTCAGTTCTTTAAAGAAGGAAGGAGGCCTGAGAAGTGCACCTGCCTCAAATGGCTCTCACATGATGAAGTCTAACATCCATAACTACAGTGTTCCTGTGTTAGCTGAGCAAATATTTGAGCGAAGATGTCTGAGACCTTATTTACTCAGGTTTACAGCAAGATCAAAACCAAACACCAGAGCGAGGGAAGGTACTGGAGTCTCTGGAACAAAAACATTTTACAGAACCAATATCCAACACCTTGTGAAATGTCAATACAGAACATTCAGCTGCTCATTTATATAACAAAAAATCAGATAATGACAGAAACTGTTGGGGGCCAGAAGGAGAAATATATTTGAAGTCACGGGCCACAGACTCTGTAATAAAACAAATAATAAAATATACCACTTTAAATAATACTTTTTTTCCTGATTTATTTCATTTACACACCATTTTACTTGACTAACTATCTTTATCTTTGACACTGTTGTGTAAACTAAGATTTTTCAAACTGATGTTTAATTTCATGATGTCTCTTAATATAAAACTCCTTAATTACGGCAACTTTTAGACTCTTTTGCCCCGTTTTTCTGCGCTAGAAATGTGCACCCTCTCCGCTTTTAGACTCTTTGGTCCGTTTCTGACACCTAGCTTCAAACTTTGAATCTCTCATTATAAAAACCTGTTTAACAGCGGGCCAACTTTCATTCTATTTCTAAAATAACTCGCTGGCCGCTCCAGCCAGTTTTTCAGGCACACAGGCTGCTGAATATTGTGTAAAATATCTAAAATACTGAATATTGGATTATGGGTCAGTTTTTAACATGATAAATTTGATTTATTCCAAGTTAAAAGCCAATTTATGCTTTTGCATTAAATCAGTGTTTTATCCTATACGTAACTGCACACTAAGTTTGATGCACACCTTTCCAGAAATATACCTAGGCTTCCTGATTGGTCCACTTGGTAGGAAGGTGCTTCCTCTTTTGCCCCCACTTTTTAAATTTAGTTGGACTAACAATGACCTTGGATAGCATGTACACTCCTGAGATGCTGAAATCAGCTGTTATAAGATGGGTTAACTGTGGTCATGAAGGGCTGCACATGGTCAGCACCAAGATTTTAATAGGCTGCAGCATTCAAACACTGATTGACTGGAATTTAACAGGTTAAAAGCTTCCCCACACAATTACACCACCTTAATGTGGACTGTTTCTGTTGAAGGCATTTATGTCTTCAGGACCGTCGCCACCAGGATGTGTACTTTATTGCACCATTCTGAGTCAACTCTTGGTTGTCTGCTGCTCTGAAAATTATTTTTCTGATCTTTTTGTTGCCTTATTATTCCATTCACTTGTACCAGTGCAATGTACCAGTTTTAAAATAGCCCCAGCACATGTTGCTACCACCACCATGCTTAACAGTTGGTACATAGTTTGTGATTGGACAATTTACCTTTAGAGCTCCAAACATTGAACTGATCAATGTGGCCAGAAAAAAACATTATTTGTCTCACCTGACTATTAAACTTGTGTTAAAGCTTGTTTTTTGTTAAAGATGTATGACGAACAGTTACCTTGACCTTGAACTAGACAGATATATATCATATACTTAAGCAACAATACACTTGAGGTTTGTGCTATAACATGTAATATTGGCACTGCTGTGATGCAGTCTAAGGCACGAGGATTGAGTAGATCAGCAAAGCAGTGCCAATATTACACGTTATAGCACGAACCTTGAATGTATTATTGCAATTAGACCACAGTTCCATTATCACTGTTTATTGAACGATTTTGAATTAAAGAGGATGAGAAAACATGATCTGTTTGGTTATAGAAACAATTCGCGAGTTAAAATAGTTCCATTGCTGCTCTGTTTGTAGCTGTGCTGTTTGGCTTGTAAGCGTTGCGAGGTTACCTGTATGTGGCGGAGTAATACATGAAGAGCTTCGGGGACAGTGTATTACCAATGTTGTGCAGAATTTAGAATCCCCCGCCACCTTGGCTTTAACTTTTTTAGAAAATGAAAATACCCAAGATGCTGTTCTAAGCTACGCAGACTCCTAAGAAATAATGAAAAATAGTCATGTCACCTGCAGCCTCTCCCATGAGGGGGTGCTTTTTCTGGCGGGGGTGCTGAATTCGGTAACATAGTAGTGAACCTGAAATCTGCCACCCCCGCCATGAAAAGCACCACCTCTCGGCCTTCTTGATTAAAGCTCTTTAACTTTACTTAGAAATACGCTGTGCTTTTTCTGGCAGGGGTGCTGAATTCGGCAAAATACCGGCTGATAACTGCACTCATAGAAAGCCTCTCAGCCAATCACATTGCAGGGTCGGAACTAACTGTGGTATAATTAAGAATATATAATACGCATCACGATACAGGGGTTGCGGTTCAATATTTTCCAATTGTTTTAATCAAATTTTAGGAAAATTGCAATCAGAACAGCGAAGCCTAATGACAGAGTACAACACTGCTATCTAGCAGTCAAAATAAACCACTGTCTGACAACAACCTTTACATATAAGCTTGCAAGACAAAATATCCACGTCCACTACTTCTTTATTTCGATATTTTCCTACATGCCTAAGAATAAGTAGATAGATCTGTTTTCAGAATTCAGAATTAATTATACCACTCTTCTAATCGATTCGATTGGGATCTTTTTGGTTCAGACTTATCAGCTTAAAAGTAGAATAAATTGTTTTATAATTGTGACAATTGGAACTCTGTCCAATTCAATCACTTTTCAAGTATCACATTTCATAAAGTGTTATATAAAGGGCTGAATGGGTGCTGAACAGCACGAAGGTAATAATCAAATAAAGCTCAATTCTGGCTAAACTCAGTCACAAGGAATCCTTTTGAGAGCCGAGTTCCTGTATACTGTCTACTGACCTGTAATTAGGTTTCAGTAACAGGATAACAAGGTTTATTTCTGGGGTGTAAAAACAATACAGCTCTCTGAGATCTCTGCAGCTCTGCTTTCTGAGGGAGAATCAACCGAAGTGTTTGTTATAAAGTGTGTTATATGGTTTATAGACAAACAGTGAGGGCTGAACATGCATTGTACTATCAATTAAAAGAACAATGACACCTGTAGCTGTAGATAAAAATCTCTTATCATCTTCTGTTTTATAGAAACTAGAAGAGAAACCAAAATAATAGAAAGCTATGAAAATCAAGGCTATGAAACGTGTAATCAGGTGTGTGCAGTAAGTTTTAACAGGTAACAGTCAGTCAGTCAGTGATTCAGTCAGCTCTAACACTCATTAACACAACAGAAAAACAGACTCAGTCTCTTTCAGCAGAGGTAAAATAAAACAGTTCTTACCTGTTCCTCAGACACTACAGCTCTGAGACACAGTCTGGCTGGTTCAGGACCGCAGGAGCAGTGATTCAGGAGCAGCCCATGCTCTGCTCTGTCTGTATAACTCTAGTCAGACATGTGTAGCTAAAGCTGTGCTGCTTAACCCCCTCTGTTCCTGAGAGCTCTGATCACACAGCCTCTCTCTCTGCTGCCTGTGTTCTCTGTGCTGCTGGGTGTTTGTAAAGTGGGAGTGAGAGTCTGGAGGAGCAGCTCTGAGGAAGCTGAGGAGAACACAGCTCACACCTTAACCCTTTAAAACCCTAACACTTTAATCCCTGAACACTTTAACCCCTTAACACTTTAACACCTGAACACTTTAACCCCTGAACACTTTAACCCCTGAACACTTTAACCCCTGAACACTTTAACACCTGAACACTTTAACCACTGAACACTTTAACACCTTAACACTTTAACCCCTGAACACTTGAACACTTTAACCCCTGAACACTTTAACCCCTTAATACTTTAATCCCTGAACACTTGAACACTTTAACCCCTGAACACTTTAACCCCTTAACACTTTAACCCCTGAACACTTTAACACCTGGACAGTTTAACACTTTAACCCCTTAACACTTTAACACCTGAACACTTTAACACCTGAACACTTTAACCCCTGAACACTTTAACCCCTGAACACTTTAACCCCTGAACACTTTAACGCCTGAACACTTTAACGCCTGAACACTTTAACGCCTGAACACTTTAACCCCTGAACACTTTAACCACTGAACACTTTAACCCCTTAACACTTTAACCCCTTAACACTTTAACACCTTAACACTTTAACCCCTTAACACTTTAACACCTTAACACTTTAACCTCTTAATACTTAAATCCCTGAACAATTTAACACCCGAACGTGTTTAACAATTTATCGCCTGAACACTTTAACCCCTGAACACTTTAACCCCTGAACACTTTAACCCCTGAACACTTTAACCCCTGAACACTTTAACCCCTGAACACTTTAACCCCTGAACACTTTAACCCCTGAACACTTTAACACCTGAACACTTTAACACCTTAACGCCTGAACACTTTAACCACTGAACACTTTAACCCCTGAACACTTTATCCCCTGAACACTTTAACACCTGAACACTTTAAGCCCTTAATACTTTAATCCCTGAACAATTTAACCCCTGAACACTTTAACACCTGGACAGTTTAACACTTTAACCCCTTAACACTTTAACACCTGAACACTTTAACACCTGAACACTTTAACCCCTGAACACTTTAACGCCTGAACACTTTAACGCCTGAACACTTTAACCCCTGAACACTTTAACCACTGAACACTTTAACCCCTTAACACTTTAACCCCTTAACACTTTAACACCTTAACACTTTAACCCCTTAACACTTTAACACCTTAACACTTTAACCTCTTAATACTTAAATCCCTGAACAATTTAACACCCGAACGTGTTTAACAATTTATCGCCTGAACACTTTAACCCCTGAACACTTTAACCCCTGAACACTTTAACCCCTGAACACTTTAACCCCTGAACACTTTAACACCTGAACACTTTAACCCCTGAACACTTTAACCCCTGAACACTTTAACCCCTGAACACTTTAACCCCTGAACACTTTAACACCTGAACACTTTAACACCTTAACGCCTGAACACTTTAACCACTGAACACTTTAACCCCTGAACACTTTATCCCCTGAACACTTTAACACCTGAACACTTTAAGCCCTTAATACTTTAATCCCTGAACAATTTAACACCCAAATGTGTTTAACAATTTAACGTCTTAACACTTTGACACCTGAACACTTTAAAACCCTACACTGCAAAAAAACGAAATATTAGCAAGTGAAATTATCTAGTTTCAAAGCAATAAATCTTATTTCTTGCCCTGATAAGATTTTTTTGTCTTGTAAATTGTAAATGTAAGACTGTTCACCTTATTTTAAGTAATTTGAATTCAAAATAAACACAAAAAGTCACCAGTCAAGTTATTCAGATATTTGTATTGAAATTTAAGCTAGAAAATAAAATACTTTTGCTTGATTTGAGTCTTACTTCACTCATTTTGAGGGTTTGTCATTGCTTATTTTAAGAATACTATATAAGAAAATTTTGCTTACCCCATTGGCAGATTGTTTTGCTTAATTTAAGCATTTATGTCTCAATTTGAATGAATTTTATCTAGTTTCTGTCAATAGATTTTTGCAGTGTAACACCTGAGTTTTAGCTGCTCTCTCTCTCTCTCTCTCTCTCAGAGCCCTGTGTTTCCTCACTCATTATTTTTGAGATACTAAGTCATTACTTTTTTGTGGAACTAAGTCGTTTTTTAGGAATGCTTGGTTTTATTTTGAGATTCAAAGTCATTATTTTAAGATCATCTCATTATTCTGTTATAGTAAGTTGACATTTTGACATGATATCTCATTAATTTTAGATATTAGATCATTATTTTGAGATACCAAGTCATTATTTAGACAAACTCTCAATTTTGAGATACTAAGTCATTATTTTAAGATCCTCTCTCATTATTCTGATATTCTAGGTTGTTTCAAATTATATCTTATTATTTTTAGATACTCTCCTTATTTTGAGATACTAAATAATTCTTTTGAGATTCTCTCTCATTATTTTGAAAAAATCTGATATACTAAGTTGTTCTTTTGAGAAACACTTAATTTTTAATAATTAACTAAAAAAGTCAATATTTTTAGATCCTCTCTCAATATTTCGAGATACTAAGTTGTTATTTTGAGATGATATCTTATTATTTTTAGATAATAATTCATTATTTTGAGATAGCAAGTCGTTATCTTGAGAAACTAAGTCATTATTATAAAATTCCCAGTCAAAAATTTAGGATCCCCTCTCATTATTTTGAGATACTTAATCATTGTTTTAAGATCCTCTCTCAAGATTTTGAGATACTAAGTTGTTATTTTGAGATGATGTCTTTTTTTTAGATACTAGGTCATTATTTTGAGATCCTCTCTCATTATTTTGAGATACCAAGTCGTTATCTTGAGATACTAAAACATTTTAAAATGCAATTATTTTAAGATCCCCTCTCATTATTTTGAGACACTAAGTCGATGTTTTGAGATTCTAAGTCATTATTATGATATACAAAGTCTTTTTTTTCCTATGTTAGAATTATAATGAGATCCTAGGTCATTACTTTGGGGTACTTCGTCTTTATTCTGATATATTACGTTGTTTTTTATGAATGCTATTGTATTAATTTGAGATGCTAAGTCACTATTTTTAGATGCCCTCATAATTCTGATATATGAAGCCGTTATTTTTAGATACTAAGTCAGCATAAAACATTGTTAAAGAACCACTTAGTATTACAAAAAAACGACTTAGTATCTTAAACCAATGACTAGTGTAAATCATTATATCCCAAAACATAAAGATCTCACCAGTGACTGCATATAAAAAGTTATATGAAATCATTAGCCAAATGAGAAAATTGAGATAACTAAAAGCTTACATTGTGCTTTAATTCAAAGATCTTTAGAAAATATGCCTAAGTGTGTTTTTCATTTCATAATAAGGATTATTCGCTATGTGTTAACATCTTAAATATTTACAGTCCCTGCAGATTTTGCAGTGGGGTGGAGTGTTGATAGTGCATCCATGAGCATCTTGTACATTTTTAATCCAGGTCTGACGATGCAGTTGACCAGTTGGTGTGTTTTTAAGGCAATCTTTTAAAGATGTCAGCTGTATGTGGACGAGCACTGACCTTTTAAAATAGTTTCCCCCTTAGAAAGGTAGGGCCACAGGTTGCAGAACCATATTAATGAAATATTGAGCTGTAAAAGTGAACGTAATGAAGACCAATGGTGATCTGGCATCATATACAATTTCACACATCATGATACCAGGGTTTTTGGGAAAAAAAAAAATCGTTGATCTGGTCATCTTGCACTGGTCATGGCGCCTCAACACACAGATTTGTTGGTCATCTCCACCAAGACAAAAGCAGGACTTATCAATAAAAAAAAAGACTTGTTGAAATCCTGAGTCACTGTATGCCATAAAGTCTGGCATGACTATCCACCGAGTATTATTCCTGTCAGCTGATTCCTTCAGAGATCTCCAATGCAAGACTGTCATCAATCTTCCTCTGGTTCTTAATTGCAGGTTGTTTTCTATCCTAAGGAACTTTCCATAGACTGTGTATAGCTGGACAGAGCATCGTCTCTCAAAAGTGAAGCCACCACAGGTCGGGCGCCCCCTGCTGTTCGGTTTCAGAAAGCTGTGTAACCCCACCCATCCCCATAGGTTTCAATGGCAAAACAGAACAACTTTCAATCACGTTTTTTTCCAACATACTGCAATTGTACCTCCATTATTTAAATGCAGCAGCTAGTGTAACCTCTGCTTATATTGTCAATTTTTTATATCCCCACAGAATTCGTTTTTAAAAACGTTATTCAGCTCTATTCAAAAAAGGTGTGGTTATTGTAAAAGGGCTGGTTATGGGCGGGACCAATAACAGACCGTCAGCTCCACTCCGCTCCGCTCTGCAGCCTGTGACCTCGAGGCAGCCCTTAGGGGCGGGGTTATTTAAATGAGTAGGCTGTCTCTCAACAGTCTTTCTCCCTCCTCTGGTCTCTACTGCGCAGAATCGGGTTTCAGGATTGCCAACATGGCGGAAGATTTTTGCTTCATTTTCATGACGTCCATCTTTTTTTTTACAGTCTCTGATACAAACTTACAATTCTTTAAAGCTAATAAAAAAAAAAACTCTTTTTTCAGTGTTTTGGTACTGTACAGGGAATACCAGTATATCAGTAGATATACAATATCAGTATACCAGAAGAATTATGCTGCATTTCATTCTGTCTCCTTAAAATTAGAAGCTGGAGTGAGAGGGATGACACTAGAGTTGATGTAATGTTATTCCAGTTAAACATTCAGAACATTGAACACCTGGATTTAAGTAAGTAAATGATGTGGGGTTGCTGCTACGTGGGATTGGTGAGGATCTCAGCTTGTGGTCCCAGTCCAACTGAAATCCCTGAAATCTCAGAAATCAAATGGCATGTAGAATTCTTGCCCAATGAGCAATTTCTTTCAACCTGTTACCCCCAAAGAACCCAGTCTCAAAACAATAAAAACCTTAAAGTCATGAAAAGAGGAGAGAGAGCAGCTGGTTTGTGGAAGCTGCACTTTATTTGAAAAAAAAAAAAAACGTTCACCAATTTTCTTACATATTTTAAATACGTAAACAAAAGAAAATTATCTGTGAGGACAACACAGAAAATATCCAGTAGAATGTCAGTAAATTCAAGTCTGACTGAATTGCTTTCATATCTCAAACCGTCTCTTAACTAACCACCCAGACGAACAGTCTATTCAGTATATACACAAAGCACCGGTCAACAGTGCTCGACTTTTTTTTTTGTTTTTTCTTCTTGATCAAGACTCCTTTTTTAATTTACATGATAAATATACAGTGATAACTATGACCTTTTGCTCATGAATAATATTCAGTGAGTCAAGCGGCTCTCCTCGCTGGGGTGGAGGGGGGAGCTGCTCGCTTTAGTAAAGTCTGAAACATGAGGGCAACTCTTCACATTCACAGATTCAGCTCAGAGGCAGCCATTTCAAACAGTCTTGTGTGAAACGATGGCATGCCATGCATAATGCAGAAACACATCCCTTCCCGAGTGCAACACCTCGCAACCACTGAAGTGCCGGACGAGTTTAAAAAGATATTTCATTGCAAAAACCCTAGGCACACTTATCAGCTAAATAGATCGACAAACCAGGTTCTACATCTTATCCTCTCAGTACTTTTGGGTTGCGAATGCTTGATCTACGAAGAGTATTTCTAGACACGAAACTTAGAGAATATTTAGTGTTCTATAACATTCAGCTTACAGGTGTATTTTTTACATAGCTATTTTATAACTCTAATTACTCCCCTTATACATAATCCAACATTCACGTGTAATGTTGAATTATTTAAAACTTTTTTTTTTCCATTTCAGTTCATAAACTCTCATTTTTGGAGGCAAAAACCATAAATAAATACAAACAAACAAACACACAAGAGAGGTCTAGCTGTAAACACAATTTAAAAGACAGAGACTAAATGGAGAGAGAGAGGTAAAACATCACTGCTTCTTAACTGCTTCTTTACTACAGCAGATCCTGACTGAATCTGAATTAGGGAGAATCCTGCTTTACTCTCTTGACTTCTCACCTGATAAAGTAAAAAATTTTAAATAAAACAGAAACAAAAAGGAATTAAATAACAAAAAAAAAAAAAATAGAAAGAAAGGAATCCAGCAGGAAGGAACATTAAAAGTAGAACTTCTCCACAAATATATAATAATAAAGTCTCTCAGACCCCTTTACCTATCTTTACAGATTATAAAATGCATGAGGAATCCCCATCAGGGTAAAACAGCAGCATCATCATCATCATCATCATCATGATATCTCTGGCAAATTACAAAAATGACTGCAATAAGCTCTTGGTCTTATCACACCTTCATTTTCCTGCTCCGTTGACGTTTTAAACATGGTTGGTTCCTCTGAAGAGCATGGCAGCACAGACAACAGAGCTTTGCTGTGTGGTGCTTTGACTTCAGGGAGCGACTTCATCTGGGGTTACATAAACTGCATCTGAAAGCAAAACCATTCAAAAAAAGGGAAAGTTTTACTTATTTTACTTAAAATAAAAACTATTTTTGCCACTATTTTGCAATACAATAAAAGTGACACTTTAAAGCAACTTAAAGAATAATCAAGCAACCTCTGAAATTGACAGAAAAAGTACTATTTAGACGGGATTTGTTTAACATGAAAGGGGTGGGATAATGAAAATGCACCACTGGACATCTGTAATTTTTGTTTTAATAATTTTTGTCTTGATATAAATTTTGCATGCACTGGCCAAATTATTTGGAGGCCATACATCTGCTCATTCATGCAATTATGTGATTTGTTAACTAAGTGGCAGCAGTGAAACACATAAAAGAATGCAAATAAATACAGACCAGCAGCATTAGGACACGATCACATCATCCACTGAATTCTTTTTTTATAAATTTATTTCTTTATTTTATTTTTATCCCATTTTCTCCTCAATTTAAAAGGCCAATTACCCAACCCTCTCATTAGGACTCACCCTATCACTATCAGTAATGCACCAACACCAGGAGGGTAAAGACTATCACATGCCTCTTCCAATACATGTAAAGCCAATCACCGCCTCTTTTAGAACTGTTGCTGATGCAGCATTGCCGAGTAGCATCACAGCAAATTTGGAGGAAAGCGCAGCGACTCAGTTCTGATACACCAGCTCACAGATGCAGCCTTGTCTGATCCACATCACCCTAGAAGTGATGAGGGGAAAGAGCGCCATCTACCGTAGCCACCCAGAGAGAGCAAGGCCAAATGTGCCAGGGCTCCAGCAGCTGATGGCAAGCTGCATGAACAGGATTCGAACCAGTGATCTACGATCAGTGATTTTAAGTCAGAAGAACTGGTATGAATAGCTCTAGAATTGTTGATCTCCTGACACTTTTAGCACAGCAGGTTATACTACAGTAATTATACTACTGGGGGACATAAACATAAAGCTGGGTCTGTGGTGAGGACAGGCTTACCAAAACTGAAAACTGCTCTAATAAATCTCCATTTCTTCTAAAATACACAGGTAATTGTGGCGGAATTTTCTGCCAAGAACATCTGTGGAATCCATGGACCCAAACTTGGCTGCATCAAAAGTCCAGGATCAGGAAAGTAATGCAATCAATCTATCACATATTTTCTAATATAGTGTATTCTGTTCATATCTGCTCATGTTGAAATACAAATACAAAGGTGGGCAAGAAGTAATAAATAATGCTGTCTAGATAAACACTGTATAATATAATCCATAATATTATCAAAAGAGCATATATTGAGTATCTCTTAAGCAGTATTATTACTCCTGGGCTCCACCTACAGTCAGGAAGTGGAATTTGACCTCTGCGCCTCCCACTAAGGAAACACTTTTGACACAAATTTTACAAGCTGAGAAATAAAGAATTGTCAATGAAAGGATCATGTGGCCTGAGGTGGTAGAATAACATTGCAAGACTTTACACAACTACTCTGTTTTTATTCTGTCAATAATTCGGTCAATTCTGTGCAAATGAATATTTTTGCAGTAAAATATAAAATTGTTATATATTTCATTTTACTAGGTCTAGGTCTATCTAAATATTTTGGTGTTTAATAAACACCTTTCCTGTGACAACAATTACATTAATTGTGTTATTGTGAGCACTATTATTGGCTATTTTACAAATGTAACAGTCAACAACTGTTCATGAATTTGTTCAGACAGGTTTTTTTCTATAATTTTAATATTAATATCTATATCAATATCAATAGCTGATGCACTTTTTCAGTTTCAGATTCAGGACTAAATTCATAAGGAATGCTGACATTATCCCACCCAGTCATGTAACATTAATATTAAATTTGCACACAGCATTCAAATATAAATCACAAATGTAAAGCAAAAATAAATGCAAATAAAACTGATTAAAGTTCTGATGAACAAAAGCAAAGAAATGAAACTGAATGTACAAACCATGCAACTGCATGCACAGGGAATGTGGGCAAGCACAAGGAAGAGGAGGAAGAGGAGGAGGAGAGTACCTAGATGAAAGACGAGGTTCTACAAGAAATCCTTGAGAGAGAGCTGTGCAAAGGGGTCCTGTCCTGGGGCTCTGAGAGGACTCTGACTGGAGGGGCTAGAGGCAGCGGAGGGCTGGTGTGGAGAGCATGACACAAAGAGAGAAAGAGAGAAAGAAGGGAAGAGCTGGGACAGGAAAAGGAGAGTACACACAAAGGAGGACAGAGCTGGTCTGCAGTCCGGGAGAGGTCTGGACTTATGGCCCATATGAACACAGTGGGCCACAGACACCACAGGAGGTTCCCAGAGAGCTTCACTCATTAAAGAAACACACAGAGAGAACACAAACATACTCTTCACTACAGAGCTACTGCTAGATTAGACCTGGGTGTGAATGCATACCTGCGCACTGGACACTGATCCGAAAGGGTTTGACGGCCTCATGACGGGTTGTGTGTACATCATTGTGGGCTGTGTCATCATAGTCATTGAGGGAAGCTGTGGAGGCTGCAGAAGAGATCAGATAGGAGAAACGTGCATAAAGAATATCTAAAAGTCCCAAAAGTAGAATTACAATTAGTTTTAGACACAACAAGCCTAAATAACTTGGAATTTCATGTTATATTCACATTAAAAAGCTTATTGAGACACTGCCTATACCATCTAATGGTCACATGACATCATTACACTAAACCGATCGAAAACACAATGACGGGAATCCCATTCAGCAGTTTCTACAGCCAATCCAGACAGGAACATGGCCCATATAAAAACTACTTTATTTATTTACTGTAGAACAGCACGTGTCCACTGGCACTTAAGCCCAGATGTATCCTATTCATTTCAATGGAGAGAGCCACCGCATGCCGCAGTGCATGCTGGGTTGAACTTTATTTAAATGAATCCAGCGTCCGTACTAAGTCCAACCAATCAGGGGACAGAAATCTGCAACTTCACACACATACAAGCCTTACACACACAGAGAACAGACGCATTTTAACCACAAAAAAGAAGTTGAAAATGGCAGAATATGGATTTATAGAACTATAGATCACTGTGAGGTTGATTAAAAATAAAAAGACTTAAACTTATGATTGACTACATCTGTTGCTTCCTTTAAATTAAAAATATCACATACACGCCCACATGGCTAGCTGAGAGATCCTGCACGGCGAACTGCGTTAAAAAAAAAGTGCCAGTGGGCACATATCGTACACCAAGCAAAAGTCTGAGTCTCAGAAGGTTAATCAAGTTAATTTTTTCGAACAGATCTGATTTAGCTGATAGTTTTACATTTATAATTATAACGGTAATGTTTACAGGTTGCATTTACATGCCTTTCTTGTGATTGGATCATATTTGGATTTCACATGTCTGCATGAAAAGCTCAGTGTAAACATTTTAAGAAGCACTGTGAACAGGTTATGACCAAAGCACATCTTCATAGTACATCAGAGACGGATCTTATCCACATTTAAGGCAAATCAAGAAAGACACGAAAGACAAAAATATATGAATCTTGGCTTCTCTCTGTGCATTCTTCTGGAAGATGAGAGCAGCAGAGTTCATTTCCTTACAGTTAATGCGAGAATGTGAGAACCATGTACTGTTTTATATTGCAGAACTCCCACTGTACAAAAGCCCAACTTTGATAGTTATTAGTTTTCTATAATATTTGTGAATTCTAGTCAGGCAGGTGTGTAGCCACCTATGTGAATTAGTTAAAGCCCCTCTAGGCCCCCTCATTGCATGTGTGCATCTAAGGTTGAGTTATAAAGTAATTACAGTTTAAAATTCTGCCTGTTATTCAGACGCGTTCAATCTTTTTTTGTTGTGTGAAATACCTATTACTAGATGCTAATCAATGCTAAACGCGATTAGCATGCAAACACAGTATTTAGCTTATTGTTAGCACTGTTGATGCTTATTATTGCCAGATTTAGGCTTATTTTGTGTTCTACATTTATGATTTGGTTACTCAAGTACAAGCTATGTGTAGCTGTGTTACTTTTATATCATAAATTGTGTTATAAGCAAAAGCTAATAATTTATCTAGTTTATTTCAGATGTTGTTAAGTGAATAGATATTGACAGTAGCTTGACAATTCTTTTTCCTTTCTTTGTATCTTTAATTTCAGAACCACACATATACACACATATACATACACACAAACACACAAGCTGGATGTTATTGAGTTGTCTTATATTGTAACTACAGTGTTTTGGGTATAAAGGGTGCTCATTTCTAGTGCAGAAAAACAGGGTAAAAGAGTCTAAAAGCGGAGAGAGTGTGCATTTCTAGCGCAGAAAAACGGGGCAAAAGAGTCTAAAAGTGGAGAGTGTGGGCATTTCTAGCGCAGAAAAACAGGGTAAAAGAGTCTAAAAGCGGAGAGAGTGCGCATTTCTAGCGCAGAAAAACGGGGCAAAAGAGTCTAAAAGCGGAGAGAGTGCGCATTTCTAGCGCAGAAAAACAGGGTAAAAGAGTCTAAAAGCGGAGAGGGTGCGCATTTCTAGCGCAGAAAAACAGGGTAAAAGAGTCTAAAAGCGGAGAGGGTGCGCATTTCTAGCGCAGAAAAACAGGGTAAAAGAGTCTAAAAGCGGAGAGGGTGCGCATTTCTAGCGCAGAAAAACAGGGTAAAAGAGTCTAAAAGCGGAGAGAGTGTGCATTTCTAGCGCAGAAAAACGGGGCAAAAGAGTCTAAAAGTGGAGAGTGTGGGCATTTCTAGCGCAGAAAAACAGGGTAAAAGAGTCTAAAAGCGGAGAGAGTGCGCATTTCTAGCGCAGAAAAACGGGGCAAAAGAGTCTAAAAGCGGAGAGAGTGCGCATTTCTAGCGCAGAAAAACGGGGCAAAAGAGTCTAAAAGCGGAGAGGGTGCGCATTTCTAGCGCAGAAAAACAGGGTAAAAGAGTCTAAAAGCGGAGAGGGTGCGCATTTCTAGCGCAGAAAAACAGGGTAAAAGAGTCTAAAAGCGGAGAGGGTGCGCATTTCTAGCGCAGAAAAACAGGGTAAAAGAGTCTAAAAGCGGAGAGGGTGCGCATTTCTAGCGCAGAAAAACAGGGTAAAAGAGTCTAAAAGCGGAGAGGGTGCGCATTTCTAGCGCAGAAAAACAGGGCAAAGAGTCTAAAAGCGGAGAGAGTGGGCATTTCTAGCGAAGAAAAACAGGGCAAATCAGGAAAAAAAGTATTATTTAAAGTGGTATATTTCATTATTTGTTTTATTACAGAGTCTGTGGCCCGTGACTTCAAATATATTTCTCCTTCTGGCCCCCAACAAAAAAAGTTTGGACACCCCTGATCTAAAATATTCAAAGGCTGAATTATTTTGATTTAAACTAAAAAAATATATATTTTAGAGTGCTTTTAACATGCTTTTTACACTGAAAAGTAAAATCAGATCAAACTTTCTCACGCTGGGAAAGTGTACACAGAATCCATTAATGCATAAAATCTGATAATGTGAGTACAGCCTTTAAGACTCACCAGCCCGTATCCCATCATGCCTGTAGGGGTTGTAGCAGGAAAGGACATGACTGATGGAGGCTGCAAAAACAAGGAGACCAACAAACAAAAGCATTAAAAACATTAACTTAACATTAACTCATGTTTACCCTGCTGCACACATAACTAAGCTCTGATATTACCATTGATACAGGGTTCCATGTTGTGGAGGGAGCAGCTTTGGGTTGCCAGTTCATTCCCCCGGTCAGTTTCTTCTCGCCTGGCTGGTTCCAGTGGATATCACTGCACATAAAATGTCACTCAGCATTTTAACTGAGGTAAAACATTTCCAGAAAGTGTTGAGCCTTTCAGCTCTAAAATATATTTAAATGATGGGGAAAATATAAGATTATAATAATACAGGACTTTAAATTTTGTATATAAACTGTATATTTTATATTAAAACCAAACAGCAAAAGTATTTTATTGCTTTATAATGTCCATTGCATTGTTAAGCATTTTTATTTTATGTGTTATTGACCTTTTTAATTAAAAAAAACTATCCCCAAACAGTAAAATAAATATTATAAAAAGTGTTCTAAACCATTTAAAATTTGTAAAACTTAGATCTTACTTTGCCTTGTCGGCTGTAATGTTGCCATGCCCTAATCTGAGTCTGATTTGCTGTGTTTTCCAGTGCAGTGGGCGGGGCTCTGCTACTGTTTCATTGGCTGGTAAAGTTTTTCATTGGGTAGTTTATGGTCTATTCTGATGGACAACTGACCTCACCTACTGTTATGTGCAACAAAACATTAAAAAAAAGAAAATACGTGAAAATATGTTTCAGGGTCTGAAAGGGTTAAGAAAAAGAGTTGACTTACTTTTTGGTGGTGCCATTTCCAATTCCCAGGTCTGAAAGGAAATAAAAAGAGGTTAGAATTGATTAAGTGATAAAAGCAGTTACAGCCTAATGTAGGAATAGATTTAAACGATGTATAAAACTGAATGATCAGCATCTATTGATTAACCTTTCTAATTTTATGGAACACTTACTTCCAACCAGGTTTGCAAGAGAAGAATCAAGGTCATCTGAGACGAGTTTCTCTGGGTACTGAGTGCAAGGCTGATTAGATCCAGCCATTGTAGGTTTCAAAATCCCACCTATAAGGATTTTTAGAGGAAAAGAAAGGCCATCAGTACCATCAGCACCATGTACTGCATCAATAGGTACCAAATAACAAAAACTCAATCTGCGTTCTTGTCTATATTTTTATTATTTCCTGTACTTTGAAGTACTGTTCCATTTAAAAGTTCAGAGTTAGCCAAGTTCACGAAAAAGAGCCGGATGTGTTCTTGCTTCTCTCTCATTATTGAGGAGGCATGGAAGGTAAATTGTGTGGATTTCTTACAATCTGATAACCCACAATGCACCTTGCAGCAGTATAGGCATAGGAGAAAGCACATACCTGTAAGGTATACGTTTTGAAAATGGTACTGCTGTGTAATAAAATTAAGTTTAAAGTTATTTTTAGGCAAGAAAGAAGTGGTTTACACTTCAGATACATGATTTATTTGGTAAGAAAGTGGCTGTGTGAAAATGAGCTTAATGTTTTCGGAACTACGCTTTCTGCTCCCCTAAAAGAGTGACGTCCTCAAGTACGCAGCTTTTTCAACTACAGAATAAATGTCCTGCATCCTCCCGTCTTCAGGAGGATGCAATTGCAAAACCAATTTTCCCAAATCCATTCTGGCCGAGTACAGGAGTCTAAACTTGTGTATTCTATATTAAGAAATGACCCCTGTTTACACTTTATGTGCCTAGTTTGTGTATTTTATTCTGATTTTAAAATTTAGCCACAGGCATTTTGATTTGCCAATCAAATAAGTCTCCAGTTAGACTCTCAAATCAGACTGAAATCTGATTGCTAAGCAAATTGGCTAATTGATAATTAATCCTCAAATCAAGAAGAGGTTTATGCAAGTATTATGTATATGAGTGCATGAGAAAACTGGCTTGTGTTTTTACATACAATACAAACTGTTCAAAGTTAAAGTTATCTAAGGTACCCAAAAACATTTTTACCAAGCATACTGTGAGTATTTACAGTCAAATGTGTCATACCATCTGTGTCCAGATTACTGGAGGAGGCAGCTTTGTTTCCAAAAACAGACTCAAAGTCAACATGAAGCTCCCCTGTGCTCTGTGGTGGAGGACCCTGTGGTGCACCGTACCCTTCAAAAGACACAAAAGGTCTAATCAAACCACGTTATTCCTGCATGACTGGCACTGTAGTTACACTAATATAAGCAACTTTACAAAAAGGTGTAAAGGTTATGGATATAAAACACATCACACACATAAAGACACTGATGCTTGTACAATTTCACAGCCCCAAATCAGAACATGGTGGAAACAGCTTGGAAATTCCATATAAAATGACTTTTACATTTACTTTTCGAAGCACACTGCATCCATTTATTTAAAAAAAAAAGAGTCAGGAATACTGATTAGTCTGTTCACTATAAAGGTTTTCTTCTTTGTGAAAGCTCTTGACAAAGATTTTTCAGTTATCCCTTGTACATATGGTTAGATCAGCAATTATTGAATTAACGTTCTTTATGCACCTAAATCAAAATTTTCAAGGATCTGTTGACAAACAGAAGAACTTCTGTTCATTTCTGCACCAAAGCCTTTTATAGATGCTGCTTTTGTACCAAATTATGATCATTAGTTGACATAACCTGTTAAAATCAAATTATTATTTATTTTACCTCAACATTTTTGGAATATGTTGCAGGGATGGATGTAGCCCTGTTACAATTTTGATTTTTTTTAATGAACACTAAATTGTCCCAGGATTTTACTTCATAAACAGTTTTAGTTTGTGTGTATACATACATTAATACATACATATTAACCACAGTTTTTTGACATACCAACTCAATGATGTTAATGGGATCTCCTCGTATTCAAAAGCAATCCTGATTTTGGGGTTATGGATCAGATCATTTTTACCATATAAATATAGACATGTGTCCCCTGTGCTGATAAAGCTGTTTGCTGAAGTGATTGATTTATTTAGTGATTTACTGTACTTTAAGTTTGTCAAGTAATTATTGCGACACATGTAAACTGATGTAAAATAAGAGAGCACTTCAGTTTCTGGATCAGTTTTTCTGATTTTGCTATTTATAGGTTTATGTTTAAGTAAAATGAACACTGTTGTTTTATTCTATAAACTACAAACAACATTTCTCCCAAATTCCAAATATAAATATTGTCATTTAGAGCATTTATTTGCAGAAAATGAGAAAATGCTAAAAAAAAAAAAAAAAGATGCAGAGCTTTCAGACCTCAAATAACGCAAAGAAAACGAGTTCATATTCATCTTGGCATGTTCTCCTCCACCAGTCTTACACACTGCTTTTGGATAACTTTATGCCTTTACTCCTAGTGCAAAAATTCAAGCAGTTTAGTTTGGTTTGATGGCTTGTGATCATCCATCTTCATCTTGATTATATTCCAGAGGTTTTCAATTTGGTAAAATCAAAGATTTTTTTTCCAGAGCTGTATATTACCAAAATGAACGAAATGACACAACAAAATATTAAATAGCTTCCCACTATTTGCAACAAAATAAAGTTCTAAGCAATAATGCAAGAAATACTGTTTTTCTATTTGTATTTTTTCATACTGTCCCAACATTTTCTGATTTGGGATTGTATGGGATGTATAAAGCGATACAGACATTAGACAGGAGGTAAATAACATCAGAAGAGGGAAAAACGAGAGACAATCAGTGTGTCAAGAGACAACAAAAAGAGTCACACAAGACAACCTCCAGACACAGGCTCCCTACCTCGGAATAGGCCTGCTACAGAGGAGGGCTCAGACTGGAAGGGAGAGGGGTTTGGGAGATGCTGGACCATAGACGCTTGACCAAAAGAGTCTGACACGCAGGAGGAGAGAGGGAGAGACAGTACAGCAGACATCGACAATGTTAGAGACTCAAATAACAAGAGCAGAAACCAGATTTTCATATTTCTCTGATTGTCTATTGGAGCTCACACAATTCACTTAACAGCAAACCAGTCATCAGCACTGTGTATCTGTATCAATACCAGCTACAAAACTGGCATCCAGTGGAGATGACTACAGGCTTATCAAATATATCTCATCCCTTTGCACTGATTCAGTGCGTTATGTTTCCTGAGGAACATAGCTTAGGGATGGTTCTCCATCATAGTACCTGAGATTAAGTGTTCTATCCGCACTGTTCGTTTGTAATTGGCTGATACGGATGAGCTTGAATCAATAAAGGGATTGTATTGATCTACAGTGGAAGAGGAAACAAAATCATTCACTCATCATTTTATAAACTGCAACCATATCTTATATTTACGCATCTATCAATAAATGACTTCCATGTTAATGCATACAGTGAGCATGTTAGAAAAGGAAAATACGTGTTTAAATGCTTTGTGGGGGATCTACAGTGAAGGCCATGGCAGAAGATGCACACTCTTCTTTTTTTATGGTGAAATACAATGAGTGATTGTGTTGTACCCCAGTAGAAATGGTTTGACACAATGGGGTTTAACTGGCAATGAGTGAAACTCAACTTAAAACCTAAATGTGAATGGGAGAAAAAGTGCAAAGCGTGTTTACCACCAAATATCTCATGACCTGATGTCCTAGAGGAAAAACTAACACCATCGGACGACACAACAGGTAGATGAGCAGGGTCGACAACAAGTTTGGTTAGGAAAGGGTTTAAGTTTGGGATGGAGTCATCGACAGCTTCAGAAGAAGAGAAAGGATCTGAGCAGGCAAAGGGGAGAGAAAGAAGAGAGAAAGAGAAGAGAACAGTCGAAACGGAAGGACATTAGAATGAGACTAACATAAACATAGAAAAGACTTTAGCATGCACAAACTCTAAAAAGTCTGTAGAAGCAGCAGTGTGTGTGCCCTACCTCCCCATGGAGTGGCTATTGACGGTCCGGGTGGCATGGAGGGCTGAAAGGTGGTTTGCAGGTCAAAGAGGTCACTCTCCATCTTTAGGGCACTAAAGATAAAAGAAGTATTGAGGGGAAATTGGTATTCCTTGCACATGTCAAAAAGTGTATCTCATGCTTTGGAGCACCATCGTTATTACCAACAGAAGGCTCTCAGTCTATCCTGTCTAAATTACTAAATCAAGACGGTAAGTTAATCAAGTTTACATGCATTTGGCCACTTTAGACCCTGCTTTCGCAGTTAACTACTGCTAACACAACATCCTTGAACAGCTCAACACGCTTGGAGGAGAACACCAACTGCCAATTCAGACATCTATCTACAGTGATTAGCAATACGCTACACTACATAAGCTTTCTGGGACTACCAGCCACAGATGTCTGTGGAATCACAGAGGAAAGAATCTACAATTCCCCAATTATAGGGCCAATGTTTAGACTGTCTTGCCACTTAGAAGCCACAGGTATGTCATATTAGGATTATAAAGCAGATATAAAACCAAAGTCATTAACAGCAACCTTTAGATTCAATTTTACACTGCATACACAAACACAACATAATAAATTATACAAATAGCTTCAACCTTGTCAGAAAGATTTACCGTATTTTTTGCACTATAAGATGCACTGTTTTATAAGGCACGCTATCAATGAACATCTATTCTCTGGTCTATTTTCATACATGAGGTGCACCGGATTATAAGGCACATTTTAAGAGACACTATAGGTAGAGCTAAGCTAAGTAAACAAAACTGTAATAAAAAATTACTTTCTTTTAAAGTCAAACGAGCGCTGGAAGATAGAAGTTATAAACACAGATTTCCGTTTATTTACAGTAAGCTTAGATTTCCGAATTTCTCCAGCACTAAGGCTGGTGGAGCATTAGCATTAGCAGATAACCGCTGCAGCAGTGCTAGCCAGCGTTAGGAGCAGGCTACAGGCTGGTAATACTCAACTCTGAACAGGGTAATAGCGAGCGCAGTTAGTAGGTAATGCTAATGCTGCTCCAGCAGTGCTAGCCGGGGTTAGGAGCAGGCTACAGTCCAATAATACTCTTCCCTGAACAGGGAAATGGCGGTTAGCAGCTAATGCTACTCCATGGTAAAATTCATACATAAGACGCACTGTACTAAAAGGTGCACTGTCGATTTTTGGGAAAATTAAAGGATTTTAATTGCCCTTCATATAGTTTGGAAAAAAAAAAAACACAATATATATGTGTTTACTCTTTTCACTCACCCATTAGAGCAGCTTGGGGTGGAGAACAGGTCTATTGCAGGAGCTGTACTGATGCTGGCTGCTGTGGTGGACACTGGAGATGTGTCTGTAGTGGCAAACGAGGGCCTCTTGGACAACTCCTTCAGCCTCTGTTCCTTGATAAACACAAACACATGGTTAACGTATTACATACACCCCCCCCCCCTCCCCCAAATCCCACAGCTTACTCCAGGCTCCAGCTTCCTTCAGTTCTGATAACCTACCTTAAGTGCCTTCAGTCTCGCCTGCTCCTCCTCCAGAGCTGCCTGTTTCTCTCTCTCGTCTACTTTGGTGAAAGACATGCCGGTGTTGGCCAGGGATGACACAGCATTGGAGAGGGTGCTTGCCCTGTAGATGCACATTGATTATTTTACTAAAACATATAGATATGGTTTCCCCAGTAGGGATTAATCTTTAAATGGACTACTTCCGTCTCCTGTACAGTAGACATTGTGGCGTTGGATTTTTTTTGTAAAAGAGACAATACAATACATATACAGTGACATGCCAGTATCATAGTGGTTCGAGAAATGTTAAATGCCTGTACAACTTGGAATGTCACCTAACTTACAAGATAACACCTCACAACTGGGGGCTGGCGATATGGCCTTATGATATGACAATTTTTCAGGGTATTTTTTTTTTTTAATACAATTCTTGGCGCATTATATCACAGTTAGTTCCGACTCTGCAATGTGAAAGCCGGTAATGCACTGTAACCAAAGCTCTTCATGTATTAATCCACCACATACAGGTATCTAGCAATAAGACAGCACTTACAAGCCAAACAGCGCAGCTACAAACAGAGCAGCAATTGAACTTTAACTTAAAATCTTTCAACAAACAGCGATAATGGAACTGTGGTATAATCTCAATAATACACTCTCGTGTATTATTGCTTAAATACAATACGACACACCCCTACTCAATTTCTACAATTTTTACAGATGTGGGTGTTCCCAAGCCCATGATCAATTTACATACTCCTATCTAACAAATTTTAGTATTAAATTAAATTAATTGAATGCTATGTCAGTGTATAGCTTTATGTAGTGGAGCTGACTGTGCAAATCATAAATAAGGTCTTACCTGCTGGCTGCAGTGGAGTCTTTCACCTTTTTGCCCTCTAAGGAGGCCAGGTGCTGTTCTAAAGCATCAAGGAGGCTGCTGGGAGCCTAAGACAAAGAAAGCAGTTCAGCCATGTACTCAGAAACCATAAACCAGACAATAAAAGGACAGGAAAGATTTCAACACACATCACACAGACAAGAATTTCAGCAAAGTGCAGAAAAAGTGAGTAAAGAAGTACTTACACACACTGTAAACTGAAGGAAGTGGACAGGAAGTGGAAAGATAAGGATAGATACAGAATATAAAGGTGGTACTGGTCAGATATCCAGTTCATGCACTTTGCATTTCAAAAAATCACCTATATGCTCAATTCACACAATTACTTACACTGGGCCTATACAGTACGTATACTGTAATTTTCATGTGCTCATGTTTTTAGTTGCAGGATTTCTGCAACATGACTGGATAGCGGCTGATCTGAGAACTGTCTCTACACCCTGACTGTTTAGTTCCCTACGTAATTTTAAGACCAAATCTCAAACAAACAGGTATTCTCCAATCACCTAGTCAGAGCTGCACCCTAAACACCTTTATTTGCTGTAGACGGTAAAAGTAAGAAAAGGGAAGTGAGAAGATCTCCGGTCACATGCAGCTTCATGACCCTCATGCATTTAGCAATCTGTCAGACGTTTAACAGCGAAAGAGAAAGATAGTAGCAAAGATTTGGAGCATACTAAAGAGTGTTAATATGACTGTAGACATTCTCAGGGAGGAAAGCAGAACTCTACCATTCTAAGCCATCTCAGTAGAGTCAATGTACATCATAAAAATATATCCTTACCTGTGAAAGGTCTGGGATGTCCCCTCGGTCTATCCCTACCTGCTGTCAAAAGAAAAACAAAAAACCACAACAGTGTTACAACAGTAATCCTCTTCAACAATCCTTCATTACAACACAGCAACACAAGAAATAGTCACCTCTGCCACTTTGAGGAACTCTGAGATGCGGGTCATTCTTGTGAGGAACTTTTTGTAAATATCCAGGCCTTCTTTGCACTGAACCTTCTTCATGTCAAAATACTTCTCTGTAGACAGGAGACAAACACTTTTTTTTACCTTTATTAAACTCTTAACAAACATGCCCACAGATAATAAAAACTAACGTATAGAAAGAACATATAGTGCAACATCTCAAATGTGAAGCCACCATAGGATGTAGCCTCACTCATCTCTCTCTATATGTTTCAATGACAAAAAAGACCATTTTACATTTACTTTTTCTCCTTAGAAGACAGAAACCACCTTTTAAAGAGTTATTCTGCTATATTGTAAAATGGCTGGGTTACACAGAAGAATTAAGTGATTGACAGTCTTGGAAGTTGTAGTAGTCGGGCTGTCGGACAAGATAGTTAATTATACTATTATTCAGGTGGTATTGTGCTGTTGGTTGCATTAATACACTCTGTACTTGTTCTTTGCAATGTGATCTAATTAGTCATTAGTCTCGGACAGTGCTACAAATACCTTTTAATACATTATCTTTATCTTCTTTAAATTGTGACTGGTGTATAATGACTTGCAGCAGATTAGCAGTTCAGCTGGACCAGAGTAGCTTACTTTATTTAAACAGCAAACTATAGGGCTCCGAGTGGTTCAGTGGGCTAGGGCTGCCACTATGATCAGGAGATTGCCGGTTCAAATCCTGTTCATGTAGATTGCCACTGGCTACCAGAGCCCTGAGAGAGCACAATTGGTCTTGCTTTCTCTAGGTGGGTAGAGGGGGCTCTCTCTTAACGTCAATCCAAAGAGTGATGCCGCTCAGCGCAAGGTGTCTCTGAGCTGATGTATCAGAACCGAGTCGCTGCGCTTTCCTCCAAGTGTTAGCGCTGTGATGCTACTCGGCAATGCTGCATCAGCAGCAGTTCAAAAAGACGCGGAATCTGACTTCACATGTATCAGAGGAGGCGTGTTCTAGTCTTCATCCTCCTGGGGTTGGAGCATCACTAGTGAAAGGGGGAGTCCTAATGAGTGAGTTGGGTAATTGGCCTTGTTAATTGGGTAGAAAACAGGATAAAAATTTGAAATATAATTATAAGAAACAGCAAACTATAATTTAATTTGAAAAGACACTTGGTTTGTGTAAAGGAACAGGCCAACCAAATAAGGAGGCAAGTCTGGTTCCACTTCTAGTCTCTACTACAAAGACTCTGGTTACAAAATCAACTACATGTGATATTTTCTTGTGTAATTTAAACAGAACAATATCTAAATGGGGGGTAATAGCAAAAGTTAACAATGTGATGATTTCCAAATTATATGGCATGATGGTCCTGCAAGCAGAACAGCTCTCATTATTAGGAGACAGACAAAGAGGTCACTCATCTCCTTTCACTGGTGGGTGGGGAAGTGTGTGGGGTGCTGTCCCATTACTGGTGGTGTCCTACTGAATCTGACCTTGAACACGGTGGAACACAATATCCTCGCTCCACAACACACACACACTAAATTGCAGCTGCCTAAATTAATGCACACTTGTCATAATCCTTAAATCCTCATTTCTAATGCTAACTAATGCTGGAACACTGAGTCTGAAACATTCCAAGTTAAACAGAAAAGGGTTAAAGTCACTTAGGTTTCTGTACTTTATCACACATAATATACTATTTAGGACATATGGATATTCACTAGCATCATCTAAATTATGTCATGTGACATGAGACTAGTATCGTGTCCCTTTGTGCAAATAAGCAGTGACGCCCGGCGGCAACTTCCAATCAGAAACAGATTCTCATATATCCGGCCTGAAAGTGCTGCTCTGATTTTCGGTTCCTAGCTGATTAGCTACCAGGTAAAATACAAAACTAAACCAGCAGAAACCCCACTATACTACTAACCAGGAGGAAATCCTTACAGAATTCCCTTATTTAATAGAAAAATATGTATTAAAACTGAGAGAATTATTTATTAAATTAACAAAAATTATTAAAACTGAGGTTAATTATTTACTAAAACGATTATTTACTAAAGATTTATTAAAACTGATGAAGTTGTGTTTATTAAATTAACAGAACAATTTATTAAAACTGAGGAAATTTTGTTTATTAAATTAACAGAATGATTTATTAAAACTGAGGGAATTATTAATTAAATTAACAGAATAAAACTATTAAACTGAGGGAATTATTTATTAAATCAACAGATCGATTTATTAAAACTGAAGAAATTATTTATTAAATTAACAAAACAAGTTATTAAAACTAAGTGAATTATTTATCAAATTAACAGAACAATTAATAAATCTAAGGGAATTATTTATTAAATTAAGAGAAAGACTGTTTATTAAATCAAGAGAATGATTTATTATATTTGGATAAACATATTATTTACATCCATGGAATGATTTATTACATTGATGTAACATTTTTTTAAATTATGGAAATATATATAATATATATATATATATATATATATATATATACTGTATTAAGGGAATGATTTACTACATATATTATGTATCATATTTAAGGATACCCATTTATTGTAATAATGAATAATTATGTTAAATAGTTGTACTTAACAGTAGTTATTAAAGTTGATGATTATGTGAATCATGTAAATTTCAAATAATGTGAAAAGTTTGTTTGACTGTTTAATGTTTGGAAATTGTGTAGACAGGCTGAGCCCTTGTTTCTGTATCCTTACTGTTTCTTTGGAAAACGTCCACCAGCAACAGATTGTTCTGTGAGTAAGACACGCCCCCAAGTGACTCACAGAGCGATTGTCTCGCACTGTGGATTGAAAAATGGTAAATGTCCACTCAACTTAGGACATGGAACGACCTTTTCATCTGGCACACACTATCAGGCCTCGCTCATATATATTAATAAAGCCCAGATAACTCACATAGGCCTTGCCATGAGCACCCTGACCAGGGTTAAGCCTCACTCACAAGAGAATACCTCACACCTTATACGTATTTGAACATTATAGGCAATGTCATGGCTTATGTCACTAAAACAATAGTGAAGGAGAAGTGATCTAATCAGCATAATTCATGCTGGTTATGAAAGTAAATTGAAAGCACGACTCTGTCCTCATTCATGGCTGTGTGTGTGAGGCCAGTCTTACCCAACAGGTTGATTATCCCCTCATTGTAAGCTGCAAAAAGCCTGATTGAGTCTTTGAAGAGAAGCATGAAGGCTGCATTGATAACCCCATTGGTGAGCTCATTGGCATTGACCTAGACAGAGAACAATTATTAGATTTTCCTCTCAGAAAGCTTAGCTGACCATAGCAAATAACAGACCATTTAAAAAGAGACGACTGGGTCAACCGACGGTAAATGGGCACTTTAAAAGCGAACAAACATTACAGAGAAAAGAAGAGCAATCCTAACACTGGTGTTCAGCTGCAGCAATGCTAAATGATTTAAACTCACATTGAAGTCTAGAAGGGCATCCATCTGGTTCTGGATAATGGGGATGGTTTTGAGGAGCTTCTCTGTGTTCATGGTTCTCATCACTCCATCCACCCTAAAGGAAAAACGTTATTTGTTTTAAAAATAGGTCAAATTGTGTAAGACTAGGGATCAGCAGGCAGGGGGTTTAAATACACGGCCTGTTGCAACAGCTCAATCCAGCCTTTACCACTACACCTCTACCTGCAGTGTCTGTACTATGTCTACATGTCTTAAAAGAACAGAATTTCAGGGTTTTTCCTATGAAGTAAACTTTAAAAGGGTAATTTTAACAGGGTTCTTGCTCCATTTTAAAAGTCAAATTGAATGCTTTTTAAGACCTTTTTAAGACCTCCATAAATAGAATGGCCCAAAAACATTTCCCATTTGTTATAAATTTTCTGTTTTTAATTTTGCTCTATTGTGATGCAGAACATGTTATCTGAGCTAGCTCACCGCTAATGTTAGCTAGCTCTCCACTAACTCTAGTTTTCTCCCTAGTAATAAAGCTAACTTGCCGCTAATGTTAGTATGTTAGCTAGCCCGCCGCTAATGTTAGCAAACTCTACGCTAACCTTAGTTAGTTAGTTCATTTAAGACAATTAAAGACCTTAATTATTCAAAAATTTAATTTAAGACATTTTAAGACGTTTTAAGGACCCACAGGAACCCTGTTAAAGGAGGTGTTGTAGTTGCCATACTGTATATTGTGATACTAAATCAGACGTTTATATACTTTTGAAATGTTACTAACTACACATGCATACTCATTAGAGAATCCCAAATATAGACATTTTTGGGCCAATACAATAACCAATTATCAACATTATCTGGTTTTCTGTCCAAAGATAAAGTTATCTAAAAGCAGTGTGTAAGACTGGTGGAGGAGAACATTCCAATATGTATGAAAAATGATTAAAAACCAGGGTTATTCCACCAAATACTGATTTCTGAACTCCTTAAACCTTATGAATATGAACTTGTTTTCTCTGCATTATTTGAGGTCTGAAAGCTCTGCATCTTCTTTTTTGTTATTTCAGCCATTTCTCATTTTCTGCAAATAAATGCTCTAATACAATATTTTTATTTGTAATTTGGGAGAAATGTTGTCCGTAGTTTATAGAATAAAACAATGTTCATTTTACTCAAACATAAACCTATAAATAGCAAAATCAGAGAAACTGATTCAGAAACTGAAGTGGTCTCTTAATTTTTTCCAGAGCTGTATGTTTCACACACAATGATGAACTATCCTTACGCTCAAGCCAAACATTCCCCAACTTCTCCCAATGCTATCCTACAGTTCGCACAAGTGTCCAGCTTGTATAGAAAAATGGCAATTCTCCTATCAACTGAAACAGGTGGCCAGTGACTAGAAACGACAGGCCCTTTGGGTGTTCTGATAAAATCAAATCGGATGAGAAATAAATTACATAAAAAACACAAATTTATCTGGCGGAATAATGCAAAACGCTGACTACCATTTATGTAAACAAAGTTAGAGTTGGCGTCTAATATTCCAGCTTCTTATACATATATCATATATTATACTTATTATATATTAAATATATGTACTTTGGACAGTAAGAGCTGCTATTTAAAAACAAACCTGAGCTACATAAAAAGAATATAAAGTAATCTAAGTGTTGACTTTATCAGCAGATCTCCATTTACACCCAGTTTGTTTCTTACAGCCATGTGTGACTTAAAGTCACAGAAAGCATACCTAACTTCACTCTCTCTGAATGCATAGGTTGGTCATCCAGGACCTTCCACCCCCAATCTTTCAATCACGTGTCTTTTAGATAATTTTACAGAAGAGAGCTAAAAATAAAGATGCAATATGTAGTAATTTTACACTGCCCCGTTTAATAAAAAAAAAAAAATCCCATTCCGCTCCAAAACTTTAACTAGCAATATATTGGGTATCACTAATTGTGAGATTATCTTTAGAGTAAAATAATAAAATGAGAAAATATTCTTGGACGACTTACCCACGTTTTACTTTTGTAAAATCGAAAGCAACCTGCCGATATGATACTGCTTTTTCATTCAGATAACGGCTATACCTCCGAATAAATGTGGACATGTCATAACCTGTGGGGAAAGAACAGAGCATAAGGATACATATTAATAAACCCTGAAATCTTAACATTAACTCCAAAATATATGTATACATTGTAATACACTGGGTTTACAACTGTTTAACACAATCTTATAAAAAAAAGAATAAATAAAAATAAATATCTGTTCAAATACCACAATTTGGTGCACAAAAGCAGTGTGTAAGACTGGTGTAGGAGAACATGCCAAGATGCATGAAAACTGAGATTAAATATCAGGGTTATTTCACCAAATATTGATTTCTAAACACAGTTATGAATATGAACTTGTTTTCTTTGCATTATTTGAGGTCTGAAAGCTCTGCATCTTTTTTGTTATTTCAGCCATTTCTCATTTTCTGCAAATAAATGCTCTAATACAATATTTTTATTTGAAATTTGGGAGAAATATTGTCCGTAGTTTATAGAATAAAACAACAATGTTCATTTTAATCAAACATAAACCTATAAATAACAAAATCAGAGAAACCGATTCAGAAACTAAAGTGGTCTCTTAATGTTTTCCAGAGCTGTATAAGTTAAATTAATGCAAAAGTGGTGTCAAAAGTGTTAACATTGAGCGAATGCACTACTGCGTGCCCTGTGCGACATCTGTGACGGCAGTAGGTATTAACAAGCCTTTATAAAGTAAATCGTCGCTGTCCAATGAAAAACACGTATCTCCAAAACAGCAACTTTACAGGAGAGAGAAAAAACCTAGTAAACATTCAATGGAAGTTTATTTCAAGTAATTTTGTAGAGTTTCTATTGGTCCGTTCATCAAGAAATTTGGGCACAGTGTAAGGGACAGTTTGTCTGTTCAAATTATGTAGTAAACTAAAAATCAACAAAAATGGAGATGAGTGTTTTTCATAGGACAGCGATGAAATTTTAGACTTGTGGGAATTGTTAGAGGACGTACGAATATTGTTACGGTATCGTTACTGAACAACATCTCGTCAAAGCTTAGTAAAGTTACTGCAGGCTGAATCATCTATACAACACAAGACTGAACAACAACTGTCTTTTTAAAAAGAAAAGAAATGTAAGTACAATTAGAGACACTGCAATTTACTATAACAGGGGTATTTAATTAGAAATAAGTATGGTCCAGTTGGAGAAAAATTTGTCAGTCCAAGGTCCGGACCATCGCCATTTTAACCATTTAAGATTCAGTGCTATATTATGTATACTATATATATTTATATACACATTGTTAATCTGAGTTTACTGCGCCGCAAAGCACGTAAACCGTAAAGACAAGAAAATTTCCGTTGCTTTAAATAAACACTGTCACAATTAAATCCTTCTCAGTAGTTTATCGGTTTGGGTCCGCATTGGACAACAGTGGTCCGCCTATTAGTGACCCCTGTACTATGAGGTCCAAGCCTGATTTTTGAACTGTGCTGTATGTTCCAGTACACCTGTTTACCTTTACATATGAAATTAAACATATTTCTAGAAAAAGCAAAAATGCCAGTGCTATGAACTATGAAGGAACCAAAACATTACAGGTAAAGCAACTAGAACAGAGAATGAAGAGAAAAAAGGAAACTAAAGGAAATAAAGAGGAATGAACTGTGCAGGTGGTGGATTTGTACAGTATGAGATATAGTCCTAATGTGATTATTTGTAGAACTGAGACGACACACTGTACCTTGTAGCCCACTTTTATCCAAAAAGTTGCTGAGGTTGAATAACGTATTCCTGGAAGCCAGGTACTGAACAAAGCGCTGCAATTGCAAAACACAGAACAGAACTGCGTTATGAACTCCAGTGTTTCCTAACACTCTTCATTGGCATTTAGGTGGCTGCCATTAGCACTGACCTCGTTGCCATAGACCATGAGGTGGTGTGTTGTGATGAGGGATTTGAAGACGACCACCCAGCTTGTGTTGGTGGTCCTCTCAAACAGCGAGTCAGCCAGCTGAGGAATGTTCACGTTCATTTCATTGGTACAGTGGATGAGATCTGCAATATGAAACAATAGAACAGTCACTAGCAGGTCATCATTAAAAGCACACAGACAAAACACTCACAGACAATCCAGCCATCACAAAGAGTGGGTTCTGGAGAAGAGGTTGCATTCCCGTAAAAATAATGCATAAAAAAGTGGTGTCTATTTATAATGCAACCATACACTGTGGGTTAGCCCACATAATGTTCCAAATAATCTTTTAAAGAACAAAAACGGGTGATTTATGCAGGATTATATAATAAACCCAGGTATTGCACAACAGCCCAAATAACGTGGCATGTAGGAGTCTTCAACAGTGAAGTGCCAGTCATGAAAAAGTTCAATATTCATGCAAGATAAGCTCGATCTAATGCTGACGTTTGGCAGGAAAGAAATTGCCACAAAGTACTGGGGATGCTGACAATGCCTCTTCCCATAACTTATTATAAATTTAGATTCTACCTAAAATCACATCATGATATGCTGGAGACTTGTACTGGATTAAATCACTATTTTACCTTACAATAAACTGAAGCACATTGATTAGAGCTGCTCAATTAATCACACATTAACTGAAATTGTCATTTTGGTCTCTGAATGTAGGTAAGGATGAGTGACAGCTGATTGTAACGTCGGCTGCACTATAATCAAGCATTTCAGACAGATCCGAGGGTCATTTTTAACATATTAAAAAGTTGCATGATGTCATTCAGTTCCAAAGAAGAAGAGTGACACTCAAAAACAAAGGAAAAAAAAACAGTGCCTATAAGATGTAACACCCCTTAGATGTTTTTAGTGATGTACCAATCCAATATTACAGGGTTCTTGCACCATTTTAAAAGTCAAATTTAATGCATTTTAAGACCTTTTTTAAGACCTCAATACAATTAATTTACGACCCAAAAATGTAGTCATCATTTCTTTAGTAACCTTAGTTCTTTCCCCACTAATTTAATTTAATTTAATTTAATTTAACTATCTTTTTGCTAATGGTAGCTAGCTCTCTGGTAACGTTAACTAGCTGACTGCTAGCGCTCTGCTAACCGTCAGTAACATTAGCTAACTTGCCGGTAATGTTATGTGCTTTCCCACCGGCATTAAACAAATCATCTGAAAATTTAACACATACAACATATTTACAGTAAATTTAAGACAATTTAATACCTAAATAACCCGGATTTTAATTTAAGACATTTTAAGGACTAGCAGGAACCCTGCATTAGTAGTATCTAGTGTATTTTTTATTAGAATATTTATTCTAGGAGTACCATCAAAAATCTTTAGTTTAAACTAATTTAGGACAGCTATTTATTGCATTTCACATTTATATTGGGCTATCCTAACAGCATTATTGCACACTGCAATATTATTAGACTATGGAATTATGAACCCAGTATCTCATATTAAATCTAATTGTATGCAGAATATGCAGCGTGCAGTAAAGACTGTAGTACTATCCTTTTGAGTGTGATTGAATGTGATTGAATGTGCTATCTGCAGTGGCAAGGGTGTTACTATGTCTAAACTAAGACTGTTAAAGTGTAAATTATGTTACTAATGTGAAAATGATACTGCAGATGTTAAAAATAATGAGAACACCACACACAGTTGAGATTAGGACATAGATGGACCAAACTAGATGGAACATGTTTTTTGTCATATTTGTAGCGATGATGTTATAAGTTAAAATCAGATAGATATATTCATGTACAGTGGCAAGCAAAAGTAAACTAAAATAATACACAAAATATGATCGTTCAAATCTTCATTGAGAACAACCATACACCTTATATTGCTAGTGGAAAAAAAGTATCTGAACCCTTGTGTTAATTACCTCAAGAAAGCCAATCAGAGTCATGTTAGCATACCTGGAGTCTTGTTCATTTAAACTAGATCTAATTTGACTGATAAAATAAATAAAAAAAGTCTATACTAAAGCAAACAATATACAAAAGAAGACAATTTGGGACGGTGGCAACTCTGTCGAAGTTGGCATTCAGTAAAAATTACCCTAAGAGCACAATGATGACTCATCAATGAGGTAAAGAAGCTACCAGTTATTCAGACAAGAATGTAAAGGCATCATTGAAAAAAGGCTAGCATCTATGTTCATGAGTCTACTATCTGTAGACTAGAACAACTGGGTGTTTATGGCAGGAAACTGTGAAGGAAGCCTCTGTTCATTATAATGACATTTTTGCATGCCTGAAGTTTGCATAAGAGCACATACACACCTATAAAACATCATGTCAACAGTAGAGCCTAGCCATCATTATGGGGGAGATGAATTTCCAAGAGTATCAAAATATGCTACAGAATAATGTGAGAGTGTCTGTGTTTCAGCTGAAACTTTGTAGAAGTTGGGTGATGCAACAGGACAATGACCCAAAACGTTGAAGCAAGTCCGCAACAGAATAAACCAAGTCAGGGTCCAGATCTTGGATGCTATAGATTGGTTTAAAGAAAGTCGTACCCTTGGATTGTGCAAAGAATAAAACTGAAAAAACGCCGTTCTGCCAGGAAGAATGGGCTGAAATTCCCACAGCTACAGGAAGTGACTGGTTAAGGTTCTTGCTGCTGAAGATTAAGTTAAGTACATTTTTTGAGAGGCAGATGGCAAATTATTAAGTAATACTAACTTGAAAGGTTAATGTGCTAAGCAGCACCAGCATCAGTCCCAAAAACACTGATCAGTCCATGTCTTTGCAATAGAGATCTTTACATCTGTGTCTAAACTAATCAAAATTTTAGGCTTCATGTGTTTTGCCCAGCTGGCCACCAATGTTGATAGATACTGTTACAGTATGTTTTAATGTAGGCTACTTCATCAGGTGACCAAAATTTACCAAAACCCAAAGGTTGCATGCTAGCAAAATCCCAACAATTAGTTGTTTTGCTTGTTAACTTTGGAGCATGATTTTAAAAGTTGTTTTTAGTGAATTATCTGATTATTTTAACTAAAATCAGGGTTTAATATCTTTCTGATTTTTGCTTAAATCAATTTCTGGCAGTGAGCAGAGTCATTAC
The DNA here is from genome assembly GCF_023375975.1 of Astyanax mexicanus. Classification (NCBI taxonomy): domain Eukaryota; kingdom Metazoa; phylum Chordata; class Actinopteri; order Characiformes; family Acestrorhamphidae; genus Astyanax; species Astyanax mexicanus. Next base: position 5,434,603 of record NC_064425.1, read on the forward strand.
AACAAACATTATTGTCTGTACCAGTTAAGGTATATGTGTGTATAAAAGATGTATAAATGTACATTATGCCACTGGGGCGTTGTTTTAATTTTAATTCATTTTCACTGCAGAGTAGTACTATTGGTTCTCAAAAACTATTCGTTCTGTCTTTAACTTTGTGAATGGATGACCTCTGACCACATAGCTGCCGGGACGGGCTTAATCCAGCCAACAAGAAAACACTGCCAACTTTAACTCAGCACTGACCTTCAGCAGCACAGAGTTTATAACTAGTAAATATAGACTTACTGCAGTGTACATCTTATGATGATTACAATGTAAAATGTGTACTGGAATCATGAAGAACGATGATGTTGATGGATAGCTGAGATTCTATTAAGGGTACTATCAGGGCAAAAGATAAATTAACACTGTTGGCATTTCCCATTATATATTTACTTGAGACAGATTATATCTGTCCAGTATCATTTATTTTACTTTAATCCTGGATAAATGAAGATATATGGAGTGCATTATTAGTATCATGACATTCTGGATCATTGACTATTTTTATTTTTCTCTTTTTAAATAAATAACTTTAGCAAGCTTTACCTTCCTGTAACAAAACAGAGGAACCAGACCATGATTAATTTGGTCTGTATAGAGACTATCTCTTTTGATTGGACAATTTTTTTTTCTTAGGTCCAGGCTGGGCTGTGGTTCGCAGCATTTTTCTCACCAGCCAACTTCATTTAGACGAAACTGAAAAGTCCAAAAGTCTGTGTGAATGCACACTAAATAAAAAAGCATGCTTGATATTTTAACGTGTTGGATATATTTATGATATTTTGTTTATCATGTCTTCTCACAAATGCACAACTAGTCCTGTTGCAGTGAGAAAGTTCTTGAGCTTTGCCAAGACTATAAATAGACTTTCTTTTCCCAAGCAAAATGAAGTAACTTACTAGACATCACTGGCACATAACCAGCACTCCTTTAAGAAGGTGCTACCATTCACAGACATCAAGGACAGGCTTAGGCTGGAGGGTTCTGGTGGACACTACCCAAGCCTCTTACAGTGAAACACAACCCAGCCTGCACTATTTCAGCATCAGGCCAAGAATAAGCAGCTATCAGCACTGGAGTGACTTCCAAAGGCAAAGTGGACACTGCATCCTGAGAAAAGCTGTACTAGTTATCTCCAGCAGCTGCCCTGCAGGCAGTAATGAGGGTTCAAAATGAGTTAAATAATTAGAAAACTAATAGATTCACATACGCTGGTTCCCTTTAACTGGTCTGACAGTCAAATCACTGCAGTGAATGGAAGCCCCCAGAGGTTATTTTAATCACCCTTCCTAACTATTTTTAACCACCTAGCAATTACATCTATCCAAATCTTGGCGTAATTTATGGCATATAAATAGTTGATACGAGGGCAAAGCTCTCTTGATCTATCATTATAAAATCATGCAGGTATGGCAAGCTATTTTAGCTAAAAAATGACCCCACTGGTAAAAAAAATCTTAAATTACAAATCTCTGGATCTGGGTGATATGTCCCTAATATAATATCACAATGTTTTATGATATTTTTGCAATAGCGATATTCAGGGTGAATATACTATTGAATATACAAATATATAAAAGATACTGTATACTATGCAATATGGCACATATCAGCCATGTTACTGTTACTAGTAATATCAGCTCTACAGGCCTTTGATTCTGACTATACACCTTAATGTCATATAATACCATTGATTTACTAGTAAAACTTTAGTGTTGACTAATAAAAATTAAATGCAATAAATTGTAATTTTACTGATGTAAAAATGGCAATGTAGTAACGATGGAATTGTAGGTCTGTAAACATACTTATTGTAAATCTACAACATGTAAACCTACAATTACAACTACAATGTAATTATAGATGAGAGAGAGTGTAAGTACATGTAAACCAATGGTTTCAGGTGACTAGATAAAATTACACTGCTAGATTTGTGAACCAGTATGAATTACACTGGAGTAATGAAGTAGCTCTTATCTAAATAGTAGCTCTAATCAGAGCTAATATCACACTTTTACTAGTAAAAACATAAGTTACAGTTTAATTCTACACTTTCATTCTGACTAATAAAAACTAACTACAATCATCAAAATCCATACTGTAGATATCTAAAATTATATAATAAAGATCTAAAATTGCTCATGTCCTGAATGCATATTTATATTGCTATTAATTTGCTATTCATTTATTTCACTATTCTACTTGTTGTAAAAACTGTTTTGCACACTATTGGGAACCTGCACCCAAGCTTTTCACTCACATGTACACCTGTACACCTGATGTGACAATATAAATCTTAAATCTCGAGTCAAAACTGCAATAGACAGACCTTGAATTATCATTATTTGTACCAGTAAGAATTACATTGTAGACATTTGTACTAGAACTACAGTTTTGTCTAGTTTTAAAGTAAAAACTATGTAAATCTACAATTACAACTACAGTGTAATTAAAGATGAGAGAGAGAAAGAGTGCATGTATTTATGGACTCTTATTCTTTCTTATATATAATTACACTGTAACATGACTTACATATGACTGAAGTTACTCTGGTAATGTTACTATGTGAACCTGGAAGTTTTGTAAATCTGTAAATCTACAAATACTGTTAATCTACAATATGTAAATCTGCAGTTAAAAATACAATGTTATTACAAATAAGAGTGTAAGAGCAAATGTAAATCAATGGCAGCATATGACTAGTTAAAAATACACATAGCTATAGGCTGGTCTAGTAAGTCAGAATGTCTTTATAGGTATGTATGTGTTTTATTAGTAAAATTACACAGTAGTAATGAAGTAACTGTAGATCTGTAAACCTATAATTACAACTACATGTAATTACAAATTACAAGAGAGAGTAAGAGTCCCTGTAAATCAATGGCAACATACTAGGGTTATATGTATAATGTTCTTAATTGGAAACTCTGTAGATTAGTCTGTAGATCTGATATCCTAAATAGCTAGCACAGCTTTCAGCTGAGAGTTAAGACTTGTGGCTGGTTATCACTGTTTCTCATTTTAAGCTAAATCTGCTTTGCCATTTGCCAGGCTTTTAAACGTAACTACAGCCACGACCAGATATATAACGTTAACTAACCTACCATCTGCACTGTCTTATTATTATTAACTAACGTTAGTTAAGCTAGGTTAGCCAGGTTATCTAGCTAGTTAGCTTAGCATCACTGGGGCCACTGGGGCCTGTCCATTGTGGGCTGCTGGCTCCATTAACGTCGCCACAACAATACAACCAAGGTACAGAAGCAGACAAAGATAGACATGTTTTAAAAGCTTCAGTAGCTCAGAATTAAAACCTGTGGGAAAAGCACTTACAGTCCAGGTGTTTCTTTTTCGGGCCCATGATTTCGTGCGTGGTTGCCTTGCACACTGTTTTGGACACCGCCGACCCGGTAACGCTGTGCTGAGCGGCGGTTATCCTGTCAGTAATGCTCTGCCCCGACATGATTCAGGCGATTAAGGATGAAAAGTTGGGTTTAGATTAAATGAATCACAGCACTTCTATCGGGTCCTACGTGTTGACAGTCCGTTTTCGTCCTCTTTGGCGAGAAAAGCGATATATAGCGTTGGCTGAACGGTCTGTCAGGCGGAGCTGCGGGAGGAGGACGGCGGCTAGCAGCTAACGTCAGTTTAAAACCCAAGCAGAACGGAGGCTGACGTTAACGGTCACTTTAGCTAGCTAGTTAACGCGTATTATCCACAGACCGCGGCTGTTAAAAATGCTCTCCTACTGAGCCGTTACATTGTTGAAAATCCACCACACGCATAGCTCGCTCATCCCTCTTTTCCCCTCGTCTCGCCCCGAATCCCGCGGCTCCTAATTCGGCCAGCTCTGCTCGGTACCAGCAACCGTAGGTATTCGGTGAAATGGCGGGCCTGAGCTGCTGCTGCCGAGCTGATTTTCTTTAACACCCGTTTTCCGGCAAGCACCGCCCACATCTACGAGGACTGGCTGGTGATGCCCTGCGTTATGCGGTGTGATTGGATAAAAATTCAGAGGGCTGGCCTTGAGTGCAAACTACTAGCCAATCCCAGCATGGTAGCAGGCAGATTTTGTCGGAAAAGAGGTGGGAAACACAGAACACAGTCCACCGTCTCAGTCCAGGCCACTCCTTTTGGATGCTGATTCTGGATCAGGCATTTGGATGGAGCTTAGTCGGTGTAACGTTTATTAATTGAATTTTCTGACCGTAAAAGTGTAAAATTGGATGTAAATACTCATTATTTATTATTTTAATGTAGTGCATTGTACAAGAGATAAGTTTCCATCCATTTTTCTCATTTTATTTTTTTCATCTCTGCTCAACACAATCAGAATTTCAGGAAAAAATAATGATCTTTTCTTTATTTGCTGCTTTTTAATTTAATCTAAATTCAAAAATATATCAAAAATAGAAAATCGGGTATAAAACTTAATCATAATTTTTTTCCACTCAGTATAGTAAAGATGAAATGGGTTTTCATCAAACATTCTAAGTTATCTAGTTTTTCAATTCAGCATTTCGCAAACAGAATAAAAAAAAAAAAATGTTGAATCTTCTCTTGATTTTCAGATTTGTCCATTTTTGTGTCTTCTAACACAAATCTGGTCAGTGTAACATTTAGCAGTTTAATTTTCTGACCGTATCAATCTAAATTAAAAAATAGTGGGTATAAAAAAGGCGGGTATAAAACTTCAGTCAGTGTAAAGATTATAAATTACATTTTCTGATCGTTTTAGGCTAAATGCAAAAATAGAAATTTGTCAGGTGATTAAAAACAAATATCGAATTATATTTTATCTTTTCATTATTTTAACATAGCATGTATTATTAATTTTTAATATATTGTAACAAGAAAATATATATACATCCAATACAATGATTTGGGTCATAAATAAAAGTTCATATTCATAAAGTTCAGAAATCAATATTTGGTGGAATAACCCTGGTTTTTAATTACAATTATTATGCATCTTGGCATCATGTTCTCCTCCACCAGTCTGACACACTGCTTTTGGATAACTTGATGCCTTTACTCCTGGTGCAAAAATTCAAGCAGTTCAGTTTGGTTGTTTGATGGCTTGTGATCATCCATCTTCCTTTTTGATTATATTCCAGAGGATTTCAATTTGGTAAAATTAAAGAAACTAGATTTTTTCCAGAGCTGTATATTATGTATGGTATACTATTGTTTATATTGTTTGCATTCACACTACAAAGAGTGACTATACACCTGAGTTTCAATTAACTCGTACACCTATTCTTATAGTGATGTGACAATAAAACTGATTAGATTTTGATTTAAAATAGTGAAATAGTGAGTGACAAATTATGTTTTTTGTGTCTGCAATGCTGTTATTCACTAGCTCCCTCTGCTGATAGAGGGGGGGGGGGGTCTAACTGACCTGTTCATGCCACATCCATAGATGCATTCTTTTTCATAGCAGCTGCTGAGCTTTACAGAGTGTTGGAAGAATTCAGTCATTCAGCCATTGGGTTTAGGTTTAGTTGTGATGTGTAATTTTTTAACTAATAATGTGTAAATAAACTCCAACTTGTGCAAAATACCAATTTTAGCTTCTCTCCATTGGCTACCTGTTTCTTTTTGAATCAAGTTTAAGATTTTATTACTAGTCTATAAATCAGTTTATGGTTTAGCACCTTCATACATCTCTGGCATGCTAACTGATTATGTTCCAAATCGTGTATTAAGATCATCAACTGATAAACTCCTCCAGATACCCCGTATGAACCTCAAAAAGAGAAAACAGTGGAAAAGCAGCTTTCTGTTTTTATGAGCCAAAAATCTGGAACACATTACCGATAAATATTCGTCAAGCAACCTCTGTTACTATTTTTAAGAAAAAGCTAAAAACATATCTTTTTACAATATTAGCTTTTAATTAGACCTTATTCTTAATTTTTAAAAGCATTCATTTAGACCTTTCTTATTATTTATATATTATAAATGTTTTATTATTTTGTTCAGATTTTATTTTTACCCTATTATTATATTATTTTATTTTATAGCTTTTATTTTATTTTTATAAATTTCATTCATCTGTTTTTGAGTATTATATTTAATTAACCCTTTCATGCATAGAGGTCACTACAGTGTACAGCTGTTTAAAATTGTTTTTTCTTTAAATATGCTTGCAATTTTGGGCACTGCTGCATATAGTCCACTGTAGTGGAAGCTATTGCATCATCCTATACAAAAAAATCCCATTGGTTGGTCATTGTAATGGGAAAAAGAAGTCAATGAAATCAAGATGGCCGGCAGACAGGGAAAACCACCAAACACCTTGGCTATTTTTGTTTCTACCTTTTATAAAATTATATCACTGCAGGTAAAAAAATATATAATTACATCAAGTAACATCTAAGGTGACATATTATGTAAAGATTTTCGAAATTTAGATTTTATATTTGAGGGAATTGTTGATTAATCATCTGTCCACTTAATTGTACATCATGCATCATTAGCTATTTTTCAACTTTAATGCAATGTCAATTACTTCCAGTGTTGTTTTTAAAATAATTCATATTGTTTAATGTTTTGGCTGTAAATCAACTTCTTTAATTGAGGAATGTCTGCCAGTACAGACAGTTGCAAGCAGAGAAGTAGGGTCAAGCAGTGATAGTGAAGGTGAGTCTGGAAATGTTACTGAGGGAGTTGAGGCTGAGGAACGGAGATGAAGGAGATGAGGCTGTTGAAACTAAGGGCACCCCAATATCCAGTATGCCCCTGGAAACCACTGGCCCCAGCTCAAGAAAGTATAAAATGCCAGCACACGAAGAACCAAGTACATCTGCATGCAGTGTCTTGTAGCTTTGTGCCCTGTATGCTTTGGCAACCATCATAGAAAATAGTCTCAGAAATTAGCAACAAGCATGATTTGACAGGAAATATGATACATGCTATAAAATACTATAAGAGAATATGCTCACTTAACAGTTCAGAGACTTGACAAGAATACAGTATGATAATACCAGTCACAATCAAGGTTCTATAAGGTTCTACGGTTCAGAGACATTTTCTTGTGTCACAATATCCTCCTCAGTTCCACTATTCCAACAGAATACCATATTACAACTGTATAACTGAATTACATTTGTGTTTTTTTTACAACAAAAAATGCATGAAGTACACTTGAGTGGACAGATAAATATTTCTTTATCGAATAAAGATAGAATATATATTTTTTTCAAACCTTGTTTTACATCCCTAAGGATGTATAAAAACACTTAGAAAAAAAATCCTGACTGAGTTTATTATAATTCATGCATGAGAGGGTTAATGTTCATTTTATTTTATTTTATTTTTTTTTTTGAAACACTTTGAGCTGCATTTTTATGTATGAAAGGTGCTATATAAAAAAGGTTATTATTATTATTATTATTATTATTATTATTATTATTATTATTATTATTATTATTATTATTATACACTCTACTCCTTACACACTCCCCTTGCTACACACACACACCACACCCCACACCACACTCCCCATACTACACACACACACACACACACACACACCTCACACACTCCAGTGTGTGAATTCTAGTCTAATTTAAACTCCTATTAATGAATTCTAGTACTCATAATGATCATGTATTTAAAAGATTTTTATTTCAGAGAGTGCTTACTGAACATAAGCACTGCTCCGCCTCATCTCCAACACCCGCTCCTCCGTCATCAGGGAGACGCTCTTGTCATTGTAGGACAGCCAGCAGGAGTCCGACTTGCTGGAGCAGTCGCTCATATAGTGTCCTAAAAGAAAAAGAGAGAATAGTAATAATGAGAGTAAAACAAAACTTAAATCTGCCTTTATTAACGTTATTCTGATGAATGGACTGAATATCAATGCTCAGCTTGATTGTGTGTGAAGGAGCTTACACTTACCACAGTGTATGCTGGTTCCAATGTGATACAGCACACTAACTAATGAATAACTGCACCCAGACTGACCCTAAAAAACACAGATCACTGTCATCATACACATATACTGACATATAATAACATTCTGCGTTCTTTACTCCTCTATTTCTCTATTTTTCATTCAACACGGATTAAGACCACTCTCTATCACACCACACGCTACTGTATCACTCTCTAACACACCCCCAATCTACTGTATCACTCTCTATCACACCACACGCTACTGTATCACTCTCTAACACACCCCCAATCTACTGTATCACTCTCTAACACACCCTTAATCCACTGTATCACTCTTCAGTGATTCAGTTTTCTCTCTTTCTTTAATCTCTTGCTCTCTCTTGCTGCCTTACCAGTTCATACTCCTCAGATTTTCCATCTTCTGATTCTCTGGTTTCTACATTTAAATTAAGAAACACAAAAAGAAAAAAACAGCTCTGATCAGTTGCATTCTCTCTTATAAAATTTAATCTATACAAAATGCTAAGATTTAACGGTAAAGTATGTAAAATACAGTATAGGTATGGTATGAAAAGAATTATAAAGTGAAAAGTATGGGTTTAGCAAAAAAGGTATATAAAGTATATAGAGTGCAGGTAAAGTATCTTAAATTTTGTCACGTACTATGTATTATCCTGCAACTTATTTTAAAAATGGATAAATGATGGACTAAACATAATTGAAAAAATATTTTACATTAACTAATATTTTACACATTAATCAATCCATAAACCAGGCGACAATACTCACTCCTGTTACTGGAACTCACTCCTGTTACTGAAACCCACAAAACTCAAAATAAAATAAAATTAACCAAGCAAAACATCTAACATATTTGGTTAATAATATCTACAATGTAAAAGGTTAAACAATTGAAATAAATGTTTTTTTGTCCCAACTTTTTCTAATTACATGTATTACAGGGTTAAGTCAAGTCAAGTCAAGTAGTTTTATTGTCAATACTGCATATGTACAGGACATAAAGAGAATTGAAATTACGTTACTCTCCTTCCCAATTTTACAGCAAGTACAGAAATAGATTTATAATATAAAAGAATGGGAGACACTATATGTACAATACAATAAGGAAACAATAGACATACGTGAGACAGAAGACAATAGTGCAATAGTGATGGGGAGGTCAAAATATTTATAAAAAAAAAATGAGAGACACTATATTTACATTTACATTTTCGGTATTTAGCAGACGCCCTTATCCAGAGCCACTTACAACAGTGCTTCAAAGTTACTTCAGATATCCAAAGCTAGTTTGTAGACTAGGATCAAGAGATACATAGAACTTAATCATGTGAATGAATGTTTTTTTTTAGTTTAGGAACTCTTTAAAAAGATGTGTCTTCAGTTGACGTTTGAAGACGGCGAGTGACTCTGCTGTTCTGACATCCAGTGGAAGTTCATTCCACCACCTTGGTGCCAGCACAGAGAAGAGTCTGGATGTCTGTTTTCTGTGTGTTTTGAGTGATGGAGGTTCGAGCCGAGCTGTACTGGAAGCTCTAAGAGCTCTTGGTGCAGATCTGGCTTTGACCATCGCCATCAAGTATGAAGGAGCTGGTCCGTTTTTTGCCTTGTAGGCCAGCGTCAGGGTTTTGTATCGGATGCGGGCGGCAACAGGAAGCCAGTGGAGGGAACGCAGCAAAGGAGTCACATGACTGAACTTGATTGAAGACGAGTCGTGCTGCCGCGTTCTGAATTAACTGTAGTGGTTTGGTGGCTCGCAGTGGAAGACCAGCCAGTAAAGAGTTGCAGTAGTCAAGTCTTGAGATGACAAGAGAGAGACTGCACAAGCACCTGAGTGGCTTCCTGAGACAGAAACGGTCGAATTCTTCGGATGTTGTACAGGAGAAATCTGCATGACCGAGTCAGATTTGCAATATGGCTCGAGAATGATAACTGGTCATCCATTCCTACACCAAGGCTTCGTGCTTCTGCCGATGGAGTGACCAGTGAGTTCTCGAAAGAGATGGAGAGATTGTTGTGAGGGCTCGTAGTTCCTGGGATGAACAGAAGGTCAGTCTTGCTGGGGTTGAGTTTTAGGTGATGAGAACTCATCCACATCGAGACATCACTGAGACATGCTGAGATGCGGGATGAAACCTGAGTGTCGGAAGGAGGAAAAGAAAGGATTAGTTGAGTGTCATCCGCATAGCAGTGGTATGAGAATCCATGAGAAGATATTATTTCACCCAGAGAGCGAGTATAGAGTGAGAAAAGAAGAGGATTAAGCACAGAGCCCTGTGGAACCCCAGTGGAGAGTCTGCATGGAGCAGATGTTGCCCCTTGCCAAGTTACCTGGTAGGAACGGTCCTCCAGGCACGATGCAAACCACTGCCATGCAGAGCCAGTGATTCCAAGACTGGTGAGGATGGAAAGGAGAATGCTGTGGTTGACCGTGTCGAAAGCAGCAGAGAGATCAAGGAGAATCAGAACAGATGACAGGTTGGTAGCTTTTGCTGCATGAAGCTTCTCTGTAACTGCAATGAGGGCAGTTTCAGTAGAATGTGCAGGTTTAAAGTCATGTATTGTATATGTACAATACAAAAATAGACATACTTAGGAAGGGTTAATGATTAGATTTTGATATAGACTCCTGCTTAAATTATCTGTAGTACAGAGTAGAAAAATGTTAGATTTATATTTAATGTATCTGCTTAAATCTACATGTCTAGCAGCTCTTTAAGATCTTTAGCATCCTGATGCACCATTAAAGACCACTAGGGGGAGATACATTACTAATATACAGTACCAGTGGAACACATTCTAGACCTGATGCTCTGTTAACTACTGTTAACTGTGCTGTATATATTTTTCAGCTCTGGTAAAGACTTTGTGAATGAGTTAGATCAGGTTTGGTTTGAGCATGGAAGAGGTAGTGGGCTTCCATGATCAGTACAACATGAGACTATTGTTGGGTTCTAGCTGTTCCAAAAAAAAAAAAAAAAAAAAAAAAAAAAAATATATATATATATATATATATATATATTAGGGGTGGGCAATATGGCTCTAAAATAATATCACGATATTTCAGGGTATTTTTGCGATAAAGATATACTTGGCAAAATAGGAAAACAGAAAAATAATTCATTCATTTCAGGAATATAGTATAGTAGTATAACAGTATAATCATAATGTGACAAAATAAATAATATAATATAATAGTATAAAATAATATAATGCAACAACACATATTGCAGAATATTTTCATGCATATAAACTGCAAACAAAAACTATAAACTAAAACAATTATACAATAAATACACTTAAAGCTTCACAGTAAATAATAGACTACTTTTAAGACAAACCAAACCAAATATCATGATATTTCTGTGTCACGATATATTGTATACAATATAATATTGCCCACCCCTAATATATATATATTTTTTTAATCGAAAATAAAATTTTGTCTCGTTCTCCTCCTGTTCTGTGTCTTTTCTTTTTGTCTCTGTGTTTTTCTTGCCCTCCTGTTTGTGGCACATGGCCCTCTCTATGTCTTAAGTGCTCCCACCTGTGTTTTTTTGTAGCTCCGCCCTCCCATTACCTGTCCCCAGGTGTTTCCTGTTCCCTCCATGTGTATTTAAGCACCTGTGTTTTTTTATTGTTAGTTTGTTGGTTCTTATATGTTTTCACTTTGGTTAGGTTGCTGGTTCTTGTCTTGTTTATTTCTTGTTTTGTTAGTGTTTTCATGTATGTTAGTTTGTTATCTGCTTTCGTGTTTATTTGGTTTCTTTGTTTAATAAATATTACTTACGTTTGCGTCTGCTCTCCGGGTCCACTCCTTGCCGCACCTGACAAACTTATTTCAATAATACATTTCAAAAAGTGGAACTCATATATTATATAGATTTATTACACACAGAGTGATCAATTTCAAGTGTTTATTTATTTTAATGTGCATCATAATGCCTTACAGCCAGTAAAAACCCAAAAATCTGTGTCTGCAACACCAGCAGATGACATGACTGCCCAAACCATCACTGATCATCAGTAAATTTTGCATTTCATTAGGAAATCCAGGTCCCAGAGTCTGGAGGAAGAGTGGAGAGGTGCCACTGAACTGCTGTGTTGTTTTTAAAACAATGACAACACCTGGAAATGTCTACCAGGACATTTTACAGTATTTCATGCATCTCTCTGCTGATGAGCTTTATGAAGGTGCAAATTTAATTTTCCAGCAGGATTTGGCACACTGCCCACACTGGGAAAAGTACCAATTGGCCTTAGAATATTTGATTTTTTTTTTAATACTGACTTTTGGGTTTCATAAGCTGTAAGCCGCAATTTTTGAAAGAGATAAATGCTTAAAATTCAGCTCTGGAAAAAAATAAAAAAACACTTAAAAATGATGAGTTTCTTTGATTTTACCAAATAAAAAAAAACTCTGGAATATAATCAAGAGGAAGATGGATGATCACAAGCCATCAAAACCAAACTGAACTGCTTGATTTTTTGCTCCAGGAGTAAAGCAGCATAAAGTTATCCAAAAGCAGTGTGTAAGACTGGTGGAGGAGAACATGATGCCAAGATGCATGAAAACTGTGATTAAAAACCAGGGTTATTCCACCAAATATTGATTTCTGAACTCTTAAAACTTTATGAATATGAACTTGTTTTCTTTGCATAATTTGAGGTCTGAAAGTTCTGCATCTTTTTTTGTTATTTTAGTCATTTCTCATTTTCTGCAAATAAATGCTCTAAATGACAATATTTTTATTTGGAATTTGGGAGAAATGTTGTTTGTAGTTTATAGAATAAAAGTACGATGTTAATTTTACTCAAACATTTACCTGTAAATAACAAAACAGAGCTGTATATCAATTTGTGTGTAATGAATCTATATAATATGAGTTTCAATTTGTTTTAATAAATTACTGAAATAAATTAACTTTTCGATGATATTAAATTTTTTTGAGACTGACCTGTACAAAACTGTTAACTTTACTGCTTTTTTAAGGTATATAGTCTAGTTTTAAAAAGTGAGACTATACAGTGGCTTGCAAAAGTATTCATACCACCTTGAACTTTTCCACCTTCCACAGCCACAAAATTAAATGTATTTTATTGAGATTTTAAAGTGATAGACAAACATAAAGTATTGCATACATGTAAAGTGGAATGAAAATGATGCATGGTGCAAATTTGCACAAATAAAGTTGCAATACCCAATTTATACCCAACTAACTTACTAATTACTAATTACTAGTTACTAATTGCCAAAACATGTTCTTAATAGTATTCTACTGTAATTTCACAACAGCTTGTTCAGAATATTAAGATTAAATCAGAAGAACATACTGTGAATACTGTATGACGATGCCTCGGTTCAATGGGACATGTCTGAAATGACTGATGTAGTTTTAAAAATGGCATGTACATTATACCTGTCTTTTTAGGAACTGAGGAACATGCTCTTTTAGTTAAAGGCTTATGTTACAGTACGGCATAATAAGCTATCCTAGTGTTCCCTTCCTGCCGAGGAATCTAATCATGCTTTTAGTCCGGCTCAACAATAGGCCCTGTGTCATCAGAGCACATGTTACACGAAAGGTTACACTCATGAAAATGTCACGCAAAAAGCCAATTTGTTCAGCTGACGTTAATCACGGGACATGTCTAAATATTTTGCATGCTCAAACTGTGGTGTTTTTAGACGGGATAGAGAAAGTAAACTGAAGTCAGATGGTTTGATGGCCGTTGGTCTGTGCTGAAATGTTAGATCTTTTGTCCTCAGCTCAGTGGTTGCATTTCAATAGGTGGTGTTTTGATTCACACACTCATACTATTTTACCGCCAAAAGTCCCTGTTTTCTCTGTTTGCTTGAAGGATGATTCATGCAGAATTCTTAATGTTATAGGGATTAATCTGGAAAAAAACAAACTGTTTGCATGCAAAATTAAAACTCAGAAAAGTTTCAGAAATGCCAACAGTATCATCTGCTTGATAGATAATATTTCATTATTGTCCTTCAGAAAAATGCAATAATATTTCCTAATTACCTGCTGGCAGTTAGAACGTTATATAGACAAAATTACTCATAGTCATTCATTGTTTCTTCAGAAATCAATTTTAAAGCTATGAAAAAGAGTTTATCCTGCATTTGTAACCCATCTCATTATTGGTTGAATAGTAAAAATTCCATAATTCCAGAGAACACAGTTCCACTGCTTCACATTTCAATGATTACCTGCTCTAGAGAGTCCAATTATCGTATTTTTTGCACTATAAGGCACACCTGATTATAAGGTGCACTATCAATGATTAATAAATAAACAAAACTGTAATTCTTAAAAAAACATTTTATTTTAAAGTCAAATGAGTGCAGGATGTTAATCTACACAGACTTCTCTCCTGAAAGAAAAAAATATTTGGGTGTGTAAAGCAATTCCATTTATTTACATTAAGCTTAGATTTCCAGATTTCTCCACCACTAAAGGCTGAAACTTTAGCATTAGCTGCTAACCGCTAGCAGTTTGTTCCACATAGCTTGTTTTAACACGGTAAACACGCAGGCTACAGTGCGATAATATTTACCTCTCAACAGCAAAAGAGCTAGCGCTGCAGTAAGCGGCTAATGCTAATGCTAATGCTGCTCCAGCAATGCTAGCCGGAAGTAACAGCAGGCTACAGGCAGATAATACTCACCTCTAAATGGCAAAAAGAGCTTGCACTTAGCACGGTTGGCAGCTAATGCTAATGCTGCTCCAGCAGTGCTAGCCAGGGTTAGCAGCAGGCTATAGGCAGACCTAAACCTCTGAATGGTAAAAAAACTAGCGCTTAGCACTGTGGTTAGCAGCTAATGCTAATGCTGCTCCAGCAGTGCTAGCCAGGGGTAACAGCAGGCTACAGACCGATAAAACGTACCTCTAAACGGCAAAAATACTTGCACTTAGCACGGTTGGCAGCTAATGCTAATGCTGCTCCAGCAGTGCTAGCCAGGGTTAGAGGCAGAGTACAGGCAGATAATACTTGCCACTGAGCGGTGAAAAAAATAACGCTTAGCACTGTGGTTAGTGACTAATACTAATACTGCTCCAGTCTCGGTACTAAAACTAGAACTAAACTGAAACTCCTGTATAACTCTGTACTTCAGAAAAGTGGCTTTACTGCTCCTTAATACCTGACTGGTTAAATTCATTCATAAGGTGCACTGGATTATAAGGTGCACTGACCATTTTTGGGAAAATTAAAGGATTTTAACAGTGCTTTACATTGAGAAATGTACGGTTTATTGGTAATATTGCTCTACAGGGAATGAACAAGGTGTGTTTGTGTACATTTGTGTATCTGTGTCAGCAATAGGGTGCAGCTCAAAGTAGCTAAATACCTAAACACCTTCATTAGAGGGGGTGTCAACAGACTTTTGGAAATATGGTGTACCATAGATCTACAGTGGCATTCCATTGCAAGATGACAGCTTGGTTTAAGTTGAGTAAAATGTGAACATTGCACAGTTTTTGATTGTAATAGTAAATGAGCACCATCAAAAAGAGGTTTTGAAAGATTGATACCTTTGCTTTGGGTAGCTTAAATTTTTTAGGACACAAACTTTAGCTGTTTTTGAAGAAATAAGCAAAGGAGATTTCTCCACTCCTCCAAATTCAGTCTTAGAAGTTGAAGCATTTTCTGTTTTTGAGTTTTTTGAGTTCTAAACTGGAGCAGTCATACATTTGTGACCAGATCACCAGCAGCTTCAGCCTTTTGCTTTGATCAAATATTTATTATTCTCAGCAAGAGATGAGTTTTGATGATTCTTGGTTGGTGGATATAGTGTCCTGTCAGGTCTTGCATGTTTTAATAAGCTTTTTAAATGTTTGAAGATGTTTGAAGTTCTCCAGTTCTTTTACTTTTCTTCTTCCTTAAGTCCTTACATTTTCAAAAGTATCTTCTAAATAATTTGAGCAAAATGGAATTAATAAAATAAAATAAATTAGTGGTAGTGGATCTGTGGATGTGGGAATCTTTGTCTTCCAAAAACCCTGACAAACACATTAGACCACAAGATATCTCAAATAACAAAAGACTGTATACCAAAATCTCTCTGCGTCTAATAATACATTACAGTTAATCTTCCAGGAGGGGGGCAAAATCTCAAAACATAACTCTAGATCCTCATAAAAATGCGTCATTTACCACGGATTAAGGTTTTGCAATGAATATCATGGATCTTTCAGACTTTAAGACTTTAACTGCATTGAAAACCAGTGGAATTAGCAAAGAAAGTGAGGAGCACTGATTTTGGAGATAAATGTTTTTCCAATAATTATTCTTGGATACCATAGCAACATCTTAGCAACCACCTAGTAAGCGCTTAGCAACACCTTAGCAATCACCACAGACACCATAGCAACACCTAAGCAACCACTGGTCAACACTTTAGCAATTATTTTAGCAACCACTTAGCAATACCTAAGCAACCAACACAGACACTATAGCAACCACCAAAGACAACATAGCAACATATAGGTAACCACCGAGCAACACCTTAGCAATCACCTTAGCAACTGCCTAGCAATCACTTAGCAACACCATAACAACCTCCACAGATACCATTGCAACACCTTAGCGACCACTGGTCAACACCTCAGCAATTATCTTAGCAACCGCTTAGCAACACCTTAGCAACCACCACAGACACCATAGCAACACCTAGGCAACCACTGGTCAACACCTTCGCAACCACTTAGCAACATCACAACAACCCCTACAGACACCATAGCAACACCATAGCAGCCACTGGTCAACACCTTAGCAATTATCTTAGCAATTGCTTAGCAACACCTAAGCAACTACCATGGATATCATAGCAACCACTTAGCAACCACCACAGACAGACACCATAGCAACCACCTTATTAACAACTAAGCAGCCACCTTAGCACCCACTTAGCAACACAATAGAAACCCCCACAGACACCATAGCAACTCCTTAGCAACCGATTGGCGGTCTATCCAGGGTGTATACTGCCTTCCGCCCGATGCTGGCTGTTATAGGCCCTGATGGATAAAACAGGTATTGACAGTGGATGGATGCATGGATGGACCGCCTAGCAACCACTTAGCAACACCATAGAAACCACCATAGGGAAGAGTGGGAGCAACTTTAGCTGCACAATTATCCTGTGTTTTCTTCAGGAAATACACTTTTCTCGTTATTTTATTTAATTGTAAAATTCTGTTTTTCGTAGTCAAACAACAAAAACATTCTGCAGAGCTTTGTTTCCTTTTTCTACCTCGTCTTAACCAACGGTGCCAATAACTGTGAAGGGCAGTGTGTCTATGAGCATAAAGAGCACATACAGTAGTAGAAGATCACCAGAAGCACAAGTGTCGTGTAACCCCTGGGGAGTGATTAGGATGCACGGCCCCCTGAGCTGAAGTAGGTCGTCTCACAGGTAAAAGAACCGGCAAACTGTGGTAAAAGATAAATGTTTCATTTAATACTGTGCGCAGGGAGGATCAACTAGCTAGTGCAATTCAGTTCCACATTAATAAGAATGGTATTTGTTGTGCTTTTTAGGATTATATCCCACATACAGTATATTATATTGTATACATCAAGGACACAATTATGTGTGAGGCCACCCCCAAGGAAAATCCATTCTCATTCCATCGTTTTTTCATTCATTTAAAAATGTCTAGTTGTGGTCTCTAGTATGAATGAATGTCATGTGAGCCGTTTTTTGAGAAAAAAAGTGCTCATGTGTTTCTATTTAGCCCTGCTTTAGATCACTGAATTACTGGTCTCTGAAGAAAGACAGGTTTTGGCTCTTGCTCATGAATATTCACACATGCAAATATATCGACTCTGATTGGCTAACAGCACTGCAACAGAGAACTGGTGTTCTGTCGATTTGTGCTACCTTCAAACGTGCTTCCCTAGTGTATATTTAGGATCTCGGTGAAACGCGGAATCAACCGGAGATCCGATTTAAACCTACAGTTACTTACACAAGATAGCTAACGCTAACTAGCTCTGTAAACAGAAGCTGTAAATAGAGCGGTTGGCTCCTCCTTTGCTATAGCTCCTAATGCCGTAACCCGGATTCAACGCTGTCTGTGGGCGGGCCAGAGCGGAGGTGGGTGAGGCCATGAAGTCACTGGTTGTTGTGGACACCCTAAGGTCTCTCTGATCAACTCTTATGTCTGAGGATTTTCTTTTTCTAGCCACTGCAGACAGTGGAGGCTGAGAAAGAGTTTTATATGCAGCGTCATATACAACTTGGAGAGATCAAGATTTTAGCGGAATGAGAGCTTTAAACGTATTTCCCAAGTGTTAAATAGAGCAAAATGTTTCCAAAAATTAAAATGATTACATCATGTTTCTTTAATAATTAAATTATTTCACAAAAAATATACAAAACTACTACGATCAAAATGATTAGCCTCCCTGGTGCTAAAAGTCATTTGTGTATGCTTTTTACTGGATAACAGCCTGAAGTTATTTTCTGTAGTTTTCAACAAGTCTCTCATCTTCTCTGATCTTCTCTGATCACAGAATCTCAGCCAAAATCTCTCCTGCTTCTGACATGAACCTTCTTCTTCAGGTCACCCCACAGATTTTCAACAGAGTTCAAGTCAGGACTTTGTGCAGGCCAGTCAATAATAATGATTTTGATCTTCTGGAGGAGGTTCTTCACCAAGAGAGATGTGTGTTTTGGGTCATTGCCATGTTGGAAGAGAAGATGGAGACCCAGACCAGGTTTTGCTGTTGTCTGCTTAAGGTTTTCTTTTCAAAATCTTCACATATCATTTTTCTTCATGATTTCTTACACCTTAAAGCTCCACTAGGTAGGATTGAGATTTTGTGCTTGTGGGCTCCCCCTACAGTAACAGAGTGTAATAAATGTTTCAGGCGGATTAGTTTCTCTTTCTCGTTTTCTGGCTTTCACAGACATATTTGGTCTCTTTCCAGCTTCTGCCAGAGTGTCTGTATGTTAGTTTATAAAGAATGAACCAGTAGTCCTTGTAGAACTGTTAGAACTAAAGGTCGGAAAGCAGGTCGCAGTTCTCGCGAGCGTTGGTCGCGGCCGCCTCGGAAAACTTACAGAGTCTGGTGTGAGCTCAGAGGAGCTCCAGCACAGACACGAGAGCACCGCTATTCCTCATATTACACCTCAATGCAGCGCTGCAGTGAGTTTCAAGCTGTAATTTTACTTCTTTAAAAAGATAAAAAAAATCAAGGAAATCCTACCTAGTGCTGCTTTAATGAGATTTCAAGGTTCAGATACACCTAACCCTTTCAGACCTGAATTATTTTTAGTGATGGAGCAAAAATGTAAAAATGCTGTTTTCTGTCTGTAATGAACATAAAAGAAAATCTTTGTAGCAAATAATTTCAATAACTGAAATATTTCCATTGCATTGGATGCCTGTGCATAATATTTAATATTTTATATTGACCTTTTTATTTCATAAATCTTTCCTAAAGAGTTAGTGTTTTAAATCACATTAAATTAATAATAATTAGCTGTTACTTTTTCTCAGTGGCTCCAGTACTACAGTTTTTTCAGTGCAGTGCAGTGCAGTGGGCAGGGCCAAGCTACTGTTTCATTGGTTTATAAACTTGTTGTGCATTGCAATGGATGCAGGGCTGAAAGAGTTAAGCTTCCCCACAACATAATACTCCCACCACCGTGTTTCACAGTTTGGGTGTGTTCTTTGGGTTTTGCCCTCCAAACAAAAGCAGTGTCTCTATGGCTAAAAAGCTCTTGTCTTGTCTTATCTGATCAAAGGAACTGCTTCCAGCATGCACAGTCTTTCTCCATGTTGTCCTTAGCTTACTTCAGTCTGACTTGAAGATGTATTTATTTTCTGCAGAAGTGGGTTTTTTCTTGGACAGTAATGCAACCTTGCAATTAATTTCTCCACAGGGGCCACTGTCTTTTTTTTTTGAGACAACACATCCTAACATCCTAAGTCATTCACTAGTGTCTTGGCAACAGTTGTTCTGGGGTCTTTAGATATACAGCTCTGGAAAAAATAAGAGACCACTTAAAAATTATGAATTTCTTTGATTTTACCAAATTGAAAACCTCTGGAATATAATCAAGAGGAAGATGGATGATCACAAGCCATCAAACCAAACTGATCTGCTTGAATTTTTGCACCAGGAGTAAAGGCATAAAGGTATCCAAAAGCAGTGTGTAAGACTGGTGGAGGAGAACATGATGCCAAGATGCATAAAAACTGTGATTAAAAAACAGGGTTATTCCACCAAATATTGATTTTGGATCTCCTAAAACTTTATGAATATTAACTTTTGCCTTTGCCTTATTTGAGGTCTGAAAGCTCTGCATCTTTTTTTGTTATTTCAGCCATTTCTCATTTTCATTTTTATTTGGAATTTGGGAGAAATATTGTCCAAAGTTTATAGAATAAAATAATAATGTTAATTTTACTCAAACATATACCTATAAATAGCAAAAACTGAAAATCACTCCAGTTTTTGGCACTTGGAAACATTGTACACTTTCTATATCCTTCTCATGCTTTCTAAGCACAACGGGTTAATAATAAAAAAGAATTAGCTTTAAGCCTCCGGTGTATCGGTGGCCTGTAGTTCTAGCTGACAGTTTTCCTCAGACAGTTCCCCCAAAGCGTCAAAGCCAGCTGCTCACTCTTCCATCAGCCCCTGCTGGAGAAGGGCTGGAGAATGGCTTCTATAGTCGCTTCAGTGGCCGATGAAAACATAATTCCCTGATCCAGACCCCCGCTGAGCGCAGGCATTAGTGCCTGTTGACAGAGGCAGATCAGGCCATGATAATACGAGTGGGAAATGGTCAGAGCTGCTCATGTTTCCAGGCCTGTGAAAAGATTTGTTGAGACCGCTCTGATTTGCTGTATTTTCCCATGTTGCCTGTATTGTTGCAGCGGTCTGATAATGACCCCTTGTGTTGACCCTGGTTGAAGCTGTGGTACAGGTTGCAGGATCGGAGATGGCAGGATAGCCAGTGGTTTGGGTGCACTGGGTCAGACCACATGGGGATCTGCTGATTCACCTGCTTAAGGGGACCTGGGTAGGTAGTTTCAGCTCAGTGTCTTACCTATACCCTTCTTTTTCTTTCCCAAAACAAGTCTTTATAATAGATTTTAGCTGTTTAAGTGATGTTTTGGTCTTTAGACATTGATTAACCAAGACCAACAAACACAATAAATGATTCAGTAGCTTTTGAAGCCTGAAAAATGTAATGTTTTTGAGCTTGAGGGGTTTAATAGGCTTACCTTTCTTACAGGTGCTGAAATGGATCTAATATGTATTCTTCTTCTTGTAATCAATGGGGTGCCATTGGCTTTTACTCAGTTCAATGGATATAACTGTGATCCAACCTTCCACAGCAGATTCCCAGGTAAGCAGACTCCAATATCCAAAGCTGATATATAGGCTATTTCTTTTAGTATTGTACACAACTTACTGCTCTAAAAAAAATAATAAGAGATCACTTCAATTTCTGAATCAGTTTCTCTGATTTTGCTATTTAAAGGTTTATGTTTGAGTAAAATGAACACTGTTGTTTTATTCTATAAACTACGGACAACATTTCTCCCAAATTCCAAATTTGCAGAAAATGAGAAATGGCTGAAATAACAAAAAAGATGCAGAGCTTTCAGACCTCAAATAATGCAAAAAAAAAACAAGTTCATATTCATAAAGCTTTAAGAGTTCAGAAATCAATATTTGGTGGAATAACCCTGGTTTTTCATCACAGTTTTCATACATCTTGGCATCATGTTCTCCTCCACCAGTCTTACACACTGCTTTTGGATAACTTTATGCCTTTACTCCTGGTGCAAAAATTCAAGCAGTTCAGTTTGGTGGTTTGATGGCTTGTGATCATTCATCTTTCTCTTGATTATATTCCAGAGGTTTTCAATTTGGTAGAATTAACGAAATCTATCATTTTTATGTTATCTCTCATTTTTTTCTCAAGGCTGTTTATTTATTCATTTATTTATTTACTTACCAGTGTGGGGTATATGGTTTTCCCAACGCTAATTAGTGATGAAGATATATGCATTAGCCTTATAGCCCCAGAACAAAAAAAATAAAGAATCAGATAATTGTTTTGGCTGATTGTCAGAGAGTGTTATAATTGTTTTGCAAGTGTTTATTTGAGATATACATTATTTGTGGGAGTGCTAAGCCAATAGAAACCCAAAGCCACAGGCAGTCCTGTCATGATAATTACATTATCATTTTATTGCACAGTTTTTAGACGTGACCTCAATATATTTACTGTCCTTGATAAAACCATTTGTAGTGTTTAGAGTAAATTTACTATATGTAAATGAGTCGGACAGTGCTTGTGTTTTATTTATGTTTTATTTATTTAGGAGATATAAATATTTTATATTCCAGTGTCTGAATACCCGTAATAATTTAAAATACATTGCTCTTTAAAAGGGTGTGATTGCATTTCTTTTCTACTGTATGATAATGATATTAGTGGAATTAATGGTCTTAAAATGTTAATTGGTCTAGCCACAGTGCATCAGTGCACCAGTGTCACTGATGATTACTGAAGACTATTATATCTAGCACTAGTATTGCTTTAAATCAGAGGTGTCCAAACCTTTTTTTGTTGGGGGCCAGAAGGAGAAATATATTTGAAGTCACGGGCCAAAGACTCTGTAATAAAACAATGAAATATACCACTTTAAATAATACCTTTTTCATGATTATTTCATTTACACACCATTTTACTTGACTTTCTATCTTTATCTTTGACAGTGTTGTGTAAACTAAGATTTTTCAAATTGATGTTTCATTTCATGATGTCTCTTAATATTAAACTCCTTAATTACGGCAACTTTTAGACTCTTTGGCCCGTTTTTCGGCGCTAGAAATGCGCACCCTCTCCGCTTTTAGACTCTTTTGCCCCGTTTTATCTGCGCTAGAAATGCGCACCCTCTTCGACTCTTTGTCGCGTTTCTGACACCTAGCATTCAAACTTTGAATCTCACATTATAAAAACCTGCTTAACAGCGGGCCAACATTCATTGTATTTTTAAAATACCTCGCGGGCCGCTCCAAAAAAGGAAACGGGCCACAAATGGCCCGCAGGCCGTAGTTTGGACACCCCTGCTTTAAATCATGGGGCTGCAGGATTATAATGAAAGGCAATCATTGTTCTTAGCAAGTACAGGATTGCAGGATTCAATAATCTCCAGGGTGTTGGTAATCTGGTGTTACTGTCATTCATTTCTCTTTTTAATAAAAAAAAAATATATATATAATAGGGGTTTGCCCTCAAATCCCAAGAGGTAGTAAGAAACCATTCATATAGTGTGCACATGGCTGGTTGGGAAGGGTTGGTGATAAAAGTTGTGGGCTAGCATTGATAGATTATATATTATTATACACATTACATGGTATTTTGTTCATCTAAACACCATTAAAACATGTTACACATGAAGTTTGGAGGTGTGTAGTGATGATGAACTCTGAAGCTACATGAAGTTTGGAGGTGTGTAGTGATGATGAACTCTGAAGCTACATGAAGTTTGGAGGTGTGTAGTGATGAACTAATCTGAAGCTACATGAAGTTTGGAGGTGTGTAGTGATGAACTCTGAAGTTACATGAAGTTTGGAGGTGTGTAGTGATGAACTCTGAAGCTACATGAAGTTTGGAGATGTGTAATGATGAACTAATCTGAAGCTACATGAAGTTTGGAGGTGTGAAGTGATGAACTCTGAAGCTAAATAAAGTTTGGAGGTGTGTAGTGATGATGAACTCTTAAGCTACATGAAGTTTGGAGGTGTGTAGTGATGATGAACTCTGAAGCTACATGAAGTTTGGAGGTGTGTAGTGATGAACTCTGAAGCCACATGCAGTTTGGAGGTGTGTAGTGATGAACTCTGAAGCTACATGAAGTTTGGAGGTGTGTAGCGATGAACTCTGAAGCTATGTGAAGTTTGGAGGTGTGTAGTGATGAACTCTGAAGCTACATGAAGTTTGGAGGTGTGTAGTGATGAACTCTTAAGCTACATGAAGTTTGGAGGTGTGAAGTGATGAACTCTGAAGCTACATAAAGTTTGGAGGTGTGTAGTGATGAACTCTGAAGCTACATGAAGTTTGGAGGTGTGTAGTGATGAACTCTGAAGCTACATAAAGTTTGGAGGTGTGTAGTGATGATGAACTCTGAAGCTACATGAAGTTTGGAGGTGCGTAGTGATGAACTCTGAAGCTACATGAAGTTTGGAGGTGTGTAGTGATGAACTCTGAAGCTACATAAAGTTTGGAGGTGTGTAGTGATGAACTCTGAAGCTACATGAAGTTTGGAGGTGTGAAGTGATGAACTCTGAAGCTACATGAAGTTTGGAGGTGTGTAGTGATGATGAACTCTGAAGCTACATGAAGTTTGGAGGTGTGTAGTGATGATGAACTCTGAAGCTACATGAAGTTTGGAGGTGTGTAGTGATGATGAACTCTGAAGCTACATGAAGTTTGGAGGTGTGTAGTGATGAACTCTGAAGCTACATGAAGTTTGGAGGTGTGTAGTGATGAACTCTGAAGCTACATGAAGTTTGGAGGTGTGTAGTGATGAACTCTGAAGCTACATGAAGTTTGGAGGTGCGTAGTGATTCTGTAGTGACTCTGCAGAAAGTTGGTGAACTCTGTGCACTATGCTCCTCTGCGTCCGCTGACCCCGCTCTATTATTTTACACTAACAGAGCACAGAGTCGCTGTCGTTCTCAGTCTCTTCCACTGTGTTATAATATCACTGACAGTTGGCTGTGGAATATTTAGTAAACCTGAGTTCAATTACTTGAATTGGTGAAAGATAATTTTGGCAATATAGTGTATTTGTAAAATGATGAATGAAAAATGTTTAATAAAATATGGACAGAACATTTTCACCTCTCTTTTTGTATTTCTCCTTTTCTGTTCTACTGCTTTCCTTTTTTTGAACGTATTGCTTTTTGAAGATCAAGTAATATTCACTATTTTATAGTTATTTTACAATCAGGCCTTATAAATGTTAACATATAATTAATCACCAATTTCATTAACAGTCATATACACCTAAATTAGATATAACTTAAAACTTAAAGGACATAGATTTGGTACCTATTGTCAACCCCCTGAGGGACAGCTCCGAACAACTAATGGCTCTTTATGAACAGGAACACCAAAAACTTACTAAAGGCCATCATAGATATCCTCCCAATACTTTTTAAGATTTACACAGGACCAGAATGTATGAACAAAGCTTGAGTCTGTTTCTCCACACAAAATATCTAGCAATTAGCTTCCATTTCAATTCTCTCCAGTTCTCTTTAGTTGTTAAATGACATTTAAAACGTATCTTTTTAGTTTTCTATTGAGAACTCAAAGGGGACCCTGGTGTAAAATGGACTTTTGTTGTAGTAAAACATGATAAAAAGTACTTCCCTTTGATGAATAGCACACCTCCGTTCTCTTACAGCGTTCAGAGATCCAGAAATTTTAACAGTTTGTCCAAACGCCCTTCAGACTGGTGACACGGGGCAAATTATGTTATTTTTAGTACAAATATGGAGGCGTTTAGAGCTGAAGCTAGCGTTATGGGATGTAAACAGTGGTGTTTAATAAGCTTCTTGTGCACTTTTTAAGTTATTAATGCCTCGTTTAAATGTCAGGGCTCTCCGGATTCTAGCAAGGAGGTGTGGAGCTACTTTGAGCTGGACAACGGTGTAAAAAGTGATTTATTGGGGCAAATTATGTCCCGTATCACCCAGTCTGAAGGGTGTTTTGGACAAACTGTTAAAATTTCTGGATCTGGGAGCTCTGTGGGAGAACGGAGGTGTGCTATTCATCAAAGGTAAATACTTGGTAACACTTTACTTGGATGGTCCATTTTATGGCCTTGTTGATGCTCAACTGACATTCAACTAACACTGAATTGAATGTCCATTAAATTTAACTTAACCCTATGTTGAATGTAAATGATTCAAAATAGAACCTAACCGTAACCTTAACCCTAACCTTAACCCTTAATCAACCATAAAATCAAACCCTACACCTAACCCTAACCTTAACCCTTAATCAACCATAAAATCAAACCCTACACCTAACCCTAACCTTAACCCTTAATCAACCCTAAAATCTAACCCTACACCTAACCCTAACCTTAACCCTTAATCAACCCTAAAATCTAACCCTACACCTAACCCTAACCCTAATCTTAACCTAAGCTTAAAATCTAACCCTAAACCCAATCCTTAAATATTAAGATAAGCGTTTGGATTAGAGTTGAATGTTGGGTTATATTCAATAGAGAATCATTTACTTTCACTTTTCAGTTCAATTGCATTTAATAGACATGCAGTTGAATGTTAGTTGAATGTCAGTTGAATGTCAGTTGAATGTCAGTTGAATGTCAGTTGAGCATTAACGAGGCCATCAAATGGACCATCCAAGTAAAGTGTTACCAAATACTTTTTATCATGTTTCACCTTTAATTTGCAGGGAGTTTTGTGGCTCCATTGATTTAAGAATTTGGTGTAAATCTGAAATTATTTTACATGGTATATCACCTAATAGATTCTTCTGTTTTCCTGAAGGAGAGCGGGATATCAGTGTGTACTGTGGGGTGCAGACCATCACCCTGAAGATCAACTTCTGCCCCGTGCTCTACTCCGGCTACACTATTGCTGACTTGGCCCTGAACGGGCGTCATGCAGATGTACACTGTCGGGGTTTCATCAACAACAACACCTTCCCCACGGCGGTGCTGTTCAGCATCAGCCTCAGCACGCTGGAGGCCTGCGGCAACACGCTGGTGGTGAGACACCCACTGCTGCAGAATGCTAAGTGGAGTGCTTATGCTTAGCACAGAAACATCTTATACTGTTGTGTGGTTCAAAATAATATGCTAGGCATTAGATTAATATGCATTGGTTTAGTATAAGACTGTAATAATTTACACAAAGTTTATTATTTAAATGTTTCCATTTACTAGAGTTAAGTGGGACAGGCATGTTAAATATCAAAAAAGGGGGAGCAAGATACAACATATCAGAGAGAATAGGCAAAAAATGTCATACACTGTATAGACAGAAGGGCAGGGCAAAAGAGCAGTCAAAATAACAAAACAAGATCGGAACAAAATTGCAAAAACACAAAAGACACGCAGAGTAGAAGAGCAAGGGATAAAGGTGCAATACTCAGCAAAGAGAAACTGAAACGGGGGGATTTATACAAGGGAAGACAGGAAATGGCAATCAGAAAGGTCAGGTGAGGCGGCATGTCCAGGAGGTTAGTCACAGGTGCATCCTGGGAAATGAAGTCTATATTGAGAGCACTAGTGTGTAGCAGGTAGAAAGTCAGCGGCAGGACTGACAACAAGCTTTTGTTTTTCGTCTGTGAGCTGATGTATCAGAACCGAGTCGCTGTGCTTTCCTCCGAGCGTTAGTGCTGTGATGCTACTTGGCAATACTGCATCAGCAGCAGTTTGAAAAGAGGCGGAGTCACCCTTTTTGAACTGTATCGGAGGAGGTGTGTGTTAGTCTTCATCCTCCTGGTGTTGGGGCATCACTAGTGATAGGGGGAGTCCTAATGAGTGGGTTGGATAATTGGGATTGTAAATAACTGAATACCCAAGGGTAGGTAGCCCCAGTAAGAAAGAGTTCTCACTGATGGTGAATAGGGGTGGGCGATATGGCCCTAAAATAATATTGTGATATTTCATGGTATTTTCGCGATAATGGTACTTTAGGCGATATGACAAAACACTTAACAAAAAGTATTTCAAAAATACACTATACACTGCAAGAAATTATATATTTTATTATTACATACAATATAATACTGCACACCCCTAAGTGAGATATTAAAAAATACAAGAATTTTATCAGATTTGTAACAGAAGTCGATGATCCAGAATGTCATGATGATAATAATAATGTTCTCCAAATATCTCCATATATCCAGGATTACAGTAAAATAAATGATACTGGACAGACATAATCTGTCTCTAGTAGATATATAATGGGAAATGGGATGGGTGATATGGCACGATATTTTAGGGTATAATATCGTTCACGATATTTAAACATTTTGACGATATTATCGTGTACGATACGATATGGCACACCCCTAATGGTGAATTAGAGATGGAGTGATGTTTTATTAATTGCACTGATGAAATTGATTGCCTGTTTAGATAATTGATAATTGAATGAGTAGGTGTATCAGTGTTCTTTATTAAGTGTACAGTGAGAAATCTATTTCTATTCCTGTAAACTTGTGTTGCATTACATGTTATAATCACATACTGTATCCCCTTATAGGTTTCCTCAGCTCAGGGCAACAATGCCTATGGAAATATATCCCTGGTGCAGATCGGACATATATCAGGCTATATCGACACCCCTGACCCACCGACCGTCATTAGCTACCTGCCTGGTCTGCAGTACAAATTCAGCTGCAGTTATCCTCTGGAGTACCTGGTCAACAACTCTCAGCTGGCTTCGTAAGTCTGATCCTCGGAAATGAAAAGTAACATCAAGTGTAAAATAGAAATTAATAGGGCACAAATTTGCTTTTGTTTAGCAGGAAAACTTTAATTTAGTTTTATGTTTAGCAAGTTACCAATACTGTACACTGTAGTGTATATTGTACTTTTATTTAAAAATGGTGGTTGGTGTGGTGCAGTGGATAACACCCTCGCCTGCCAGTGAGCTACCATATGGGGGACTGGGGTTCAATTCCTGTTCTGGGTGACTAAAATGTTGTGTTACACCAATAAGAGTCCTTGGGCAAGACTCCTAACACTACATTAGCCCACCTGTGTAATAAGAACTCAACCTTATAAGGAATAACCTTTTAAGTTGCTCTGGATAAGAGCGTCAGCTAAATGCCATAAATGTTATCACCGTGAATTGATTAGCAGCTGCCTTAAAACTGAAATAAAAGTTAATTATAAGTTATTTATGGTTCCTTCCAGTTAAAGAAGGAAATATACTGAGGATAGAACTATGGTTTAGGGCTGTTCTTTGTGGCTATGAAAAGATTTCAAACCTCTATTCACCTTAAAATAATAACTGTCTTTCTCTTTTCTTTTATTTAAGATCTTCTGCTGCTATAGCAGTAAAAGACAACAATGGTACCTTTGTAAGCACCTTGAGTTTGATTCTGTTCAATGTGAGTATATTTCATTCTTTAATACAACTGTCTTTTTTCACGTCTTGCACGTGCTGTTAAAATAGCAATGGTGCTGATGGAGGGCGGTGGTCTGAAAGTGAGGTGTGTTTAGGAAAATTTCTGGCATATTGCTATCTTGGCCACGAAAATCACTGACTGCAAAAAACGTAGACAATAGTCAGCTGTCAGACGTTAATTGCTATCTTAGCAGTGAATTGCATAGCCGCCACACATACACCTATGCTTGTTACGCACACATGCACATCCATAGCCCCTACCTGTTGACAACTATGCAAACTTTTACATTAACTAAAAAAAAAACAGGATAAAAAATGAAATAACATTATCCTAATTCTGTGTAGAATTGTTCAGCTTCAACAGAAATCACATCCACATTTAATGCAGTAGGCCACACCCACATATCCTTCATGTCAGTGCAATGTTCTTTATCTTTCTTTGTTCACAATAATAGATTAAATTAGATTAACACTTTATTTAAATGAATTGTTTCATGGAATTTGTCACATATTATATATTAATCTGTATTTGTTGAATATTTGCAGGACTCATCCTTCATCCAGCAGCTGTCCGTCCCCATGGCTGGTCTCCCACTGAAGACCAGAGTTTTTGCTGCAGTTAGGGCCACTAACTTAGACAGGAGGTACTGTATTATTTGTATTTTATTTTTATTATTTATATATCAGAGAGGAATTGTTTTAGGCTGCTGGATATAAAAATATGTCGTCATTGGTTCTGATATTTCAGCTGCTCTATAATCGCTGATAAATAAACAATAGCTGTGACCTACTTAGAGTAGAGCTAGAAGTTACAGCTGAGATGTAGTAAATTCCACTCAGCTGTTTCGTTTTTGTAAAATGAATAAAATGAAATGCCATGAACTATGAAGTTGAAATATGTGCTGTATATTAGAAGCCCAAATCAGAAAAGAATAGACATGAAATTAGAATTAGATGTTTCTTACATTTACTTTTTTATTTATTTTTATTTCACTGCAGACAAGATATTTTATCTTCTGATATTTGTCTTTAATATTTCATTTAATTTGTTTTTATATACAACTCTGGAAAAAAATAAGAGACCACTTCAGTTTCTGAATCAGTTGCTTGTATAAATTTTGCTATTTATAGGTTTATGTTTGAGTAAAATGAACATTGTTGTTTTTTTCTATAAACTACAGACAACATTTCTCCCAAATTTCCAAATTTGCAGAAAATAAGAAATGGCTGAAATAACAGAAAAAGCAGAGCTTTCAGATCTTAAATAATGCAAAGAAAACAAGTTCATATTCATAAAGTTTTAAGAGTTCAGAAATCAATATTTGGTGGAATAAACCCTGTTTTTTAATCACAGTTTCTTGCATCTTGGCATCATGTTCTCCTCCACCAGTCTTACACACTGCTTTTGGATAACTTTATGCTGCTTTACTCCTGGTGCAAAAATTCAAGCAGTTCAGTTTGGTTTGACGGCTTGTGATCATCCATCTTCCTCTTGATTATATTCCAAAGAAACTCATCATTTTTAAGTGGTCTCTTATTTTTTTCCAGATTTTTTTCAGAAACTACATCATGTAAAATAATTCTTTGTTTTTACACATCAGGTACCGATTAGCCCAAAAAGCGAAAAAAAAAAATGTATGCCATGCAAGAGTTCAGGTCTTAATATACTGATTACTTTTATCTTTTAGCTCAGAGCTGTGATAGCCATCCGTATTATAAATGGTTGTTTCCCTCTCTGCAGGTGGAATATCTTGATGGATTACTGTTTCACCACTCCCTCTGGGAATCCCAAAGACGAGATACGCTATGACCTTTTCTTCGGGTAATTTCACCAGCTCTAAAATGATGCGTTAAATGGTGCACATTAACCAACGGAGAGCTCATTATCCGCTCAACTGACCACTCGCCATACAAATCTTTCACAATGGCCTTTTGCAGAGCGTTTTATCTGTCTGTGTGTGTGTGTGCGTGCGTGTGTGTGTGTGTGTGATGTAATGTGAGCTTAGAGATCACTCTTGCATTGACCATGTTCTAATTTATGGTCTAATCTTGCTGTTTTCTAAACAGATGTCACAAAGACCCGCAGACGACCATTTTTGAGAACGGGAAGAGCCAAATGGGCCGATTTGCATTTGAGGTTTTTCGCTTTGTGAAACACAAAAACCAGAAAATGTCCACTGTCTTTCTGCACTGTGTCACAAAGCTGTGCCGGGTTGACGACTGTGCCATGCTGATGCCGGTAAATAGACCTAAATCATTTATCAGTATACGGTACTAGTCATAAATTTGCAAACGTCTACCCATAAACATAGTTATGGATGGACGTATGGACAAATTTTGGTGGAATAACCCCAGTTTTTAATCACAGTTTTCACTTTTCATGCATCTTGGCATGTTCTCCTCCACCAGTCTTACACACTGCTTTTGGATAACTTTATGCCTTTACTCCTGGTGCAAAAATTCAAGCAGTTCAGTTTGGTTTGATGGTTTGTGATCATCCATCTTCTTCTTGATTATATTCCAGAGGTTTTCAATTTGGTATAATCAAAGAAACCCATCATTTTTAAGTGCTCTCTTATTTTTTCCAGAGCTGTCTACACATTATTGCACAGGCCCTGAGTAGCTTAAGAAAATTTTACTGAAAAAAAACTTGATTTAGATCTTACTACACTCATGTGGGGACTTATTTTAAGGGACATTACTAAGACAAATATGATTACCCCATTGGAAAATATATTTGCTTAATATAAGCATTCACAGCTCTGGAAAATTTAACATTGTTTTATTCTATAAACTACAGACAATATTTCTCTCAAATTCCCCCCAAAAATATAGTCATTTAGAGATTTTTTGCAGAAAATGAGAAATGGCTAAAATAACAAAAATGATGCAGAGCTTTCAGACCTCAAATAATGCAAAGAAAACAAGTTCATATTCATAAAGTTTCAGGAGTTCAGAAATCAATATTTGGTGGAACAACCCTGGTTTTAATCATGTTCTCCTCCACCAGTCTTACACACTGCTTTTGGATAACTTTATGCTGCTTTACTCCTGGTGCAAAAAATCAAGCAGTTCAGTTTGGTGGTTTGATGGCTTGTGATCATCCAGCTTCCTCTTGATTATATTCCAGAGGTTTTCAGAAGTTTTCAATAAAAGAAACACATAATCAGTGGTGATTGTGCAATGCATGAATCATGGCCTTCCAAATTTCTGACCTTGTGGACTGTCCTTGTGTATTTGCCAAAAAGCTAGACACCTAACTGAACTAAAGTTATTGAACTAAAGTATGCATATTTTTCATTATATACAAATTATTTTGAGTAATGGTTAATAAAACATGAAGATTCTGTCCCTAAAAAAACGTCAAATGAATTCATTAAAATCCTATATTGTCAACAGATTCATATCCAATGTAGTACTAATGTGTTTAATGCTAATTTGATTCAGATCTGTGGGAAAAGGAGAAAAAGGGATGAGAGTCCTGTTCCCTCTGCTGGAGATGCTGTGATAACTGCAGGCCCTATAATCACCAGGGGGGGTGAGAACTATTATTCATAGCTGTGGATTGTCAGTAGAATGATAATATACCTTGTCATACAATAACCACTTATATTTATTCTTCTTTCTAGATGAAACTCCAACCAGCAACTCACAGCTTGGTAAGAGCCTCTTTTTATCTTTTTGACTTTTTGTAGAATTAGAGCTATTTGCAAAGCTGCCAATGACTTGAATAAAATAAAAAATGTCCAGTTAATCATGTGAAAACAGAGGCATTATGTACAAATTCATGTTCTTAAATTCCTAAATGTTTAATATAATATTTTTGTAAGGCCCTGTGTATTAAAACAGGTATTTGCTAAAAACAAATCTGGATTTTTAAAAGCCAAATGAAACACAATCACTTTCCAAATATGCATCGTAATGGCACAGTACTAAACACAGACTGTTTTAATGATAAATGAAAAAAGAGGCTGGAAAATGATTAGGAAAAAGGTACATAAACCCACACAAGCATAGTGGAAAAAGCAAGAGGTAAAAAATCAAACATATAGGATCTTTTATGTTCAGTCACTTTGGACCTTTGAAATTTCAGTTTAAAGCAAAATAGCACCACAGTCCGAATCAAAATTTGGAAATAATACCCATCTCTGAACAGCGAAAGAGCTAGCGCTTAGTGTGCTTAGCGGGTAATGCTAATGCTGCTCCAGTAGTGTTAGCCGGGGTTACAGCAGGCTACAGTCTGATAATACTCGCCTTTGAACGGCAAAAGAGTGCTAAGTGCCTGCACTTAGCGTTGTTATTGGCTAATACTAACACTACTGGAGAACTAAACTGAAACTCCTGTATAAAGCTATACTTCAGTGGAGTGGCTTTACTGCTCCTTAATACCTGACTGGTAAAATTCATAAGTCATACATAAAGTGCACTGGATTATAAGGCCCACTGACAGTTTTTTGGGAAAATTAAGGGATTTTAAGTGTGCCTTATAGTGCAAAAAATAACACCTGGAAACTTGCCAAACTGATGATTATCAAGCATAGGGAGACTCAGCCCGCATACAAATGTCAGGACAAAAGGAACAAAGTTCTTTACTCTTTACTCGCTTATTAAACTGCAGTGTGAAACCGAAACTTACTGGATCAAATACTGTATATACAATCTTACAAAAACATAAAATTTTGTTTAGACTTTGGTTCAAATTTTCTGGTGTAAAAGTCTATCTCTCTCTCTCAGCTGCAGGGAATGATCGTTCTCCACGGCTGGACACAGTGACCAGCGCTCTGGTGTCGGGAGTGGTAGTGCTGGGCGTCTTGAGCCTGGGCTTCTTCCTCCTCTCCATCAGGCTGCTCCGGAGATCCAGTCCGTCCACCTTAACTGCAGTCCGCAACCCCAACTTCAAATGACCCGCACACTCTCCTGCTCACCACTGCCTCGAGCTTACTGTGTCTGAACTCAGAACACTGCACAAATTCTCTAAAATTCAGTAAATTTGCTATGAGTGGTCCAGCGGTTTAAAGCGAGGCCACTATGATCAGGAGATCACTGGTTCAAATCCTGGTCATGCAGCTTGCCATCAGCTGCCAGAGCCCTGAGAGAGCACATTTGGCTTTGCTCTCTCTGGGTGGGTACAGTAGAAGGCGTTCTTTACCCTCATCACTTCTAGGGTGATGTTGCTTAGCACAAGGCTGCGTCTGTGAGCTGATGTATCAGAACCGGGTTGCTGCGTTTTCTTCCGAACGCACTGTGATGCTACTCAGTTCAAAAAGAGGCGGAGTCTGACTTCACATGTGTCGGAGGAGCACAAGTGATGGTGGGAGTACTAATGAGTAGGTTGGATAATTTGCCGTGTAAATTGGGAAGAAAATGGGAATAAACATATGAAAATTGCTATTGGAGGAGCGTTTTTCACACAGATCATTGTTTCAACCAGACCATTGTTTAATTACACATTTCATGTTCCATACTTTAGTCTCTACAGTGGTGAATCTTAAGTGTTTCGTTTATTACCTCAGCTTGTTATGTTGCGTGTTGTTCTTGATCTTTTCAGGGTGCATGATCCATACATCTTGAATAGTGTGTTAAAGTGAATGAGTATGCTGTGTGTGTGTGTGTGTGTGTGTGCATACACAAGTGTGAATGTAAATCCACTATGGTGTAAAAATGCATTGTACGTATCTGTAAGACATTTTAAATCTGATGTGAAATATGATTTTAGATGTAGCTGATTGCCATGGTTTTATATGATGTGCCACTGTAACCTGGATTGTATAAAAATACTTTTTGTATTACAAAAAAGCAAAAATCCAAAAATAAATATTACAATATGTTGTGATTTTATACTGTAACACTAAAATACCCCTCGCTTTTACCTTGCAAACCACTGCCAGTGATTAAAGTGTATAGTCTAGTCACACACTTAGACTGGTGGAAGGGGATTTTGCTTCATTATTGTGATAATTCTTCTGCAGTTAGTTTATGATTACTAAGTTTCATCAACATGTCCAGTGTTCACATGTTTCTGAAAAGATCTGCTGCCACTGCAGTTGGGTAAAAAGTGGTGGCAGTTTGTGGTGGGTCTAAGGTTTGTCTGATGACTTGTTTTCCCAAGCCTCAAAAATCAATGGATTTTTTCTTCCCTGATGAACACGACCATATTCTAAGATAACAATACCAGCATTCATGGTGCTGGAATTGTGAAAGAGTGTTTTAGGAAGCATGAGATCATCATTTTCACACATGGATTGAGAGAGAGTTCACCACAGAGTCCAGATCTTAACCTCATTGAGAATCTTTGGGATGTGCTGGATGGAGAAGAGCTGCTTTGTGCAGTGGTCAGACTCTACCATCATCAATGCTGCTGCAAGATCTTGCTGAAAAATGTATAAATTAATGCAACACTGGATTGTAATTAATCTTGTAACATTGCAGAAGCTTATTGAAACAATGCCACAGTGAATGTGTGCTGCAATCAAAGCTAAAGGCGGTCCAACCAAGTATTAGAGTGTGTGAACTTTTTTTCTTTTTTGGTTCGACTTTGTTTTTGGCCAGGCAGTGTACAAACTAACATAAAAAAATTGAGAGACCACTAAAAAATGATGAGTTTCTTTGATTTAACCAAATTGAAAACCTCTGGAATATAATCAAGAGGAAGATGGATGATCACAAACCATCAAACCACCAAACTGAACTGCTTAAATTTTTGCACCAGGAGTAAAGTTAAAGTTATCAGTGTGTAAGACTGGTGGAGGAGAACATGATGCCAAGATGCATGAAAACTGTGATTAAAAAACAGGGTTATTCCACCAAATATTGATTTCTGATCTTGTTTTATTTGCATTATTTTTTTTTATATTTTTCTCTGCATCTTTTTTGTTATTTCAGCTCATTTTCTACAAATAAATGCTCTAAATGACAATATTTTTATTTGGAATTTGTGAGAAATGTTGTCTGTAGGTTATAGAATAAAACAACAATGTTCATTTTACTCAAACATAAACCTATAAATAGCAAAATCAGAGAAACTGATTCAGAAACTGAAGTGGTCTCTTAATTTTTTCCAGAGCTGTATATCTGATTTTTAATTACTATTGTCCTTGTGTCATTTGGCTATTGAAAAGTACCGTGCACGGGTCTGTCTTAGACTGTCCAGTGAGGCCTCAGTAGTGGGGGTGTGGCCCAGTAGCTTTCTTTTAAAGGCAGACATTGATATGTTCAGATTTTAACCCTTTTAAACCACAGCTTTTATTTATTGTCTTCTTTAGTGAACAACAGGACCTACTGCCTCACATTTTACCCAGTATGTGCAATAATTGCATCTTCACTAATTAAAGTAGTTTAATTTACTAATCATGCACTATTTGTGTGCATGTAGTGTTTTTTCGCTGTATAAAAAGCATTACCAAGAGAATACAACTTTCTGGTGCAAACAAAGAATGAAGCATGACGAATTTGCAGGTGTCCCAACACTTTTGCTCATATACACTGAAAAAAATGATGAGTAAAATTTACTTTAAAAAAGTTTCGCAACTTTCTGCATTTGCTTTTTTTAAGTAAATTTAATTTCAGATAAATTTAAGTAACTCGGTTTCAAAATTTAAATGTTGCATAGAGTAAATAAGTGAACTGAACTTCAGTCAATCCTTTCTTTAGTAAAGTTTACTTCATTTATTTTTACTGAATCAATCCTTTCTTTTAGTAACCTTTACTTATTTTCTGCATAAATTATTACCTAATTACAATTACTTAATTTATACAATATTACTGAAATTTAAATATTCTTAGTTAAAACACACATTTAAATATTACATCATCTCAAAGATTTATTTTGTAAACAGACAGTATACTAAAAATAATATATTACATGCCATGCATGTGTTGAGACAGTTTAATATGTGTGTTTTAACTAAAATATTGTTGTACATATTATAAATATATAATATAGTATATATAATATAAATATTATATTATGTATCATG
Source organism: Astyanax mexicanus (assembly GCF_023375975.1). NCBI lineage: Eukaryota > Metazoa > Chordata > Actinopteri > Characiformes > Acestrorhamphidae > Astyanax > Astyanax mexicanus. The sequence goes on from NC_064425.1 coordinate 5,471,727, forward strand.
AATTATTTCAGTAATATTGTATAAATTAAGTAATTGTAATGAGGTAATATTGTATGCAGAATTAAGTAAAGTTTAATAAAATAATCGATTGATTCAGCAAAAATTAATTAAGTAAAGTTTAATAAAAGAATCGATTGATTTAGAAAAAATAATTAAGTAAAGTTTAATGAAAGAATTGATTGATTTAGCAAAAAATTATTAAGTAAAGTTTAATAAAAGAATTGATTGATTTAGCAAAAAAATATTAAGTAAAGTTTAATAAAAAAAATCGATTGATTTAGCAAAAAATAATTAAGTAAAGTTTAATAAAAGAATCAATAGATTTAGCAAAAAATAATTAAGTAAAGGTTAATAAAAGAATCGATTGATTTAGCAAATAATTTTTAAGTAAAGTTTAATAAAAGAATTGATTGATTTAGCAAAAAATTATAAAGTAAAGTTTAATAAAAAAATCGATTGAGTTAGCAAAAAATTAATTAAGTAAAGTTTAATAAAAGAATCGATTGAGTTAGCAAATATTAATTAAGTAAAGTTTAGTAAAAGAATCGATTGATTCTGCAAAAATTAATTAAGTAAAGTTTACTAAAAGAATCGATTGATTCTGCAAAAATTAATTAAGTAAAGTTTAATAAAAGAATCGATTGATTTAGCAAAAATGAATTAAGTAAAGTTTAATAAAAGAATCGATTGATTTAGCAAAAATTAATTAAGTAAAGTTTAATAAAAGAATCGATTGATTCTGCAAAAATTAATTAAGTAAAGTTTACTAAAAGAATCGATTGATTCTGCAAAAATTAATTAAGTAAAGTTTAATAAAAGAATCGATTGAGTTAGCAAAAATGAATTAAGTAAAGTTTAATAAAAGAATCGATTGAGTTAGCAAAAATTAATTAAGTAAAGTTTGATAAAAGAATCGATTGATTTAGCAAAAATTAATTAAGTAAAGTTTAATAAAAGAATCGATTGATTCTGCAAAAATTAATTAAGTAAAGTTTACTAAAAGAATCGATTGATTCTGCAAAAATTAATTAAGTAAAGTTTAATAAAAGAATCGATTGAGTTAGCAAAAATGAATTAAGTAAAGTTTAATAAAAGAATCGATTGAGTTAGCAAAAATTAATTAAGTAAAGTTTAATAAAAGAATCGATTGATTTAGCAAAAATTTACTAAGTAAAGTTTAATAAAAGAATTGATTGATTTAGCAAAAATTAATTAAGTAAAGTTTAATAAAAGAATCGATTGAGTTAGTAAAAATTAATTAAGTAAAGTTTAATAAAAGAATCGATTGATTTAGCAAAAATTTACTAAGTAAAGTTTAATAAAAGAATTGATTGATTTAGCAAAAATTAATTAAGTAAAGTTTGATAAAAGAATCGATTGATTTAGCAAAAATTAATTAAGTAAAGTTTAATAAAAGAATCGATTGATTTAGCAAAAATTTACTAAGTAAAGTTTAATAAAAGAATTGATTGATTTAGCAAAAATTAATTAAGTAAAGTTTGATAAAAGAATCGATTGATTTAGCAAAAATTAATTAAGTAAAGTTTAATAAAAGAATCGATTGATTTAGCAAAAATTTACTAAGTAAAGTTTAATAAAAGAATTGATTGATTTAGCAAAAATTAATTAAGTAAAGTTTGATAAAAGAATCGATTGATTTAGCAAAAATTAATTAAGTAAAGTTTAATAAAAGAATCGATTGATTTAGCAAAAATTTACTAAGTAAAGTTTAATAAAAGAATTGATTGATTTAGCAAAAATTAATTAAGTAAAGTTTAATAAAAGAATCGATTGAGTTAGTAAAAATTAATTAAGTAAAGTTTAATAAAAGAATCGATTGATTTAGCAAAAATTAATTAAGTAAAGTTTAATAAAAGAATCGATAGATTTAGCAAAAATTAATTAAGTAAAGTTTAATAAAAGAATCGATAGATTTAGCAAAAATTAATTAAGTAAAGTTTAATAAAAGAATCGATAGATTTAGCAAAAATTAATTAAGTAAAGTTTAATAAAAGAATCGATAGATTTAGCAAAAATTAATTAAGTAAAGTTTAATAAAAGAATCGATAGATTTAGCAAAAATTAATTAAGTAAAGTTTAATAAAAGAATCGATTGATTTAGCAAAAATTTACTAAGTAAAGTTTAATTAAAAAAAACGATTGAGTTAGCAAAAATGAATTAAGTAAAGTTTAATAAAAGAATCGATTGACTGAAGTTCAGTTCAGTTATTTACTCTATGTAACATTTAAGTCTTAAAAAAACGAGTTGAAGTTCCTTAAATTTATCTTAAATTAAATTTACTTTAAAAAAAGCAAATGCAGAAAAAGTTGCGAAACTTTTTTTAAGTAAATTTTACTCATCATTTTTTTTCAGTGTAGTCTACATTATAGTGGAATTCATTCACATGGGCTCTTACAACCATGACCACTTTTCACCCCACTATACTGACAGACTGACAGCAGATCTTTCCAGAACCCTGTGAACCCTGGAGACGTTGATGGAGATGGAGGTACAGACGTCTGGGAGGGATACAGTCCAGTGCTTGTTTCCCGCTGCAGCTCATGAGATCTGTTCCATCTGTGCTCAAACTCCACACTATTTCAGATTGCAGCAAATACTGTGAGCCAGACATTTACTGAGCTTTCAGAAAAAGAGAAATAAGCTCTGAATTATTCATGCATTACTGCATGTTTTACCTGGTGACACACTGGTATATGGTTTCTTAACCCTTGTGTGGTGTTCAGGTCTGTGGGACCTGTTTTCATTTTTTCATCAAATGATACTAAAAAATATTTGTTCTAACTCAAACTCATTGGCATTGGCTCATTTTTTGTGAAAAACATATATCAAAACACATTTTCAATAAACACACACTGTACACCCCCCCCCCCCCCACACACACATTTATATTACATACAGTCTGTTTGGCCAAGTGCTAATAAACATTGCTTCATTTGTAAATTTGAAACTAAACAAATTTTCTACTCATATCTTGAGTTTAATTCATTTTCTTTTACATTTTATTAAAAAACTAATAAAAAAAGAGTAGCACTTTTTAAAAGAAATGTAACATAAGAAAGGTGAAGGGCAAATATTAACCATGTAAGCTGTTTATATTGCTTGCAATTTAGGTGAAGCAAGCATGTGTAAAGCATTTTAATGTAAAATTGCTTAATTTTGCTGAATTAAATACAAGTAACAAAGTAAACGAGTAACAAAAATATGAACACCACACAAGGGTTAAAACATGGTTGCATGTTGAGGTGAAACTGACCAAACATGTGTTTTTCTCCCTTTACCACACACGTCATTGCTTTTAACTTCGGTTGTATCTCCGGAATGTTCCACGCTTTTTGTGTGTTTAACAAAAGGCAAAGGAAACACCCAATACTCTGCCTTGACCCTCGTCAGAAAGACGGTTTTCCTTCCCAGGTAGCTCCGCTGTCAAGCTTATATTACATCTAGCCTTACCTCTTACTTTCAAAGTGATATTCACGTAGACTTAAGTAGAGTTACAGTGCCTATAAAAAGTATTATCATGTTCATTGTTTCTATACATGGAATGATACTATGATCATCAGTATAGTTTGCAAAGAACTGCAGAAACAATGGTTCTTTCTTTAACCCTTTCAGACATTAACGATTTCCAAGTGATGGTAAGAATGTTGTATTCTGTAATCAATTATTATCAAATTGTTATCATATAATATTTTATCTTTTATGTCCATTGCATTGGAATCATATGTTTAACATTGTTACTATCATAACTGATATTGACCTTTTTACAAACCATTATTCAATAAAATAATGAAATTAACTTGTTAAAAAAGTTGTCACATATTAGCCTGTCTGTCCTGTGTTTTTCCCTCTTTTGGTTTTCTGTGCTCCTGCCCTGTTTTCCTGTCTTGTGTTTCCAGCCATGTGCTTTTTTGAGCACATGGCATTGTTTTGTTATTGTTCTGTCTCCACCCTAGCTCCACCCTATCCCAGCCCTAGCCATTAGTGTTGTCACCTTGTGTCTTGTTTGTAACCCCGCCCCCTCATTACCTGTCTTCACCCTCCTTGTGTATAAATAGCCTCTTGTATGAGTGTTGCCTTGTGGAGTCTTTTGTATCTTTGCTGTCTGTATATCCAAGTTTTGTATTTTGTGAATTTATGTTCCCTGAATCCAGGTCTGTTGTTTTGTTAATTCAGTAAGTGTACCTATTTTATTTTGTGTCCCTAGTGTTCTAGTTATTCAGTGTTTTGTTTGTTTAGTCATACTTAGTTTTGTTCTATTCAATATTCTACTTCCAAGGGTTTATTTCTTTATTTATGCGATACCCGTGCTTGTTTTCTGTTTGTTTTCATTCATCTTGTTTATTAAAAATACTTGTAATATATCTGCACTTACGCCCACCCTCTCATTCATAACATAAGACTCCACCTAAAATGGACGTAGCAGTTAACCCCTTTGCCAGGTGTGCAATAAGACGGATGCCTCTTCACAATGGCACACCTGTGGGGTATGTTTCGGAGGCTAAGGAAACCTCCAACCCACGACGCCTTAGAAGAGGCCATGGACAGTGTGCTGGGTCTCCCCCCCCCCCCCCCCCCAATGGCCGCCTCCGGCCGCCTCTGACCCTGTGACCATGGTTTCCACTACCTCCCCTGTTCCTGTGCCCACTCCCAGAACTATTTATACTCCCCATTCACGCATTCCTAGGCCAGCCCCAAGACCTCCGGAATTCACCCCCAGAACTGTGCCCAGACTGGCCTCACAGACAGTATCACAGACTTGTGCCAGTCCTGGGTCTTTTCTCATTTTTGTACCCATGTCCGTTCCCATTTTAGTTCCAGTTCCTGTCTGTGTCCCTGTACCCATTTCCAGTAATGTCTCAGTTCCTGTTCCTGTCACTGTGTTTGTGTCCGTCCCTGTCAATGTTTTTGTCCCTGTTCCCCTGTCCAGTCTACTCTCCTGTTCACTCACTGTTTCCATCTCCTGTCCAGTCCAACATCCAGTCTCCTTTTTTATCCAGTGTCCTGTCTAATGTCCAGTCTCCGTTTATGTCCACTGTCCAGTCCCCTGTTCAGTCTCGTTTCCCATCCCCTGTCCAGCCCAATGTCCAGTCTCCATTTGTGTCTAGTGTCCAGTCTAACGTCCAATGTCCGTTCACATCCTCAGTCCAGTCCCCTGTTCAATCTCCAGTCCAGTCCCCTTTGTTGTCTAATGTCCAGTCTGTGTTTCAGCCCTCTGTCCAGTCTCTGTTCTCGTCCCCTGTCCAGTCTTTGTTCATGTCCCCTGCCCTGTCTGCATCCATGCCCAATGTCCAGCCCCCTGTCCAGTCTGCATCCTTGTCCAACGTCCAGCCCGCTGTCCAGTCTTTCGTCCAGTCTCCGTCCCCTGTCCAGTCTTTGTTCATGTCCCCTGCCCTGTCTGCATCCCTGCCCAATGTACAGCCCTCTGTCCAGTCTCAGTTCTCGTCCCCTGTCCAGTCTCTGTTTTTCCCACCTCCCCAGTCTCCATTCCAGTCCCAGTATGTATCCCCTGTCCAGTCTCAGCCCCCCGTACAGTCTGCGTCCTTGTCCAATGTCCAGCCACATGTTCAGCCCCCTGTCCAGTCTGTATCCTTGTCCAATGTACAGCCCTCTGTCCAGTCTCTGTTCTCATCCCCTGTCCAGTCTCTGTTTCTACCACCTGTCCAGTCTCTGTTCCAGTCCAAATTAGTACCCCCTGTCTAGTTTCCTGACTCTGTTCCAGCCCCTGTGTTTGTCCCCAGGTCTTGTTGTCAGGTGCTTTTTTGAGCACATGGCATTGTTTTGTTATTGTTCTGTCTCCACCCTAGCCCAGCCCTAGCCATTAGTGTTGTCACCTTGTGTCTTGTTTGTAACCCCGCCCCCTCATTACCTGTCTTCACCCTCCTTGTGTATAAATAGCCTCTTGTATGAGTGTTGCCTTGTGGAGTCTTTTGTATCTTTGCTGTCTGTATATCCAAGTTTTGTATTTTGTGAATTTATGTTCCCTGAATCCAGGTCTGTTGTTTTGTTAATTCAGTAAGTGTACCTATTTTATTTTGTGTCCCTAGTGTTCTAGTTATTCAGTGTTTTGTTTGTTTAGTCATACTTAGTTTTGTTCTATTCAATATTCTACTTCCAAGGGTTTATTTCTTTATTTATGCGATACCCGTGCTTGTTTTCTGTTTGTTTTCATTCATCTTGTTTATTAAATATACTTGTAATATATCTGCACTTACGTCCACCCTCTCATTCGTAACAAAAGTGTTCTAAATTAGATAAAATAAATAAAAATAAGCCCTTACTTTTCCTTTGTGGCTAAAATACTGCCTTGCACTACTATAACTGTTGTTTTTCCAGTGCAGTTAGTGAGGTTAAGCTACTGTTTTATTGGCTGAAACTTTTTCATTGGTTTCTAAATGTCTGTTGTGATGGACAACAGGTCTCAGTCAGTGTTATGTGCAACAAAATATATATAAAAAAAGAAACAACATGATGTTCATATTATGCAATGGACACGAGGTCTGAAATGGTGAACATCATTTATTGTAAAGTGCAATGTTATGTAAATTAAAAATGTAATGTAAAACAAGGGATTTCATAAATGTGCACCAGCTTTAATTCACTGTGATTTCACGTATGTAGTAGGTGCACCTTTAGTTGCAATCACTGCATGCAAATTTACTCCATTCCTATTTGCAGAACTGCTCTTACACACTACACACTCTTTTGGATTTGTTGTCGGTCTGGGCTTTGACCAATCCAGACCATTCTACTTATTGTCTTTAAACAGTTTCTGTGTAGTCTTTGCTGCATGTTACCAGTCATATGCTATGTTCACATTACCAGACTGAAATGACTCAAATCTTATTTTTTGCTCAATGTGGCTCAGATCTGATTTATTCATGGCTATGTGAACATGCCAAATCTGATATTTTCAAATCAGATTTGTGTCACTTTCATATGTTGTTCTAAATCATGAATGTGAACGGTCAAATCACGCTTTAGCATTAGTGCTATGTGCTTCTTTCTCGTACCCACACATCTCTTGGTGCAGCTGTGCAGCAAAAACAGCAAAAGCAAACCGCCTGGCCTTTATTTCACCTCCTGGACCTGAGCATGAACTTCAGAGCAGCTGTTTACTCTCCACTCCAGCAAAAGATGCTCCACATATGAGCTGCTAACTCATCCATTTCCCTTTATAAAGCTACGAGTCTCTCGTCTCTCTAATATGAGGGTTTTTGTTGTTGGTGAAGAAGAAAGAGACGTTTATACAGGTATCAATGTGCAGCATGTGAAGCGTTTCAGGGACAGATTCGTTCACATTACACACAGATACAGATCACTTTCGTATTTGAGCAATGTGGCTTATAATGTGAACGTAGCCATAGTCCTTTTGCAGACTGAGTGAGACTGTCCTCCAGGATTTCTCTATATTGTGCTGCACTTGTTTTACACTCCTCCTATACAAGCCTTTCAGGGTCTGCTGCCTAGAAGCATCCCCACGTCATGATGCTACCACCACCATGCTTTATCATGCAATTCTCTCTGAACTCTCCCATAAATCTTATACTGGTGAAGAACCTGGGTAAAAGCTGGTGTATACACAGTCTCTCCTGCTGAGCTGTAGAAGCTTTCAACTTCTGCAGAGTAGACATGCAGTCTGTGTCTTGGAGGCCTTCCTCACTAGTGCCCTTCATGCAAAGTCTCTCAGTCTGTAAGGACAGTCTGCTGTGGGCAGATTTACACGTTTTACCACAGGGGGTGTTCAGTGAGTTGCTTCACAATTTATATGCACAGTATATGGATATACACAAATTAAACAGTTTTTGCTGATAATAAATTAGAAAGTGTCGCATAATCGGTATTTCTTCACTAATAGGTCCAAGACTTTTTTGAGTTAGCATAAAAGTGCAAGTGGCTTGTGAAATGCAGCTCCTGAGAAACAACTGAGAAACCATTTTCTTTTTAATATTTAACTTTAATATATTGTTGTTCCTTATATGCATCCTTATATAAAGTTGTAGTGTGAAAGAGTGCTTTGACGTTACACCTAAGTAAAACCCTTTTGGATACAACCATTTTTAAAGATTCCATGAAGAACTGTGGCATGCAAATCCAAATGAGTCTTATTTAATCTGGCTTTTGGCACGCTTTAAAGCACATGGTGAATGAAGCCTACTAGTGCAAAAATGCCATAAAATTTCTGAATCAGTTTCTCTGATATTTGCTATTTATAGGTTTATAGGAGTAAAATGAACATTGTTGTTTTATTCTATAAACTACGAACAACATTTCTCCCAAATTCCAAATAAAAATATTGTCATTTAGAGCATTTATTTGTGAAAAACATGAAGTGGTTGAAATAATAAAAAGATGAAGAGATTTCAGACCTCAAATAATGCAAAGAAAACTAGTTTTCATGCATCTCGGCATCATGTTCTCCTCCACCAGTCTTACACACTGCTTTTGGTTAACTTCATGCTGCTTTACTCCTGGTGCAAAAAAAATTGAGCAGTTCAGTTTGGTTTGATGGCTTGTGATCATCTTTCTCTTCATTATATTCCAGAGGTTTTCAGTTTGGTAAAATCAAAGAAACTCATCATTTTTAACTGATCTCTTATTTTTCCAGAGCGCGGTCAAAACATTATTATTTAATTTTGTGTTTGTTTGTATCTTTTTGCACCTGCTAGTGCATATATCATGGTGATTATAAGAAAATTCATTACTTTTTGATGGAAAATGGCAAAACCTGGCTTTAATACATTGTGCTTAAATGCCCAGGAAAAGGGTTCCAATTTGTAATTTTTGCATTATTTTTTTATATTTAAGCACATTTCTATCTTAGCCCGTATATACTGACGACCACCCTGTGCTTAAACACAACTAAGGCATTAAAATCAAGGTTAGTGTATTATTCCTGCTGCACCTGTGAACGGGGTGTTGCATTGTGTGTGTTCCTAAAAGAGCATGTACCTAGTTTATTAAATTACACATTAGCATGCTAAAAGTAAAGGCTGTGTACACACTGCGACAAAGACTCTGGTCATTGTTTCTGGCCCTTCTTTGAAGAAAGTGCGTGGAGTTGTAACCTTACACATTACGTTTGCTTGCCTGTGGGTAAGTTGGTGGCATCTTATCCGAAGGGAATTGTTCACAGGCAACCCAAGCAACCTTGTAAAATGACAACGACCTTGTTTCTGACCAATGCCGAGAGCGAGAGGCTGGAGACAGAGTACGCTGTTTTTTTGGGAGGACCACATATATAAAAAACAGGATGTGGGGATCCAGGCTTAATGCGACTCTTTGCCCAGGTCAGACAGGATAGGATCATCGTTCAGGGATTAAAAGAAAGCACTGTCGGAATTTCTCAGAGGCCTTAAGCTTTTCTTCTGTACTGATATTGATGTAGGGACAGTAGCTAGTAGCTGAGATGTTTGTCTTCAGCCTTCTTCTACTTGGAGTGCTCCTTCCAGGCTTCCAGGCCCTCACTCTGGAAGAATGTGGCAGCAATGCCAGACGTCCAGGTAATGTGCTGCGGATTTTCTTTAATTTCATCCCAATTTTCTAGTGGAAAGAGCTTCTAATTGGAGTGTGTTTTGCTTTGTACCGTCACAGCGTACACAGACATTTCCGTGGTCTGTGGGACCCAGTTTATTGAGTTGTCCATCTTGGTATGTCCTGTCATTTATACTGGATACAATGAGAGCCTGCTGATTCTCAACCAAATGGGGAATAATCCCAACTGTCAGGGGCGGCTGAACACCTCTGTCACTCCTCCGGTCGTCCGCTTCACTTTCCCACTCAGAGAGGCTGATTCCTGTGGCAGCATCTTTGTGGTGAGTGGTGAAAAGGTCAAAGCTTCATTATAATAATCAGCTTATCTCTCCAGGGGAGGGCGCTACAGCTCCTTCTTTTTCTCTATAGTCTGTAGATGTGATGGGTCTCAAATGGACTTTTCAAATACTGTTGAAAATGAAAGAGAACACTTTTCCTTTTCTTTTGTCTCCTTTTATAAATATTTTTTTAGGAGTTTAGGACTGTTGTCTTATTTATGTTCTTAGTTCTTATTGTTTAATCAAAATGAATACAGTCCTGTAAGAATTTTGAATCATTTTGTTTATAGAATAAAAAAAAAATACTGTTGAAAAAGAAAGGGAATGGGATTTCAAGGCAAAAACCTTGTATCTTAATTTTTAACGTTTTTGACTTCTTGACGTAAAGGGTGTCTGGATTAAAATTCTTTATATTGTACCCTAAAAAGATACAAAGATTGTAACGTAAAAAGAACATAGAAATCTTAAAAAATATAAAATATATATATTTAAAAAAATATATATATTATATATTTTACTTGCATTGTCTTACAGTGAACATTAAGAAAGTTAAAAATGTTACCATGTTCAAAATGCAAGGTTTTTGTCCAATTTGAGTTTTGCTTGTTTGGAGGATATCTATATGTATCTTTATTTAGTTTAAGCTTTTTAAGCATTTTACCATCATATAGAGTATTTAGAGTTTAACTGGTGTAGCTGGTCTGTACTCAACCAGTCTACTAAAACACATGCTATGCTGGTCATACAGAAATAAAGAGTTAATATAACAAGACAGACATCACCAATTTTTTTAACCAACTTGACCAGCAAAGACCAACTTAGATATTTATGTATATATATATATATATATATATATATATATATATATATATATATATATATATATATATATATATATATATATATATATATATATATATATATACACATTTAATTACAGTTAATTAGTAATATGTTAAGTTTGTGTTATTCGCAATATGTTTGCCTTAGAGGCAGTGTTTCTTTACTTTCCTACTTTTCTTTCATGTGAAATATATTTTGATGTCCCCATGTTCCAGTAAACAGTCCTTTCCATTATTTTCTCAATTATGATACATTTGCATTTTTTTCGTATTTATATATGTATATATATATATATATATACATATATAAACTCCCAGTGGGAGTTTAACCTCACTCATTCTAAAGGTCATCAATAGAGCAGCACAGCTAGCGACTAGTGTATATTGTCATTGTCCGAAGAAAAACAAGTATCTCCAAAACAGCAACTTCACAGAGAAAGAAAGTTTAGAAAAAAACTTCAATAAACTTAATAAAACTTTAAATAGAAGTCAATGTAAAAATAGTTTATTTCAGGTCATTTTTAAGTATTTCTTTTTGTCCGTTCATTGAGAAATTTGGGCACAATGTAAGAGACAGTTTCTCTGTTTGAATTATGTAATAAATTAAAAATTGACAAAAATTGAGAGACTAATTTTTCATAAAAGATCAGCTCTACAAATAAACTCACCTCAACAATTATCATATTAATTACTTGTAATTTTTCCACCATTAGCAATACCGGCTGGAGAAGTGCCTGTTCATATAAAACTTGAGAACTAAACTGAACAGAAACCCTAGAAAAAGAGTGGTTTAACTCTAATCTCACCCACAGAGCTCACTGATAGGTCTACTGAGCACAACAAACCGACCAATCAGGATGCATTGCCCTCTATGTAATCCTCTCACTATGTCTTTCACACACTTGTTCTGTCACTCTTAATCACTTCCTAAAAATGCTTGAGATAGTCTGTTAGAACAATTTCCTGATATTTTATACTTTACAGTATATGATTTATGATATTGAAGAGCTCCTAATAAGCTATCAATATGCAGTAGAGTCACAGAAATCACGTGAAAAGTGGGATGTCAGCAGTTTTGTCTTTTATTTAATACAGAAGGTCTTTGGGTTAATCATTGGAAAGATATGAAAAGATATAAAAATGACTTTGTATGTGTTTTTATCATTTTTTTAAAGACCACCAGCGCTCCAGGCACAGGCATCTTCTCAGACTTCTCTAACATCCAGACGGTGAACGTGAGTGGGGTGGTCCGCTCCTTCGACCCCACAATGGGAACCGTGACTTACAATGCTGAGCTGTCCTACTTCTACTCATGTGCTTATCCGCTGGAGTACCTCATCAACAACACAGTCGTTGATGTGTAAGTTTGTTTTTGTTTTTGTTGCTGTTGTTTAATGTAAATCAAACATTTCTGCCTTAACTGGATTTGCACTGGGTAATAATAGGTCTAAGTTAATGAATTAAGACAATAAGTTTATATACAAAGTGCTTAGCATCATGTCCCATGACTTTTGGCATGTCCAATAAGGGCTAATCAATCTAATACATTTACTTGTCTGTTCACACTGACAATTTTAGCCAGATGCTGATGGTCAAATTATACATCCTGATATCCCATTACTTTTGCCATGTCAGTATACAGCTCTAGAAAAAAATAAGAGACCACTTCAGTTTCACAATCAGTTTGTCTGATTTTTCTATTTATAGGTTTATGTTTGAGTAAAATGAACATTGCTGTTTTATTCTATAAACTACAGACAACATTTCTCCCAAATTCAAAATAAAAATATTGTTATTTAGAGCATTTATTTGCAGAAAATGAGAAATGGCTGAAATAACAAAAAAGATGCAGAGCTTTCAGACCTCAAATAATGCAAACAACACACAATACAACTTCATATTCATAACATTTTAAGAGTTCAGAAATCAATATTTAGTGGAATAACCCTGGTTTTTAATTATAATTTTCATGCATGCTCTCCTCTGGCATGTTCTCCTCCACCAGTCTTGCACACTACTTTTGGATAACTTTTATGCCTTTTGCCTCCTGGTGCAAAAATTCAAGCAAATCAGCTTGGTTTGATGGCTTGTGCTCATCCATCGTCCTTTTAATTATATTCCAGAGGTTTTCAATTTGATAAAATCAAAGAAACACATAATTTTAAGTGGTTACTTATTATTTTTTTTTTCATAGAGCTGTTTATCAGCCTGAAATAATTCATATCGCCTGAAGACATATATATTTTTTTACATATTTAGAATTCTTGTATGCAGCCATTAACTTTGGTCAATAAACAGAGAGCTCAGTTTATCGACCAGCTATTGGTTGGTCACTCTGTTCAATCTGTAATCTGTAATAAGAGTCATGTGTAATGAGAGCAGCCTGGTCAGAGGTTCGTCTGCAGTACAGCATCTTAATAGTCTGAGACCAGCTCTCTGCTTCCTTCTGCAGGTCGTCCTCCTCCATTGCAGTAAAGGACAAAAACGGTACGTTCATCAGCACTCTGAGCATGCAGCTCTTCAAGGTAAGAAGACTCAGAAGTTCTGGAAAAAGGTCAAGTTTCTCATTAAACCCACTATATGTCTTATGTCTTGCCATAATCCTTTACTACTCAAAATGTTTTGACCTTTTTTTTACAGGATAGGAACTACACTTCTCCGCTGATAATCCCTCCTCTGGGAATTGAAATGAGAACTACTATATATGTTCAGGTCATCGCTGCGAACCTGACAGCACAGTACGTTTTTTATTTACTTCTGCTGTGTCTTAAGAAGCAACACGCATTGTCTGTCAGTAGAAGTTGCACTGGAGAAACGAACTAATACCTGCACCGGAAAGAGGCTCATTCCACAGCGCTGAAGTATGGATTCACCCTCCTCCTGCTGTTGGTAGTAGGCAGTCCATCACAAACCCTCAGAGTTCATACAGTCATGACAAACCTGAAAAAAACATAAATATTTGAAAATAGCAATTTCCAGGCATGGATAAGGTTTGCAAATATAAAAATACCCAGAAAGTTTCTGTAAAGTCATGGAAATTTGCAATCTACCAATGTGTGTTTCCATTTATTGACTGAAAAAGCTGTTCAGCTCAGAGTTCATTCAGTAATTTAGCCCAAAACAATGGAGCTCTCAGGAACTGACACACATTTTATTATTGATATTATTGAAGATTATGTACCAACGTTGCTTAAAAAATGTTTTTTTTCTGTACTGAAATTTTAAAAATCGTATGGGAATGAAAATTTGCTTTAAACACGTGGAGTTATGTGTCATAACTAAGTTTTGGGAGTGAGCCACGCCCTCACTCCTCCCACTTCCATCCCTATTTAAACAGTCACTTCCTCTCTACCTACTCATTGAACAAACCTCGCACCCACCTCCTCCCCATCTTCCTCCTTCTTTAATTTTATTCTCTTCTCATGTTTCTCTTCATGAGAGGGGGGGCTTCGGCTTCACGCTTTACAGCGAAGCTGCCCCGAACTCCATCCCAAATACTCTGAGTTCGCTCCCCCTCTTTCTTCTTCTCTGCCCAATCAAGGGCGTGGGTCAATACTAGCAAAATGGGAAAGTCCTGAAAAAGGCATGTAAATTAATAGGTTAAAAACCTTTATGAACCCTGAACCCTGGATATATCAGCTAATAGCGTTTCCTAAAGGAAGGTGACCCTGACCCCGCCCCCAAACTGTCAAAACCACCCCTTTCAACAAAGAATCCTGTTCATGCAGCTTGCCATCAGCTGCCGGAGCCCTGAGAGAGCACAATTGGCCTTGTTCTATGTGGGTGGGTACAGTAGATGAGGCTCTCTCCCCTCATCACTCCAAAGGGTGATGTCGATCCGCACAAGACGTCTGTGAGCTGATGTATCAGAACCGAGTCACCATGCACACATGATCAGATTAGCTAAAAAAAAAAAAGACCAAGGGCCCTATTGACACCCTGCAAGGCACGTTGTGATGCTCATTGCTATCTTGCACCTCGTCAACAGTCTACTTTTATGCATTGCTCCCACACTGTTAAAATAGCTTTGAAGTTTAGAAATAAATCTACACTGATGGGTGTGGTGGTCTGGAAGTGAGATATATTTTAGCAGTGTAAAACACAGGTGCGCTACTGACTTAAATGAACCTAGACAACAGTCAATCGTCAGAGTCCATTCCTATAGGTACGCCCAGCACTCATACAACCCTGCTCATTAAACACACATGATTGATTGATGATTTAAAACTTTTCTTCTTCCTCCACAGATATAATGTTATGCTGGACCAGTGCTATGCCTCCGTCTCTCCTCTGCCCTCCAACTCCACCGTTTTCAATCTTTTTGTCTCGTAAGTCAATGAAAAGTCTGTAAAATTTCCCGCCCAATTTTTCTGAATCAGACCTGTGGCTTGTATGAACCTGGACCTTATGGATTTGCACGTTCTTCTTCTCCTCAGGTGCTCAAAGGACCGCTTTACTACCATGTATGAAAACGGAGACACGCAAAGAGCTCGCTTCAGCTTCCCGGCCTTCAGATTCACCGAGCAGCAGAACCAGACCGTCTCCACCTACTACCTGCACTGCATCACCAGGCTGTGTGAACGCACCAACTGCAACCAGTTTAAGGTACAGTGAAACTGTGTGTGTGCTGTCACAGTTTCTATTTCTGTTCAGGCAGTTTATTTATTAACACAGAAATTATGCCCATAAATTAAAAATCTTACTTATTTTACAGTGTAGTTATAAATAATACAGCAGAAGGGCTTGATAACAGCAGGTATAAATTTAAGACGTTAAAAGAAGACCATGAGTTAAATCTAAAAATCTAAAAAAAAATGTACAGTCTATTATAATCTATATATATAATAATATATAATATCTTTTTTAAGATGATTGTGAAATATAATAATAATGATTAATTGTTATATATAATTTAATTGTTAATAAAGATACTAATTATTAAGGATAAAAATATAACGGGAGGCGGATGTAAAAGCGGGTACTTTAATAATATAATAACAAATAAACAAACAAACAAACAAACAGGGAGTAAGCGAGAAAATAAGCAAATATAAACAAACAGAGAAAACCACAATGAACTAAACTAGACAAATTATAAACTAAACAAGACTAGGAAATAAACCCAGATATAAACGAGAGATAAACAAGAAATAAACAGAGATAAACAGATAAAAGAGGTGCAATAAACTAGGGCAAAATACAAGGTAACATGGAAAGACAAACAACGGAGGAAGGTGCAAAGACCGATGAATAAACACAGACAAAAGTGGACTATTTATACAAACAGGAAACAAAGAACACCTGGGGAGATAGGTAACGAGGGGCGGAGTTACAAATTACAGACACGTGACAGAAAATAACTGGGGAAACACACTGGGAAACGCGGAAACACAGGGAAACAGAGCGAGGGCGTGACAAAAATACTAATAAAAATCAAGCAATAAAACTTAAAATAATAAAATAATAAATAAGTACATCACAATTAACAAAAAAATCATGTATTAAACAAAATCAGACATTATATGTGCAATATAAAAAAACATTAAAAATAAAAATGCTTCTTTTGAACAAAATTTTATAATATGATATCAGTATTTTATTACACCACAATAAACTGCTGTTTTAAATACTTATGTTTTGGTCTTGCACTGTGGTAATAGTCACATTTTATTATATCTTCAAATAATTCTTTATATCAAATTTTAGAAGATCCTGTTTCATTCTGACTGTCTCCTTATGCCCTTATGCTAGCTGATTATTTAATATGTATGCCTTAATAGACATAAACATTTGTATATAAATATTTATATATATATATGCAGGTGGGGCAGTGCAGGAGGAAGAGAAGAGAGGCTGAGACGACTATAATTAAGGACAGTATCTCTGCGCTCATCACTTCAGTGCCCATTGTGACTCAGGAGGACAATTGTACGTATATTCTTTTTTTTCTACATGTTGAAGCAACTGTTCAACCAAAAGTCAGATCTGCACAATTCTTTCCCCTCAAGTGTAGCTTCAACAGTCTAGCACTGGACCTATAAAGCTAATGCTAAAGCTAATGTAGTTAACATGTAATGACCTCTTATGTCCCTCAGAACACTACTTGCCAAATACTTACAGTAATTCATTACACAGTGGTCTCATAAGGAAACATATTGTGAAAAATGATGTTTTTTCAGTGCATTTGGAGATACATTTGGGCATGTGGAGTGCCTAGAAAACCACAAACGGTGAAATCAGACAAGCCGAGACAGGGTTTTGTGGGCTGCTCAGCTCTGAAATCTTCTAGTGTTCTTATTTTGCTCCCCTTACAAAATCAAACATAGATACATTAAAGTTATATCACCCCTCACCCACACACCCCCCCCCCTCCAATCTCAGCAGATCTGTCCACAGCTTGAAAAGAATTTGCGCCATGTGTTTTCATGCAAGCATCGACCAAACTAGCAATATAAAGATATGTATGTAAAGTAAAGTAAAAAAAAACGCAGCATCCTAGCTAACAGACAACAGAACAAGAACGTTTTCAACGTTTTGAAAAGGTTAGCCTGTAATGTTACAAAAATAATGTTCCAAGAACATTCTGAAAACGTGTGACATAATAATGACCAGTGAGTTTTTTGGCTTTCTCTGTCACATGACATCATGTTCAGTAGCTCCTCCATTTCCAGTCGCTGTTGTGTTTACGTGGATCTCCGTGGAAACGTGCACCCAAAGTGTAATTACGGTGCGCAGCAGTGGTCAAATAGCTTTTTTATTAAACGCGGATGATGAAACTTGGAGATGTGCGTCCGGACGGGACTAAAATGTCCGGAGGACCACAGAGTTCAGAGAAAAACAGTAGATAATTCAGCCTGTAATTTTCTCAGATGACGTCTGAGAAAAACATGTACATGGTCGTTCCAGATGGGAATAAAATCACAGAGGACCCCTAAAAAAAAGAAAATGACCCCAGGACCCCTTAAGAAACTAATCCTGTCTGAATATGGCTTAAGAATACCTAGAAAACTTAATAGACTGAAGTTTCTAAAAAAATTTACTTCAACGTTTAAAAAACATTACAACGTTCAACTATGCAAAAATTGTTAGCTGGGATTCTAAAGACAGGCTGCAAGGAAGATCCTGCCACTTCCAATTGCGACCTGAAACTTGTGAGAGAGAATCCAGCCTTCTATTTTACTGTGTGAAAATGTTAATATCCGATGACAGCACTGTTAAACACTTATATCCAGCAGTGAGATGTTCATACCTTTCAACATCAGGACGTATTGTTGCCTTCTTGACTTTGTTAGAGAACGTCATCACTACACTGCGCTAGATGGCAGTCTTTCCCTTCATCACTCCCAGGGTGATGTTGATCTGCACAAGGCTGCGTCTGTGAGCTGATGTATCAGAACCGAGTCGCTGCGTTTTTCTCCGAGCGTTAGCGCTGTGATGCTGCTCGGAAATGCTGCATCAGCAGCAGCTCAAAAAGAGGCGGAGTCTGACTTCACATGTATCAGAGGAGGCATGTGTAAGTCTTCACCGTCCTGGTGTGTTGGGGCACCACTAGTATTAGGGGGAGTCCTAATGAGTGGGTTGGTGAGAAAATGTCAAACAAAAAAACTCCAGTACTGCTGTGATTTTCTACTTATCTTGGCAGATACTACTTATCTGGGATAAATGTTCGGCTTTTAAACTTACATTTATTACCCTGCTGAAGACTGGTTGATAATCTGGTTAATCAGCATAAATGGTATTTTGGTTATATTTTATATTTTTGGGTTTGATGGTTTAGCTGTTTTTTTCAAGCATCAACAAAATGGTTCACTTTTTTCCAGCAGTGCAATGAATTAGAAAAAAATGTAAAGGACAATCTGTTTAAACTTATTATTTCTTTCTTATTATTTTTTTCAGCCATGGCCTCCAATACAGGTAAGTTGACTTTTTTTATTTAGCATCATTTAATTTGCATACATATTTAACCAGTAATGACTATTTGAGCAGTCTGAGTAACAGAAGTGTGTGTGTGCTGCAGTGACCACCCAGGCCAAGGCTGCAAATAAAGGTTCCTCAGTGGGTCTGAGCGTTGCTGTGGCTGTTCTGGTTGTGGTGGGCACCGTCGCTGCCCTGATGGCTGTGACCTTTTACCGCAAACTCAGGTGGTTCCACTGATCGCCATCTGTCGTCTGACGTCCGTGATGGGGGACTTGCTTGAGTGCAGGTTGAGGAGGGAACCTGGGCTTTCACCCTGCTGTCTGTGCATAGTTTTGCATTAACTTTTCCTATAGAAGGTTATGTGGTCTGTCATAAGACTATATAATACTCATAAAAAAGGTATGGGCAGTTTATAATATCAACATGTGCTGTAAACTTTGCGAAAAAAAAAAAGTTTTTTTTTATTCTCTCACATGTAAACTGTCATTTTTTCACTGTGTTGTTGAAAAAAAAAATGCTGGTAGGGTTTTGCAAATATTACTGTTAATTTCTTACAGTTTGCTGCCACGATAATGGGAACACTTGAGTAAGTGGGGAATATAAATGATGTAAAAGCAGGAGCTTCAAAACAGATGTGGCTCATGAATTAGCTGAGTTTTCAACTCAGGATGCAAAGCCAGAGGTGGTTTAAAATAGCCTCTTTTTATGGTTGTACTCAGTGATTCATCCGCACTTTTATCAAATTTGTATCCTTCATTCACTCCAATGTTGCTTTTATGTGTTTTTGGCTGTTGATTGGTCTCTGCGGATCCAGCTTTTAAACAATTCTCCACAACAGAGAGCCTGAAGGCCTTGAATATTGTAATTCAATAAACTGTATTCAGTGAAAGAAGCAGACACAACTGCTTTAGTAGCTTTAGGAGCTTCAGTAGCTGTAGTGGCTTTAGTGCGGTAGTCAAGAGAAATTAATAATGTTGATGGACATGTATTGGTAGAGCATCTTGCTGAATGCATGATTATTCCTTACAAAATGGTCTGAACTTCTGTTTTGCTCTCATCTAAAAGCCTTTTGATTGAGACGAGCTCCCGTGCATTTTGTCCCGGTTCTGTTGAAACAGCAACTCGCAGGATAGAAGGAACGCATTAACGAAGAAGGTCTAATGCGTCTGTTGC
The DNA here is from genome assembly GCF_023375975.1 of Astyanax mexicanus. Lineage (NCBI taxonomy): Eukaryota > Metazoa > Chordata > Actinopteri > Characiformes > Acestrorhamphidae > Astyanax > Astyanax mexicanus. The sequence continues at coordinate 5,491,490 of NC_064425.1, forward strand.
AGATTGCACGGCTAGACGGCTGTTAATGTAGACTATTGATTTTGAGAACATCACTGTGTTTATATCAGCTCTTATAGTGTATATGCATGTGTTATTATCATTATTATTGGGCTATTAAAGCTTACAGGGCTGTAAAGATTGGCTGCATGACTTCATTCATTCTGTTAGCCATTAAGACTCCATTACATTGACTACATATAGTGTGTTTACAATCACAGTATCGGCACTCCTACTCCTATATTTAACTCTTTAGCGTACAGTGACTTTACAGTGAGTACACAGACCTGTAATGGTATGTAAATGTTGTTAATAAATTGTTAATAAACTGTTTAAAACATCTGTTCCAGTCCATTCCCCTTCTAAGCTAATGTGCTCCTAATTTGGCCTACGTGGGTGGAACGTGGGTTAGGTAGGTTCCAGGTGAGATCCAGGTGGGCATGGGCTCTAAGTGGGCTAATATTTGATTGGTACCTGGACCCAGCTGTGCTTTCTAAATAGGCCCCATCATTATAGACCACCTGAAAGAAGAACTCTGGTGTAAAATGGACTTTTGTTGTAGTAAAACAAGATAAAAAGTACCTACCTTTGATGAATAGCACACCTCTGTTCTCCTGCAGCTTTCTAAGATCCAGAAGTTTAAACAGTTTGTCCAAACACACTTCAGACTGGGTGACAGTACAGTTATCAGTACAGTGATGGCGGCACACAGAGCTGATTCTAGCGTTATGGGATGCAAACAGTGTTTTTTAATAAGCTTCTTAGAAAGAGTTGATTAAAATCAAAATCTTGGTCCCATTACTACCATGGCAGACGTCCATGTGTGGGGACAATTGTCTGGGTAGACACTGGACTGGATCTCAAATAGGTTTGGTACCCAGGGAAAAAGAGAGAGAGAGAGAGAGAGAGAGAGAGAGAGAGAGATAAACTGACTCCACCTAAAACACCTAAATGCAGATGCTAACACAAATCAGTTTTAGAACCAACTTTTTTTTCCATTTCAAGCACTGGTTACAATTTACCTTAATTAATTCAGTCATGTGACCACTAGGAGGAGTGTCAGCATTCATTTTCAGGATTTAGGATATACAGCTCTGTAAAAAATTAACAGACCAATTATTTTGCTATTTATAGACATGTTCTCCCTAATTAGGAATGGAAATATTGTCATTTGGAGCATTTATTTGCAGAAAATGAGAAATGGCTGGAATAACAAAAAAGATGCTGAGCTTTCAGACATAATGCAATAACGCAAAGAAAACAAGTTCATATTCATAAAGTTCAGAAATCAATATCTATTTAAATCTATTTTAAAGTTATTCACATTCTGTTTATTAGTCACAGTTTTCATGCATCTTGGCATCATGTTCTCCTCCACCAGTCTTACACACTGCTTTTGGATAACTTTATGCTGCTTTACTCCTGGTGCAAAAAATTCAAGCAGTTCAGTTTGGTTTGATGGCTTGTGATCATCCATCTTCCTTTATTATATTCCAGAGGTTTTCAATTTGGTAAAATCAAAGAAACTCAAAATTTTTAAGTGCTCTCTTGTTTTTTTATTTCCAGAGCTGTATAAGCCTGGCCTTGTCAAAACTCAGGGGCCTCAACTGGTAAAATTGAGTTAAAACATTGGTTATCCAATGTGTAGTGAAATACTAATTTTTTAAGATTTTTAAATGCACAGAATCTCCTTTTCTCTTTCAGGAATTTTACAAGTAGTACTTCACTATTGGCCATTAGACATGTCTGCATACTGCTGTTCATCTGTCATCATTAGCTTATTAAAAATTTAGATGTGGGTTAATGAATACAAGAAAAAAAATGGCCAGCCAAGCAGCTTATTAAATTCTAAACTATTAGACAGTTGATCTTATTTTTTACATTATATTACAATATTACATTGGTTTGTAGGCTTTTATTATAACTTGTAGTGTTATAATATTTCTAGTATGTGTTGATGTACTGTATTTATTTTATATAAATTTAAAAACAGTTCAAAATAAGTCAGGCCAAAATATTGTTTATTTTACTTGTGTGTTTTGCCAGTTAAAGCTATACAACTTTAGACAATATAAAGCCAAACAAACAGTTAATCATGTGGTCAATAATCTAAATGTGATATTTGCCAGTAAAAGCTGTTGAACAAAAAAGAACACATTTGCTTTCTGATTTCTTGGTAAACTCCTAACACTGCATATATTAGGAACACCTGTACATCTGCTTACGTGTGCAGTTGTCTAATATGCCAAACATGTGGCAAAAAATGCAAAAATGAGGCAGCAGCATCAGTTAATATCCATAATCAACCATCAGATGGAGAGAAAGCCATAATTTCAGTCATATTGAGCGTGGAATGATCGTTAATGCCAGACGGACTCGTTTGAGTGTTTGTGAAACTGCTAATGTACTGGAATATTCTGATTAATCATCTCTAAAGTTTACTCAGAATAGTAAAATAGCAAAATGGATGATAAAGGTAAGGTGACCAGATTTGGGTTTCTGAAAAGGAGGACACCTTTTTTTTGGAATAAACTCCCTGAGAGTTGATATCAACTCATTTTAAGTGTATATGGGTGACAGAGTTAAAGTAACTCTTTTATGGGAGTTTTTGGCCTTTAAACTCTGTTCAGGAGTTAAATCTGAACTGTTATCCCATCTAGAGTAAAATACAGCTCTCAGCTGCTAGAGTTAATTTTACCATAAACTCCTTCACAGTGTTAACAAATAATGCAAAAATATGGGTTATTAAAATAATATTATTAAAAACATTGTAATATTTTAAAACCCTGGAACATTTAGGAGTAAAAATGACAGCAAAAAGCATCATTACTGATTACAAAAACAATTTCGTACTTAACCAGTGTATTTTTGTTAATTATTTGGCAACTTTAATCCTGCATTGCAGTTCTCAGTGCATTACCAGCACTTTGTCACACTTAACAGTGTAGAAAATGGTGACTTGCTCTAATAGCCAACAACACATCAGCTAGGCAAACAACCATTATATAAAATATAATCATACACCCTATAGAAGGAAGCCCAAGTGGGCAAGACTACACACTGATGGTGAGCTGGGATTGGAGGACACGCCCATTAGAGAGTTCAGTCACGCTCCTCCACAACACCTTGGAATAAACTCTGAAATAAATAAAATAAATAAAAAAGAAACTACACCACTAAAGAGTTCCCCTCAGCTCAACTTGTAGTTTAAGTTGGAGAATAAACTCTACAATTTAGCACTTTATTTACTTAACTCCAGATTCTCGAACTCCAGAAACGTGCTGTGTAGAAGTGAGGTAATGTGTGATGGTGTGATGGTGTGGGCGAAGCCTGAGAATAATAATCAATCATCTGTTGAACAGCAGAGCCTATTATGTATTGTGTCATCCATTTGTGACCACAGTGCAGTACATCTTATCTTCTAATTGCAACTTCTGGCTCGATAATGTACCATTTCACAATGGAATTAATTTTTTTCTGAGGAAAAAAAGGCCCTACCCAGTATAGTCGTCTCTATAAAGTGGTTGGTAAGGGCATGTACCAATAACTGTAGAAAGCATGCAAAGCAAAGTACAATTTATTTTAAAAGTAAAGCCAACAAAGTGTAACGCCTATGTTTTAGTGTTTTAGTGATAAAGCAACACATTTCACATTTTCCATTTTAGCGGCACCCATGGGGAGTAGTGAGGGTTAAGGGCTTTCATTACATTACATTACATTACATTACATTACATTTGGCAGACACTTTTGTCCAAAGCGACTTACAATAATGAAGTACAAAAGTAATAGGAATTAAGATAACCCATTTTTAGATAGGGCTTAAAGGAGGTCGAAGGGAAATAAAGGGATAGAGAAGTGAAGGAGTGGAAGAAGGAAATGGGGTTAGAAGTAGTTAGTGTGTTAGAGGTGTTAGGAGAGTAAGTGCTCTTTGAAGAGCTCTGTCTTCAGGAGTCTCTTAAAGATAGTGAGAGATTCTCCTGATCTGGTAGTAGAAGGTAGTTAGTTAGAGGTGTTAGGAGAGTATTAGCTCTTTGAATAGCTTTGTCTTCAGGAGTCTCTTAAAGATAGTGAGAGATTCTCCTGATCTGGTAGTGGAAGGTAGTTTGTTCCACCATTGGGGAACTCTGTATGAGAACAGTCTGGATTGCTTTGTGTGAATGTTTGGTAAAGCAGGTAGGAAGGAGCCTGTTCTGTCATCACCTTGTAGGCGATTGTAAGAGCTTTGAATTTGATGCGAGCATCAACTGGTAGCCAGGGGAGCTCAATGAGCAGCGGGGTGATATGGGCCCGTTTTGGTTGGTTGAAGACCAGATGTGCTGCTGTATTCTGGATCATCCTTTTCTTAATGACCCAACAGTGGCAGCATGCATAAAAAACAGAGGTACGATATGAGTACTTTTTTGTACTCAAAGGTAGACTCTTCATAATTGTACTCTCAAAGGTACAATGTTGGTTTTTACAGGGTCAGATTTGTTTCCTCTGAAGTACAAAGTCATTTCTAACAGCAATAAGTACAAATTTGTACCATTTAACCAGCCAAAAGGTACATTCAGTATTCTGTATCACTGTACTAATATACAATATATATTTAAATTGCACATTTTTTTATTTGAAAGCCAGACAATTTTGGATCATCAAGTTTTTGAGCCATATTTAGTTGATGATAATGTTTATAATCTTTATAATCTTTACTTGCACAAAAACTATGGGTACAAAAAAGGACTTTCACTGAAAGGTACTTTTTTGTGCCTCAATATAAGGTACAGCCCCAGCAACAAGCTTTATACTCTTTTAAGTACAAATCTGTACTTACTTTTCTTAGTGTGTGCTGAGCTCAGGTATCAAACTCACAACTTGTTATCAATAGAATGATGCTCTAACTGCTAAGTCCCTACTGTCCATCAGCGTTAGTCGCACTGCTAAACACTTTGTGCAAAGTTCTTTGCAGTTTAAAAAAAAAAAAAAAAAATCGGATTTAAACTTAAATGGCTAGTGTGTTCCTTTAAAGTACTACATTGGTAAAATGTTTTAAAAATATGTTTAGGCATTACATCACAAATAAAATGTATTTTAATGTTCTCTAATTATAATTAGGAAAATATACATATAAGTAAATTATAGGATACAGTGTTAAATAACTCATATAAATGTCAAATTAAAACTTTTAGAAGTGTGCTACTTACAAAAGACAGGAACAAGAAGCATATTTTTGCTGTAATGTAAATATATCACATATATTTAACATCAATTCTTAATACGTTTGTAATATACTCTGTGTATAATAGTTATACAGTTGTAATACTCATTAAATGTATTAATTTTTTTATGTATGCATATTTAAAATATGGGGTTACATACATGAAGTAGTTTATATGTTAAAATGTTACTTAAGTAGTTCTATTTTTGTACAGTTAAGTACACTTAACACAATTTAAGTAAGACTTTTGTACTATTTTTATACACTTAAAGTATAATAAGTATAATTTTTATAAATATAAAAAGTTGTTCCATTTTAGCACTCTTTATATAATATACTGATTAATAATAATAATGTGGCTACAAGAACACTTTAGCATTTTTGCACTATAGCATAATAATGCTTAGCATACTTTAATCTACTATTTTTCACTAGGATATCACCATCTGATGAAATATTAGGTTGTAAAATGGGTCATGTTGGAAAAATGCAGGGTACACTCAGCTCCTGTCCTTTCATTAATTACAAGGTCAAAATGGCTATTGTTGCAGCATATTTTATTATCCCAGCTTTAATGTGAGGAAGGGGAATTTATCACCAGCTAATGTATTTCCTGATGAGGGAACTCTGATGAGAGGTTAAATAGCATGACAGGGTTAAGCTGATTAATGAAGTGGCTATAAGTTCTGATGTCATTATCTAGACTTGCGAGATGTATTGGAATTACCAGATGGGAAGGAGCTCGCATGAAAATTTGATGCCCCGTCCAGCAGAAGGCTCTATCTGCTGAATTCAGGCCCTGGAGATCCAGATGAAAACACTGGGACTGTACGAGACATCTTGTATATTAAATTTTACACAGCACAAGCTGGTCATGCTGGCTCACAGAGAACTTTAATGAAAGATAAAACAGCTCTGCGCTTCTGGCCGGTGGCTCAGACTGTAAAAAAAAACTGTGGGTTTAGATTTTTTTTAATACCATGAGAAGCGTCTATTATAGCTCTGTGCAACAGACTGACGGTTCAGGAGTGTTATTTGTGTTACCTTCCCTTCCCTTACACTCTAAACACTAAAAATAGTGCCTCAATGAAACACTCATAGAAACACCATTTTTGTAAAGGTGCTGTGAGTACAGCTCTGGAAAAAAAAATAAGAGAGCACTTAAAAATTATGAGTTTCGTTGATTTTACCAAATTGAAAAACCTCTGGAATATAATCAAGAGGAAGATGGATGATCACAAACCATCAAACTTCAATTTCAAGCTGAACTGCTTGAATTTTTGCACCAGGAGTAAAGCAGCATAAAGTTATCCAAAAGCAGTGTGTAAGACTGGTGGAGGAGAACATGATGCCAAGATGCACGGAAACTGCGACTAATAAACAGAGTGTGAATAACTTTAAAATAGATTAAAAAAAAAACTTTCATTAACTTCTTTAAACCTGCTCAATGAAAAACAAGTATCTTCATTTTTTGGTTTTATAAGACACTAATTGTCTCTTATACTCTGCCATAATTTATTGACAAACGGACCAATAGAAGTACTTCAAAATGACCTGAAATAAACTCTTTTTAAACTTTTTAAGGTTTGAAGTTTTTTTCTCTCTCCAGTAAAGTTGCTGTTTTGGAGATACTTGTTTTTCATTGTACAGCGAGAATATTTATTTTACAATCATGCTTCTTTATAGAGCCAAAAATGATTTTTTTATATGTATTGTACACATTGTTCACATTTTAAGTAAGTGGGCTTTTAAAAAAAATATTAGCAACAGTTCTTTCTATTTTGAACTTAAAAAACAAAATGTTAGCACAACTTAAATTCATAGATCTTTATTTTGACTTTATTTAGTTGTGCTTGTTTTAAAAAAAACTGAGTAGATTAAACTTTTTAAATATGGTGTTTTTAGTTATACTGTGATAATTTATTTAAAGGTCCATCAAGGATTATATTATCAGTAGTAAATGATAAAATGATCAGGATGTATCATCGGTTATTAAGGAAATATGCAGATTCAAGTTACTTACATTTATGAATGTAAACTGTCCAGTTGCCAAATCTGATCCAAGAAAAATCTGAATTGATAAAAGAGGCTTGTAATGTGAATGCAGCCACTATAGCAGCTTTATTTTTATGAATGCAGCATATCAGCTGCCCTGTGCTGAAACATTTCTGTCCTTTGACTTTTACCCAAAGGCTTAGGAAGCACCTGGTGCTGAATTATTAGTGGGTCATGATCTGGACTGTCTTTAGTTTCAGTAGAAAATAAGAAGACAGCTGTGTTGAAACTAGAGAGGTGTCATATTGTATCATATGCATCAACAATATCGCCAAATATATATTATTATTATATACAGTGCCCTCCATAATTATTGGCACCCCTGGTTAAGATGTGTTCTTTAGCTTCTCATAAATTGAGTTTTGTTCAAAATAATATAGGACCACGATGGAAAAAAAGAGTAAAATACAACCTTTAACTCAAGTAAATTTTAAGGGGGAAATAAAATCCCTGACTAAGAAATAATTATTCTTCATAAAATCACCTGTTCCACAATTATTGGCACCCCTAACAATTCTTAGGAAATAAATTTAATAAAAGTATTTCTGTCACTTCTACAGAAGTTTACGAAGTTGATCAGAGTATGTAGGAACATTTAATTAGTAATTCACAACTTCCTGTTTCCCTGGGGTATAAATATGACGTGACACAGAGGCCATTTATCTTCAACATGGGAAAGACAAAGGAACATACCATTCAAGTGAGGCAGATGTGTGTTGACCTTCACAAGTCAGGCAATGGCTACAAGAAAATCGCTACTCGCCTACACCTGTCCATATCTACTGTCAGAGGAATTATTAAGAAGTTTAAAACAACTGGAACAGTGGTAAACAAGCCTGGACGAGGACGCAAGTTTATTTTGCCACCACGCACAGTGAGGAGGATGATAAGAGAAATAAAAAGTTCTCCAAAGCTCACTGTTACAGAATTGCAACAAATGGTAGCTTCTTGGGGTCACAAAGTCTCCAAAACAACCATCAGGCGCTATCTACATGCCAACAAGCTGTTTGGGAGGCATGCACGGAAGAAACCATTTCTCACTCACAATCATAAACGCAAACGTTTGGAGTTTGCTAAGCGGTATTATGACTTCAACTGGGACCGTGTGCTTTGGTCAGATGAAACAAAGATAGAGCTTTTTGGCAACAAATGCTCTAAGTGGGTCTGGCGTAACACAAGAGCTGAGTATGCAGAAAAGCACCTCATGCCCACTGTGAAATACGGCGGGGGAACAGTGATGCTGTGGGCCTGTTTCTCTTCTAAAGGCCCTGGGAACCTTGTTAGGGTGCATGGCATCATGAATGCTCTAAAATACCAGGACATTTTAAAACAAAATCTGGTGGCTTCTGGCTTCTGGTGGGTCGTCACTGGGTCTTTCAGCAAGATAATGACCCTAAACATGTGGCCAAATCTACACAGAAATGGTTCACCGCACACAGAATCAAGCTCCTCCCATGGCCATCTCAGTCCCCAGACCTCAACCCCATTGAAAACCTGTGGGGTGAGCTGAAGAGGAGAGTGCAGAGGAGAGGACCCAGGTCGTTGGATGATTTAGAGAGAATGTGCAAAGAGGAATGGTCAAAGATCCCTCTTTCTGTATTCTCCCATCTTGTGAAACATTACAGGAGAAGATTAGGTGCTGTTTTGTTGGCAAAAGGGGGTTGTACAAAGTATTAACATCAGGGGTGCTAATAATTGTGGCACACATGATTTGATGTTAAATAATTATTTCTTAATGTGGGATTTTTTTCCTACTGAATAAATTCACTTGAGGTAAAGGTTGTATTTTACTCTTTTTTCCCATCGTGGTCCTATATTATTTTGAACAAAACTCAATTTATGAGAAGCTAAAGAACACATCTTAACCAGGGGTGCCAATAATTATGGAGGGCACTGTATATATTTCTGTCGTTACATTACTTTATTTTTATTGTTTTATATTAAATCTGTGTCTCTTACAGTTTACAAAGAGACAAGTCTTTTTTATTTTTAGATTTATAGATTTATGTTTACAAAATGTATGAAAATCTTGAATTTATTCTAAATAAGACTTTATTATTTATTTTAATCCTGATATTATTCTAGGGCTATATCACTAACACTTCTAGTCCAAACCAATATACATTTTTTTGTTTTTTAACAGAGAATTGACCAAAATTTGACCTTATTTTACTAAGGGTAGTTGTTCTAGATGTCTCCCACCACATTAATACCACTATCACCATTATCAATTTATCGTACAATATATGGACATGACCTCAGTAATATATGCTGACTTCAGTACTGCCCATCATGACTTTAATGGGCAATAAGAGCCCAATAACCTGAAAGAGCCGGTATGTTGACTTTACTTCACTGTTATACAAGCTGTCATTTTTCAGTGCTGTTCAATGAAAAGATATAAATATAAAATATTTTCAAAAGTATTATGAGTGTAATCACTTTCGTGAGATACTGTAGATTTTTTTTAATTGCTTTTATTATAATTTCATGTCATAATTGTTTAAAGTCATTTATATTGAATAGCTATATATCATTAAAAATGTATGCCATTATATTTTGAATTAAGCATAACATTTCTCCACACAATTCCTCTGATTCCCTCTGATTTCTGGCTTCAATTCAACTTTTTCAAAATTGTAAATAAGTATTTTTTTTTACACTGTTCGTGTTCTACAGTGGAGCGTCAGGAGCTACAGGCCAAATGCTTTTCTTAAAATAATCCAGTGATGCTCTCACCGCAGACATGCCTGTGTCAGAGGTCAAAGCTTCGCTTCACAATCGACGGCTTTGTTCCACGTTGCAAAAGCCACTTCCTCTGTCCTAATGTCAATAAAAAAGAAAGGCATTTTGGGAAGAGCAGCCCTGAAGCCATAACCGGCAACAGTTCCTCAACAGAGGGAGTGGGCGTCTACAAATCAATTCCGACTCAGTGAGCAGATGGTTTCATATAAATGGGCCTAAATGTGAGCTAATTTTGCATGATCTGGTTCAGGCTGCTGTACTGAGGTGTGGAAGTGCAGTCATAAGGGAAAGAATGACACTAATAATCAACCTATTTTCTAGTATTTGAATAAACAGTGCTGAAATTAAGGATATGGAAATAAAAAGTAGGCCACACATGGAACTAAATTTACCTTGAGATTAAATTAAATTTGAATTGAATTTACATACTTTAATTACAGAAATCACACATTAACAGTCTTGGGAGACGTTATAAGGTCTAAGAAGAGCTTCACTTTAACTTCATGCAGCTTTTCTCAGCCTCTAAATAAAGAAAACTCGTTTTTCTTTAAGCATTGTGACATGACAGGATATTTAAATTGAAAGCAACATGTATTACTGTGTTATACCACAGTTAGTTCCAACCCTGCAATGTGATGAGAGGCTGAGAGGCGTTCTACACAGGAAATTTGGCAGTGTTAAATCAACACTGTTAGTGTTAAATCAACACTTATTAGTGTTAAACTTTACACTCTCAGTGTTAATTTAACACTGCCAAATTTCCTGTGTATGATTGCCGTTATCAGCCGATAATGCACCGTAACCAAAGCTCTCCATGATGTATTACTCCACCACATACAGGTAACCTTGCAACGATGCAGCGCTTACAAACCAAATACAAACCAAATGCAATGTAATTATTCACCACTGGGAGCCGCATTATTACACACATTATCAGCCACCAATTTGAGTTTAAAAGTTGTTATTATTAATGGAAGCTTAAGTGTATATATTGTCCAGTTAATATAAGGTATTTTTAACTGAATGTAAGGTAGATGTCACGCCGCCGTGTTGTCCTTCCACACAACCGGACTCCATTTCCCAAAATCCCGTGAACAATGACATCAACAACACCCGCTCACCTTCACCCAATCACATTACGCTCCGACGCTCTGACTCGCCTGTGTTCTGAGTTAGTTCCAGTTCATTCCCCTCTAGCTTCCTGTATTTAAGGCGGCCGTTTGTAAACAAACACTGCGAGGTATTGTCGACTCATGTTGCATACTAAGCGTTTTCCTGTGTACTGTTTTTGCCTTCTCGTTACGACCCTGTTTTCGTATTATTGGTTTATGTCTTTTGTTTTGCCCTTTCTGGATTTGATGGTTGATGGTATGGTTGGACTGTTTCTCGGTTTCGAACTCGGACTGTATATTTGACTGCGTCTTCTGTTATCGGTGAGATCTTTGTTTGCCTGGCTATTCTGTTAGCAATATCTGTTAGCCTTCCTGCTAATAAACCTGTTTGTACTTTTAACTCGGCTCGCGTCACTCCTCACTACCTGGCGTTACAGTAGACCCTTGTAATTAAAGAGGTCTTGCCACTGGGGGGGCGCCGAAAAAAAAAAAACTTTCTTTTAAAGTCAAGGGAGCTCTAGACTTTAATCTACACATATTTCTCTCCTGAAAAAGGGTTTATTTGGGTGGGTAAAGCTCTTACGTTTATTTACAGTAAGCTTACATTTCCACAATTTTGACTGATGCCTATGACTGCAGCACAGCAGTGCCAATATTACACATTATAACACTCCCTCTCATGTACTATTGCTTGATTAATGTATATATATATTAATATATGTCCTGCGTTCTAAAGCGCTGCCATTATGATCGGGAGATCACTAGTTCGAATCCCGGTCATGCAGCTTGCCATAGCCCAGAGAGAGCACAATTGGCCTTGTGCTCTCTGGGTGGGTAGATGATGCCCTTTTCCCTTTTTATCTGTCATGACTTGGCATTGGATGCTCTTGGTCTTTGTCTCGGCTCACACTCATCCACTTCTTGTCTTGGTCTTGGTTGAACTCAGCTGGTCTCAGATTTGACTCTTCTCCTGGTCTTGGATTTAACAGCTTCTGGTCTTGGTCTAAGTTTTTTAAACCACTTGTAATCTTAATTTTGGCATAGACATAGACAGCGCTTACAAACCAAATACAAACCAAATGCGATGTCATTATACACTACTGGGAGCCGCATTATTACACACATTATCAGCCACCAATATAAGGGTAAGAGTTGTTATTATTAAAATAAAATCTTAAGTGTATAAATTGTCCAGTCAAGACTAAGACTTCTGGTCTTAGTCTTGACTTAGACTTAGCAATTTCTTGTCCTGGTCCTGAAGTGGACTCATCTGGTCCTGGTACCAGTCCTAACTTAGTCTTGACAAGGGTTAGGGTCATCCGCTTCATTATAATATAATAACTGTTAAGAAATTCAGTCTGTAAAACTGTGTCTGTAGAGGATATGCTTTACTTTTTATGAAAAGAGAAAAATGAACACCATCTGCCAGAAAAAGGAAGACTTTCTCACACTGGCTTACACTTCCACGTCACTGCATCATTAAAAGTGGATGCTTAGATGTGTGAACATGCCTGTAGAACCCACTTTTCTTTTCTTGCCAGTTCTGTATCGACTCACTCGCTTAGCTCTCCTAGAAGCGATCGCTCCCGAGTTCTTCTGCTACATACATTACATATTCTGTTTAATCCAGAACTTCTGAGTAATGCTTTTTAAAGTACAAAAAATCCTTCTTATAAATGTGAGTTCAGCTATATATATTTTTATCAGCAAATAAAACCGTTTATAGTATAATTGTCAGGCTTGGTAAAGATGAGCTGAAACTGCTTTTTTTACACTGAGGAAACTGAATTAGAGAATCTAACTTTTTAATCATATATGATTACAAAAAAAGACAAAAATGAGCATCTTATTGAACATGCATGTCAATGCAATATAATTGACAAATATTCTTAACTATCCAAAGCTTTATTCCTAATGCAATATATATATATAAAAGAAGTAAAAATAGAATAAAGGACATATTGTGCATATTTTTTTGCATTTCTGGATGTTTGACAGACACTGAAGCATGTATATTAATAGAGTACCAACATAAACAATTGTATATATATATATATATATATATTGATTGTAGATCAGTAAATCATCAACCTGATGTTGAAGCTGCCAAAAAGGTAGAAATGCTGAATAATCTTTAATTTTGCAAAAGTAGGAACCATCATTTATAGAACCACCATTTATTAAACTTAAACATAGGTTTTAGGTGATATTTCCTTCTCATATACTCTTACTGTATATTGTTACTGCAAAAACAATAAAAAAATAAAAATGACTGGAACAGTCTAGCTGCCCATTACAGAGTAAATATATTATTTTAGAAACAACAGATCAATTTCCCATTCCCATTACTACAATAACATCCATTTATATCCATTTATTATCATTTCACAATAAATGCTGTCATTATAAAATAAATAAATAAATACTACAAAGAACATTTTCTAATTTGTTGGTGTGCTCAGCACTGCCTGGGCAATCAACGCAGATGCTGAATAGCAGCACTTGCTTAATAATTATTTATAGCTGTATCTGATTGGCTGCTGTCGCTCAGCAAGCACTGCAGTATAAAGCTTATCCAGCCTAGTCAGTTTTTCACACGTTTTTCCTGTAAAATCCAGCTGATAAACAACATTTCCTTTTTCATGGCCATGTTCTTTTATCTTTACCGGGGCATCAACAAATCTGGAGGGCACTGGGCCTTTGTTTGTCTGTGCCATCATAGACTGTATCTGTGCTACTAAATGATTAATGGCCTGCTCGTATTGATGGGCGGAAACAATGGGTTATTTAGGCTAGAAGCAGTGAGAACACACACATCTCATTAAGACCAGCTTGGGCAGAAAGACCCCCCCCCCCCCCCCCACCCACTGCCATCAATAATTCCTAGAATATTAAACGAGAGCGGCTGTGTTTTTTCCTTTTTCACTACAGTAATGCACTTTAATTCCACTCAAATTTAACTGAAATGGGATCCTATCTCATCTTCACCAGATGAAACAATGAGTGCAGGGCACACTACGGCAGAAGTTGGGGTCAAATTTGGTGGCGTAATTAATTGTGTAAAAAAATCCAAATTAAAATTTAAATTAATTACATGCATTAACACTTTTAAGGTTGGCAGGTTTAAGGTTTTGCAATAAAATATTCTCATAAACAAGTCAGAAAAACCCAACAGTACAGAATTTCCAACACGTCAAAATATTTGTCATCCTCAGAATCGCTGGATACAAAGGCTAAAATACTCATCATCCAGTTTATTTGAGGGCTCCACACACCGAGGGGCAATTTAGCTTGGCCAATTTATGTGTTTTGAGAGGTGAAATAAACCAGAGCACCTGGAGGAAACCCACAAGGGCATAGGAAGACACCAGAGCGAAGACCGAACCCGCAAACCCAGAGCCCTGGAGCTATATGGACACACACCACCAGCTGCCAAACCATGTCAAATTTGTTGGTGGGTTTTGAAAATGGAAAATCACACTATTGGACTGAAGGTTCATGAAAACCAGTTGCTGCATAGCAAAAACAAAACTTTTTATCACTTGGCTTGGATGCATTCATGTTTCTCAGGCTAACGCTGTAGGTAGTTTAATGTGTGAGTTCACTGTGGAACTCTACCTCACTCTACCTCACTCTACCTCACTCTGCAATGCTCTGCCTCGCTCTGCCTCCAGCCTACTTATGTAACATGAGCACTGCTGTGTAAAAATCTCCTTTTTCTTTGATTTTACCAAAAAAAAAAAACTCTGGAATATAAGAGGCTTGTAAATGTAATCTCATTTAAAAATAAATAAAAACATGTTGAATTGTTCATTAACTTGGCCAAACATAAATGTTAGATTAAGCCAGAGGTGTCCAAACTAAGGCCCGCAAGGCATTTGCGTTTCCTTTTTTGGAGTGGCCCGCGAGGTATTTTAGAAATAAAATAAAGGTTGGCCCACTATTAATCAGGTTTTTATAATGTGAGATTTAAAGTTTCAATGCTACGTTTCAGAAAACGGACCAAAGAGTCTAAAAGCAGAGAGAGTGCACAGTTGTAGCAGGGAAAATGGGCAAAAGAGTCTAAAGACAAAATAATACAGACTGCCACTTTATTGTTCCTCAGCTTTTGGGAGAACATGACAACTCCAAAGAAACTAAAAATTGATGGTGAACCCAGAAAATTTCAGGCACTTTGGGAAAATTACTATTTTAGATTAGATTAGTTCAGAAGGAAGCGTGTATGTTTAATTTGTCAGGAATCAGTTGCCGTATTTAAGGAGTTTAATATTAAAAGACATTATGAAACGAAACATCAATTTGAAAAATCTTAGTTTACACAACACTGTCAAAGATAGATAAAGACAGTAACTCAAGTAAAATGGTGTGTAAATGACAGAAATCAAGAAAATGTCTTATTATAAGTGGTATATTTCATTTTTTGTTTTATTACAGAGGCTGTGGCCCGTGACTGCACATATATTTCTTCTTCTGGCCCCCAACAAGAAAAGTTTGGACACCCCTGGATTAAGCTATCAGCTTACAGCTATTTAATATCAGTTAATGATAAAACAGCCCTATTGCCTAGTGGACACGGACAAGGTCGAGGCTGGAGAAAAGTTCAGTGGGCCGCAGTTCCTGAGAAATTCCTGGCCCTTTGTTCTGCTAATAGCTAACGGCAGCCTGCAGAGCTCCTGCCAGCCATGCTGCTGTATATCAAGAGCTGAGGAGAGCTTTCCACTCTACAGACCTCCTACTGGGTCGGAGCAGCCACGGCCCCGGCCCCCGGGCACCGGGGGAGCAGGACGCCTTTCATAATTCATAACAGGGACCAGACGTCCCAAAGCACAGCGCAGACTGCCTTCAGGCCGCCCTAAAAGGTAAAAAGCCACGCTCTGCATTATGCACAGGGCGTGCTGCATTCTGCATGTGACACCGAGCAAAGGTCTGCCATTTGACACACTGGGCAAGTGATCGACAATGGCTAGGAAAACGAGTGGAAGCAATACCCTGTCCTCTTCCTAAAATTTCTCCTCACGTAGCCTCCCTGCTGAGTGCCTAGTAGGAGATCTTTACCCATCCTATGAATTTGCAGAAAAAAATGAGAGCGAATTTTTGATTCAAAGCCTATACTACAGATCATCTCTGGAGTTTTACTCAGCAGAAGAAGTGCAGTAAGTGAAGGAATGCAAGAGCTCTGATCAAGGAGACATTTGAAGATCAGGCTCAAAGAAAAGAGAAGTTGATAAAAAAATTACGCCATTTTTCTTAGGAACGTTTGTCTTTTCATTACCAAACCCCCCCTGAGGTCAGTGTCTGTTGAGCTCTCGCAGATTAAATTTAATAGGATTCAAGGAACATCCTCAGAACTCCACACTGCCTTCAGACAGGTCCATCTGTTTTCATGAAGTCTCAGTGAACTTCACCACGCTATAGACTATAGAAAAGGCTGCCCGTGCTTTTTTTTTGAGGAGCTGAGCTGCGTTCAGCAGGCGGTTGTTTGATTTAAGATTTGGTCACTAGCCTCGGCTATCAGGAGAGATTTCAGTCTTTTTTTCTACTGCTGTCTTTTTTCACTCTCACACAGACATTTGGGGGGTTTGTACAGATTTTTGAAAGAAATATGTGATTAATCTGGAAACTGTAAGGGGTAAATGATGGAAATGAATGCGTTATGAGATGCATTAGTGGTTTATTTATTGATGTAAACACAGTACAGCTTACTGAGTTCAGAAGCGATATCAATTTTTAGTCAAGTCAAGTCAAGTCATTATCAACCGCTTCATCCATTAAGGGTCGCGGGGGGGTGCTGGAGCCTATCCCAGCCGGCGTCGGGCGGAAGGCAGGATACACCCTGGACAGGCCGCCAATCCATCACAGGGCAGACAGACACAGACAGACAGACACACACTCACACCTAGGGGCAATTTGTATCCGACATCCAATTAGCCTGAACGTGCCGTCTTTGGACTGTGGGAGGAAACCCATGCAGCCACCGTGCCGCCATATCAATTTTTATTTATTTAGAAATACATATGGATTAAATCTCAAAACAAGCTCACTACCTTACCCCTCCCACCTCTTCCCATCCTTTTCTCTCTCTCTCTCTCTCTCTTTCTCACTCTCTCTCTTTCGGTAATACATACACACACTCTACTGTGGCTCATTTGAGGCATTATCCCTCTTCTACAGAGAGTAATCCATCTTTGTATCTGTTAAAAGTTGTTGATGCTGAAATATGGGGATCTATCTATAAAGATTGGAAAAGTACACCTTGCACAGTTCAAAACACGCAAAAGGCATGTATTAATCATTTTAACTAATCATGGGTGTGGTTAATTTTGGGTGTAATGTGCAATAAACCAATCAGCGTGTCACCTGCTCATCATTCCCTTTAAGAGCCAGGTGTGCTCTGACTTTGGCGGATTGCTATTTTAATGGCGCTGTGCTTCTCAGCAGAGAAAACTGACATTAACGGGAACAGTCTGTACATGTCTAGGAAGTTGAGAGAGAGAAGTTGGTGAAGTTTTGGGAGATAAATCTTCGTATTCTTTTCAGATCCTAGCAGCAGTTCTATGCGCCTTTGGTGGAGATTTTGTTTTATGATGCACCAAAGATCTGAACTCCATGCATCCAGTTCAGTACCCAGACTCTTCGTCTGCAAAGTAATGGATGCAATAAATTTTCAAGGCCTTTCTGAAAGAAACTTTGTCTGGATGGAAGCGTATGTTGTTCTAAACCCTCTCTATATATACTGTTCAGCATAGATAAGCTGCTCACACCATAGGCACTGATGCAAGCCCATACCATCAGAGATGCAGGCTTTTGAACCGTATGCTGATAACAGGTTGGACGGTCCTGCTCCTCTTGAGTCCGCAGGGCACAGCATCTGTTCCTTTCAAAAAGAATTGCAAACTTTGATTCCTCTGCCCAGAGAACAGTTTTCGATTTTGTTTCAGTCCATTTTAAATGAGCTGTGGCTCAGAGAAAATGATGGCATTTCTGGATTGTGTTGACATTTGGCTTCTTCTTTGCATGATGCGGTTTTAAATTGCATTTGTTGTCTTCACAGACAATGAGTTCTGCAAGTGTTCCAGAGCCCATGCTGTGCTTTCCAGTATAGAAACTCACCTTAAACAACTCTTAAAGTCCTGTTTTATTTAAGTAATGGATGTAAATGTAAGAAGTTAAAATGTTCTCCAAGCTCATAGATTTAATTTCCAACAGCAATTCATTAAACTATTCATTTAAAGATTCTTAAAAGCAGCATTATGTGAGAATTGGCATTTCTTGTCCCTGGGTTCCCGCTACAATAAGTAACTAGAATATATGTTTTGTGCCACCACTAAAGGACACTCTTTATACATGCATTTCTGGACAAGCTGAGAGATACAAAGCTGCCACTGCTTTACCATCACGGAAGAGCAATTTTACAGGATTTTACCTTAATTACCTTAATTACACAGCATTTAGCGACGTTATGCATATAACATCTCACAAATCGTGTCCTGCCTGCTTCACAAAAGTCACATAGTGCAGTTAGCAGTGTTTTGAGCCCGGAGCAGAAATGAAAGAGAAGCAATTATCCTAGCACAAGTTGGTAAAGAACCACAATTATTATTTTTAAGGTTAAATTGTTACATCCTGTTACTTTAAAGACCAAAAAACATCACTCTAAATGATTTTGTCATTTCTATCAGCTTTTAAAGAGTATTTGTAGGA
Source organism: Astyanax mexicanus (assembly GCF_023375975.1). Taxonomy (NCBI): domain Eukaryota; kingdom Metazoa; phylum Chordata; class Actinopteri; order Characiformes; family Acestrorhamphidae; genus Astyanax; species Astyanax mexicanus. Next base: position 5,510,297 of record NC_064425.1, read on the forward strand.
TATTAAAACACTCCCCTGTTACACAATTCTGCTATCAAACACCTTAGACCAGGAACAGGCGTGCTGAAGTATTAGACAGCAAGATGGTTTATTGACTTTGGGAATATGAAAAATTCATAGGAGTGATCTGTGGTTTTAATGGAGCATAAGAAGAGCCCACCACTAATGCAGTGGAGGAAATCCATAGAAGACACGAACATTAGTGATGCAGGCTTGAGCCTTGGGCGAGAGAGAGGGTGTGTGTGAGAGAGAGAGAGGGAGAGAGAGAGAGAGAGAGAAAAATGGAGAGTATGTTCTGACAAAGAAGTAGCAGTGGTAGTGGTAGTGGGGGTGTGGGTGGTGGTGGTGGTGGTGGTGGTGGTGTTGGGGGTGCTGCTTTTGGATGAGAACTTGTTTGGGCTTTGGCCATTCGGGGAGGGTGGGTATTGACCTCTGTTTGGAATGTGACCATCTATGAAAAGGCCAAAGCGCAGTTTTGTCTCCCAGAAACTGCCAGGGGGCTTATGAAATTCAGAAAATGGCAGGAATGGATCTCAAACAGACCTCCATGGAATTCAAACAGAGCTTTCAAAAGATTCACATTTGTGCTTTTTCCACTCCACACTTCACAAGTATTCACAATGTTTCTAAACAGTTTCTATTAAAATAAAAGAAATGTGATTAAAAATAACGAGACTAATAAATGGGTGCCATTTCTCTTCCCAGAAAAATACATGTATGAATCTTCACACAAAATAACTTTAAAATACATTTTATTATTAAGCATAGTAGTTAATTATTTACACTAACACTTCCCCAACCTCACTTACATTCAAGTACACTTTACTCATGATTGGGTATTCACATATTCACATTCTCTTTTTAGAACTATATTTGTTACAGATGCATATTTATATTATATTTCTCTGTCACATCAGTCACTTTCATAATCAATGTCATTGCACATTGCACTTTGCTCTGTTAATTATTTAATTATTTAATGACCATTAGCAACATCTACTGCACTGCTCCATTTGTAGATATATCTGTAAATATCTATTTTGTACAGCCTTATATATTTTCTTTTCTTCTTTGTTTTAATCTATCTATCTATCTATCTATCTATCTATCTATCTATCTATCTATCTATCTATCTATCTATCTATCTATCTGTCTATCTTTCTATCTATCTATCTATCTAGTGTCTTGTACATTGACATAATTGCAAAAGAAACATATAGCATTTGTTACCTGCCCCAACTCTCTATATATAAACTTTACCATTAATTATAATCATTAAAATCCTTCAGAGATTAATATTTTTTTTTGCATTGTTGTGTGACTCCAAATCCCATCTATGTTTTAAAGATATATATTTTTTATAATAAATGCATGATATTTAAGTTAAAATACACATTTTAGTTGTGTCCCTGGGTTTCACTCAGTCCTGTTACCATAACACATTACCCTGATCATCTGCAACATCTGCAACATTCTACAACAGGAAGTCACATCTACAACAGGAAGTGACATCAGCTGCTTCTTTTGAAGATCATGGGAAAACCAAAATTAAGTTCCCTGATTAGTTTTTCTGTATATTTGATCTTATTGTAACGATGACTGAGGAGCTCAATCTCAACACTCAGTCCTGTTACCTAAATTAATTCTTACATCTTATTTGTTTAATTTTAAAATACAAATTGTGGGAAAATCACTACAGTGTACTCAGTGTCCTCATGCTATTAGCATACCAGCCATTTAGCTGTTTTTCATGTTTTTGCTAATTCTATGCTAAAAACTTATTTCTGTTACTTTAATTCCTGTTACTCAAAACATAAAAACTAACAGGACTGAGTGCCAGTAACAGGAGTGATTTTTTTGTCATAAATATCACTTATTTGAACATGCAGTCAACCACATCTTTAAAATAAAGACTTTCTTAAGAGAAAATCAAAGGAATTAGTGAACTTGCATTTCAACATGCCTTTTAAATGTCACATGAGTTTTGTAACCATACCACTCGACGCCCTTACAACATTCATTGTTTAGGAAGTCGTGTGTCATTTGGGATTAAACCTCTGTGTTTTCTTCCTTCTCTGTGGTGTGTTGATGATGTCTCTCTGTACAGTCGCCTCATTCAGGGCCTGTGAGCTCATGCAAAAAATTTTCTGTGTGGAGGGAAATCATTTTTTTAAGTAAACTGGACCTAGCATAATATAGCAGTGCTTTTGTTGTAAAGAAACTAAATACATTTACAAATACACTATTAATTATCTGTTAAGAAAGTGAATGATTCATTATTTTGACATCATAATTCAACATTTTGTCTGGCAACAATAAGACAATATTTTAAAAGACATTAAATTGCATGCAGACTATTGAATATCAAGTCCCATAAACGCAGCCATGACAGTTGGACCATTGTGGGCACTAATGGGTTGCTGAGAATGTAACATAAATCATGACAGTTATTTGGAACAGCAAAATTTGTTCATAGCAGCGCAAATTTTTAAGTAATCTATTCCTCCATTCTTATATATAAGGAGCACCATCGTTCCAGAGAACACGGCTCAGTGTTGGAGGGGGGCTTTAGACCCCTCTATCCCACAACTGGTATTAGGTATGACACCAATAGGTTCATGTTTATCAGTTCCTGTATCAGTTTCTCTGATTTTGCTATTTATAGGTTTATGTTTGAGCAAAATGAACATTGTTGTTTTATTCTATAAACTACAGACAACATTTATTTCAGATTCCAAGTACGAATATTGTAATTTAGAGCATTTATTTGCAGAAAATGAAAAATGGCTGAAATAACAAAAACAAGTTTATATTCATCAAGGTTTTAAGAGTTCAGAAATCAATATTTGGCAGAATAACCTTGTTTTTTTTAATCACTGTTTTCATGCGTCTTGGCATCATGTTCTCCTCCACCAGTCTTACACACTGCTTTTGGATAACTTTATGCTGCTTTACTCCTGGTGCAAAAATTCAAGCAGTTCAGTTTGGTTTGATGGTTTGTGATCATCCTTTTTTCTCTTGATTATAATCCAGAGGTTTTCAATTTGGTAAAATCAAAGAAACTCATCATTTTTTAAGTGGTCCAGAGCTGTATAGTGTATTTTATTAATTATCAGAAACATTACTTTAATTTAGATCTGCTTTGCAGTTTAAATGTTTACTGAATCGACTTACTAAACCCAAAAAAAAGAGAGATTCCTTATATTGCATCAGGAATGCCAATTACAGCCTTCTGGAACTTTTCCAACTGCCTTCCTTCTGCCCTCAAAACCCTTCAGGCAGTTTAATTTGTTTACTGTTTCAGTTTGTTGGGTGGGCCGGTCTTCGCCTCGCTGGTACTACAGTCTGGATGTGCTTTAGTAATTAGAGCTGACACCTCCTTTAGGTGCTTTAACTCCTTTAAATAACAGCATTAGAGAAACATCTACAGGCTACAGGGCTAACTGGAGCTCCTACCATTTAATTGCAAATGCTCTGTTATGGCGTCTGAGGTGGAGTCTAGATGGCTGGTCTCCTCCATTGTTTTGTCTGGCCACTGTCTCTGAAATTAAAGAGTTTTGGTTCTGGTTTTGGTTTCTGTCTGGATCTCAGACAAGCCCAAAATTTCTAACAGACTGAGAAACAGCTTCATTCCAGAAGCTGTAAGACTCCTAAACTCCACTTATTCAATACATTACATTGACAAGTTCAAGGACAATCACATATTAACCCTTTTAGACTTAAATTATCTCCAGTGTTTTCTCTCTGTAATGCACAGAAAATAAGTAATTCTAGTAAAATTCTACTTTTTACCTCTTGAATATAATCAAGAGGAAGATGGAGGATCACAAGCCATCAAACCAACCTGAACTGCTTGAATTTTTGCACCAGGAGTGGCATAAAGTTATCCAAAAGCAGTGTATAAGACTGGTGGAGGAGAACAACTCAAGATGCATTAAACTGTGATTAAAAACCACCTCTAAAGAGTAAAAAATAAAACATTATTAAAAAGTGTTCTAAATCACATTAAATTTCTAAACAAATAGCTGTTACTTTACCTCAAGGGCTCTGGTACTACTGTTTTTCCAGTACAGTGGATAGGACCAAGCTGCTATTTCATTGGTTTATAAACTTATAAACTTGCCATATATAGGCTTAATGAGGACCAAAAAAATGGCATACAACTTCAGTGGTCTATAAACAATTGTCTATCTCGAAACCCCTGGCAGAAACAGTGTGGACTACTGGTAAAAGACACAGGAGTATTTGGTGCAGGACCAGCACGTTCTGTAACAGTTTTTTCCCCCAAGCCATTAGACTGTTAAACTCTTAACACTTTGGTCGATTTTGAGGAAATTCTGAGCCATATGCCAACTGAGCACTAATTATCTACCCTTACATGAAATATGTACATGAAACAACTTCTAACTTCACAGGTCACTTTATTTATAGGTATTTATGCTGCTACCTTGGAGGTATGTATATTTATGCAGATGTACATTATGTATCTATATCATATACCTAATCCTACGATGTCACCTATCATTTTTTAAATTTAAAATCCAATTTGTGCTGCTATTTAACACATTGATGTATTTTTATATCTAATTCTGATTCAAATGTATCAGATGTCTGCGTACACATGCGTATTATGTTTGACAATAAAGGTTGTGTAAGTCTAAGTCTAAAAACGGTGTGAAAAAATCCTGTGTGTAGCTGCTGAGTGAGCTGCTCTTAGATATGAAGAACCCCAGATGCTCTTTCAGCATTTTGGCATCAGTGAAAGCTCTCTGTTAAAAGTGTACAACATCTAAAGACACCATGCATTTCGATTCATCCTCATTTTTCATCATGAATTTCAATCTCTTCACTCTGATCCCTCGGTAGTGTTGAGAAAGCTGAAACCAGATGGACAATTCTAAGAGCAGGACCCTCATAAGTAAACCCTGTGAGAGAGTAAATACACACACAGCCTCTCGCTTTGAAGTTTTCTTTACTGGAACATCCGTGTCTCCTGCTTTGTGACTGCTGTCCACGGTTTACCCGCAGGGCAGAGTCAGGCAGAGTGCTGCTTCATCTCTGACCCATCCTTAAGGCTACTTTGCTTTAAAACTGAGAATCAGTTCTTTTATTCACATTTCTGCATTATTCTGGACTGAAGATTCACCTTATTTAAAAACAGCTTCTCTTTGTCATGTTAAATACAGTCAGACCTCGAAATACTAGAGAAATTTTACTTTTTCCACTTTACTTAAATATTAGTGAGCTAAACACAACACCAATTTCAATTTCTATTAGAAATACTTGAGAATATTGAGTTCAAATGACATTATTTTGAGATATTAAATCAGCAAAAACATCTTTAAATAACTTACTATCTCCAAATAACAAGATAGTATTGCAAAAGTTCCTCAAAATAGCAAGATGGTATTTCAAAAAAATGATTTGTATCTCAAAATAACAAGATAGTATCTCACAATAATGACTTAGTGTCACAAAGTAATTAAATACTATCTCAAAGTAACCAGATAGTATCTCAAAATAATGAAATAGTATCTCAAAATAATGAAATAGTATCTCAAAATAACAAGATAGTATCTCACAATAATGATTTAGTGTCCCAAAATAATTAAATAGTATCTCAAAGTAACCAGATAGTATCTCAAAATAATGAAATAGTGTCTCAAAATAGCAAGATAGTATCTCACAATAATGACTTAGTATCTCAAAATAAAAAAATAATCACAAAATAATTAAATACTGTCTCAAAGTAACAAGATAGTAGCTCAAAATAATGAAATAGTATCTCAAAATAGCAAGATAGTATCTAACAATAATGACTTAGTATCTCAAAATAAAGTAACAAGATAGTAGCTCAAAATACTAACCTAGTGTCTTGATATAACATGTATCTCAAAGTAATAACTTAGTATCTCAAACCAGTGACTCAGTATTTCAAAATAATGAGATACGTACCTTAAAATAATGACTCAGTATCTCAAAATTATGAGATATCTGAAAATAATGATTCAGTATCTCAAAATAAAATGATATGTCAAAATATTGACTTAGTCTTTCAAAATATAAGAGTGTCTGAAAATATTAACTTATTAACTAAGTAGCTTCAAATAATGAGATAGCAAATTATGTAATGAGAAACAAATATGTGCTGGATTTTTATTTTAGGTGATGGGAATGGGAATACTACTGCCTTTACTTTAAAATAAAAAACTTAAGGATTTCAGCTTAAATGTTTTATTTATTTGACTTTTTTAATTAATTTAAAAAAGTTTACAGTGTTTTCTCACATTCCACAAAAAACTATTGAGTTATTTCTCACTCAGCAGTAATCCGACCCCAGTGTGGTGAGGTATCTTCCCCTCTGAGCAAAAACGTGTCGTGACCGGATCCACCTGTCAGAATGATAATAATCTCTCCGCTCGAGCTGTGAAATACATGCACACATATAAAAACACATCTTCCTTATTGGATGGGAGACAGTCAGACCACCTTGGGGCTCAGTGGTGTCTAATATGATAAATCAGTACATTTAAGCAGATGTTAACCTGCCGTGTCACACTATATTAGAAGCTGTGCTGGGAGTATCTGTGGAGTTGAGGGCGAGACTAAGAGGAGGAAAAATGCACCGGGGATGTATTTACCGCAGGCTCTTACTTTCAAACTTGTAGTCCTTTTAAAATCCTGTTTCAGTTGTTTTTCAGCTGTTTGGAGTTTTTATAGAACAAAAACAAGATGTTGAAAAAACAGAGAAGAGATAGAATGACAGGAATTCCTTCTGCAACCTCCATCAACATGACACGCCGAGAAGAAACGGGTTGAGAGGCCCAGTGGAAAACTGAGTAATAAGGCTATAAACAGATATATATGGGGGTTGTTAGCAAGGCTAGCATGACAGCTGACAGAGCATGTGAATGAAAGGGCCACAATTGCAGGTCTGCACTGACAGTCTGAAAGTTCACAAGAGGTTGGTATCCTCTGACCACAGTTTCATATTAAGCAGCTAATGTAATAGAAAATAGCAGGGTCTGGGAAATACATTAGCATAAGCATTCTAATTAACCATTACTATCCCACTCTTACTCTGCTTGTAGTCATCCCAATGAAAGCGCAGCGAAAGCGCAGCGAAAGTTCTACTAAAGACTCCAATGCTACGTCACCTAATTACCTATCCAATCAGCTGTTCCCTCTGCCTTTAAATAAGATCACTCATTCAGTACCTTTGCTGCCTTTCAGACGCTGATGGTCGTTCTTACCCTCCTCTTTCCCCACCGCCTCCAGGTTGGTCCCGTTTGGTTGCCCGGGGGTTGGCTCCGCCCCCGTCTCCAATGTACGACAGGATCTGCAGAGCCCAGATGAATCAAGCCCTGGGCCGATGACGGGGCCTACGCCCCTAGACTCTACTAGAAGAATGTTTCAATATAACCTCTTTATATATCTTTGTTTTGCTAAATATGTTAAAACATTAAATTGTTCAACTGACAACATTTCTTCCGGAGTCGTGATAGTAGAAATTAGTTTCAGAACAATCAGAGGTTTGGTCTCAATTTACATGACTTGGACTTGAGTCATGATTTTTGATAACTTGGGACGCAACTTTGACTTTTAAGCTACTTTCACATTACAATCCACTTTGCTCAAATCCGATTTATTGACGGTTCACATTCACAAATGTAAGTGATCTGTATCTGTGTGTAATGTGAACGAATCTGTCCCTGAAACATGCGCTCATTGATACGTGTGTAAACGTCGTGTTTCTCACCAACAACAAAAACCTCATATTAGAGAGACGAGAGACTTGTAGATTTATAAAGGGAAATGGATGAGTTAGCAGCTCATATGTGGCGCACATTTATTTATGTCAACATTTATTTATTTATACTTATGTCATTTTTGGTCCTCCATAGTAAACACGCCTGCTTTAGTTTTTCACACTGGTGACCTGCCGTGCAGTTACAGTGTCCGCTCACAACTTCTCCCTCCTTCTTAGCTATAAATCATGCAGAGTACGTGTTGGGTAGCGTTTGACTTGATCCAACCTCAAAATACACTATAGTGATGCCTTCTCTACTACAGGAACAAATATTCCCAACTTTTCCACTGAGAAAGTAATTATATGCGTCCAAACTATCTACAGAACCACTGCATTAAAAGTTGAACAGTTTATTTCTCAAACAATAGATTGATACAGTATTGTTTTTTTATCCAAAGTCCTAACCAGAAGGGAGCTATACAAAAGAGAGAGGTCAAAAAACTGTTTGGTCTAATGGCTCCATCTTTTCCATCTCCGGTACACACTCTAAAACTCACCCCTCCCTCTCCTGTTTCTCTATGGAACGCTTAGCTCCTCCCACAGCCTCTCTCTTATGTGATAATCTAATTACCCACAGCTATTCTATTCTACATATATGTGTAAACACCATAAATTTTACATATTACCATATTTTCTAACATGATTAACTCTAATATATAATAAACTTATATTTAAACTTGTACTAATATTATATATAATATTAATAGTGAATAACTTTACTATTAATTTTTTTACAATAATCCAACAACCAGATAAACACTCTATCTATAAACTAAACCTAGGCTCCTACACTGTAACTGGTCAAAGAGTCCAAACCATCCAAAAAAAGTGGGTTTTTTTTTACCCATGGCTGTAAAAATCTGGACTGATACTACTTATTTTGGTCGGACCAAATTTTAGTCCATTTAGTCCTTTACAGACCATTGTCGCACAATGGCACTTTTCAGAACTGCTGCATTGGTTCAGACCAAACTGAAAAAGCCTGAAAATCCGGACCAAACAAGGTCGAAGTGAAAGCCCCCTTTCAGACAAGTTGTAGACAATAGTGTTGAATTGAATGTACTGAGAATGAGTGACCTCATCATTGGTTTTAGACAGTCTGTCTCACAAAACACACACTGCTCATTAAAATGCTAAGTTTGTTTGTAGGCTAACCAAAATACTGAATAAGCCCTTAGTGGCCACAGGCAAGGACGGAAAGGACGTGAAAAAGAGTGAAAAGCACTTGCCTTCCTAAGATCCTTATGTACGTAGATAATTATTTAAACCCTTCAAAATGTGTTTCGCCCATTGTTGTTGAAAAAGAAGCTCCATGAAAGTCTCCTCTGAGATTCAAACGCTATTCGGATCATCTTGTGCCAGATCTGGTCTCGGGCTGTATGGAATAAAGTGCTTCTCCACATCATGTCATGAAGTTGCAGAGATGAAAAGCTGCTCTGCGTCAGTGTTTTATGTAACGCGTCGCCTCAGTTCTCAGTCATTCAAAATGTTAGAACTGGTTTGTCATTAAATAATAATCAATGGAGGAGAAAATGAGAAAGTGAGGGCTCTCCAGATGCTCAGATATTCATATGAACCCAGACATTTCCATCTTTAAGAGAGTCAGCCAAAGCCAGAGACTGACACCTCTATAAATTTTTATTTACTTGTTTTTTTGCAGAGGAGAGGAGAGGAGGCTGGGATTGCAGCTTTCGCTGATGTAATAAGGGCATCTCGTCCCCCAATGGTTTTACAAGACGTATCAGGAGTGTCTGACATCTACTCAACCAAATGCTTTCCACTCCTTTAGTACTTCCAGCATATCCATTAATAGAAAGAGAGTGGGAGTAGAAGGTAGTATACAAAATTAGTTTTAAAGATTTAAAAATAAGGTGCAATTGAGAACATTGCCAGTTTCTGTTTAATGGCTTCTGCTGGTAAAACAGGACTAATAAAGTCAGCAAGCTCTGAAAATCCATTATTTTAAGAACATCAGTTGCCTTAAAGTGCCATAAAATGGAAAACTTTAGTTACCTGGGCATAGCTGAGAGACAAACCATTACAATTAAACATTCTTCTCTCAGCATTGGAGAGAAAATCCAGTAAAAACATTCAGATCCAATAAAAAATATAATAATTTGTCCTCTCTATCTCTCTATACATTTAAAGGTCAATATGTTCACTTTACTGCAAAAATGTTATAATTGCACTATTGAACTTTTTTCATATTTCACTGCTGTAGATAATCATGTACTTACTTGTAAATAAGGGTTATTCCAATATTGATTTCTGAACTCTTAAAACTTTGAACATGAATAATGAATATGAACTTGTTTTCTTTGCATTATTTGAGGTCTAAAAGCTCTGCATCTTTTTTTTGTTATTTCAGCCATTTCTCATTTTCTGCAAATAAATGCTCTAAATGACGATATTTTTATTTGGAATTTGGGAGTAATGGTGTCCATAGTTTATAGAATGAAACAACAATGTTCATTTTACTCAAACATAAACCTATAAACAGCAAAATCAGAGAAACTGATTGAGAAACTGCTACATAATGCTGATTTAACTGTTTTATTCAAAAATGGGCATCCGTCATTACCTATTATCTTAAAATGCTCTATAAGCATTTACTAATTAAATATAAAATGCTCTACAGAGGGACTGTAGACAGTGGCCTGAGCAGATGCATCACCATCTGCTGGAAACTGCAACATCTGTGACTGTAAAACCCTACAGTGGGCAGTGAGAGCTGACAGCTGAAAAGATCATCAAGGTCTCTCTCCCGTCCATCACGGACTTTTCCACCACACACAGCATCCCCAAAGCCACCGGCAGAGTGGAGGACCCCACCCATACCTCACACAGACAGATGAGGGGTGTCATCTGGTGGAAAGTACCGGAGCTCTAGGGCCATCACTGCCAGCCTTCAGCTTCTTCCCACAGGGCCATTAGACTCTTCAGAGCTCAGAAACTGAACTCAACTGACCCCCACACACACACACCACACACTCTCACACAAAACACACTCTCACACAAAACACACTCTCACACAAAAGGCCATTAGACTCCTTAAAACACAGTGACTGCCTCCCCTCCCCCCTACACACACATTCACACATATCTCAAATTTGATGCACCCCCACTCAACCTCTTTCACACTTCCTCAGGCAATGTTTGCTGCTGTACTAATAAATATTATGAACTCTTCAACTAAACTAAAAATTAAATATGGACATCTGAGATTCATTTTAAACATATTAAGAGATGTAGGTAACATTACAGAACAAATAGTGTAAAACTGACAGGAAAAGAAGATGTAAATTGAAAGGAACATAAATTAGCAATTAGCAATTTCCCATTGGGAAAAGTCAGGGTACCCCCGAATTTGTTACTATTTTATCTCTATTTTATTTGTTATCTAATTTTGTCTCTAAAATTCAAAATTAGCACATCAGCTGCTGATGATTACAACACAGTTGGAGAGAGTTAGATTTTGCAGGAGCCTGGCTTAAGCCCTATTCAGATAGGATTAGAACAAAGAGAGGTGGGTCATTGTCTTGCTGCATGACCCACGTTCACTTGAGCACGCAGAGTGAAGTCCTGGTATTTTTCTTCAGTATTTGCTGGTAAATTTCAGAATGCATTATCCAATCAATGATGGCAAGCTGCCCTGGCTCAGAAGCAGCAAAGCAAAGCCAAACTGTACATTTAGAGATGAAGGTAATACAACTAAACACTTACCACTGACAGAAATGTCTTTTTAAATTCATTTGTAAAATAAAATTATGTTCTGAGGAAAAGTTGTAATGTCCAAAATCAATTCAGGTGCAACACATTACTGTGAATAATACTGTGAAGAATTTCCTCAGGTTGTACTATGCGAGTTGACATGCAAACAAATATTCCCATATTATTCCACAGTTAGTTCAGACCTTGCAATGTGATTGGCTGAGAGGTGTTTTATGAGTGACATTATTAGCCGGTAATGCACTGCAACTGAAGCTCTCCATGTATTACTCTGCCACATACAGGTAACCTAGCAATGATGCAGCGCTTACAAACCAAATACAAACCAAATATCATGGTGTTCTTATACACAGATTAAACTCAGATTAGGAGAGATTAGGAGATGTTTTAAGGAAAACAGGGCTGTAAAAGCTGTAAAATGCTGATTGTATTTATTGTAATGCTGTAATGTGTTTTACTAAGCTAATAAACACTTACAGGAGAGGAAAATGAAACTGAAACACCTGGTTTTAGAGCACAATAATTTATTGTGGTGATGGACAGTTCCGGTGGAAACAGGAGAGTTGAGGTGCACATTGAATTCTGCCGTGATTTGAGCAGCCGTGGTTTTATGTTTTTCGGATACAATCCGGGTTAGCACCTGAACATCCCTTTCAGACAGCTTCCTCTTACAGCATCCACAGTTAATCCTGTTGGATGTGAGTGGTTCTTCTTGGTGGTATTGGTGCTGAGGTTACCCTGGATACCGTGGGTCTTGATGCATCACAAAGACTTGCTGTCTTGGTCACAGATGCTCCAGCAAGACGTGCACCAACAATTTGTCCTCTTTTGAACTCTGGTATGTCACCAATAATGTTGTGTGCATTGTAATATTTGAAACCTCCCACACTAAAATGACAGGTGTTTCAGTTTCATTGTCCAACCCCTGTACTTCATAGGTAAGAAGCTTTTTCTTTACTGAAATTCCCACAGGTGCCTAAAACATTTGCACAATACTGTAGATGAAGGGTTTATTTTTTATCTGAAAAACCTGTTGTTCCACTTTTACACAAAATCATTTTTAACTAAATTTAAACTGAATTTCGAAACAACTGCAAAACTGGCCAGGTCAGACTGCCCTAGCAAGTCTAGCAGCCAAACAAGTTTGTTTTTCAGGGGAGGTGTAAAATGAGGAAACCCTCACCAGAGCAAGACTAAGGTTTGCCAGAGAACCCCTAGACCATGACCAGGACTTCTGGAACAGCATGCGCTGGAATGATGAATCAAAAGTTGGATCGTTTGGGCACAGTAACAGAATGCAAGCTTGGCATAAACCAAACACAGCATTTGAGCACAAGAACCTCAAATCAGCAGTAAAGCATGGAGGTGGAAATGTCATGGTGTCATGCTTCACTACAGCAGGACCTGATAAGCTCTTCATCAGACAATCAACAATGTTTTTTATAGTATTATATAGCTAAAATGTTTTTTTTTCAGCTATCATATATACGTGATTTTTTTTCTACCAGCTAATGTCTGTTATAGGGGCAACACTAGAGAAACAAATCAGATGTTCACAGATTTACAAAGTCAATAAGAGTTTGATTTAAACAGGCTCACAGTTGGTAAATGAGCTAAGCATTAGCACAAACACCAGGAAATGAAACAGAGCAGACATGGGTAAAGTCTGACATGAGTCGAAACCAGTAAACCAAACAGCAAAACAAATAAGCCAAAAACAAAATAAAAAAGATAGATTCAGAGTCTCATACATGATGGATACAAACAACTGGACTGGCAATACCTGTAAAGAAATAGTGATACAAATAGGGTTTAAATACAAACAAGTTAATCAATTACAGGTGCAGTGAATCAGTATTCAGGTGAGCCAGATCAGAAAAGCTATTTGAAATGATCTAATTGAAAATATCTAATTGCAGTTATTTTAGCCACAGGGGGAAATGTCTTTTATATTAACATAGACTTTTTTTACATACAATTATACAGCTCTGGAAAAAATTAAAAGAGCACTTTAGTTTCTAAATCAGTTTATCTAATTTTGCTATTTATAGGTTTATGTTTGAGTAAAATGAACACTGTTGTTTTATTCTATAAACTACAGACAACATTTCTCCCAAAATCCAAATAAAATATTGTCATATAGAGCATTTATTTGCAGAAAATGAGAAATAACAAAAAAAAAGATGCAGAACTTTTAGACCTCAAATAATGCAAAGAAAACATATTGCTAAAGTCATAACCGTTCAGAAATCAATTAATATTTGGTGGAATAACCCTGGTGGTTTTTAATCACAGTTTTTTTATGCATCTTGGCATCATGTTCTCCTCCACCAGTCTTACACACTGCTTTTGGATAACTTTATGCTGCTTTACTCCTGATGCAAAAATTCAAGCAGTTCAGTTTGGTTTGATGGCTTGTGATCATCCATCTTCCTCTTGGTTATATTCCAGAGGTTTTCAATTTATTAACTATTATTTTTTCCCAGAGCTGTATTTCCAGTCATTACAGTTTACGTCCATTTTTCAGTGTTATTAAAACAAAAAACAATGTCCATATAGTTGCAGTCCAATGAAAAACTTGTCCCTCCAAAACTTTACAGCAACTTTGTAAGAGAAATATAATTTTTTCTTAGCTTTCAATGAAGGTCAATGTAAAAATAGTGTTTCTATTGGTCCATTCGTTAGGACATTTTAACACAGTGTACAGAACAGTGGGAACAGGGGAATTCAAATTACGTAGTAAACCAAAAATCAACAAAAATGGAGATGCTTGTTTTTCATTGGAGAGCTACAACATGTTTAAAAACTTTTTTCTCATGAATGTATATCAAAGTATGAATATCAAACCCACACATAATCAATACTGAGAACTTTGTCTGCACTGCACTGTCCAGTCTGTTTATTGTGTCTACAATGTTTATTGTGTCATAATTATTGTAGTGATGTTTTATATTGCAGCATGATCCCACAGGGAACAATGTTGACTATGATTTATTTCCTCATTTAAAAAAACATGTCCTTACAGTTCTAGCTCCACTTCTCAGAGGAAGGTCTGACCTTCACAGAATTATTCTAATAACATTCTTAAAGTCTAGACTCTCAAAACTACATACTATGCATATTACTAATTGTAGTTTTGGGATTATTTAAAGCAATTAAAACTGCTATAAAATAATGAGGTCTTAAGGTAGGCCTGTCCCAATAATTATGTTTTGTCTATTGAACTTTGCAAAGTATTGCCAACTGTTGAGTTTTTTACTGCCAGAGATTCAAGTCCAGTAGAAAAAAACAACACAGAATATCCCTTGTAAAAGAAAAGGGTATTAAGTATATTTTTAAAAGTACACTTAACATGCAAAAGTACGTACTTTAAAGTTAAAATATGTACTTAAATGCATACTAAATGTACTAGTTTAGAACAATTTATGGCAACTTAAGTATATTTCAGTTGTAATAAAGCTATATTTAAATACAAAATAAAAGCATTAGGTTGTGTTTTTGAGAGTTTTTTGTACAACTTCTGCAAACATAAATAGATTTATGTTTGTGTTTTTTTAAACCTCATTTTACTACGCTTGAAGTATATTTTAAATGCACTACTTTGTGTATTGATGCACATATTGTTAATGCTACTATTACTTAATGATACTGGGAAAAAATACATGAAAGTGCACTTTAAGCAGTATTTAATGCCACTATATATTTTTAATATAATAACAGTCATAGTAATATACAATAATATACACGCACTTTAATTCCACTTAATTAAACTGTAAACTTTAAAGCTCACCTTCCGTCGTTTTTTCTTTCATTTTAAAATGTCTAGTTGTGGTCTCTAGTATGAATGAATGACATGTGAGCCGTTTTTGTAAAAAAAAAGTGCTCAGGTGTCTCTGTATAGCTCTTTTTTAATGGACTGTTTTAGGGGTGTGTCCAAAATGACCGGATTCCAGCTTTGCTCATGAATATTCATACATGCAAACAGCATGCAAATATCTCTCCTCTGATTGGCTAGGAGCACTGCGACGCCCCTCCGCCGCTCTGCCGCTCACTGCCTCCCACCTCCTAACTGATGAGCGGTGATGTTGCGTCGCTTCAGCTCCGCCTCTGGGAGTTTCTCGAGCCAAGGTGGGCTGGTCTGTGAGTTTCTGCCTACGTAGGCAGAAAGATAATTCAAAATTCACCCGTTTTTCGGAGGGGGGGAGGGGGGATTTCTTTGCTTAGCTCCTGCAGACAATGGGGGCTGCAAAACAGTTTAATGTGCAGGTGTACACATTCAACTCGGAGAGACCTGCTGTATTCCACAAAAAACAAGAAAAATCGGATTTTCGCGGAAGGTGAGCTTTAATGACTTACGCACCCATTCATTTTACCAGCCTTAAGCTATATACCATATACCTTATTTGCACTACTGTTATTTACTATTTTTACTGTCATTCCATCTCAATCACCATCAATATTGCACTATTGTCTTACGTATGTTTATTGTGTCTTGCTGTATTGAACATATAGTGTCTCCCACTCTTTTATATTATAATTATATATCTATTTTTTACTTATTTACTTATATTTATATATCTATTCCTCCCCCACACCACTGCACCTTGTTTTTGTCTCATGTATGTCTATTGTGTCTCTGCTGTATTGTACACATAGTGTCTCCCATTCTCCTTTATTATATCTATTATCTGTACTTGCTGTAAAATTGGGAAGGAGAGTAACGTAATTTCAATTCTCTGTATGTCCTGTGCATATGCAGTATTGACAATAAAACTAGTTGACTTGACTTGACTTATGTTTAAACATTTAAATAATCTAATAATCTATATTATTGCTAATTGTTTTGTAGGACGATATGGTGTTCAAACAAACAATAGTTATCATATCAGGAATACCTTAAAGCAAATAAGGTAAAAAAAAAAAAAAAAAAAGTTCAACTATTATAAGGAGCTTGATGTAGTCTATACTGTATGCACATTATTTCAGCAAAAAAAGTAGATTTTTTAGTTGTGAGGGACATTATAGAATTTTAGGGACAGGAAAACAGAGTCTGATTGTATTTTATCTGAGCCACAGTCCAGTGTAGAAAATTGGAATCGACAACTGAGAGGAAAAAAAGCTTGCAAATTAGACAGCAAGCACGACAGTTTCATTTCCAACCTCCAGAAGTGCAGTAATAAAGTCCCTGTGAGCTCTCCTCATGACAGCTCTTTGATTCTCAGCTTCAAACTGGTTTTGTGGGGCACTGTCTATCTCAACAAGCAACGTTTTCTTTTATGTCGATTTCTGTTGGCGTGCCTTTGATATTCCGCCGATAACCTTTAGCTGAAATACATCTATGGCCCTGTCTTGCTGATATATCACCCTTGGAGAGAATAATAACACTACCAGAATCTCAACTCGGAGTCTTAAGGTGTTTCAGAGCTCCAAATCAAGGTCAGGTCAAATCAGCTAAACTTTGCTGGCATATGAAAATGATCTTTTCAGGGACACACAGGCATCCAGTCTCTCTATGGTCTGTACATTTGGTTGCAGTGCAGGTTTCATAACTGACACACATGCTACTGTAGATACAGTCAGATCTGTGAGTATTTTTTTACATTTATAGTTTTTGTCGTTTTGCCTCAGTGCACCATCTCAGTGGATTGAAAATCAAGCAATCAAGATCAAAATCAAGGTTCAAGAGGTTTGCTCGTACACAGTGGAGCACAATTAAGTTCCTCCAGGACCATGGTGCAACATAGAGCAACACAGCACTCCACAGGTCCTCATAAAGCGCAAACATAGAGCAAAGAAACAGTACAAAAAATGTGATGAATGTACAGCTCTGGAAAAAATGATGAGTTTCTGTAGTTTTACCAAAAAGAAAACCGCTGGAATATAATGAAGAGGAAGATGGATGATCACAAACCATCAAACCAAGCTGAACTGCTTGAATTTTTGCACCAGGAGTAAAGCAGCATAAAGTTATCCAAAAGCAGTGTGTAAGACTGGTGGAGGAGAACATGATGCCAAGATGCATGAAAACTCTTAAAACTTTATGAATATAAACTTGTGTTCTTTAGATTATATCTATTGCATTAAGTTTCATGTGCAGCATGTGTATGCAACTCAGAGAGACCTATAGTATTTCAAAAAGAACAAGACAAAATGGATTTTCAAGGATTCAAGGTTCAAGGATTCAAGGAGACTTTATTGTCATTCGCATCACATTTGGTATTGGTTATTCGGTCTCTTTCCAGCTTCTGCCAGAGTGTCTGTATGTTAGTTTGTAAAGAATGAACCAGCAGTCTTTGTAGGACTGTTAGAACTAAAGGTCGGAAAGCAGGTCGCAGTTCTCGCGAGCGTTGGTCGCGGCCGCCTCAGAAAACTTGCAGAGTCTGGTTTGAGCTCAGAGGAGCTCCAGCACAGACATGAGAGCACCGCTATTCCTCATATTACACCTCAATGGAGTGCTGCAGTGAGTTTCAAGCTGTAATGTTACTTCTTTAAAAAGATCAAAAATCAAGAAAATCCTACCTAGTGAAACCAGTGAATATTTTTTTCAGTACATGATGCATACATTATGACAAACAGGGAACCCTATCGTTTATAAACATAGCACTGACCTACTGCTGAACTGAAGTGTTTTTGAGAAATCTAGAGGTGTGATTATCAAGAAAAATAAATTCGCCTGGTGCTGCTCATGTATTCTGTCACAGTAATAAACCATGTAATAAACTATCATCAAAATCCCTATACTTTAGTAATATACACTCTAATCTAACTATTACTGAAAAGAAAACTCTTGTGTGAATTGATTTGAAGTCTGTACATTTAAATAAGGTAAATAATTTAAAAAAGGTACAATTTTTATCAAAACATGATCAATTCCATGAAGATTTACAAATTATGAAAGTATTTATCTTAAATTATGACATTTGTGAGCAGCTGAAATAAAGAAAAGTAGTAGCATGTGGCTGTCTCCTAATATAACTGTGTTATAACAAGTGAAAGGGGAACTGACAAATACAGAGAGAAAAAAAACACACCAAAATAGGCTGGAGATCGAAGGGTTAAACCACATTGACTTTCAGTGTCCAGTTTAGACAGTCTAAAGCCGGTTACTAGCAGAAACTGGATTTAGCTGGACTTTTCAGTAGCAGACTTTAGCTTGCTTCTAAATCCTCTTTTAGAATTTAGTCTGTTACTTGTAAAAGAAGTATATATATTTTTAAAGTATATTTAACATGGAAAAGTACATACTTTTAAAAATTAAAATATCTACTTAAATAGATACTCAATGTACTATTTTGGAACAACTTATGGCAACTTAAGTATATTTCAGTTGTAATTAAGCTATATTTAAATATTCATAAAAACATTAAATTGTGTTTTTGAGTGCTTTTTTCGTACAAATTCTGCAAACTTAGATAGTAGATTTAAGTATGTGCTTTTTTAAACACCTTTATATATATATACATACACTTAAAGTATATTGTAAATGGTAAATGTACTGCTTTGCATATTGATGCACATATTGTATACACTTTAATGACACTGGGAAAAAAATACACTAAAGTGCACTTTAAGCAGTATTTAATGCCACTACATATATTTTCTATCAACACAATGTACAATTTAGAGCATAATGCTTAAAAATACATTTAATGTAAATACAGAGAAAGTATATTTAATGTGAACTTTAATTTTTTAATTCATTTGAACATACTTTTAATGCTCTTAAGTGTACTTCCTTTTCACAAGGGCTATCAGCAAAGTTATAGCCTATAAAAACTGTGTTGCATAATAATACAGTGACAAATTTCTGAGGTTGTTAACATGAGGTGTAGAGTCTGAGTTCTGCACAGGACAGAAAATGCAATTAAGAGCAAATCCACAGTGAAAACCAAGTCAAACTTCACTGGTCTTAGAGCCAAGCACACTCAGTCAAATGAACTAATGAAGCATTCATGCATTGGAGTTTGGGTATTGACTGACACTGAACCAGCCATTAAGGGGACCCTCAACTTCTGCCAGCCAGGAGAAAATGACAGGGTCATAGAATCCTCCTCCACTCTCAGCCCCCTCTCTGCTCCACATGGAGTATAATGAGGCCTCCACTGCTGCTCTATAGTTGGGCCCCAACATAGCTTTGCATGAATTCTGTGTGGAGTGTGTCGTATAATGCGTTCTCGAGCAGGTTGGAGGATCATGTTTTACATTTAACTTCGGTGCCCTCATTTTAACTTTGATGCCCAAGACTTGTTGCATCATAAATGAGAAATGTTGACTTTATGGCATGCCACTTTTTCTGAGTTCTTGCAGTTTTCATATATTCAGTTACATGAATGAAAACTGCCATGTTTAGGTGTAACTGGTACATGTGACTGGAATGATTAATTAACTAACTCAATCATTATTTGCCATATAGCAAAAAAAATTACAATATAAACTATGGTAATACTATTGTCATTACTATTGTCACTGTTGTTCAGTCAGTCCTTCTGTCAACAAGAGAGAGGACGTGGAGGCGGATGCAATTGTGAGTAATATTGAACATAATGAACCAGAAATAAACCAAAGAAATAGGATGATTAAACAAACAGGACTGACTAACGAAAACAAGAAATAAAATGAGACACGGAACGAGCAACCTAACTGACGAGAAAATGTACAAGAACTGACACTGAACACTGAAACAAAGGGACTATATACACACATAAAAGGACAGGAAAGACCAGGGGACAAGTAACAAGGGGGCGGAGCTACAAATGAATGCAGGTAAAAACATCATAAGGAACACACAAGGCCACGTGCAGGGGAAAGGTAAATAAATAAACAGGAGGGCAGGAAAAACACAGAGACAGACAGGGGAGACACAGAACAAGACGAGACATGATAAATACAGTATAAATGTGTAAAAATGATGATCTCATGCTCCCTGAACCCTGAACTCTTTTACAATTCCAGCTCCATGAATCCTGACATTGTCATCATAGGAAATTGCCGTGCCATCAGGGAAGAAAAAATCCATTGATGGAATAACCTGGTCTATATTCAGTATATTCAGGTAGTCAGCTGACCTCATTCTTTCAGCACATACTGTTGCTGAACCTAAACCTGCAGACCAACTGCAGCATCAATCAACCCCACATCATTTACTTACTTACATCCAGGTGGAGAATTTATTTTTGGGCCAGGCAGTGCGTATACCCTGAAGAGTACAGGCAACAGGAACCACTTGGGGACAGGTAATAAGGGTCAGATGCATATTGATTCAACATTGATTCAACCTAATGATTTTATATGTATTATTTGTATTAAACTATAATACTTTTGTATTCTATTCTTATAGCTTGTACTGTGTTCTTGTTGTGTAGAGTAGAAACGGGGACATTTGAAAAACAATAGTTTATATTATTTATAATTATTTGAGGGGATAACCTTCCATCTAAAATCATTGTGAGTGTAGATTTAGAGCCACAATCTTTCAAAACCTTTAAATGAACATGGATTCAGAATTTCATTGTTTGATTCAGAGTCAGAATTCCAACATTAACCAATGCCTATGATGCAATGTTAATTGAAGGTTGTTTGTTTTAAGCTTGTTTTTCGATCATTAACATTAAAATATGTTTTATATGGTATTGCAACCAATAAATGAACATTTGATCAATGTTCTTTTTATCAGGAAAGAAAGCAGGGATGGGGTTATGGTCTGGCCTCACTGTGGCTCTTAAGATAGCAGTTAGGCCTTTTTCCCTGAGGGGTAACAGTCAGGCAAAGTGGACGAGGGCATGGTTCTGGAGAGCGTGCTGGGTTTTCAGAGCAACAAAAACACTACACCACGTAGGCCAATGGTACTCCAGACCCAGAACTGAGAACTAATGATGTAGGACTGCTCTGCACAGCTACAGTTCTGGTGAAGGTTGTGCCTGTAGCCAGCTTTTTGAAGTTTTGTTAGTAGTCTGGAGTTGGCCGTCTGAGACACGAGCTGAAGCAGCAAAGACCCAGACAAGTTAGGAAAGTACAGAAAGAAGGAAAAGGGAAGAGATTAATTAAATGCAGAATTGAGCGGTTCCTTGGAGAGATGCTAACGAGGATCCACGTAGGTTGACTCGCCCCGGGCTTCCACCCCTTGAGAAAACCTTGGATGGTGAGTGAATAATGTAATTCAAACTCTCAATAGCAAAACAGTACAGTACAGTATTTCTGACAAAAAAAAATGTTGGCAGCTTATAAGACAATGATGCATTGCTTAAAGAACCTGAATGTAAGCTGTTTTCAGGTTCTGGGGCAATCAATACAATTGCTCATGATGTCTGGTGATTATTCTTCCTCTGTGCCACTCCTCCATGCTCAGACTTTCAAATATCGCTTCGTCAGGGTCAGGTTGTTAAGAGGCTATTCAGACTGCTGCAACAAATGTGCTTGTCCAACAGACATTCAAGCTCATAAAACAGACCCAAGAGCGACATACCAGATCAAATATGTGGGATTCCAAGCTCAATTTCTCCGATAGCTTAAGAAAAGCAGGGACACTCATACCTTCCAGCACTGCTCCAGCTTCCCTTTGTTCAAAGCAAGTCATTGAGGCTCATGGTCACCATCAGGCCTAGCCAATGAGAGGTGAGGGAGAGGACAATGCAAACTTGAATGAAGTCAGAACACACAATCCACACTGCG
The DNA here is from genome assembly GCF_023375975.1 of Astyanax mexicanus. Classification (NCBI taxonomy): domain Eukaryota; kingdom Metazoa; phylum Chordata; class Actinopteri; order Characiformes; family Acestrorhamphidae; genus Astyanax; species Astyanax mexicanus. The sequence goes on from NC_064425.1 coordinate 5,532,504, forward strand.
CTCCTAAAGTGTTCTATCTGTTCACCTCAATATTAACAGCTAAAAATGTAAATTAGAAGAGAATAATAAAAAAGAGCTGGTCAGAGTCTTTGATCTTATTTCATTGTAATTGTACATTAATTATAAAAGCTGCATATTGCATATTCAGACGTGCCTGCAGCAATATTGGTTTATAGACTATAGGGCCGTGCCTAGAAACACTGCAGATGTATTGCAGGGCTGAACTTGCAGTGCGAAGTCCCATTAATAATATATGAGTATTAATATACAGAATAGGGTTGTCACATTTTCTGTACCAATAAGTTTACCTCAAACAGGGTTTGGACAATGAAACTGAAACATCTGTCATTTTAGTGTGGGACGTTTTGTGGTTAAATTGGATCAGCCTGGTGGCCAATCTTCATTAATTGCACATTGCACCAGTAAGAGCAGAGTGTGAAGGTTCAATTAGCAGGGTAAGAGCACAGTTTTGCTTAAAATATTTCAATGCACACAACATTATGGGTGACATACCAGAGTTCAAAAGAGGACAAATTGTTGGTGGACGTCTTGCTGGCGCATCTGTGACCCAGACAGCAAGTCTTTGTGATGCATCAAGAGCCACGGTATCCAGGGTAATGTCAGCATACCACCAAGAAGACCAACCACATCCAACAGGATTAACTGTGGATGCTGTAAGAAGAAGCTGTCTGAAAGGGATGTTCGGGTGCTAACCCGGATTGTATCCAAAAAAACATAAAACCACGGCTGATCAAATCACGCAGAATTCAATGTGCAGCTCAACTCTCCTGTTTCCACCAGAACTGGATGCGTCCAGATTGCTGCAAAACTCCATTAAGTTATTTCAGATAAGTAAGTGATTGTTATAAGGGTGTGGTCTAATTACTGTACATTTATGGCATTTAGCTGACACTCTTTTTCAGAGCAACTTACAGTACAGGGTTATTCCTGTTACAGAGTTGAGCCAGTGTAGTGTTAGGAGTCTTGCCCAAGGACTACACTTATTGGTGTAGAGCATTATAGTCACCCAGATTGGGAATTAAACCCAAGTCTCCCACATGATGTGGTAGCTCACTGGCATGCAGTGGTGCAGTGGGACCACTTGCATGTTGTTGGTGGGGTCTTGACACAAGAGGATAAGGAATGTAAAGAGGATAAAGAATGTAAAGAGGCTAAAAGTGCTTCCCCTGCTGCCCTAAAAAAAAGTCTCTCAGAGGCTATTTTTAGGTAGTACCTCTTAGTAAGAGATTGTTGACTGCTAGACATGCCTCTACAGTGCACTAGAAGAAATTTTGCCCAGTTGACCAGTCTTCTTAAGAGGAAATGCATTGTATATTTTTGGGTTTGTTTGGGTTAAAACTGAAATATTCAATTCTGTCAAAACACCATTTAAAAATGAATTACACTTTGGGAGTGAAAAACATCTCTCAGCGCTCTCTTGAGTGATGAATCTAGGTTCTGTTTGGAATCTAACAACAGTCAGATTCGAATACGGAGGCCTCGTGCTGCTCGTGCTTCAATCCACCCTTTGCTGTGGTTCCAGATATTTAAAAAAATGCCTAATGAAAAAGCAAAAAGCCACATACAGTAGATACAAGTTGAACAGTGAAGATACCATGCAGTTAAAAACAACTAAAGAGCAACAATATTTATCACTTCTGTAATTCACATGTAGACACCACTGTCCACCAGAGTTACAACACATGTAATAATACACAATGTATATACAGCTCTAGAAAAAAATAAGAGAATTGAATTGAATTTTTGCATTAGGAGTGGCATAAAGTTATCAAAAAGCAGTGTGTAAGACTGGTGGAGTAGAACATGCCAAGATGCATGAACACTGTGATTAAAACCAGGGTTTTTCCACCAAATATTAATTTTTTAACCTTATGAATATGAACATGTTTTCTTTGCATTATTTGAGCCATTTCTCATTTTCTGCAAATAAATGTTCTAAATGACACTATTTTTATTTGGAATTTGGGAGAAATGTTGTCTGTAGTTTCTAGAACAAAAAAACAAGGTTCATTTTACTCAAACATAAACCTATAAATAGCAAAATAAGAGAAACTGCTTTAAAAACTAAAGTGGTCTCTTAATTTTTTCAGAGTTGTACATCTGGATTACTAAAGACAGACTGGTTTGATTTCTGAATAGATTTAAAGCAAGCAGAATATTTCATGCTCATCATCACAGTTCGAAACATGCTCATAATCTCTCAGTGCTCTTTGATCAGTCATAATGTAGGTCAGTAATCTGATAGATCCGGCTGTGAAAGTATTGAATGTATTTTATCAACTTCGTCGTATAACCAGCCATAAAATACAATAAAAGCATATATCTTTTATCTTCTTTGCTGATATTGAGGTGTTTCGTTTCACAGGTGTTTTACACTTTTTGCAGTATAATATTCCCAAAGTAGCACAAGCAGGTTTTTCAGGGTTTTTTTAACAGTCCTTTTTTTCTGTAGACCGTGTACAATGCGGATAACCACAGAGTGCGCTGAGTCATGGGAATCAGTTGGAAGCAGAGGTTTGGTTGCACCAGAAACAAAGAATTCTTCGGAAACAAGATGAAACTCTTGCTACAAACTTTTGCTTGTTAGGGTATACCCATGCGTAAAGTGGGAAATTATCTTAAAACAAAATTTGCACAGAATAAATCAAATAAATACATTACAGTATAATAACAATACTAGGCAGCATATTGCTGCTGTCACAAAAAAAAAACTGTATCTCCAGAAAGTCACATTTACAGGAGAAGAACAAAAACCAAATTTGTTGAAGTTGAAGCTAATATAAAATAAATATTTCAAGACATTTTGCAGTATTTTTATTAGTAAATTCATAATGCATAACAGATGTTGTACAACTGTGATGTTACCATTCTATAAAAGCTTATAGTGACATGCTTAAGAGCTAACAAAGGAGTCCCCAGCATGCTCTCCGGTTGCCTCTTTTCTATTGCCTCTTTCTATTGGGATTATTTAGGGGGCTTTATGTTGTTGGGGCGGGTGTGGTAGGTTAATCGGTGTTTTAAGTATTTGGTTAGGTAAACAGGATTCAGTTGTAGAGGTTCCTCTGGTGCAGCATTATTCACACTCTTGGTGTTGGGTTGGATGGTGAGCCATTACAATGAGGAGAGAAACTACTACTTTTTTCAGTCCTGGTCCTTGTTACACCCTTCCTTGCACATTGAACTTTCCCTTGATTCATTACATCTGATTAAATTTTTTAATTTTATTGCTTATTAACAAGTCCTTTTAGATGTGCACAGGGTGTCAAAGGTGGAAAACCACTAAAAGGAGCAGGGCAAGGTGTCACCAGGACTATAGGACTGAGGAACCTATTTTCATGAGTCATGAGAATCACTTGGAATCGAGATTTGGTTTCACCTGAAACTTAAATTTCATCAGAAGTGAGATGACACTCTTGCTGCAAACCTTTGCTTGTAAGTTGACACCCATGCAAATAGGCAGTCAAGTGAGTCTAATACTACAGTAGGTGTCAAATATTCTGTCTTTAAATGTCTTTGAAATTTACTTCAACACAAAATAAGAAATAGTTTAACAAAGATTTATGTCTGTTGTGTATTCCAGGTTAATGTTAATCTAGTGTTCATGCAGGGCTGGTTGTTTAGCAGCATGTCCTGCTTAAATATACACCACAAGACCAGTTGCAGTTGGTTTAACCCCTTAACATGCCTTTACCCATATAAGGGCTACAAATGTAGGTGAGGCAAAACCCTTTTTCTCTGCAGTAAAATACCTTATTTACATTCTGAAAATTAGAGAAAATTTAGATACTTGGAGAAGCTCCCTGTTCACTCTCTACTCCACTTAATAATTCCAGATCAGTAACATGAATCAACCCTGAATTCCTAAATTTAAAAACATGCATAAAAATCAGACAACCATAACGAAACAAAATGTTTGGGAGGACATTAAAATGTTTGATTTGTACTGACAAAATCATCCATTAAAAAAATCAGTTTTGTAATTATTATATTTTAACTGTTGCAAACACACTTCAAAATGTATTATTAATAAGTTTTTTTTATCAAACATGAAATAATTTTAAGTGATGCTTGAATAGAATTCCTCAACATTTTGGCATGCAATACCATTGACAAAAATGCTGGTCTGTTAAGGGGTTAAGCTGGTCTTTAATGTTGAAGATGGATAAGGAATTCACCCATGTGAAATCACTTCTTATACTGGTATAACCAACCCAAAAGTTCAAGCAGAAATCACAAACTTAACTGCTGGGGAGACAAAACTAGAGAGTGCAAAACCAGAACACCTGATGTCTTCCCCCAAACTATGAAATTGCTCTCATCTCTCTTAAGTCTGTTAGAATTGTTAGCATTGTTAGCATTGCTAGCACTGTTTGTGATATCACTTTGCATATCCAAACACATGAAAACATTTCCGCAGATAGAAGTTGGACAGTACTGTGAGCATGACTGATGTAATGCTACACACATAGATGGAAGTCATAATAAACTGTATAACACTATACTGCTTTTACTTCTGCTGATGTGCAGCTTTCAGAAAAAGTAGCATTAATCACCAACTGTTCTCTATACACACATTCCGTACACATGAGTGTTGTGTGACAGACCACGTTTACAAATGTACTCTGTATTAGGTAGGCCTCACTTAATGGTGCTTGAATTCTCTTCACTTCTCTGACCGAACATGCTGGGTCAGCCAGCTCATTAGTGTGTGACTCACTCCAAGGGAGTGAGAGCTTCTCTGTGAGAGCCCTTTGTGGTTCAGTGATAACGCCATAGGTAGACCTAATCCATGGCCTTGGTTTCGTTCAATTTGTACCTACTGCACACACAATGTCTGACCAAAAGGGAAGTGAGGTCAACTGACCTTGTTTGTATGTCCGTATCAAAATGTATATAGCATATAAAAACATTTAGTTTATTCATTTAACATTTAATCTATATTAAAAATAATACAGTACAAGTACTAGTTGATTTGTTCCTGTATTTCAACTTATGGTAGTGGGCTGACACCCATTGTTTCTTTGATTCTTTGGAGTTTCGTCCTCAGCTGAGATTATTCTAATAAACATATCTTTTGGAAATTTCATTTGTGACTTTTAATATGTGCAATTTTGTTAATGATTAACATAAATTACTTTTGTACTCATTAGAAATCAAAAGAATTCAAAATTCAAAAAAACTTTTTAAAAGAGTGAACAGATAGTCTGTAGAAGTGATATAGAAGCTAAATACTAAAACTTAGAGAAGACCTCATCCATCCATCCAATAAATATAAAAGTAAATTCAAAGCAAAATGGGTTATATATTGAAAATTTGCTATTTGACCCTTAATAATTGTCAAGTTCCAATGAATAACCATATATCAATCAGAGATTCTGTTTTAATTGTTGATTTATTTATATTAGTATGCATACATATAGAATAAAAATAGTTACAATAGTAAAGAGAATAACTGATTTCTCCCAAAAAGGAGAAATGGTGGATATTTAGTTATAGTGTAAGCGCTGAGTTGTAGTCTTTTGGGTATAGAAAGAGAGACATCAGCTGTGTTGTTTGAAACCAAGTTGCACAAAGCTCACATCTCCACCATTACCACCTATTTGCACGCTAGGCGTGTCTCTCTCCACTTACCATCAGTAGTGTTGTCATTCCCCCAGGCTACCTTACCTTGTTCGTTTGTGTACACTCCACATTCTGGTTAACTGCTCAGCTCCAGTGTCTTCAGGCTCTCAAAAGAAAACAGTATACAGGTTGTAATGCCACTGATGTCAAAGGTTACTTCCAAACAATAACCCTCCAAAAATAGTGAACAGGTTTCAGGTTTTCATAGCTTTCTGATAACATTCAACATTCAAAGTCATTGTCTTCTTCTTAACACTCACCATCTTGCATTTAGGCATATACAGTACTAGTCACAAGTTTGGACACATCTTAAATTCAGTGTTTTTTCCTTATTTTATTTTATTCTGTATTGTAAATTAGTACTGAATCATCCAAACTATGACGAAAACATATGGAATTATTTAATACACAAGAAAGTCTTAAACAAACCAGAATATGTTTTATATTTTAGATTCTCAAAAATAGCCACATCTCGCTTAGATGACAGCTTTGTACATCTTGCCATTTTCTCAATCAGCTGGCTTTCAGTTAACAGATTTGTCAAGAGTCAATTACTTGAATTTCTTGGAAGCTTAATGTGTTTATTCATGTGTTTGTGTAGAGTATCAGTTGTATGTAAAGAGTAAAGAAAAAACGTAAAGAAAAAAAATACTTAATGAAATAAAGGTCAGTCAAAAATGTCAATTGGAAAAATTGTAACAACTATACAAAAATTATCAAGGACCACAGAGATCAGCGAAAAACAGTAGATAATTCATCCTGTAATTTTTTTAGAGGACGTCTGAGAAAAACATGTATATAGTCGTTCCGGACGGGACCCCTGTGAAAACTAATCCCGTTCAGATAGGGCACAAGACCAAGTTACCAGACTTAGAAATCAGAAGTTAACAGCACCTCAGATAAGAGCCCACCTAAATGCTTCACAGAGGATTTTGGTTTGTTTGACGCTTTTAAATGTACTACATGATTTCTTTACTACATTGTTCCTTCATAGTCTGTATAGTCATAATAGGAGAAAAAAAGAAAAATAAAAAAGCATTGAAGGAGAAGGTATATCCAAATTTTTGACTGGTACTGTATTACATTAAAATAGCATTAGTTAGCTAAATTACAACAACAAAACGGAGCCCATAAAAAGATACATGGTGTATTCTTTTAACGTAAAAAAGGGGGTGGGCACAACATACTAAGTGGTGAGTACCACATACTAAGTGGTGAGCACCAGATAGTAAGTGGTGCGCACCAGATACTAAGTGGTAATCTAACAATAACTACTTTATTTCCATGTGGAATGTCTTAGCTAGGTATCTATGAGCCCCGAGCTAAGGAATCATTTTGTAGAAAATGATTTTGGGCACAAACACACACACGCCTACTTTCACCCAAGCCTACCATATATTGCACAGAGAGCAATGCATGCCTTCTAAGCTAAATTAACTTAGCCAGAGTTAGATTAGCTGGCTCTTTGCAATAGCAGCCTACATAGCAATTGGCTACTAGCTAAATAAATATGGTTTTGAAATTGTATCAGTCTGTGAAGACATGTACAGATCAGTGCATATACTATCTGGTGCTCACCACTTACTTTCTGGTGCTCATCACTTACTATCTGGTGCTCACCACTTTTTCACTTAAAAATATACACCAGTTCCCTACAGGGGCTCCTTACAATAAAGCCCCTCGACAGCAGAAACCGCTGTGATTGACGGGCAGGTCAGGGCGGGGCGTGGGCGGGGCTTCGGAGCTCTATAGGCGCGCGCGCGTTCAGAGGTGCGAACGATCCGCACGCTCACAGCTGCTGCAGGAGAGGAGAGAGGCGCACGTGCCCAACGGCTCCTGAAGTTTGAATTTGCTGACGCACGCGCTGCGAGTTTAGCGACCGTTACTGCTAGCTAACTAGGTTAGCTGGTTTTCCCGTTGAGAGAAACCCCTCTGGAAAACCGTGATTTTCTCACATTTCTGGCTTTTTCACACAAGAAAGGGGTCGCTGACTCTGTTTTCTAGTGAAGGATGCGTTTTCTGGGGTTTTCTGAGACTGCTCTGCTCATCATATCCCTGCTGGAGACAGGTAACTATCCTAACCTAAACTTAACTTAACTAAGTTAGCTAACCACCCTTCAGACTATTAGTCACTTTATCTGTTTTTCTATTTCGTTGAGCTCTTCTGCTGCTGCTTTTGTGTGTGCTAGCTGGCTTTCCTCCTCACAGCAGACTGTAACACAACACTGAACAGATAGCAGGGGGTCGGGGGGACTCCTGACTAAACTCTGTTTAATGATAAACCTCCTTAAACTGCTTCAGGATAGGGAAAAAAACTAGCCTTAAATGGCTTGGACTGTTAGCTTAGCTCTGATATTTGTGTTGAGTTGTTTAGGTATGTTTACTGAAGTGGGTTTCATGTAAGTAAAAAGAAGAAAAAATCTTAAGATAAATGAAGAAGGCTTTAGGAGAAGAAATATTTAACTACCTATCTTGCATAGGTGTGTAGATAACATTAACCCTTTCAGACCCAGCATCTATTACAATATTTGTTTTTTATTTATGTTTTAAAGTTTTGTTGAACATAGCACTATTCAAGAGCTGTTGCCCATCTGAATAGACCATGAACCAGCCATTTAACAAGTTTATAAACCGATAAATGTAGCTTGGCCCCGCCCACATTTTTACTATTTTAATGTGATTTAGAATACCTTTTAGTCATGTTTTTACTCTTTAGGTATGTTTATGAAGTAAAAACGTCGATATGAAATCTAAAATATTACACACAGGGTTCCAATGATAAATAACACTTTTAAATAGTTTAGTTAATTGTATTATTTGCTATATAGGTTTTATAGCAGAGTAATACAACACAAAAGCTTAGGGCATGAACAGCTGCATAGAAGAGGAGCTGTTGGTTGAAGTTTGCACCTGTTGTATTTGGCTGTAATTGTGAAGCGGGCATTTTCAGATAACTCTTTTTAGGAAAGAGAGAAGGAGGCGGTGGGTATACTGAGATTTTTGGTCAATTCTCAGATTTAAAATGTTAAAATGTGTAGTAAAAATGCACCGATATGTCTGTATTTACTGTAGATGAGAAGTGTAGCTTTTAGATTGTGTTTTGATAAAAGTAAGCATTGTAAGCCTCCTCATAATTGGATTTTAAGTATTATCCACTTCATTTTGGTTATAAACTATATTTTGGTTATAACTATATTTTATAAGCCCTGGTCATATACACAGATTGGCTATTGCTAGAGGTTTGCAGATTTTGTTTTCTGAAAGGTTTAGTTCAAACAAGCCAGTTCTATTTATTGTTCTATATCTACAATAATAGGCAGTTGGCACATCTGGAGGAAAATAGGCTTAATTTATCCATAAAGTTAGATGATCATATTGGTATTGCGTATGAACTGTTGGTTGTGTGCTGTAGAATGATTTGTGTATTTAACTTGTATTGAATGCCTAAGTTAAAATGTAAATATGTGTGTGTCAGTGAAAGAGAGAGAGAGACAGAAAGGCAGACACAGAAAGATAGAGGGGGGTTGGGTAGAAGAAGAAGAAGAAAGGCGTTGGTTTCCCTCCCTCAGGCTTGAATGTGGATCTAGTTTTCCTCAGGTGAAGCAGTTCAAGCTGAGTGTATTGATGCAAAACTCAGCTCCACGCTGTCTGCATTATCATGATAACTATCATTATAATCATCACAATTATCCTCATTGTAGAATATTAAGCTGCTCCACATTATGCAGACCCTCTGAGAAATTGTATCAGGAGCTCACAGAACCCCACAGAAGAGCCATTTGGCTCAGAGAAAAGTGATGATGGCCCATTTGGTCAGTTCTGAAAGGACTGAAAAGACTGATTTGGAGCTTTTCATTTTTGTCAGGAAAATTTAAGCTGCAAAATACTGATTTGACATTTATAATACTGTTATTGATGACATCCATAGTAGATAAATTAGTCTCGAACAATGGATGTACCAATATGATATCTATTGGCTGATATCAATATCTGTTATTCTTCTTGTCTCTTCTTGTCTTGGCATAGCAGCCAATTTATTGAGTCTAGAGGTTAAAATAACAGTGTTTGTTTAAAGTGTTTGTTAAATCCAAAATTTTTTTGGCAGTTTCTCTCCATGCAGATATTGTGCATCCCTACCTCAAACCAGTCCCTTTTATCATTACTTTGTGCTCTCCAGATAAACCAAGATATTCACATCCTTGTGTAATGAAAATATTTATTTATCAATTCAAAAATATTGATTGCTTATCTTTAACCATGTAACATTTTACATTGTTTTCTCAGTGCAACTTTAATAAATGGCTAGGCGTTTCACAATTGCAGTATGAGGCAATATAGTGGCAGGGCTGGTGTTTCAAATGATAGAGTTCAGTTCTGTATAATAAGAGTGTGCCTTGTGTAGAGTGATTGACAGCATGTCCTGCAGTGGTACGGGCATTGCATGCCTTCTGACTTTGTGGCCCTTTGTCTGGCTTGTCTCAGCCCTGTAGAACTTATCAGATAAGCATGCAACAGAACTGGAGCTCTGTGGGTTTTAAATTCCACCAGTTACTATTCTTAAATGTGTTTTGTTTAGTCTGTTTTGCTGTTTATCAGGTAAACTATTAGATTTCTTGTATAAAATAGGGAGTGAAGGTGTTTTGTAGGGTGAAGTGACATACATTTTTTCACGTTTTCATGCTGAGGTACAGAGCTGAGGATTTTGATATTGTAAGTGTTTTAAAGGTTTACTAAACATTTTTGGCTTGGAATAATGAAAATGTAACTTTTGTAACAAAGTATTGCAAAGCAGGTTTGTGTAATTGATCAAAGTATAAAAACATTAGAAGTAATCAATTCAACAATAGAACTTTATTTTTTCACAGTAAGCAAGTATTGTTGTGTTTCACATATCAAGGGTTCCACAAACAAGAACAAATGAGACTCTAAGAAGACAGAAAAATGGCATGTCCACCATGTATTTCAGTACTCTGGTGCAATTTTATTTTATTTTTTCTGATTTTGTCACACCGTGTTGTAATCTCTACACCCTCAGTACGTTACTGAATATCTGTCGTTCTACTATCTATCTTCTAAAACAGTGACTCTTGCCAGACCAGATAAGATTCTGTAGGCCTGAGAGGGGCCTATAGCAAACAGTACGACATCTGTTTTTTGTTCTCAGTGCACTGTCACCTTGCCTCCCCTCCCCCCGACCACTCAGGACACACACCGCTGGCAGTGTTGCACCTGGTAGTACTTGTTTAGTGGGTGGGATTCTCCTGACGTGCATAATTTGAACCCTTCTGAGAAAAGTGTCTCGTTCACACGTCCTTTTGGCGTGTTTACTGTCACCATGTAGACATAAGGCCTTTTCAGCATTCTCAGTCTATGACAGACCCAATTCTGTTTGTCAGCAGATAATTTTAAAGTTATGACTGCATTGTCCCCAGAACACACTGTCAGCTTTAGTCAGTTTCTGTTTTTTGAAACTCTCATATCTTCATTGTGATGCAGTTCAGCATTCTATTTCAAAATCTCTTTGTAGAGCTATATTTATTCGGTTCTCGCCGACATTTGTGTCTCCGAAAGAAATGCAGGGAGGGATCCTACCATCGAGCTTACAGCTGTTGATTTCTTTTATTGTGTCACAGTAATTAAAATCTAGTCTTCCTGCCATTTATTGCTTTACTCTGCCTGCTCCAGTCCATCCTCTTTAAAGGGGTTTTGGCCTACCTTAAGTGACACGTGCAGAATCAGTAACACTTTTTTAAAGGTTTGTATTAAATATATTTAAGCTTACTTATTGGCATGAGGCCTTTTCTTTCTGTGGGTAATGGTTTTGCATTTGTGCGGTATTGGAAAATGCCTCAGAGACTTTGAGTGCGGTTTTAAAATGAATGGTTTTGTTTTGGCCTATGGCAGTAAGCAATACTTTCTGAGCAGTAGCTGTGGTGCATTTTTAACCACAAAACTGGTATCGCTTTATCAATTTTAAATACTTGTTCCACTTGTTCCTTTGTGTCTGCATATGCTGATATGATTTTCCTCTCCTCAATCTTCAATCCCCACCCCAACACCCCCCCTGCAATATCTCTGGGTTTTTGCTAGCAGTCCTGCTATTCATAAAAGCACTTTATCTGTTATCAGGCAAAACAAGAGAACAATTGTCTTGTGTTAGAAAGGGAGGAGACACGTTGCTTTACGACAGGGCGAGAGGGACAGCGCTGTGTTCTAAGCAGCACCGTTGTCATGCAGGAATGCCTGTCATTGAAATGCATGAAGTTGCCTTCGGCTTTCTGAAACTTCCAGTGCTTCTGGAGTCCCACCCCGAGGCTGGACAATAGGGCAGGTTGTTGTTCCCCTTTTTGTTATGCAGTAACCCCAAGAACTTCCGCAGACCCCTGCGGGCTACATTGTTGGGCGGGTTTCTCTTAACTGATGCATGCATTGTCGCGAGTCTCGACATCTCCAGGGAAGCCTTCTCTGCTGTAATTAAACGCAAATGTATACACCCCTGCAGAAAGAGTGTTATCTATTCTGTGTTTTTTGTTTGTTTGTTTTAATTTCACACCCTTGCTTATCTCTTGGGCCTTGGGTCTCATATGAGCACAACCCACATTGTGTGAGAGACAGTTCTGTCTGTTCTGTCAGTGGGAAGTAAGGTGGCTGGAATGATTATGTAGATTTATCCATTTCGCTTTACAGTAATTTGGCTTCATCCTGTGCAGTGAGGCCACCTTTGGTTCATTGTGAATGAGCACAGTGGAGAGCTTTATGGATGCCTTTTGTCTTCCATGCTGGCAGCAAATGGCTTTATTTTGTTGTTGTCTTACAATAGCTTAACATGCGCCAGCTGCGGGCAGACAAAGGAGTCGCTCTGCATACATCTCATTGAGAGGGTGTGTTCAGGAAATGAACCCGGCTGCTACAGTAAATGCTGGGATTGAGTTTGTGCCCCACAGTAATTATCAAGACGCTGGATAATTGAAAAATTTAGAGGGGCTGACTTTTTAATTCACTTGTATGTGAAGCAACACAAGGCTTTATTTAAATCTAACATAAGCTGTTGGGACTTTTTGTCTGATTTTAGTGATTCAGCTTCAGTAAAAGCAGTGATTCTGGCTACAAGTACAACAACTTAAAGGGCCATTTGATGGATCTTTTGTATGATTCATACGTATATTGTTCTAAACAGAGCCCATTGTAAATTCATTTTCAGCATCATCTGCTCCCTGAGTTTACTTTATGAACTGGTTGATAATTGAGTGGACCGTAGTTTGTAGACATAGCTGGAGGTCTGTTCATTATTGGTTTGCGTTGTATTGAGCACTTTGTTTCTTCAATACAAAAGTGCTGCATAGAGCTGTGTGTACTTCACTTTAGAGTCTATATTTCATAGCCACAGTTACTTGGTAGCCTACTGTGAATTCCAAGCAGGAATCCTACAAATATGCAGAAACTCTTTTTATCAGTGTAATTACAATGCATTAGAGTGACCATTAGTAGTACAGTTTCAGATTTTAAGAGCCTGCAGGGGGTTGAAGCTGATTTTACTTTCTAGTAGCACAGTGGCACATCGCAGCATTCTCTATGGTTGTTATAAAAAGGCATTGGGTGGACAAGCGACAGATAAAAGTTGCACAGTTCACCCATTTCAGTTTATCTTTTTAATTGTTATCAAATTATGCTTTTGCGTTCTGACCAGCATAACTAAATCTTATCCCAAACCACATGTCCTACATGTCCATGCACTCTTATACTGTTTGAAAAAAATGTATGTGGTGGAAAAGTGAAGGAAAAATTTTAAATGTTAAATTGAATTATTGAATGTGCCCTCAGATTTAATATATATATATATATATATATATATATATATATATATATATATATATATATATATATATATATATATATAAAACATTTCTCAAGGCGATACAAGGCAAGAAATTACACACAAACTTCTCTTTGAGAAATAGTAATTTAGACGCCACTGTTTTTCACTCACCAAACTAATTCCTGTTCAACTGGTTTGAAGAAAAAAATACCCTCTCAGTCTCAGTTCAGCAGGCAAATGCTCAACTGTCACCTCTTGCTGCTAAAGCTCAGCTCACAGTGCTGGCAGTAATCGCAAAAGACAGGTGTCGTAATTGTGTTTCTTTGAGAGTGTAGTTTTCCACAGCACTGCTGGCTATGTTCCCAATTCCTGTTAACCCCTAGAAGTCACAGTAATTGCTGGTGATGCCAACAGCATGGTGTATTTGAGTTTCAATTATTTGTCATTTGTAGCTCATCTTTCAATCAGTACCACTATTTGTGAAAGAAAAAAAAAACTTTTTAATCTAGTCTCTGTCAATTGGATAAAAATGTAATTTAACTGTAAATGCAGTTGATTCTGTAATAACAGCGTAGGCAATTAAAAAAACATTTTATAATTACAGTTGAATAGTAAGAGTGTAAAAAATGATCAATATATATTGAAGCATTTTGGTTTTATGGTTTGATAACTGTATTAATACTTATAAACAGTAGTGATTTGATTTACATGCAAAGATTGAAACAGACATTGGTTCATTCTGTTTTGTATTTAAATCCTGATCGCTAGATAACAGTGTTGTACCCTGTCTTTGGATCCCTCTGATCTGATTACTAAATAAGTTGACTTTTACTCAAAGTTTATGCATACAGTGATGTTTTTTTGCAAAATATTGCCTTGCTTACAGCACCCCAGTATATTGCTATTGTTTCATATTGCATTGAATTGTTGAGTTATAATAAAGACAAGAGTAGTAGCACTAGACGTCTAGGGGTTAAGTGTTCTGTTGCTTTAACCACTGTGTGACTGCTGTCTTGATCTGCTGCCTCTAGTGATTTCAATGTCTAGGTTTCAATGAAGGATCAACATTGATCTGCTGTATGGGCTTGTACTTTGGTGGGCAAAACCCTAAATCTAGGACATTGATTCTTTGAGGCTGGGCAGGAAGAGGGAGAATAGGATGCAGGTGGGACGAGCTTTCATTTAAAGCAACTTTGAAGTATCTTTGCTTTGAATGTGCAAGCCAGCACAAGATGCCCTTGTGGTTTGCAGGAGGCACACCTGTTCCAGGTGTACAGCCCCTCATACCCGACAGTGCATTTAAAAGTCGCTTTCCGCATTTTTCTCTTGTCTGTTAGTTTCTGTGGCGGGGCCAAAGAGCGCCGGAGTTTGAACAGGGTATTTCCTGGCTGCCTTTTCTGTGTGTGGGGCTGTAAAAGTTATTCATTTCTAATATTGGCCAAACTGGGTCAGTGTGGCTTTTGTGTTGACACTGCTAAATTTATAGTTGGTGGTACAAGCCTGAAAGTGTGAGAAGTGAAACTGGAACAATTCTTTCCAGTGAATCCATAAAACGTGCTTTTAAAACGTGCAATGTGGTGCAGTGTCCTTTTAGAGTTTCACTCTCTTTCAGTTTGTTAGGTCTCTTTAGTTCTAATTCTGTTTGTTTGGTTTAAAAATTTTCAACAAGGTTGTTCAGATGATTGGCCAGAAACACTCTCAGAAAAACCTACCAGACCTCTCAGTTTATGAAGGTAATATATTTGGCTTTGCATAGAGGATTGCAGAAGCACTTGGAGATATTTAGAATATCCCCCACATGCAGAGAAACTGCTGCTTTCAATTTAAAAGAAAAAAGCTTAAGGACGGCTGCTTTAAGTAAATGCTTAAAAACAGACAGCCTTGTGCTGACAAGCCACATAAGCCACTCTGCATTAACATTCTAGCTGTTTTTATGTTCTGTTCTGCAGGCAATATCCCACAGGTCAGGCAGGTCAAGGTGGTTCTTAAGACCTGCATGACCCTCTAAGAAGTTGGCTCCAGACAGGCCTTAAACCACACAGAAATTTGAACAGGATACACTGTTCTGGTTTAAGTTGCATACTAAAGGGACTACAATGATTTACTGAGAAGTGTGTACTGGTTCATTTTAATTACAAAGAAAAAGGACAGTGTTTGCGATGCGTGCAACTTCAAACTTTTATCAGATATCTTTTAGAGATCGATATTTGCTCAGCTTATGTTTGTGCAGCTAATAGCACTTAATTCTTTCACTCTGCTGCCCCTTGCAGTGTTCTCATGAAAGACTTGCAAGGCTGATCCAAGAGAAAGGGCTTATTGAACCCTCAACACAAGTTATCTGACCTTCGTGTTTTGGCACCATTACTGATCAGCAGCTGCCCCCTCTATGTTGTCTTGCACTGATATTATGAACACAAAGGCTCTGGAATTTAAATGTGCTCAGCCTGCAGGCATCTGTGGTGTAGATAAAGAAGCCGCCATGATCACACAAAAAAAACTTTCAACTCTGCTGTCTGAGGCAATGGCATTTGAGGATAGACCAGTATTTTAACAGGAATATTCTGATATGTAGAACAGTCTCTACACTCAGGAAGTGTCAGGGTCTGTAACCTTTAGTAAACATATCCTGTAATTTTCGTGCATTTTAGTTCTTGCCCTGAGGTGCTTCAGACTTTTGTGTGGGTTTGTGTACCAGAAACAGTCATGAATCATTTTGACAAGACTATTTTTGAGCATCTCATCAGAATAAAACAGGTTGCGTTATGTTCCTGTGACTTTAAGGATGTTTTGGGTCAATGATCTCTGTTCTGATTGGTCTTGAATTAATAAAAAAGCAGCCTGTGCCAAAAACCTGCCTTAAGTTTATTCATACTAATTAGGGCTAAATTAATGTTAAACTAAGAATAGCATCTTATATACATTTTATAGTCAAAAGTACTGGGACACTCGCTTGTTAATGATTTCTTCTGTCTCTGCTGTCCAGAATACGATTTCTACTAGATTTAGTTTGAGGGGTTGCTGTTAGATTTGATTGCATTTAGCTTTACATTTAGATAGAAAGAGCTTTAGTGAGGTAAAGATGTTGGATGATCACCGTACTTTAGCCCACTCCATTCCAAACTTGCCAACCAGTGATGGATAATTTACACAAATTTACACAGCCTTTAGTAGTGTCTATATCATAGGTTATCTTTAAAGATTTCCTGATGCGGTCCTTTTTAATTGATGAAAATATGAGCCATTTTTGAGGCAGACAGAATCTTCTTCTGCAAGCACTTTGGAAATTAATGTCAAAATGGGTTCAAATAAAAAAGGAAAAACATTTAAGCAGGTAGCATGTTGGTTAAAAAATGGCTACGCTGTGAATTACTTTTGAATGTAATCACAGCTTAGAGTGGGATCAGAGTTGATAAAGCTGCAGTGGAAAAAGCTACTTATTAGATAGTATAATGTGCAGGATGAGGTAATCTAGACATTTTCTATAGACTGCAGAATGTCGACACAGTCATAACCTAAAGCCTATGAATTATATTACAGGTTAATGGATCTTGGCGGAAGCGTCTTAGATGTATTTTGTTAATGGTTCTTTGTGTTGCTTTAATGGGTACACATTAATGGAAGTAGCTGGATCCTTAGGGTCGGTCTTGGGTTTTGCTGTGATGGGCTTGTCATTTTCAGACATCCTTTAAGGCCCCCTGGGGCCACCTCCCATCAAATCCATAATTTAGAACTTAATGGATGTGATTCCAGAGTGCACTTATCCCTCAACCTGCCCAGTGACTTTTGTTTTTGAAGCGCTGGTCTGTCATGGACGTTTCACTCATTTAATTTATGGCATTTTGGAGGAGCTTTAATGGCACTTGCTTGCTGTATTGAATAGAGGAGGACATTTGGGGAAGCAGTGTGGGCTCGAAATCAATTCGTGGGCAGCCTGTCGAATGTTGAAAATGGCACCTTGTAATGAATCTGGCTTCTCTTTATTTGAAACAGACCCACACACTCACACACACCCTTATGGTTGTGTCTCTTGCTCTCTCTGGTTAATGGTTAGTGAACATCCAGCCTTCTCCTAAAAGCAGCTCCTTCCTCTAGAAAGCAGATGATGGTAGCATTGCTCAATCCATTACTTAAAAATGATTATTTAATGTATTTATTAATCAATATCTGAATAACAGATTGTTTCTTTAAATATTTAATTAGTCAAAATTAGAAATCTTCATCATTATAATCTCATTTATCATTGCAGAAAATCCCTAAAGCACTCTAAGGACACAGACACAGTATGTCTCTGCCTATATAATGAGATACATATTGAAGAGCACTGAAATGTAGGGATGTTCTGATCTGATCCAATGGCTCAGAAAATGGGTCGATGCAGGAATATTTTAACGGATCTTAGGTATTGGCTATTTTAAAACCCTTTATTTTCTGAGCCGTCCTCTAGGCATGTTATTCTCAGACGTGAAATGAAAAAAACAACATTTTAGACAAGAGTCTGCAGTGTAAAAATATTTTACAGTGGAACATAAAAACCCATATCTGTGGTTCTATTTGCCAAACACATTGTATTTGTGTAATGACCAAGATATTCTCCCACTGTTATGTGGGAAAATGCACTCTGGCCATGTTTTTTTTCTTCAATTAGGCTGTATAGAAACCATCACAAAAGAACCAAAAGAATTGGCCAAATAGACACACTGTTATGAAAAAAAACAACATCCCACATCCAGCACATTATGTAATAGCCAGGTTGTTGTACATCAGTAGTCAAAAAAAAAATAAAACGGCTGCATTAAGTCAGATTACACATAGGGTGATATCATAGCAGTATTAAAAAAATCTGGGAGGTCAGTCAGACTGGATTATAAGATATTGAACAATATAAAATTGTTATTATAAAAAGTGGGCTACAAAATGGGCGCATTCAATGTGGATT
Source organism: Astyanax mexicanus (assembly GCF_023375975.1). Lineage (NCBI taxonomy): Eukaryota > Metazoa > Chordata > Actinopteri > Characiformes > Acestrorhamphidae > Astyanax > Astyanax mexicanus. The sequence goes on from NC_064425.1 coordinate 5,550,899, forward strand.
TAACATTACTTGGATTGATCATGAGCGGCGCACTTTGGCAAGAATTGTTCTTGCAAACAGATAAGCAACTGGCAAAAATCACATCCACATTCAATGCAGGAGGCTCCACATACACATCCTACAGGTCAGTTCAGGTCTGTAGCTTTCATGGGACATGGAAAAAGTCATGGGACACACATATTTCCCATGTCTTATCTAGCATTTCATAGAGTGATAGTCATTTTAGAGTTAAAGTACTTGAAACTAATTGTTTAAAATTACATTTGGACAATTGTGAGCAATAGTAAAGTACTTTGCGTTTGTTTGGGTGAAACAGATGAGTAGGTTGGTGACGGGTAAGTGTACTGTTGAAACAAAGCACCTGTTTGTTTAGCATAGAAGGATAGGGGTATCTGCCATTTGTTTACTTCATTTGGTGCACAGCCGTCAGCCCTGAGGAGACATTCCCTTTTCACGCACTTCCTTTTCCGTTCCCTGTTTGTGTGTTCATCTGGTATTCATTCCCTTCTCTAATGTAGGTGTTATGGAGTGTTTTGTTTGCTGAGTGGGATTAGATGGAGAGGAGGTCTTTTAGGCCATCACTGCCTGTGGCATCCAGGGAACAGCAAGACTATTATAAACGCATGTAGATAATAGACAGCTGTTGCCTAGCAATTCTACTTGGACGGGTTCTCTTCTGCCTATTTTGCTGTCACTCTACACCAGACCAAACAAACCATGACTAATTTAAACCCACAGCAAAAATGTAAACAGTGGATCAGTCTAAAAAAAATAAAAGGTGTATTCAGTTAATCCCATGGAAACTTCACTTGGCTCAGAAAGCTTGGAATAGGCCTTATTTATTTGTGATTCATTTTACACTTTACTTACATTGAAATTACATTTTAGAAAAGATAAACGTGCATATATTTTATTTTTATTTTATTTTTAATTAGGTTATTTTTTGATTTTTTTTTTATTTTCTTCTGTGTGAGTTAAATCCATCTGTCTTTGATGTATTGATCTTTTAAAGATCTTGTTGAAATGAATTGTTGTAAGGATATTACAAATGGTTGTTTGTAATTGAATGAGATGCAGACTTAACTGATAAAACAGTCTAGAGAAAGTCAAAGACTGTCATCAGTTCTTTTTGTTGTTCAGGGTTCCTTTGAAAATAGCATGCGCAGGAACTAAGACCTGTTTTGAAACAAGTCTATACAGGTCTGGATTCTTCAGCAGAAACCTCCTTTGGTGGCAATGGCAGGGGGCTCCATCTCTGGGAAGAAAGAATTCATCATTCTTGATGATTCTTGACATTTCAAAAACTACAAACAGATATTACTTTGGTTTTATGGTTTATGATCCAGTTGATCAAGATAAGTAGGATTGATGGCAAACTTGACCCAGAATAAGTAAGATGTCTGAACGGTTACATGTGTGCAACTGTTCAAAGTATGTACTGTCATGCTTGCAACAGTCATTCCTCAACAGTCTGCCACAGATAAGAATGTATGTTATCTTTTACTCTGGCTGTGGTGAACGTCTGACATGCATGCCTATTTATTACGTGCATGAAGGTCTCAGCAACTTCTGTGGAAACGAAGTTTGTGATCATTGCACAAAGCCAAAGGCTGTGTGTTACAGAAGTGAGGGGATGGACGTAAGTGCAGAATATAATTAATTTTATTAAATTAATAAAAACTAAAACAAATTAACAAACAAACAAAATAAACCAAAGTTACACTGAATACATAACTACAAAACACTAAACTTGAAAACAGGAATCTAAGAAACAGCATGAAACAAACCTGAACACGGACAGCAAACAAACCAACAAAAGACTAGACAAAGAAGGCTTGAAACAAAGGGGCTTATATACATGAGGAGGGAACAGGAAACTGGAAACACCTGAGGATCAATCAAGAGGGGGCGGGGTTACAAATCACTGATGACAGGGTGGGGCTAGGGCGGAGACAGGACCAAAACACAACAGAAGCACATGGCTGGGAAACATGACAGGTAAACAGAGGGGCAGGAGCACAAGAGACCAAATGAGGGAGAAACACAAGGCAGACATGGGCTAAGCTGTGACACTGTGTATGCATTACAGTTCAACATTTCATTTTGTTAAGATGAATAACCGCTGGAAAATGAGTATAGCAGTGGACACACTGTTTAAAAACTCCAACAGCTCTGATTGGTCTGATCCATTTGTACCAGCACAACACATACTAACAGTGCAGTGCTGAGAATGAGTCACTGCCCAGGTAATAGCTGTTATATGGTGGTCCTGTAATCTCAGGACCAGGGAAGAACAGGGATGAAGGAAAATGATAAAGTATACATAAAAACCTATGGACTACAAAGTGCTTTCATATGGTCAGCAGAGCTAGAAACAAGGAAGTGGTTATAATATTGTAACTTGACTGTGTATAATTAAGCCTAGAAGGTGCATACCTTGTCAACCACATTTTTTTGCATGTACACAACTTGTACTTGTGTCATCAAGTTGTGCTTTCACAAAGTTAACGATCTGTCTGGCATAATAACTTGTATCTCAGAGGTGCCTTGACTGTCTGAAAGTTGTACTGTCCACAGATGCAGTTGTCCTTTTATGCTCCATGGTTTTGGATGTTATTTGCTGTTTTATCTTTGTGGACCTTTCGCTGTACAAGAGCCAATTTCAGCACCTAATAACAGAGGGCTTATATGATCATCTCCAGAAGAAAGTGGTATTGAGAGATGGAGAGAAAGATGTAGGTCTGATTTCCCCTGTGAATGTGTAGTTGAGAGCTTTTCTTCAGGGACAACAGGTTGTTTTTTCATACCTGCCTTTTTCTGCTTAGTATTCAACCTGGCACCATAGAGCCAAATCAAACAGACAATTGATCACTTAGGTAAGGCAATTATCTTTACAATGCAATAAATATAGTTGCATTTTGCCTCGGCATTTTGATGATGTTTTTGTGGAAAAAGGCTTGCTTGGGTGCATATTTCAAAACCCTGAATGTGACTAAGCTTCATTTGATTATTCAAACTTTCTTACTGCTTTGCCTGACAAACAGACCAGGGCCTTTACCATAATTTAAACATTCAAATCCTTGATCCAAACTATTGTGCTGTGTGTATATATTTAAAGTATTTTATTTTCTCGAACTTGCATAAGGTTACAGAACCTATCCAGGTGTCCAAACTTATCCAGAGATCTGTTTTAGTTGTAACTCAGACCCGTGTTAGATAATCACTTCAGAAAACGCTTCTAACAGAATGGAATGGTCTCTGGAGCTCTGGATGCCAATCACCAGCATGATGGATATAAAACTTGCATTGGGCTGCATAGAGCTATGTAACTTCAGTAGAGACTGAGCTCTGTCCAGTACCTTTGTTGTGGTGTTACAGCATTCAAGCAGTATGTTAGCCACAGTGTATGATCACAGGAGATCTTCTTTTTCTTTGTTTGTCTGTGCTCAGAGAGCATGATCTTTACAGTGCCAATTTGCTCTGCATCAGTCTATTGCACACACACTGCACTTCTAGTCACTAATATCAAACACAGCAACTTTGCGGTTGCACACCTGTGTTACCAATGGATGGGACTTAAAGTACCTCAATGCTAGTAATGCTTTTATTAGAAGGGGCACCAACAAATATTTGTACATGTAGTACGCTCAGTACAATCTTTTTAAGCTTGTATTGACAGCAGGATATCATTGTCCCAATGTAATTACTCTGGAGAAGAGTGCAAGGCAAATTCTATTATAGTGAATTAGCCTGGGGGACTGTGTGAAACAGTTATAGTAAAAAAATAACAAAAATGATTATATTAGTATATAATATATATTTGATATATTCATATATAAAACAATATAACATAGTGGTCTACAAATACATTAGAAAATGAATAAAATACAGTAGATGGGCTACAGTTTAAATATAGTAGGGATCTACATTATTGTGTGTGTTTGTTTATTTATTCATTTATTTATATTCATAGTTTCTGACTCAAAGATGTAGTGAAGTAACAAGCATATTTTAAATTCACAAAAAGAAAAATACTTTATAATACTTAAAGTGTTTAGAAACTACGTCTATGTCTTTAAGTAGTTGCATAATGTAATCTAACTGTGAATGTGACATTTCTTTACTAGGTCATACCATGCAAATTGTAGCCGCAAAATCCCTACCCTTTTGGGTATTTTTCAGAATTATTCATCCAAAATGTATTCAATTCCCCCAAGCAATGATCCAGCATCTAGTTTAAAGCCTTACAGAAGATTAGAGACTGTTACTGCAGCAAAGTGGGGACAAACTCAATATTAACACCCTTGATTTCAGATAAAATGCTGGGTGGGCAGGTGTCTACAAAAAGTTGGGAACATTGATTAGTTCCTTGCTGAACATATTAGTAATTTCCCTGCTTAAACACACCTGGTATGATTCGTGTTGTAAAGAACAGGTTTAGGTCATATGTTTAAACAAGAAAATTGGCAAAATTAACTGACAACATGCCCTTAAAGAACAGAGTTAAAAAGCTCTTGTGTCAGAGTATAATCAAGGATATTGGATTCATAAATGTACAACAGTGGTGCAAGAATACAAAACAAAACATATTGTATTATATTATATTGCATACAGTCGTAAAATCATCCACATAATGTAAAGCTTTAAGATTACCCTTTTTTATTATCTAACAAATAAATCTTATGTACTATAATATATAAATAACACATTCTGATCATTTTATTAATACAGCGTGACAGTAGATGTAGATGCTTCTAAGCCATATGAATGTACAGTCTGTCATATTGGATTGAATGATTGAGTTGTTTATTATTATTCATAACTATTATTTTTTGTTTGTTTATTATAGTAAGAGGACTTCCAACCTTTGTCGGAAAGTATGGAGAGACCATTGACGTGCCTTGCGGCGAAGGGAAGGACAAGCCAGAAAAACTCTTTTTAACCAAATGGAAATATGTAAGTTTAGAGACAATTAATACCATGCACTCTTAGTGAGGCTAGAAGAAAAATCTAAATCCAGTTATTCAGAATTTTTCACCTTTTGACATTTAATTTGAAACCTGAAGTTGTCCTTTAAATTTTTCCAACAGTTCTTGATGAAAAGGATTAGACTAGATAATGATTAGGAATGTGGACGTTTTTATTTATATATTAACTTGAACTTGAAAAATACACATTATAAAAGACATGTCAAAATGTGAAAAATTTCCTAAAACGGAGGTTGATATGATTGCAAATTTGTATTTTGTATTTTTATTTGCCCTATTTACTCTGTAGATGCATAGTTCTGGGTCTCCTGTAAATAAATCTATAAATATATATTTGTATCTGATTATGGCTAGCATTGCTTTATGAAAAAAAGTTTTATTTTTTTCCACAGACCAAAGCGGACGGCAGCACTGGTGACCTCCTAAAACTTTCAGATAAAAATCTTGCAATTATCCCTGATGTGGATTACACAGGGAGAGTGAACCTCACACAGGACCTAAGCCTGCGCATTACCCAAACCAGGCTGTCCGATCAGAAGATGTACACCTGTATGTTGGTTGCGGGTGAAGACATACTTGAGTACCCTGTTCAAGTGAGAATTCTGAGTAAGTATGATAAGATAACATAGATTAAACTATTTGGTCATAAATATGTGTTCTTTTCTATATCTATGAGTAATTATTGTTCTGTTTTACTACAGAGACCCCCTCTGCACCCACAATCACCAATCAAGCTAAAGAAATGGAAATTGGAAAGCCAACACTGGTATGTAATTTGTTTAATATGTAATGGTTATGATATTTCAATTTCGTACTATTTTATTTTAAATAACTAAATCACAGTGGATCGGAAGAAGACAATGCGTCTAGTGTTGTTAGACAGTCGTAGAGCATGTGTAAGTGTCTAACCACATAAAACATGCATATGTTCACTGTAGTGTGTTTTCACTGCTTTATTAACATGTCATAGGTTCTACCACAATGATTGTGGGTACAGTTTGACACTTGATAACAATAAATTGTGACTTGCAGTACTATCTGTCAGAATCACTGAAAATAAAAAAAAATTAATCATTAATGCTCATCTGATTTTGTACTTTATATTAGGAAAAAGGAGACAGAGAGAGTTTCTTACTAATATACTCTGAATGCAGAGATATGCAGAAAAGTAAAACATCTTATTTTGTGGCCTTTTATTTTGTGTAGTTTTGATATTTAATTTTATTGTATCAACTTTATACAGTTTTTTTAATTGCTCTTAAATTCACTTTGCATGCATATGTATGTTTAAATGGGTTTTTGAAGGCTATTTTTCAAAAATAAATTGGTTTCTATTCTATAAAAGTAGGTTGTGACTTAATGACCATGAGAAAACGTGGGTCCCAAGCTGAGACCAGTTGAGAACCCCTGGTATATGGTATTATTCCACTATTTTAAAACAAACATTGGATGGATCCATAGCCAGCCAGCTTGGCTTAGTTTAGCTAGCTAGCTAGCTATGTTAGCTAAAAGGCTAAACATCACACCGCAGATCTTGTCTTAGCTAACTGAGGCGGCTAAAATCACTAATGTTTAGAGGATAAATCTGCATCTGAGAGCCCCCCCGAGTTGTTTTAACCATGGGGCCTGTGTTTTCTCAGTTTTTCAGAGTGTGCTGTTTTTTGCCACTTGTTAAATGCAATTGAATAAATTATCTATTTTGGCTGTGTAGTAGATGGACACAAAACAGAAATTTGCCACATCATACCTGTTATGGTGTGCCCTTATTTGGAGAGACTTTCATAATATAACATAATAAACCATTATACTGGCCACCACTAGCGTGAACTAAACCATGATTTTTTTTTTACTGCTACACCCCTAAAAATGTGGAATTCCCAGGAAGCACACCAAAGCAATGAGAAAGTCAAGATTTTTCAGTGTTCATCTTCATGGCGTCTTGGGTGTTTGTACAGACGTACTTTAATAAACCTCAAAGGTTTCTTTCCACAGAGATGACTAGAATTATAATGCCTTTTTCTAGTCTGTGTTCCGTTGCTTCAAAAACAGTGGAACAAGAACATTTTAAAATGAAAGTTTACAGTCTAAAAGAAAGGCAGTGTTATGACAGCAGCACTTGATATTCATCTAAAGTGGGGCGTCTGAAACTACCCTTTGATTGTTAGCTTTGAATCTTTCTGACCAAAAGCTTTTTTCTTGTATCCATGTATGAAAGGTTGTGGCTAAACACTATTATTCTACACCACTGAGCGCTTTATTAGGAACACTATACTAAAACTGGGTAGGGCCTCCTTTTACTTTCACAAAAGAGATTTTGGTCACTTTTATGCTGTAAGTGTTCGGTTCTGCCATATTTCAAAGTTGTCCTTTTAGATTCTGATTCATTTAAAGATGAGTGGTAATAGTAAATTGTTGCAATGGAAGTGTTGACTCGTGATCACTAACGATGCTCAGATAAGCTGTGGCATTCAAGCGGTGAATAGTATTGACAGACACAAAGTGTGCCAGGAAAACATTCCCCACACCATTACACCACCTGCACCAGCCTATACTGTTGACAAAAGAGAGGTGGGTTCATGGATTCAGTGATGGTGCCAAATTCTGACTCTACCATCTGTGCGCTTCAGCACCAGTGATGTCAGTAAAGCGTCGCTTAGTAAATGTTTCTGGGTTCCTTTCCATTGAAAAAGAACCAAAGTTTGGGTATTACCTCAGAACGGGTGGAAGGGAAAGTTTAGTTCGTTCTGGCCCACGGAGCTACTAGCTCCCCTGAGCATCACAACCATGTTTAAAAGGTAGTAATCAGGGTAAAGGAACACAGCCATCTCTTTATTGCTGGGACTGTCGGCCGCTACCACGCCAAAAAACAACAGGATAGCGAGTTAACAAGCTAAAAGGCTAAAATTAGCGCTTGGACTGAACACATACATACAAACACTCGGCAGCTGCTGATAGGTAATTAATAAAATAATTTGAAAGTAACTTAGGAACTTTTAAAATCAAGTAATCCATAATGTAACTTTTTAGATTACTTTTTTTCAAAGTAACCATGCCATCACTGTTCAGCACATACATAGAGAATAATCAAGTTTGGCGAGCCTTTATCCATTGCAGCCTCAGCTTTCTGTTCTTGTCTGAAAGATATCTGACGTGGTCTTCTGTTGTTGTAGCCCTTCTGCCTAATGATTCATGGTAGAGTTTATTCTGAATAGGTGCTTGCTAAGAACACATGGATTCAAACATGGATGCAAACACCTGGATTCTGCATCATGCCCCCATATGATTTTTTTGTCTACTTGTCTTACTTTAGAATGCCTTTAATTATATAGAGTCTGTGTTGTGTAATTGTTTGTGAGGGTTGCAAGTGCAGATTTAATCACGTATGTGCGCTATTGACCCCACAACCATTGTGATCTTTCAAGATATAGTCTGATGGTCTGTGGTATTATACATAGTTGAAAGTCATGTATAACATAGTCTCGTCTTCTAAAAAGAATATATTTTTCACTTTCACCCTTTTGCTTTACCTTTTTTTCTGATCTTTCCTGCAGCAGTCAGCAGTAGGACTACTTCTGTTTTCTGACAAACTATTATAGATTAGATGTTTGATATTCACTGTGGCACTTCTGCTTCTTATTTTTTGCAGCTTGGAGAGTGTTCTACCAAAGACGCCAATCCAGCAGCTAACATCACATGGCTAAAGAACAACGTGCCGCTCATGTCTGATGAGAAAGGTATGAAGCATTGCAAATTCAAATCAAAATGCCAGCTGGATCTTGAGAATGTGGCATTACTATATATATACATGAAAAAAACATAATGTAAACACTACATATAAAACATTCCTTTTGGTCTGTTCATAACGAAATGTTTACATAATGTACAGAGAAGCTGCTATTAAAAAATAAAAATAATTTGTTTTAATAGGTTTTAATTACAGTGTGAAAATGTTTTGTTATTTGTGATTTCAGCTATAAAGATCACCACGACTGTGCAGACAGACAAAACAACCGGCCTTGCATCTACATCCTCTAAACTTGAGTACACAGCTGTGAAGGAAGACCTGAATGCTAAGTTTGCGTGTGCTGTGAAACATAGCAGCTTGACAGCAGATTTAGTGTCCACTCCTGTAGACTTCGTCATTAACTGTAAGTCTTTCTTCTGCACCACAACCTTGCTTTTTAAATAACGATAATTATATACACTTAGCTATTGATGGATACAAGCAGCATCATTGTAAATAAGCAAATTGCACTGATTAGTTGAGTGTTTTTGGTTCAGAGCGGGTCATTTTCCATTTGAGTTTTCTCACCCAAAGACTCTTATCAGAATTTACTGGCTGGCTGAATTGCATTCAAAAAGATGTGAAGCTGGGCTATTGAAGGTTGAATGGGGCTTTGTTGGGTGCCTTAGGGCATGATTATGAGGGTATTGGCCCCATTGCCACTCTCAAAAGCTCTCCTCACCCCTGGAGTGCGCCTAAAACCGCCACTCTTGAGATAAAGACTCTCACTTGCACATTATGAGGATCCCTGAAGTGCCCTTATCTGTTCAGCCTTCTATGGCTTTCCATTTCGACCTAGTCCCCCAGTTTCACACCTCTTCTCTCCACAGACCCCACTGAGAAGGTCAGTCTCCAGGTCGTTGCTGCAGACGCGATCAAGGAGGGAGACAATGTGACCCTGAAATGTAAAGCTGATGGGAATCCACCACCCTCCAGCTACAGCTTCCACATCAAGGTAAGCCTGCCTCATAGCACCTCTGGCGCTTCATTCCGAGGCTTCGTCTCACTCCTACAGAGTCGCGCAGCCCTTTTCTGCTGCCAGAGGCAGGGTGAGCTCTGCTGACCCTGATGGAATCTGCTAAATATTCGTCTTTCTGTCTCTGCAGGGGAAGAAGGTGAAAGTGGAGAACTCAGACAGTCACACTCTGACCAACGTCACACGAGCCAATACTGGAGAGTACAAGTGCTCCCTAGTGGATAACGATGCAATGGCAGCCTCTGTGAATATCACAGTTATGTGTAAGTCACTTTGTCATCAGACATCTTGACCAATTAAACATTATGTTGATAAAAGTGGACTTGATATATATATATATATATATATATATATATATATATATATATATATATATATATATGATAGTACATTTCTAATTTTTTGTTATAGATTTGGACATCACCAGCATCACAAAAGGAAAAGTTGTTAAACAGTTAGATGAGAGCTTTGAGCCAACACTTTTTGTGAACGCATCCGGAGAGCCAAAAGTCACCTGGTCAAAGGTAGAATAAAATTACTTTTTTAATATTTTTCTTTAAAAATTTACATTTTTGAGGCTTTACAGGGACTAATGACTGATATTCTGCTTTAGAACAACATCAGCCTGAATTCACCTCCTAAGTTTGACAAGCTGAAGTACTCAGACTCTGGGGTTTACGAATGTGTTGTTTCCATGCCTGGACTCTTCAGAAAAGCCTCGTTTGAACTGATTATACAGGGTAAGTGAAAATAACTCTTAACAAAAGTTTTATTTTTTTAAACTGATGCCATAGAAGAACCATCTTGTAAAAGAGAAGTGTGAGTGTAAAGAACCTTTTAAAGGTTTTAAGAAGTGTACTTAACGGTTTCTGAAGCTCACATCACTTTTACAAACAAGGTTCTTTATGAAACCACACATATTTATATCACCTTTATGTGTCTATTTCTAATTAATTATGTCCATAATACTAGCCAAACCTAAATAAATGACTTCCTTCATTTTAGCAAGAATGTTAACACCACCTCTTACCTGCACTCATTTTATTACTTTCTAGTTCTATCCTCTTACCTGCACTCATTTTATTACTTTCTAGTTCTATAATTACAGACTATAGTACATCTTTTTTGAAGCAGCTGAGCTATAATGAGATGTAAAATAAGCATAGAAACAAGGAGATGTGTTAATATTAAGGCTGATTGTTGTATATGTGTTTTGAGACTGTGACTTTATTTTATAATGCTGTGTCTGCTTGTTTTTTTCCAGGTGCCCCAGTGATCAACAAGCTGTCTAAGAAACTCAGTAACAACGGCAATTTCAAAGTCCTGAGCTGTGAGGCTGAAGGATCACCCAAACCTACAGTCCAGTGGAGCATCAATGGCACTAATGTGAGGATGAACTCGTTAACGCTGTCTTCTGAACACCCTGCTTTCTGCTGCCACACACACATCAACTCATGGCTTTGACCTCATAAAAGACTGTGTCAGCCTCCTTTTTATTAGAGGCTGCAGCAAAGCTGGGGGATTCTAAATAAGATTGATATGTTATAGGGGAGCACTCGGAAACCGTTCTCTACTGCTTCAGAATGTCATTTCTAAGGTTTATTGGTTTTCACTCTGACAGTAGAAATAGATTTGGGAAAAAAACTAATTTCCCATGAGACAAAATGCAGGCATATTTCAGATCTTTTGAGAGCAGTTTAGACATCACAATATAATCATTCCTTATGAAGACATTGAGACACTCTGTGAGCATCACTCATGCTTTCTTGGTCTCTATCCAGTACCTATGCTATAATAGAGGTTCAGAATGAATTTAACACAGCACTTAGCAAAGCTGCCAGTTGCTGCATGATCCATATTTCTTGTGATCCCATTTCCAATGCACTTGCATGAGGGAGGTGCACATTGCCTGTAAACTGCACATTTTTTCAGATTTTTTGTTCATGTTAGATGTGACTTTGTATCTGTATCTGTCTCTAATGTAAACCAATCAGTCGAAATTTGGTACATTTGTGCATGTTGCCCCTGTCACAATCAGCAATAAGCACATGGGTACAGTCATGCTGCATACTCACAAATTAGGGCGTTTCACACCTGTAGTTCGTTTCTTTTGTCCGGATCAGTTGATGAGTTTGTTTACTTAGAGTGTTTTTGCCCTCTGTTTGGTTTGGTTTCACACAGGCACAAACTTAAAACACCAAAATGCACACCATTAAACCAAGCAAACATGCTGTCTCCTCTGATTGGTCAGAGCTGTCTGGTACATGAGTATAGTTAGTAGATTCTGTGTTCCAGTGTGTATATCTGTGCAGTGTGAAGCTTCTTTAACACAGAACGCTGAAAATGCGCTTTAAACACAGCTTTTTCAATGGAAAGAGCACGAAAGAAAGAGTCACGCAGTTGGGAGCAGTGAACACAGCACAGACCATGCATGTAAACAGCATGGAGCAGCAGCAGAGACAGCGTTTGTTCATAGCTCTGGTAATTAGCTCTATCTGGCTAATATATTAGATTAAACTGCGCCTTATCAGCAGTTTAGCTCAAATAAAGGGAGTATATTTAATAGCTGGGTCGGCTCAAGATTGAATCACATTCTTACCACAAGTAAACCGCTCCATAGATTATTTGGGGCCTTCTGTAGCAGGTCTCGGTCTGGTTGTTTTGATCCGAACCCGAGTGCGATTACTGTTTTCACACCTGCTCATTTTAACTGCACTAAAAGTACAAACGACACAGAGTTTGTTTTAACTGTATCAAATAGTTCTGGTCTGAAAACGCCTATAGATACATATGCGATTTAGGAAGTAACTTTAATCTGGTTTGGAAAGATTGGAATTGACAGGCAAGAATTCACATCAGTTTTGAGTCACTTCAATCTGGTAATGTGAACGTAGCCTTTGGCTTGTGTGTCAGTTTTTTTAAATACTTGGTACATCTTGTCCAGAGTCTGTTTACTACAGCAGCGTTAGATTAATGGCTGCATCCCTGTTCAAGGTGTTCTTTCTACACAGATAATAATAGCACATAACACCATAATTTCCTTTGCTCGTTTTAAAAACTACTTGTTCTATGAAAATCACATAATAACAAAGGACTTTGTGTAACTATTTTTAGTGCTGGATAGTGGTGAAATGAGTGACAGCAGAGTAGCTTATTGGTACCATGCTGCGCTCCAGTGGTGCTCAGTGGAATTACAGCAGTGCTTTGCAATATTTTTGTAATATTTATCTACTGACAGATTCTGTATTTTCCTTGTATTTGTAATTACTACCAAGATATGAAGCATGACATTGACCTAACCAGAAGGTTAATTTAGTTGCTGAATGGCAGGATAATACATGTTCTTCTATGTTCTACAATGTAATTGCAGGCTACTGAGACTCCTTACGTGGGAGGGAGGGTCACGCACAGAATCACCATCATTCCAACAGTCAATCTCACAGTTAACTGCACTGTTTCTAATGAACTGGGCCAGGCTTCAAAGAGCCTTGATGTGTCAACTCGTAAGTATAGTCCTCCTCCGCAGCTTCACGGATCTGTCACATAACATCCAAGCACTCACATTCTTTTCCTGGGTTTGTTCTCACTCAACGGTTCTCACTCAGCTTGTCGTGGGTGAATTAATATTTTAACAAAAAGTCTTAATTGACTCACACTAAACTCTTACCGCTGACTCTGCTGTCATCAGAAATGCCTTTAAGACTTTAAGACATTTTCTTCAAGCAAATCTAGAAAGTTTTTGTTTTTCTTATATAAAGTGACTCTTTACTCATACAGGATATTCTTATGACAGCGATGAAGATGGTGCTAGTTTCTGTTTAATAGGATCTATCCAGTGCTGCTTGAGCTTCTCCTTCCTTTCCTGTTTCTTTATTCCTTTCTGTTCTTTTCTTGGGTTATCAGGATGCTGGACTCTCTCCTCTGTCTCTGATCACATACTGTCACTTTGCATGCTTTCCAAACTTGTAGATAGTGCCCTATTAAGCAAACCCAGTGACCACCAACTCAAGAGCTTTTGGCATGTCTATTACAGAGGCTACATGTCTCGATTTATTTAAAAAAAGTGTTTTTCTAATATTCTGCTCTTGGGGTGTCCACAGGACTTATTAAGCTATTTCTGCATTAGGCCTTTAGCTTTTGAGCACTACATTCACTATAGCCTAGTTATACTGGGATCTGATTGATAGTGGGATATGTATGAACATAAATATTCTGCAATCATTTTCACTCACTGATGAACACTGACAATTTACACTGACAATAAATACACACAAATTGAATAATTTTGTATCTGATTGCAGTATTTGAGGAGGTGACAGTGGACAAGCGAGGTGAGTTCTATAAGGTTTCATAATTATTTTCCTGTGAGAGGACTCTCTGTCAGAAACTCTTAGTCATTCAATAGAATAGCATATCACATATGTACACATTGCCCTCTGTGTTTTCAATACTATTTGAGATGGTCTTATTAATAATACATTGGGTCTGGTGGAATGAGGAGGACCTTAAGAGCGGACTCTGACCTGCCCAGCATCCTGACAGAACCTGTTTTAACCATCAACGTTTTATATTCTTTGTTTTGCTGTGTGTCTACAATAATAAGCGTCTGACTGCATACGTATTGTTTGCATATTCCATGTTGTTATATGGAAGGATAACACCACAGTTTTCATTCTCCACTCTCCCCTGGCTGTCTACACTTATTGTCCTGGCTTCCAGTTCATTATTTGTTTCTGCCCATTTCCTCAGCAGAAGATTCAAATGACCAGACTCGAGTGGCAGTGGGGGTCGTCATAGGTGTGATTCTGGCAGCTGTGGCTATTGGCCTGATTTATTGGATATACATGAAGAGAACCAGGTACCATTATAATAAAGTGACAATTCAAAAAGGACAACAAACTTTTGTATTTTCTATAAAAAAAAATTTTTTTTTTTAGTGCTTGGATTTTATTTGTATTTTTTATTTTTATTTATTAGATGTATTCTGAATGTGTCTCTTTTGCATAGGCAAGGTACCTGGAAAACTGGAGAAAAAGAGGATGGCACAACGGAGGAAAGCAAAAAGCTGGAGGAGAATCAGAGTCAAAAAGCAGAGGTGTAAAACCACAGGATCCGTTCAGGGTGAGAAATGAGAAGTGTCTCTTTTGTACTTTATCCAGTGCCATATTGTTTACACTTTCCATTTTCATTATTATAATCCAGTGACTGCTTTCCTGGAATCCTTTTTGATGTAGTATCCTTGTTTTACAGGAGAGGAGGCAGTATTGTAGCACACTGTATTGCAGTCTGCGCAGATGTACGCAAAGCTGATAGGAGGACATCACACGGAGCTGATGGACCACTGTCAGAACTGATGTCTGTAATGATCTTTCCATCCTCCAACCAAACCTGAGACCTTCTAAATTATGTGTGTTGTATAGAGTTCTGTGTAATGTATCTGTTTGGAAACTTGTGTATGTTTAACGTTAATTATGTTGCCATTTACATTTTTTTTTATTGTTAAAATTAGATGCCATTTGTTTCGGCCGGTTTACCTCACATGTAAAAAAAACTAGCCTTTATACTGTGACTCCCTTTGCTTTTTGAAATAAGGTGTTATTTGGTAGCTGTTTGCTTTTATATATATATATATTTCTGTTCCTCACCAATTGTTCAGATCAAATTGGGCATAGCATCTGATACACAGCTACTATTAACAGTTATCACATTAACAGTTATTTTTTTGTATATTTTTTGCAGTTGGTTGAGCACTTGCTCAGGTTTCAGTTAATTTTTGCTAAGCATTAATTATGTTCTTCATTAAATAAAATGCTAAAGTAAGTCTGCATGTGGGGGCATGGATCTGCATTTACTGGATAGTTAATCATCTAAAACTAAGGGTACTTTATGGAAGTAAAATCTGATTGTAAGGCTTCCAGAATAGTACATATTGATGACAACTTAATGATGAAATTATGAAAAAGCTAAACATTAACTCTTTGTGACTTAAGGAAGTAAGTTGAATATAGACTCTATACACTGAGTACTGATATATTGTTGTTAAAGTCAGTACTACTGGTTCAGGATCCATCTTTTCTTTTGATGAATATACAATTTTTTTTTTTCTGAATCATAGCTAGGATGTTACAGTAATGGCAACTGTTGATTGGTGCCAGGCAAATATACAGCTCTGGAAAAAATTATAAGGCCACTTCAGTTTCTGAAGCATGTTCTCCTCCACCAGTCTTACACACTGATTTTGGATAACTTTATGCCTTTACTCCTGGTGCAAAAATTCAAGCAGTTCAGCTTGGTGGTTTGATGGCTGTTGATCATCCATCTTCCTCTTGATTATATTCCAGAGGTTTTAGATCAAATTAAAGAAACACGTCATTTTTAAGTGGGATCTTATTTTTTTTTCAGAACTGTATTGTCTGGCTGATAACATTGGCTGAAATTAATAGCCTGGGAGAGAAAAAAATGTGATAATAGTGAATGGTTTTTGTCAAACTCTCAACCTGCTGATACAGTTTTACCTACATGACAGCCACATAGGCTAATCTGATGGGTATTTCTCAGTTTAGCCACAAAACTTAAACCTAAATTCAAATCTATCCCAATAGGAGATGAAGTGAAGAACATTCATAATGACTATGAACTATGACATTCTGCTTTGTGAAACACCTAATACTCTGATAAACCTATACCCAAGCTAAACCTTACAAAAATAGAAAGAGAGATTTTGAAGAAACTTTTATTTGACGTTGTATTTGTTTTGATTTGTTTTGAAGTTTCATAAATTAGACAAGTGAAATCTGCAAATTAGTCAGTTAAGCACTGCTATCTAAACTCTTGGAGTATTGCTTTAAAATCTATAGCTGCAATATGGAAAATGTCAGCTATTTTCTATTTCTGCTGGTGATCAGACCTTGCAGACTTGAAGGCCTTTTAAAAACCCTGATGTTTAAACTATGTAACCTTCCTGTGTACTTGAGCTTACTTCATTTAAAAACCCTAATGTGAATACTTCAGAGTATTAAATGCTGAAATTGGAATTCTGTGTAGAACCACACACATCATAGTTGCGGTACAAAACTTAAACTAAAAGAGAATGAATGCTTTAAAGTTGTAAATATTGCTGAGGTTTTGTTATTTTTGTGTTCTATTTATAATTTTGATGCTTTGAAACCGTTGGCTTTGTTTCATCCTTCTGTTAGTTTAGTACGTTTCTCGAAAAACAGTTGAGCTGGTTCTGAAATGCGCAGTGAGACTCAGTGAGAGCTGTGTTCTCGCAGGCTGCTGTACAAATGTGATATTCTAATACTGATTCTGATCTGCTATTCTTCTGTCTGTATATTGGTGCTTTGTATGCCAGAATCAATTTCTCTAGCTGTTCTATTTGCATTTAAGTGACCAGTGAGACCAAAGAGAGTGATTGCAGACATGGAAGTATTGTAAATAATGCTGTTCTTTCTTTTTGTTTCATTAGTTTTTTTTCTGTTTTCGTTTGTTTTTTGTACCTTTGTTTAAATAAAGTATACATTTTAGAAAATCCTTCAGCACATGTTCATTTTATTCAAATAACTGAATGGGTTTACATGCATTTTTAATGGCCCACATTTTGGCAGTGATCTAAACAATGCATTTACAGTACATGTTGGGTTGGGTATTCAACTTTGGGTTTCCATAAATGAGGAAAAGTGAAAAATTTAGACCTTAAACATACACTGCCTGGCCAAAAAAAGTCTCCACCTGGATGTAAGTAAGTAAATGATGTGAGGTTGGTTGGTTGAGGCTGCAGTTGGTATGCAGGTTTAGTATCAGCAACAGTATGTGCTGAAAGAATGAGGTCAGCTGACTTCCTGAATATACTGAATATAGACCAGGTTATTCCATCAATGGATTTATTTTTTCTTCATATTCCAAGATAACAATGTCAGGATTCATGGTGCTGGAATTGTGAAAGAGTTCAGGGTTCAGGGAGCATGACATCATCATTTTCACACATGGATTGAGAGAGAGTTCACCACAGAGTCCAGACCTTAACCTCATTGTGAATCTTTGGGATGTGCTGGATGGAGAAGAGCTGCTTTGTGCAGTGGTCAGACTCTACCATCATCAATGCTGCTGCAAGATCTTGGTGAAAAATTAATGCAACACTGGATTTAAATAAATCTTGTGACATTGCAGAAGCTTACTGAAACAATGCCACAGTGAATGTGTGCTGTAATTAAAGTTTAAGGTGGTCCAATTCAATATTAAAGTGTGTGACCCTTTTTTTTGGGTGGTGACATTTGTTTTGCTCAGGCAGTGTAATAACCTCATATTAAGGACAGACGTTTGGGAACATCTCAGAGTATCTGCATCAAAGTAAGAGTATCTGCCAAATACTGTCAATGTAAACGTAGACAACAATCATAGAGTATATTCATTATTGGATTATTTGAGAGGAGATGCATATAATTATTAACATTGAGTAGAATGCAACAATTTATTCTGATGTTTTTTTGACTTACAGAATGGTTCATTCATTATGAAGTTGTAAAACAGTTTAAAAAGGTTTTCAAATGACAAGTTAATCAAGTTTTTAAGGTTTAGCATTTTTAGCATCCTTGATCTAAATCTACAATCCTAATCTTCAAATAATCCTAATACTAGATCTACAAATCCATTATTAAATCATTTTAAATTTCATGATGAATGGGCACTGTTTGGGACGCTGTCTAGAAGAAGTGGCACAGAAGGCACTTTATTTTGGCAGAGTTTTATATTTTAGGGGCATACGGGCACCCATATTGTTGTTGTTTTATTTGGATTGCAATAGCAGCTATTCTTCCTGAGGTCCAACTAACATCTCACACATAAATATACCGGTAAATCACACGTCATAGTTTAATGCACATAACAAAAAAAAGTTATATACTAATAAATACATTTTACAACACAATAAGCAATCAAAACAAAAAGAAAGACAAGTACAACATATATTTGTATACTAGGTGTACACAAATTCATAGGCAATACATACACAAACTTTTTAAGAAAATAACTGGTATGACTGATAATTACTATTTTAAATCTATCCCTTATAGTTCACATTTGGACAGATATTCATCTATCGTCCATGTCTTTTAGATAATGTTTTTTAATTAGTTTTTTTTAACCTTGTTTTGCTATTAGTGTTCAGTAGTGAATCAGGTAAGCAGTTCCACTCTTTAATGGCTCCATAAATTACTGTTTTACACATGTAATTTGTTTTAGCTTTTGGTGGTTTAAAGTAATAAGGTAAGGTTTTACTAAGGTTGTTGTTTTAGTTTTACTAAATAACCTTTTAGTAATAATCCTAGATCTACAAATCCATTATTAAATCATTTTAAATTTCATGATGAATGGGCACTGTGATGACCATAAAGACACACTATAATTTCCTTCATGATCCAGAGGGCACATTTTTTAATTTTTTGAAAGGAGCCACACATACTTGGCACTCAATCACTTTCTCCCCACTAGAAGAGCAGCCAGTGGGCCATTTTGTCTCTTTACTGCTACTAGAGAGGGCACTTTACAGCATGGATTCCTCCAGTGACATCTCCTGAACTTTGGTATGTGATGTTGGTATATTAAGTAATTGTTTTATTGCACATATATTCCACACATACCATCTAAGAAATAGACTGCTTCCAATGTTCTTTATTAAAAGCAATAATCAATTAATTGTAGTTCCAAATAGTGACACAAATTGTACTTTTTTATTATTAGCATGTCTTCACACTGCACTTTTGGTCTGGTTAATTCAGACTCCAGTTCATTTTCACCATTTGGAATACAGTATGAATACAGTAATCATCCTCAAGGTTTTTAACAAAAACATCTACACTGAGACACCATTGAGAGGTGGCTGGTCTTAGCCTGGTCTCAAATAAACTCCAGAGCTGTTTATCTGTGGTGACAATGTGATCCTACCTTTACCTACCAACTATCAGGTGTACTCCATAAGTGTGTAACCTGGTATATACAGTTCCAGAAAAAATAACCACTTCATTTTCTGAATTAGTTTCTCTGATTTTGCTATTTATAGGTTTATGTTTGAGTAAAATGAACATTGTTTTTTTATTCTATAAACTACAGACAACATTTCTCCCAAATTTCAAATAAAAATATTGTAATTTAGGGCATTTATTTGCAGAAAATGAGAAATGGCTGAAATAACAAAAAGGATGCAGAGCTTTCAGACCTTAAATAATACAAAGAAAACAAGTTCATATTCATAAAGTTTTAAGAGTTCAGAAATCAATATTTGGTGGAATAACCCTGGTTTTTAATCACAATTTTTTTCATGCATCTTGGCATCATGTTCTCTCCTCCACCAGTCTTACACACTGCTTTTGGATAACTTTATGCCTTTACTCCTGGTGCAAAAATTCAAGCAGTTCAGTTTGGTGGTTTGATGGCTTGTGATCATCCGTCTTCCTCTTGATTATATTCCAGAGGTTTTTAATTTGGTAAAATTAAAGAAACTCATTTTTCAATCCTTTTTTAAGTGGCCTCTTATTTTTTTCCAGAGCTGTATGTAGCTGGTTTGTATAAACTCTAGGCCGTTCTGTAACAGCCTAATAGTCTACACAGACTGAAAAGGTTTGGCATGTATAGTGAGAAGTGCACTGTCATGAAAAATGAAAGCGAATTCATGAAGACTTGCTTCAGTGATGAGTGAAAAGGTCAGCTGCTAACAGGGAAAATGCATTAGATGTTACAGGACTTGTTCATGCTAGCCACAGACACTGCAAGCATTTACAAACCACATATAAACAAATGTTTTGAGACTAAATAAAAACAGTAACTGAAATTAAAAGTTACAAATAAAGCCACACACTTCAATATAGAGTTATAACAAGTATGAATGTTTTGCCTGACGAATTCAAGGACGAAAACATCACTTTTAAATGTAATAAAGAAACAATATAAGTGTAGATTCAATATTACTTAATAAAAAGTACAAACCTTCCAAAATAAGTAGACCTGGTGCAAGTACTGCATGGATGGGTTAAATCTGAATACTAGCAGAACCTTATTGATGCAATTTATTACATAATGTGACCTCTACCTTCTTAGAAAGACCACTGCTTTCTATCAAAAAAAAAAATCTTAAGTACTGCTGCTTTAAGTGTTTCCAATCTATGGTTTCACTCTGTACAGTACAGCTGCATGTTGCTGTCCATGGTGCTATAAGCAGAGTGAATAGGATGTGCTTTGGCCAATAAGGAAGCATTACTTTTACAACAAACGACTTTGTTTAGCATTTTACTCTCTCAGACTATTCTAAACAGCTTTAACAGCTTCTACAGTAATGTCTGGATGATGTATGGGTTTAGAGGCGGGGCAGAATGGAGAGTTGATTGGCTGAGCTGCAGCAGCAGCAGTGTGCCTCTGATAGGGGAAAATGGGGTGATCTGTGCCAGTGGGGAAGTTGTGCCACCCTTTGTTTGTAGGAAACTATAGAAGAAATTTGTTTTGTGACCACACATTTTGAAAAAGTCAGCTAATTCACACATCCTGCAAAAAAGTGAGCCTCTTTGCATGAGAAGTAAGCATATTTAACTTTTATAAAACTGTTTTTTTGCCGTTTAAAGTAAAAGTTTTATGGTCAAGGTTTTTGATTGTTGTGTCTGAACAGTTATAGACAAGTTTGAAAATATTTTGCACATGTGTTAATGGTTTAGTAAGCTACATTATGAGTGTAAACAGTTAGCATAATGTTAGCTTAAAACTGCTGAATGATGCATTTTTTCCAAAATGGTGGGGTTGGGGTGATTTGTGCCAAAGGGAAAAAAAAAACATTTGCCCCAGCAACAATATTTCTCCCAAATAAAAATATTGTCATTTATAGCATTTATTTGCAGAAAATGAGAAAAGGCTAAAATAACAAAAAATGCAGAGCTTTCAGACCTCACATAATGCAAAGAAAACAAGTTTATATTGATAAAGTTTTAAGAGTTCAGAAATCAATATTTGGTGGAATAACCCTGGTTTTTAATCACAGTTTTCATGCATCTTGGCATGTTCTTCTCCACCAGTCTTACACACTGCTTTTGAATAACTTTATGCCACTTCTGGTGCAAAAATTTCTAGAAGTTTAGCTTAGTTTGATGGCTTGTGATCATCCATCTTCCTCTTGATTATATTCCAGAGGCTTTCAATTTGGTAAAATCAAAGAAACTCATAATTTTAAGCGGTCTTTTATTTTTTTCCAGAGCTGTATATGTTTTAGTTGGAAGCATTACTGTTATGGCCTTCCTTTAAAGTAATTTGAAGTAAAAACCGGCACAACTCAACAACCCACTCTCCCTTAAACATTAGGTTAATTGAGTTATCTGTATCTGTAGAGGAGCGTAAAGTATAAAGTGATTGCGCGGTAAAACACAGTGCTTCACGGTCAGTTTATGATTGATTAAGTTAGTTTTAATACATAAAGAATTAGGTTTTATAGGCATTAATAACCCGTTATTACTGGCTAAGAAAAACTGTCATGGCGGCGGTTTTTTTTACACCGCTCTCGGTCGTCATTGTTACATCCGGGTACGTTGCTGCTTGAGTGACGGTTTCCATAGTAACAGCACAGGCTGTCGCCATTTTGTCGGTGGCTCTTTTTTTTAGCCGTTCAAATGTTTCCTCTTCCCGCCGGAATAATGCAGTAATGGGCTCACAGGCAGGAACGGGCGGCCGCGTCGTGGGAAGAAGGGGCTACCCCTCGTTGCGGGCGTGAGGAAACCGCGGGAGAGGCGGCGGCGGCGGCGGGAGCCAGGGAGAGCGGGGGAGGAGGAGGAGGTTAGGCGGGTCTGAGCGCTCGGAGCTGGGGCTGCTGTTCTCCGAGTGTCCGCTTGGTCCGCTCCGCCGGTGTTCTGTCGCGTTGTGCTACCCGTCGATATGTGCTTCCCGGAGGCAACTGCGCATGCGCTGACGTACACTTTTTAAAATTAACTTATTTCTCGTGTTTTTTTTATATATATATATATAAATATATATATATATAAATCTGTTTTTAATCGGTTTTTGAGCATTTCACAACCTGGACTCACTGGCATTGCGCATGTAAAGCGTGTAAACGGAAAATAATAATTAATACAAAAGTTGTTATTATTATTTATTATAAAAAAAATCAAAATAATTTTGTAGTGACCTCTCATTGCCATAACTTTGCCATGATACAGTGGTTTAGCCTGTCCAAAAAATAAATAATAGTAAATAGACCTGTAATGTTACTGAGAACATGCTCTAATATAATGCTTCTTTAGTATTTTTGCCTTTAAATAAGATACGCTAGGGAAGCACGTTTTGACAAGGTAGCACAACTCGACAGAACACCGGCCCGGTCCGCTGCGCAGCGCCGACTGGAGGCGCGCCATTTTGTGAAAACTGGGAGAAAACCGTGCGGAGGAAAGCGGTGGATTTACATTGAAGAGGCGCTTGGACTGTTAATACGGATTATTAGCTTAGTTACCTGGTTAAAAACCTCTCAGATAGCTAGTTAAACTAGTGAACTGGGTGTGTTTGGGAGCTGTGAAGGTAGAAGGTAGTAACAGCTAGCTTAGTTAACGCCAGTTAGAAGCAGCGGGAGAGAGCGAGAGCGGCAGCAGCGGCGGCGGTGCTGCTAACGCTACCCACCAAGCTAACTATCAGTAACGGACACCCGAGCCTCTGCTCCGCCTCACGGACCTCCGGCCAACCAGCCATGGCAGCTTCACACAGAACGGCCGAGGCTGGGGAAATCGGGCACGGTTGCCATTTTGATGCCCGTTGGTTGCGATAAGACGAAGCTAAGCTAACTAAAAAAAACTAGCTAGCCTTAGCTAACGGAACTCAGTCATTTGGAGTATCGCGGCTAATCTCACAGAGGAGCTAACCTAGCTCAGCTAACGTTAACGCGAGCCGGGCTGAGCTGAAGAGTGGCTTCACCTCTTCTCACTGCACCTCTGGGACTTTAAATGAAGATCACACCAACAAAGGTGAGCGAATATTTAACCTATAGGCCTTTCGGCTGTGTGTGTGTGTGTGTTGTAATGTTAGCCAGGTTAGTTTAGCCTGCTGGACCATTGTGGCCTACGAGCTAGCTAAAGTAGTTAGCTAGCGTTAGCTAACCTGGCTAACAGTTAGCTACCACACATATATCTTAATCTTACGTTTATTTTAACTATGTTTCCTTCATAGCGATACATAGCTGGGAATTAGCGTTAGATAGCTAATTAACTAAAATAAATATGTTGCCTGTTACGTTAGCTAACGTACCGTAACCTAGCTAAGTACGATAAGTTAGCTCGGTTAGCTTAGGTAGCTAACCCAGCTGATTACACTAGTGACACTCCTCCATACAGACTGACTGCTTTTACCTGTATTTAAACACTCCTCCACTCTCTCTGATTTAATTGGTGACAATCCTTTACTTTTATGCGGGTCACAATTATTTTTTTGTTGGGTACACTCGTTTTGCCTTCAGCCTGACTGGTTTTACTTACTAGGAACACTGCTGACTACTAGTAACAATCAGTCTGACTTATTCTACTTGTAACACTCTTCCACTGACTGATTTTACTTGTAACACTCATCCATTCTGTAACACTCCCCACTCTGATTTTACTTACTAGTAACACTCCTCCACTCCACTGTCTGATTTAACTTGTAACACTCATCCATTCTGTAACACTCCTCCACTCTGATTTTAGTTACTAGTAACACTCCTCCACTCCACTTTGTCAGATTTTACTTGTAACACTCATCCATTCTGTGACACTCCTCCACTCTGATTTTACTTACTAGTAACACTCCTACACTCTCTGATTTTACTTACTGGTAACACTCCTCCACGCCACTGTCAGATTTTTCTTGTAGCATTCATCCATTCTGTAACACTCGTCCACTCTGATTTTACTTACTAGTAACACTCCTCCACTCCACTTTGTCTGATTTTACTTGTAACACTCATCCATTCTGTAACACTCCTCCACTCTGATTTTACTTACTAGTAACAGTCCTCCACTTCACACTGTCTGATTTTACTTGTAACACTCATCAATTCTGTAACACTCCTCCACTCTGACTGATTTTGCTTACTAGTAACACTCCTTGACTCCACTCTGACTTTTATTTGTGACACTCTTCCGCTCGCATTAGTTTAATCTGTGACAATCCTACACTTTTACTTGTCATGCTGGTCACACTTATTTTTTTACTGGGGACACTCTTTCTTTTTACCCTCTCCCTTCAGTCTAACTGCGTTTACTTGTAACATTCATCCATTCTGTAACACTCTTCCACTCTGACTGATTTTAGTCAAGTCAAGTAGTTTTATTGTAAATGCTGCATATGTACAGGGCATACAGAGGATTGAAATTAAGTTACTCTCCTTTTCAAATTTACAAGTGCGGCAAGATAAAAATATAAATATAAAAGAATGAGAGACACATTTATGGTCATACCTGAGACGAGTGACACAGTGACAAGACAATAGTGATGCTAATAGTGATTATAAATAGAACTTTAGTGCAGTATAGTAGTATAGAAGCATAAGGCTGGCAAAGTGAATGAGTGCATACAGTTCTTTAAATGTCACAGTTGTAGGGGGAATTAAAGTGGGTATGATAGTGCAGGTTTAAGCAGTAGTGCAGGTATGGATTGTGTTCATCAGTTTTTGAAAAGTTCCAATACTGTGTGGAGACAGTCCTACACTTTTACTTGTCATGCTAGTCTGGGGACACTTACTTACTCTGACCCTTCAGGCTGTCTGGTGTCTCACTTGTAACACTCATCCACTCTAAGCATGTCTGGTTTTTACTGGTAACACTTTCCCACTCTTTACTAGTTTTACTTGTAACACTCTTTAACTGACTGTTTCTTTTTACTGGTAACACTCATTCACTCTGCCTGACCTGTTTTTTACTTGTAACACTTTTCCACTAACTCATTTTACTTGTAACATCTTAACTCTGTCTGACTAGTTTTATTTGTAACACTGACTGGTTTAATTTGAGACATTTCTTTACACTTTTCCTTGTTACAGTGGTCACTATTCCTTTTACTGGTAATACTCATCCACTCTGTTTTTACTTGTAACATTCCTTCACTCTTCCACTCAGACTGGTTTATTGGTGACAGTCCTACATGTTTACTTGTCATGCTTGTCATTCCCACTCTTGACTAGGTTTTTCTTTTTTTTTCTAAAACACTTTTCATTGTTACATTGGTCAAAATTATTTTTACTGGTAACACTCATCCACTCTGTTTGGTGTTAGGTTGTAATACTCCTCCACTCTTTCTGACTGTTTTTTTTTCTCCATTTTTACTTGTAATACTCCTTTACACTGACTGTTTTTATTTGTAACATTAATCCACTCTTGTTTTGCTGATCATACTAATATTTACTGGGGACACTCTTACTTTGACCCTTCAGTCTGAGTGTTTTTTACTGGTGCCACTAATCCACTCTGACTGGTTTTACCTGGAAAATCCCTCTACTCTGTCTAGTTTTACCTGCAACACTCATCAACTCTGACTGGTTTTATCTGTAATACTCTGCTTTTACTTTTATTTTTACTGGGGACATTGCTACTTTGTCCCTTCACCCTTGACTGGTTTTACTGGTGCCACATCTCCACTATAACAGGTGTCTTGTACTTGTAACACTCCTCTACTCTGGTTTTAGCTTGCGAGGTAGCTAGCTTATCTAACTGAGCTAGAAAGTAAGTTAACATTAGCTAGCTGATTAGCTCACAAGCTATTGGCTTGTGCTGCATTCCAATTTAATTGTTTTTTTCTCCTCAGAAAAGTCTTGAACATGTTGGATAACTGCTTTCTTGCCCTTCACGAAGCAAGTTGATAATATTTTTTAAATCTGTAAATGGCTGTCTGTATTCAGACCTTTTCAAACATTAGCTAGCTTAGTTATCTAGCGTCACTGTTGTTTTCCTCATTTAAAGCATCCATTTTTCTTAATTTTGTTGAAACTAATCAAGCTAAAGAGTATTGTTAGCTAAGGGTGCTCGTCATTAATTGTCCAGTCATTAAACTATCTAGTTGATTTGTAACTGGCACTGATATAGCTAACTAATGCCAGGTTCACACTACACAGTTGTTGAGACTAACAAACAACAAATGACTGATCAGCGACACGTGGTCACAAATTACACGATTTCCCACTGTGGGAAATTGCTGACTCACCTGGCTGCTCTCCTGTTCTTCGTCACAAGAACCCATCAGAACTAAACTCGCACGAGAACTAGCGATGCCATGCCAGAGAATCTCTGCAGGTGAGAATACGCACTTGCAGTGAGTCCAATATGAACAGGTTCATATGAAGCGACTGAGCAAATTCAGGGTTTATAAATGTCTAATCAGTTTTATACTAAAATATGTGCTTATGTCCTCAACGCAGAACTATGTCAAATGTTTCAGTACCGCAGACATCATTTTTGATCACTTTTGAACTCCAGTTATATGCCTTTTAAACATGCTCTACCTGTATCTCCAGGATCAGCTCACCAACCAATCAGCTTGGGGACCGTCTTTTAGTAGTTCACACTACGAAACAGCGTGAGTGCCGTGTGATCCCCGATTTGCCTCTGAGCAGAGTTTTTGCCGGCGATAAACGAAAAACTTTTGGCGACTGAAAAACTGGCCCAAATTTGTGTAGTGTGAACCTGGCATTAGTGATGTAAGCTTAGTTTGATGTCAGTACTGATGGATGAATCTCAGCTTATTTTTGGTTTACAGGCTTGTTAGTGCTTTACTAATGGTATATTTTGGATCACATTTGGTTAATGTAGAATTAAATAGTATATAGTATTTGCAAGCAACGTCTGTTTGTAATCATCTATTGTTTTTTTTTTTTATTGTTTTTAGCACTAATTTATTTATATAGCTGTTACATACAGGAACATGGAACAGGAATGAATGTATCAAAGTAGTGTTTTTTCAGTGTAGTGTTAAATGTTACACAGTTTGGTTCTGTCCCAAAATGAACACTATCCATCTGAGAGTATTTGCTCATATGCATTCACATGAACTTGAGTGATATCCCATTCTTAATCTATACGGTTTAATATGACATCCGAACTCCCTGTTAATGTGTCCAAGACACCATTGCTATTGTGAGTTTCATTTTAGCTCTAGACTATGATAACTGATCGAGTTGATCGAGGTCTGTAGAAGCACCTGATTATAAAAACAAGGTGTAAAGGGAAATGGTTATCAGTTATCAATAGCTGTTATCATTGAGGCAAACTCAAACAAAATTTGATTTGAAGCAGTTAATTCCTTGTTTAAAAGTGATATTTGTGGAATTGCATTCAGAAATGTTTGTAAAAACTCAATATACATACATGACTATACTTTACAGCTGAGGTTTGTTTTAATGCCTAGCTTGGGGCATGGTGCCCATCATGACTAAACTATTTTTGATAAAATATCTATTGCTGTCTTCAAAGTCTCCTTGGAAATTCCTACTTACAAGGTTTGAGGTAATTACAATTTGACATGCGTTCGAGTGTTTTTTGGTTAGGTGGAAATGGACGCCATGTGGAAAATCCTTTTGTTTATACTTCTGGGCTATTATCATGAAAAACTCGCATTAGGTGAATATATATATATATATATATATATATATATATATATATATATATAT
Source organism: Astyanax mexicanus (assembly GCF_023375975.1). Taxonomy (NCBI): domain Eukaryota; kingdom Metazoa; phylum Chordata; class Actinopteri; order Characiformes; family Acestrorhamphidae; genus Astyanax; species Astyanax mexicanus. The sequence continues at coordinate 5,579,296 of NC_064425.1, forward strand.
TATTATTATTATTATTATTTTTATTATTATTTTTATTTATTTATTTATTTATTTATTTATTTATTTATTTTTATAGTTTTTTTTTGTTTTAAACCCATACAGCTTAAAACTATTGCTAATAAGCTCAAAGCTTTTTACAGTCCACTGTAGGAGCAGGATCCATACTGGCAGCCGCCATGACCTCTTGATACTGACACACCCCCAACTGGGAATCACAGGGCTTATCTAAAAATCTGAGTTAACCACTGGTAAATACGAGTTTGTGGAGTTTATGTGCTGTCATCTCTTAAATACATTATTTCCGACACGACTTAAAGGCAGCCTATGTTCAGAACATAGGACATGAGAAACATGCTCTATTCTAAACTACTAAATTAATTTGTTGTCGTCTGGTTCATGTACTACTGGATAGTATGATGGTTTGTTGGGTATATTGTTTTTTGCAGCGATCCATAGTTTTAAGGCTTGTTTAAACCTGAAATTCCAGACCAGAGTTTAAGCCAAGGTTGTGTTTGTAATATTTTACACATTTAGTCCATTTACTTGTGCTTTCGTGTTGCATTTAAGGAGCAACTTAAATAACCTTCCAACATCCCATCACACACATGGACTATCTCCCTGTACTTCATGCAAATTGGTTTGTAGAAACCAAATTTTCTTTGTATTTCTGTTTTATAAATTAGTGTTAATTTACAGTAAAGAGTATATAATAAATGCACGTTTTGATTTAATTACACAATAAAATACCATTAATTCCAAAAGCGTTGTTCCTTGCAGCTCTAAAGTTTATAGTTAAATATAATAAAAAAAACAACTAATGGCTACATGCAGTCCTGTGACCTTTAATCAATACACAGGTTTGGAATGGCCACTCAAATGTTTACGTGTGGTTAAAACATAATGTGGTTTCAGAACATTAAGCCATTGTTTTTCAACAACGCTGTACGGATGGATATACTGACATTTTAGTTACATAAAACATAACATGCTTCATAAATTTCTTATTTTTTTGAAATATACCCATACCCACTAGTCCATTCAAATCAGATTGTTTTATACTTTAGATTCTTCTAAGTAGTACATTTATCTTTAAGGACAGATCTGCACACTCTTGGTATTTTAATCTCAGAGTCTTCATGAGGGAGAGTCACCTGGAACAAATTTCTCAGCGTCTTAAAGGAAGGAGTTCCTGGAGGTGCTGAACAATGTTACTGCTTTGTTGAGCTTTGTAAGCTCAGTTGATCAGATTTAGATCAGGGGATTGAGGAGTAGGGGTGTGCAATATGACCCTTAAAAAATATCACAAAATTTCTGTGTATTTTTGCGATAGCGATATTCAAAACTATATAACATTTTAATTACTACTACTAATAATAATCAAGGACATATTACTGCAACAAAATCAATATTACATTTCATTTCTATTATTGCACTTTGATATGGCACATTGAGATTTTCCATTGTAACAGAAGTCAATGATTAGACATGTCCTTATGCTATAATACACTTAAAATAAAATGATACTAGGCAGATATAATCTGTCTGTAGTAAAAGTTGTACCTTGTTGATGGCCCTAACACAATGTCACCATATATTTGTGCCTTAACAATATTAAAACATTGATAATATTGTTGCTCACCATTACATGGCACACCCCTAGTCCTGATCAAATGCATACAAAATGTGACCTATAACTAATACGAACTGCTCAAACCAGTGAATAAAAACAATCAATAATAAGCAGTATGCAAATGCAGCAGCTGAATTTGTTTGTTTATAACGATTTTTTTTATTTTTAAACCATGTTAAATTATATTAGATTAGTGGAATTCTTGTAGCCTAATATACCATTGTGTTTAGGCCTGTGGACCATGGTTCATGTTTCAGAGATCTGTTCCTAATAAACGTTTTTCCTAAGTAATAGATCTTATTCAGTGTCGCAATGTCAATTAATTCTAAACAAATTTCACTCATTCAAACATCCTGAAAATGATTTTAAAAAAACTGTTGTACCGGCCCTGCCTGTGCACGCTGATCTGAGACTGTACCAGTGTTCTGTCAGTCTGTGCTTCCCATCGACATGGGCTACTCAGCGTCTTTGTGCATGAGCTGAACCATGTATCTTAAGTGTTTACATTAGGGGTGTCACGATTCTCTAAATCCTCGATTCGATTTCATTTTCGATTTGAGGGTCACGATTCGATTCTCGATTTTCTTGTTTTTTTTTCTTGTTATTATTTTATGCCTCATATAATTTAAATAATATATTTATTATTATTATTATAAATATTATAAAAATTATTATTATTATTTATTAAGATATATATGGTAATGCCATCTAGTGACTTTTTTTGGTAGCAACAGTGTGCACTATTAAAACAAGCAGTTTATCAGAGCTGTGTGTGGATGGCTGGTGAAACTGCTCACTTACATGAAGCTGCAGTTCTTCATCCAACCACTAGTCGGAGCTGCAGCAGCAGCACAAGCCCCGCCCCCTTCACTCAGTCACTACTTCAGTACAGCCCAGCCACGGGCTACAGGGCTCAGCCAGTCCGTTTTTACTGTTTCTGTAAACAAATAAAGGTTTTAACCCCACTAACTGGATAATACAGCTCACTACAGTTCATCTTTCAGCCCAAGCAGCTAACAGCAGCAGGTTAGAACAGCCGACACGGAGTCACTGCTCGGATTACATTATAAACAGGTCAGTTAGCGCGCTGCTAACCTCAGGATGTTTATAACTACGGAGTTTAGTGGACACACCACGGCCGCCAGGTAAGTCTTTTAAAGGCTACTGAAGACTATTAAAGGCTATTAGAGGTTATTGAAAGCATTATTGGGGGGCAGAAATCAGTACAGGCTGGTTAGATAAGTGATGTGGTGAAACTGTGACTAGCGCTGTCACAGTGATGTTTATTAACGTCTGCGTAGCGCGCTGCGCTATTTGCGTAGCGCGCGCGGGAGGGATCGTCGATCCTCTTTTTGACTTCGATACTCGAGACCATGACCTCATTTCGATTCGATTTCGATAAAATATCGAGATCGTGACACCCCTAGTTTACATGTATTTTTTTTTTTTTTTGTAATACTTATTTTGTTTTCCTCGAGTGGATTATGTAAGCTATAAAATAACTGGATTACTGTTTTTTTTTTCTTTAGTGTTATGAAACTACAAATGGCATTTCAAGTAAAAAGAATGAAAATATATCACCCTTAGCTTATCTTTATCCTGATTTACTGCTTTAGGCTGGTTTTCTGTCAAATTTTGCTACCCTTTCATATGTGCTTCTTTATGAACGTGTGCATGCGCCGACTCAACATTTTTTCATGTTTTATGATTATTCCTTAAGTTTTTATTGTGAGCATTAAACAGCCTGCTTGCATGTTAAAAAAATGCTGTAATTTGCAGTTAAATTTCAATAAACCATAAAACTATAAAAAAAAATAAAAAAAAGTTTTTAATGGTATATATGACCTTAACTTTTTAAACTTTACCTGATACTAGGGCTGCAACTAATGATTATTGTGGTAGTCGACTAATCTGATTTTTATTTTTTCCATTAGTCGATTAGTCAACGATTATTGTCCTTCATCTCTAAAAATGATAGCGGATTATGAGATTTAAAAGGCATTTAAATGTCTAGATGTTGTTTAAATGTGGAAAGTGCTGATATTTAGTGAGGAAATATGTCATCTGTTGTGTTTAGGCACTTTTAGAGACACAGACTAAGTTGAGTGTAAACTAAGTGTCCCATTTACCCATCTCCCATTGCATGTCTTTCCCCAGCACTTTGTGCAATATGGTACTGATACAAATTAATGATTAGTTGACAATGAAATTTGTAGTCTGTAAATTTAAATAATCGACATTGTTGATTATATCGACTAATCGCCTAACTAGACTTCTGCTGAAAGTATTTTCTAATACGGTTTCTAATATGATGCTTTTTTGGTATTTTTAGCTTTTTAAAACTGAAATACTTATAGGGTAGCATGGTTTGACAGGGTTGCACAACTCACAGAACACCAGTCAGATCCTACCTGTATTTCAGCTGGGAGCATTCTCTGATTCTGCCGTACGGCATATCCTGCCCTCTGTTTTATTAAAGGTAGCTTTTCTTATAGAAATTGACGGAACATCAGTACTGTGCTGAATGACCTATATCTGTGTCTGAGTAAAAGCGAAGCTGCTTTCTGCTGAAAGCCCCACAGCCTCCGTCTCGTTCAGCAGGCCGCTCTACTCTGCCGTGATCAGCTGTTGTCACTACTAACCTTTCCTTCAGATCAGAATAAATTGCTTATCCAGTCCTCCCCATTTTGCAAACTAATCTAGGAACTAAACTAACTAAACTAAATCACCCTCAGTGTGAGCACTACCGCTCTCTCCACTGTTGCCTGCGTTTGCTTACCTGCGTCCTAACATCACAATATCGGGATATGGCGAAATCCTATCGAGTAAAAAAAAAAAAAGATATCAATATTATATCACCCACTCCTATTGTGGAGGATAAACACTTTCGTTTATTATGTAATTTCATAATGTAATGTATTATGTATTATAATGTTGGTTTAGAGAAACCAAGGCTACCAAAGGTTTAGAGTGCCTTATACAGTGGAGAGCATTTATAATTTTATGGTTTAGGTTTAAAACTGCAAAAGGTGGGAAGGCGTGGGTGTGACCACAGCTCGACCACAGGCGTGGGTGTGATCACAGGTGCTGCTGTCTGCATCATATAGTTACAATTCATGGGGGATATGCGTCGGTCTACAACATAGGCTACAGCATAGGCTAATGCATGCAACCTGCAGGTAGAGCAGTGTAGTAGTAGTAGGTAGTAAGCTATGTAGGTTTGACATAGAGGTATAAATTGGCCTTTAAACTGCCATAGATTCAATTTAGAGAGAAACTAAAGCTGTTGATTAAGTTTAGTGAGGCGTAGGCTGCTGTGGGTTCAGTATTGGGAAGCTGCTAATTCAACAGATAATCTAAATCTGTTTTAGGTATAGTGTATAGGCAGGCCAAGGCTGACATAGTTTGAGTAGGTAGGCTGAATCTGCTGTAGTTGCTATCCATCTCTGCTTCCTGTATGTCTGTCTCCTCTTCCTAGCTTTCCATATCACCTCAAAATGATAGAATATGGGATTTAAATGCTTAGAAGACATTTAAATGTGAAATGTTCTGATATATTTTGAGAAAATATGAAATATATATATTTTTGTAACTGGTGACCAAGCTGAATGTTAACTGATTGAGTAAGCAGCTCTTGACCATTCTTAACTCTTAACATTGTGTTTCTGTCCCCAGCACAGTGTAATTTTATTATAAATATAATATAATGTAGTTACAAATTAACAATTAGTTGACACTGAAATTTGAAGTTGATCATTTTTATATTCGACATTGTGGATTATGTTAGCTAATCGTTGCAGTCCTAAAAGTTTCACTATAGAGAGGCTTGAGTTGCTGTAGGTTTAGTTTCTTCTGTAGACCCAGTTTAGGAAGACTATAGCCTCTGTAAACTAAATTAACGGTGGCTAAAGCTGTGATAAAGCTGTGATGGGTTCAGTTTGGAAAGGGAAAGGCTGCCAAAGGTTTGGGAATGTTAAAATTTCTGTAGGTTCAATGTTGGGAAAGGTTTGGGAATGTTAAAATTTATGTAGGTTCAGTTTAGGTGCTAAAGCTGCAAGAATTTTGGTTTAAGAAGACCAAACCTGTCTTAGTGTCAGGTTTGGGAGGATAATGCTGTAATCGGTTCATATGAGGGAGTCTAAATCTGCCATAAGTTTAGTTTAGGGAGGATAAAGCTGTTGTTGATTTGAGTTTAGGAATCCTAATGCTGCCCAAGGTTTAGTTTAGGGAGGCTTAAGGTTAGAAAGGCCTAAATGTGTTCTGCCATTTCTGTTCAGTTTTAATGCAGTGGAGTTTTTTTATCAAAAATTAACGGCACAAAAATAGCACTTTGTATTTGACACATTTTTTTATTTTTTATGGTTTACAGCCAATGAAAACTGAACAATCAATGTTTCAGAAAATTAGAATATTACATATCTCCAAATAGGCCTGTCAAGATAAGAATATTTTGTGGACAATATATTTTCACAGAAATTATTGCGATACAAGATATTTTTGTAATTTTTAGACTATTAAGTGCCACTGACATAATGATGAAGGAATAGCTTAAAAAAGCAATTATACACTTTTTAAATACAGCAACAATTTAATTAATCAATTATTATAATTAGTTTGGGAATTATATTCTTATCTCTTTACCTACCTTAGTCCTCACTGTGTTTATTAGAGCATGACTGGCTAAAATACTGTTCACTGTTATATATGTGAACAAACATAACCAAACACAATAGACGATATCACGATTATCAGAAATTATTGAGATCATGTTCATTTATTGTACAAAATAAATAAATCCTAACCCTATCTCCAAACCATGACTGACCATCAGATTATTTTGCGTTTGATTTGGAAATTAAAAGACCAGAGGCTGGAGGAAGAGTGGAGAGGCACACAGTCCAAGCTGCTTGAGGTTAAGCAGTGATGGTTTGGAGAGACATGTCATCTGCTGGTGTTGATCCACTGTGTTTTATCAAGTCCTAGAGCACGTCATTCATAAAATAAAATACAATAAATAAATAATAAAATCTCCTCTGAGACAGCTCACAAAAATAACTATCAAAGAAATTCCACAAACTTAAGTTCTTACTTGAAGAATATTTTTTTATTTTTATTATAATTAATTATAATTAATTCCGTTAATTATTACAGTAAAAGTACTGAAATGTTTAAGCAAGTTAAAATTAAGAATTTTGGTATTGTGACAACACAAAGATGCCCTTTTGTCCTACATTTCGTTAAATACTAATTTAAAAGTGTGTACAATGTTCCCTATTTTTGCCTTTGGCCCTGTGAACAAACTAAACTTTGTACTTGATTGTTTTACAATTAGCCAGGGCACCATTAGCTAGCGGTTTGTCCCACGTCGATTTTTGGGGAAATAAAAGGGTTTTAGGTGCGCTTTATAGTGCGAAGAATAATGTAAATGTAAAGGAAACAATAGCTTGTGCATCACTTTAAATGGTACTGTCAGTTAATAAATTAAAAATTATGTAAACTAATAATTGTAGTCGAGAATGGCTGATATATTTGTAGAATATCAATATTATTTATATTATATATTATAAATATTTTTTACACAATTACTAGTCTGAACTGAAGAGAGCTGACAAACAAAAAAGAGAGCGCAACAAAGTCCACGCTAAAATCCCTGGATTTATTTACGCTAAAAAAAAAAATAATAATAATAAAAAAAAGACTAAACCACAGTGCAGGTTTTAAAAGTACTGTGTAGCATGCTTAGTGCAAATACATACATTCACCTAAAAAAAGCTCATGTAAACTATGAACTAGAGTTAGATTATTTTAAGAAATGTTATATTCAGTTGTTGCTGGTGTATTTCACAGATTTTCAATAGCTTCACACCAAAGCTATGACTGCTACTTGTATTTATTTTGTATGGAGAAACTGCTGAAAGTTGTATATGATAGAAAAAGTGAAAATCTAAATTATTCTTCCTGTACAGTTTACAGGAATTATGGGATGGTTATGACAAGAACATATTCACAGTTAAGCCATTTGTGTGGTTTGTGACTAATGTCTGATATATTAAGGTTTCAGTATACATGGACATAATTTGTAGTAGTAATAGTGGTGGTGTTGTGGTGTGTGGTTTCCTCAGCAATAAAAAAAAACACTGTTGGAAAGCGTGTGCACGTTCCTGAGAGTTTGTGCTTTGTGTGAATTTTTTTCTTTGCCGAGGCTCGGTCAGGTCAGCTGAATCATTCTCTGCTCCTCCATCCTCAGCTCACATTCAGCGTCTGTGTTGCCGTCAGGCTCCAGTGTGCTGGATGCTGCCTTGAAGTGTGCCAAAGTTCGGTTTTATTTCTTGTTTATTTCTTGTTTTCTTATTGGAAAATGGGAACAGCTCTGCCCTGGCAACAAAAGTAGGTTATTTGCATACTCTTCTGTGATTGGCTTGAACCTTTATGGGCTTGCCAAATCACACTGTATCTTCTTGGTGATAGGCTATGCTAATTAGGTGCTGTTGCTGGGATTCTGAAATAGTGGTGGGATTCTGTGTGGCTGCAGTGCATTGTATTGTCTGGTGAGGGATGCTGATAAATGAGCATTCTTCTAATAATCATCAGAATTTACTCATGAAAGAGGGCAAATTAGTGTAACACGTTTCCACTTCACTGCTTTCATATAGGCTTATTACCAGCACTGTAGAGGTTAGTGAGGAGCTAATTCAGTTCATTCAGATCACATTTCTTTTTCTATTTAATTACACACATGCCAATTTCACTGTTCTGTTCTTTTTTTTTTTTTTGTGTTTGCATGTGTGTGTATATATATAAAAAAAAATTAAGAGACCACTTCAGTTTCTGAATCAGTTTCTTTGATTTTGCTATTTATAGGTTTATGTTTGAGTAAAATGAACATTGTGGACAACATTTCTCCCAAATAAAAATATTGTCATTTAGAGCATTTATTTGCAGAAAATGAGAAATAGCTGAAATAACAAAAAAAAAAGATGCAGAGCTTTCAGACCTCAAATAATACAAAGAAAACAAGTTCACATTCATAGTTTTAAGAGTTCAGAAATCAGTATTTAGTTTTCATGCATCTTGGCATCATGTTCTCCTCCACCAGTCTTACACACTGCTTTTGGCTAACTTTATGCCTTTACTCCTGGTGCAAAAATTCAAGCAGTTCAGCTTGGTTTGATAGCTTGTCATCATCAGTCTTTCTCTTGAATATACCAGAGGTTTTCAAATTGTAATATTTTAATATGAAATATTGTATGAATATGTAATATTTTAGTTGTAGTAAGCACAATGGATCACACAGAAACATCAATGCTCTCAATGCAATGTTTTACTAAGCACTAATCTGTATATCTTTCTCGTAGGGGGAGAGACCTCAGCATGCAAACCCTGGTCCGTCCGGCTTGCACCCTCTTTTTCTTTCAATGCTGCTGGTCTTCAGATGGCTGCTCCGATGCCTCATTCGCACCAGCAGTACAGTGACTGTCACCAGCAGAGTACAGACCAGTCTGTCACTGTACTGCCATACAGTGACCAGACACAAGCACTCACTGCCAACCAGGTAATGACTGCTCATGTGTTCTTACAAAACAGCAAATAGCCATTTCACCTTGTCTTGTGACTAATGTCTTTTTGTTTATTTCTTTTTATTTCTTTCTCTAAATACAGAGGCACATGCCCCAGTGCTTTCGTGACCCAGCTGTAGCTCCTTTGAGGAAGCTCTCCATTGACTTGATCAAAACCTACAAACATATTAATGAGGTAAGAAATTACACAACTTTGAGTTGCTAAATAACTCACTCTACACAACATACCTGTAATCTATTATGTGGAATGGGTGATGCCAGTGAGCTTCACATACCACACATCTTCTACACATCTTCCACAAGAACTTGGCAATACGATACAGGGGTTACAATTTACAAATATTTTGTGATTTTTAAAAATCAGATTTTAAAAGAAAAGTGTCATATTGTAAATTGTTTTATAGTGATCAGGGTTACACACAACATGAGATTGGAGGGAATTTCAGTTAATATCAGTATGAACAGCATAAAAGCAACCATCCTTGGTATATATAATTACTCCCTGATAGAGCTGAGTGATATGGCAAAATATTATCTTACAATATTTAAATATAATCTTAAATGATGAATACTATTTATTATGTTGTTTGACTCTCAAACCAAATGTACCTGGAGTGTAGAGGTGTGCCAAAAAATCGATTCACATAAGAATCTTGATTCTCATTTACTACGATTCAGAATCGATTTAAAATGTCCCAAAATCGATTCTGAGGGGCGGGTTTTAGACTGATTTTGGGCTGGGTATTTTTGTTGGACCTGGCAACCCTGGGGATAGCGCTTGTCCTTTCAAACGGAGATCTTCCAGACACACACAGAGCGTAGGTGTTTGAGAATCACCGGTAAGATGGCAGAACAAGCACTATATTACATTAGATTAACGTGTAGTTTCAATGTTTTATGGCAGAATGCTTCATAACAAGCATAAAAAAGATCGCTAGTAGTTAGTTTCAGTAACTGTTAGCTAGCTAACTAGCTAACTTTCCAGTTCCACCTTAAATAACGCTACAGGTGGCAGCGGGCTGCAGCATTTAAGGCGGAACGGAAAAATACAATAAGCTAATCAGAGCTAATTTCAGCTCCTCATCACAGAGGAATTAAGGAATGGACCATATGAATTAATTTCTCCACCTCCTGCCCCCTTTCTGAAGAAATACAACGACCTTAAATTAACTAGTTAATCAGCAGCTGCTCCTGAACTTTAGCGCTCCACTGCTATCATCACATCAGCCCAGCAGCGTCACCTACACACCACCGCTAGTAGCCTGGTAATAAAGCAGTGTTATTTATTATTTATTTATTGTTCATTAACGTCATTGTGATATCCCAGTGATTCCTCTGTCACTGAGGACCCACATTCCTGCACATTTTATTGTTTTTGTAACACATTACCTGCTCCAGGACCAGTGTATATTATGGAGGGGTTTTTTTCAATAAGATTCATAAGCCAGAAGCAGACATTTTTATAATTCAAATCGTTTTGAATCAAAAATCGATTTTGAATCGAATCGTGGCCCCCAAAATCGGAATCGAATCGAATCGTGAGATAGTAAACGATTCCCACCCCTACTGGAGTGGCAGTTTTTTTTAAATCTCCTATTTAAATACTCAGCACAGTGATTTTATATTACAATTTATATTACAATTTACAATTTATAATACAGGATTTTTTTTACACTTTATGCAATGAAATGTACATTTGGGTCAGTGTTTTTTTTAAGCATTGATGAAATCCCCAATATGCATATTGTCGATACCAAAAAAAATGTATAAAGACTCAGCAAAATATTTTATATACTGTACAGCTCTAACATTATACAACATATAATAAACTACAATCTGCCGCCAATATTTACATGTAAACTAGTCATTAAAAATCAGTGTTTCTTAAACTAATACAGTATTTCAAAACAAAATATTGCAATATCAATATCTCCCCTATTTTAGACGGAACAGTCTGTAACAGTATGTCCCAGCTCACAAAATCACACAATGTCACACAAATAAACAGGAATAGCAGTTACATGATGAATTACATATTTAAAAAGTTAAGAACAAAATACAAATTGTATGACTATGTGAGTTAAGGTTTTTTAGTTTTACAACAAAATGCAGCAGCATAATTCTGCTTGGCAGAACCCTTGGATATTTTTTGCTACATTGTTTCTCAGTCTGTCTTTAGGGGCAGACTCGCAGCAGGTCGACATTTTTGCTGTATTCCAGCTCCCCTCGAACTTTACATTACATTACATTACATTTCATTTGGCAGACGCTTTTGTCCAAAGCGACTTACAATAATGAAGTACAAAAGTAATAGGAATTTAGATAACCCATTTTTAAAAGGGCTTAAAGGAGGTCAAAGGGAAATAAAGGGATAGAGAAGTGAAGGAGGGGAAGAAGGAAATGGGGTTAGAAGTAGTTAGTGTGTTAGAGGTGTTAGGAGAGTAAGTGCTCTTTGAAGAGCTCTGTCTTCAGGAGTCTCTTAAAGATAGCGAGAGATTCTCCTGATCTGGTAGTAGAAGGTAGTTTGTTCCACCATTGGGGAACTCTGTATGAGAACAGTCTGGATTGCTTTGTGTGAGTGTTTGGCAAAGCGAGGCGACGTTCATTGGAGGAGCGCAGCGGCCGGGAGGTAGCGTAAGCCTTCAGGAGTGAGTGCAGGTAGGAAGGAGCCTGTTCTGTCATCACCTTGTAGGCGATTGTAAGAGTTTTGAATTTGATGCCAGCATCAACTGGTAGCCAGTGTAGCTCAATGAGCAGCGGGGTGATATGTGCCCGTTTTGGTTGGTTGAAGACCAGACGTGCTGCTGCGTTCTGGATCATTTGGAGTGGTTTTACTACGCAGGCCGGGAGGCCAGTTAGTAGGGCATTGCAGTAGTCGAGGCGTGAGATGACGACTGCTTGTACCAGGAGTTGGGTGGCCTGTTGCGTCAGAAACTGTCTAATTTTCCTGATGTTGTAAAGCGCGAAGCGGCAGGATCGAGCAACCGAGGCCACATGGTGCGTGAAGGAGAGCTGGTCATCAACCATGACACCCAGGTTCCTAGCAACCTTTGTCGGTGAGAGAGAGAGAGAGAGAGTCGATGCTTATAGAGAGGTTGTGTTGAAAAGATGGTTTTGCTGGTATGACCAGAAGTTCAGTCTTTGAGAGATTTAATTGAAGGTGATGCTCCTTCATCCAAGAGGATATGTCAGAGAGACACAACGATATCCGTGCAGAGATTGAGTTATCTTCAGGTGAGAATGACAGGTATAGCTTGGTGTCATCAGCAAAGCAATGGTAGGAAAAGCCATGTGAGTGGATAACCTGACCAAGAGAGGCAGTGTATATTGAGAAGAGAAGGGGACCCAGTACCGAACTCTGGAGAACCCCAGTGGATCGGGAGTGGGCTGAGGACAGCTGTCCTTGCCACGACACCTTGAACGAGCGCCCAGTGAGGTATGATCTAAACCATGACAGCACATTGTCTGAGATCCCCATGTTTGAAAGTATAGTTAGGAGGAAGTCGTGGTTGACCGTGTCGAAGGCGGCTGAGAGGTCCAGCAGAATGAGCACTGAGGACTGGCCTGCAGCTCTAGCAGTTTTCAACGCTTCAGTCACAGACAACAGAGCCGTCTCGGTAGAGTGTCCTTTTTTGAATCCAGATTGGTTCTGGTCCAGGAGGTCATTCTGGGAGAGGAAGCCAGAGACCTGATTTAAAACTGCTCTCTCGAGTGTTTTAGAGAGAAAGGGTAGTAGTGAGACCGGTTTGTAGTTGTCAACCTGGGCGGGGTTGAGAGAAGGCTTTTTAAGCAGTGGTGTCACATGTGCTTGTTTGAAAGCAGTTGGGAAAACACCAGAAGTTAAAGAGGCATTGATGGTGTGAGTGATAGCCGGAATGATAGCAAGTGCGATGGTTTGTAGTAAGTTTGAGGGAATTGGGTCAAGCGGACACGTAGTAGGACGGCTACGTGTTAGGAGAGCCAGTGTCTCGTTCTCAGTGAGAGAAGTGAACGAGGAGAGAGCAACGCCTTCGGTGGAGGGACACCGGGCTGCAGAGCATGTAGTAGGACTGCTACATGTTACATCAGTAAACTGGTTGCTGATAGCTGCCACTTTTCCAGTAAAGAATGATGCAAGTGTTTCAGCAGTAAGGCATGTAGCCGGAGGAGGAGGAGGAGGGTTCAGTAGTGATTTAAAAGTAGCAAATAGTTTCCGGGAGTCTGTGAGGGAGCTGAATTTATTGTGATAAAATTCAGCTTTTGCAGTCGTGATGCTGGCTGAGAAGGAAAGCAATCCAGAACTTGGGGAACCTGCTGCTGAAAGCTGGGGTAGAGTTGAAATGTGTACTGTCAGGAGATCCAGAGCCGCTGTATTGAGAAACTGGTGTAATCATTTTTCACACTTTGTTTGCACTTACATATTTGTTTTTTGTGGAGCAGATTTTATTGCCTTCTTTTGGCTTTACCCAAAGAGAGAAGCACCAGAAAAAGCACATGAGAAGATATGTCTTCTTGAAACAAGAATTAGCTGCAAGTCTAAATGAATATCTAATCATGGCAAAACAATAAAAAATATAATAAACACAGAATTAGGGGAGTGACATATCATATCGTAGGCAATAATATGGTGATTTATAATGATTTTTTTTAAATTCAGTGTTTTGTCATCTTGTCAAGAGTATTGTTATCGTGAAAATATCATGAAATATCGTGATTATATTTTAGGACCATATCGCCCACTCCTACATAGAATCGTAAAAAATAAATAAAATAGGATGCAAAGTTTGGCCATATAGTGACGCATCATATAGCTACAATTCTAACATGAATTACAGGACATGTGTTTACAGTTTGTGTCTAATATTTTTTCCTTTGTCTAAGTGCTTTTTGAATTTTGTGTGTGTGTGTTTTGTGTAGGTGTATTATGCAAAAAAGAAACGACGGCATCAACAGGGTCAAGGTGAGGACTCCAGCCATAAGAAAGAGAGGAAAGTCGTCAATGAGGGTTATGATGATGACAACTTTGACTACATTGTCAAAAATGGAGAGAAATGGATGGACCGTTATGAAATCGATTCTCTAATTGGAAAGGGGTCATTTGGACAGGTATGACTCATTATACACTGTATATTCATGTTTTTATTTGCCTTTAGTTTTCATATTGAGAGTAGGCTATTATAAATATTTTGTGAAAATCTTAAGTAATACAAATGGTAAGATTAAATCTGTTACGCTATATAATACATTTTTTTATTCTGGATTCAGTCATTGGAGTGCTGGAGTGTGTTTTAATGTAAATGATGTGATCTGTGGTCTCGTATCTAATGTTTTCTGGAATTGTCTTGTTGCAGGTTGTGAAAGCTTACGACCGAGCTGAGCAAGAGTGGGTCGCGATTAAGATCATCAAAAACAAGAAAGCTTTTCTGAATCAAGCTCAGATTGAAGTGCGGCTTCTTGAACTCATGAACAAACATGACACAGAAATGAAATATTATATAGGTAAGACCCTTTATGTTTGAAAATTATGATTTGTTTAAGCTAAACCACTGTATCGTCTTGGTCACACAAAAAGCTTAAAGCTTAATTTTTGTTTTTTACTTATTGACATTTATATTGTATCAAAGTTTCATGGGTAATGGACTAATAGAAATGCCCCAAAATAATTGGTAGATTCAACAGATGTCTGACGTTTTTTTTAGGTACATTTGTGCATGTGTTTTTAAATAGTGGTGTGCCATATCGTATTGTACACAATAAAATCGCCAACATTTTTGAATATTGTGAACCGATATTATACCCTGAAATATTGTGATAATTAGGGGTGGGTGTTATGGCACATCAGGGTTTTTGCTGTTATTAGCAAAAGAAAAATTCACACTGTTCTCATTTCCCATCATATATCTACTAGAGACAGATTATATCTGTCCAGTATCATTTATTTTACTTTAATCCTGGATATATAGAGATATTTGGAGTGCATTATTATTATCATGACATTCTGGATCATTGACTTCTGTTACAAATCTGATAACAATCTTAACAGATACTTTTTCTCCTGAACAGGAAAACACAAAGCCTGTAACAAAACACGATATACCATATATTGTCCCAAAAATAGGTGTGATAAAAAATCTAACAGTCGTTTTAAGACTGCTGTATGGCATTGAAACAATAATAGTATCATAGTAATGCATTTACACATTACCCTTTTAGCTATTAAAAATAATTATTTAGACATTAGAATTTGATAATAAAAATGTTCATATATATTTTAAACACATAAAACATAAATAAGGTTGACATACTAGTTTATTTATATTAATGGGCACACATTGTGGAACCAACATCGTTCTGGTTCGCGAAACCTAATTTTGAGCCGGTTTGCCGTGTTTCCACCAACAAAAGTAGGTCCAAGCCAGGAATGTTCGTTTTCGCAACAGAAACCGAAAGAATACTAGGTCCTTCAGCACAAACCGTGATGACACCTGTGGGCGTGTCTGTCTATACAGGAGCACTGCCTCTGTGTAGCACCCTCTGTTAATTACGTATAATGTGTGTTTTGGCGGTTCCACTAAAACTGGTGAAAACACGGGTTGGGTCACTAAAAAACATCATGGTTCTTATAAACCCTAACAGAACTGGTTTAAGAACCAGAGTTCTTTTGGTGGAAAAGCACTAAATGTGAACACACAATATAAATATAACACACAATGCACAATATAAAGGTCAGCAAAAATGATAGAGGTTCTATATATAGAATATGGGTCAATATATTGTTTAGTCTATAAGGTAATTATTGTGACAAGCCTTACAGTGGTCCTAGAAGGTGTTTTTGAGGATTTTGCAAAATAAAATATCCATCAATATTTAAGCCCTGGATCATTGTAAATAAGTGGGAGAAAGATTACTCATGTAATATCTTCTTCTTCTTATTCTCAGTTCATCTGAAGCGGCACTTCATGTTCCGGAATCATCTTTGCTTAGTATTTGAAATGTTGTCGTACAACTTGTACGACTTGTTACGAAATACGAACTTCAGAGGAGTTTCTTTGAACCTGACCCGGAAGTTTGCCCAGCAGCTCTGCACAGCACTGCTGTTTCTCGCCACCCCCGAGCTCAGCATCATCCACTGTGACCTCAAACCAGAGAACATCTTGCTATGTAACCCGAAGAGAAGCGCCATCAAAATTGTGGACTTTGGGAGTTCTTGCCAACTGGGACAAAGGGTACAGTGCCCCCATTTTTCATATCTAGTGTTTCTCTCAGTCTTGTCTTAGTTTGTATGTTAGTGCCTGTACTACACCTGCAACTAATGAAAGTTTTAGCAGTCGACAAAGCTGATTATTATTTTTTGTCATGTCTTCTGTTTGTACTTTCTACTGACGAGGCTCCTGATTTAATAATGCATGTTTTACTGCACATTCAAGATACAAGATACAATATTTTTATTGTCACGTCACAGAGTACAGGTGTTCATGTGTAGTATTTACAACAAGTCGAATAGTAAAATTAGGTATATTATACAAACAACTTTACAATATACACAATACACACTAACAATACACACAATAACTTACAATATAGACTTATTGACATCGACTGTTAAATGTTTTGATAGTTTTTCATTAGTTTACCCCATTCGGGAAAGACAGACTAGAGTATTTTGAAGGCAAATGTTATTCGTTTGTGTTTAATGAACACTCGGCGCTGCACTGCTGCTGCATTGTATGTACGTCTTTCTATCGCTCCGTCTTCCACTTGTCTCATGCTGCAAGTCCCACCCACGCTGAAGCCTTACTGGTCAACTAGGCATAAGAAAATGCCAAAAAGGATGCTCTATTCTCAGTATGCATGTCTTCCTCACTCGCCCCCTTTTTTTTGTGCACGCCAACACATTAACGACACGTCAAAGTTTTTTATAGTTAATGTTTTTGGTTATATCGAATTATCTGTACATCTGCCTGCATAATGAAACTTTTTTTATTTTTATTTCTGCTCTCTTCTCAGATATATCAGTACATCCAGAGTCGATTCTACCGCTCCCCTGAAGTGCTCTTGGGAATGCCGTATGATCTGGCCATAGACATGTGGTCACTAGGGTGCATACTTGTTGAGATGCATACAGGAGAGCCTCTGTTCAGTGGAGCCAATGAGGTAAAATAAGAGATGAATTCTTCTCAGCATAGTTAAAACAAAATCTGTACATTTGTCTGCATTATTGCTTCTTAGAAAGTGTTACATGTTATTAGTCGTCCTTTTAGGATTCATTTTATTAGATTTTTTAATAAAAGATGAATAGTTAAATAAAATAGAAGATCTAGACAGTAATAAAACGTATTAAATGTATGTATTACACATCAAGTTGTCATTAAAAACTAAAAATTTAAAAATGTTACCTCCTTCATTTACAGGTGGACCAAATGAACAAAATAGTTGAAGTTCTTGGCATCCCACCCAATCACATAATGGACCTAGCACCAAAAGCCAGAAAGTTTTTTGAGAAGTTGTCGGATGGATCATGGAGTGTAAAGAAGACCAAAGACGGGAAAAGGGTGAGTTTTCTCACTAGGGCTGCACCTAATGATGATTCATTTATTTTTATTTTTTTTACACAATTAATCTGCTTACTAACACATTGATTATTAAAAAATGTGTGTTATTATTGTGATTTTAAAATAATTGAACCATCCAAGGTACTACCACACTTGCTTGTAGGTGTGTTACCAAGATGTTCATTGTCAATTACATTGTACATTAATCATTATTTTAATAAGAGATGGTTGTTTGAAAAAAGTAGTTAAAGGAACAATCAGTACTAAATGAGAACAACTGTGTGAAATGGCTGCAGCTGTCCAATTACCAAACACTGTAGTGATTGTTTACCCCACCCTGCCTTTACCAGACACAATTCTCAAGCGGGTTGCCAAATTGACATGCAAGCAATGACTAGTTATACTCTGCAGTCGAATACATTCACTGATCAGCTCACAAAGTTGTATTATTTGCACATTACAAGCAAATTTTGTGGATTTTATATTACTCTGTAAGCTTTTGCTGCACCCAAGGTCTATTATCCTGAAAAGAAAAAACACTCCTCTAAAGATGCACACACTGAGTTAGTTACTACTAAATACGGAGTGAAGCTTTTGGTTTGTGACTGATCTGATTGTCTAATACTAACTGCCTTAATAACCCCAAGTGTTGAAATTAGTTATAATGCCCATGCCTGTGAATGCTTTTTTCATAAATTAGCAAACAATAGTTAGCTCAGTTATTATCTGATTAGGTAAAAATAGCCAGTTTGCCTGTTTCCATTGCTTCAGTTCACTGTTTGCTTGCTATTGTGTTCTATACCTGCCAACACTGTGTGTGGAAATGGGACTGGGACAAACGGCTCACAGGGCTGCAAGCTACACAGTTTATTGTTATGTAACAAAGAGTTACAATAAGAACATACTGGCTGAAACTATTACTAACTATTATTAACTTGTTCTGTTCCCTTAATATCCATTGATATATCCTTATCATTTTAGTAACTACAGAAAATATAATCCTTAAAGGTCCTTTAAGTTTTATTTTCTGATTATGTAATTGACTTAAATCTGCTCATTTTGACTGCTTTATCATTGCCAACATGTTTGAGTTCAACACGTTTGTAATTTGTTTGTGTGAACAGTATAAACCTCCGGCTTCTCGAAAGCTCCATGCCATCCTGGGAGTGGAGGCTGGTGGACCAGGCGGTCGACGAGCTGGGGAATCTGGCCATGCAGTAGCTGATTACTTGAAGTTCAAGGACCTTGTACTCAGAATGCTGGACTATGACCCTAAGACGCGAATCCAGCCCTACTATGCCCTGCAGCACAGCTTCTTTAAGAAGACAGCAGATGAAGGAACAAATACAAGCAGTAGTGTTTCAACAAGTCCTGCACTTGAGCAGTCGCAGTCCTCAGGGACCACTTCTAGTACATCCTCAAGCTCAGGTGTTTAAATGGGTTTCTAACTGGACATGTTTTCGTTTTGTTGAATAATCGTCTGAGAATTGACAGCTGGGTTGATATTTAAGGACAATATTAAAAATATAAAACATCTCTGATTATTTATGAAACACTGAAATACCATCTTGTCAATCGTGTAACACCCCACTAACTATGAAACACATCCTCATCGACTGTCCAGCCCATAGCGATATAAGAAAATTTTACCATCCACAAAATAACATGAAGGACCGTTTTGGAAAAAACCCACCAGGGAAGATTTTAAAGTTTTTATCGGATCTTAATCTTAAACATCAAATTTGACACACATGTAGTGAATTACGTAATTTTTGAATCAACTGTACTATATCTACTCATATAAACCAAGTGTATGCCACAAATAGACTAATTTTGTGCTGGAGTGGCAATAAAACCCCAATAACCAATCAACCAACTGATTTTTTATGAGTGTTAAACACTTCAGGGGTGTACTGACTAGGGGTGGGCGATATGGCCCTAAAATAATATCACAATATTTCATGGTATTTTTGCGATAACGATATGACAGAACTGAATAAAAATATATATTTCAACTATACACTAGGGCTGGGGCGGTATTGATTTTTTATAACCGCGGTAAAAAACTAACGCATCACCGCGATATTGCGGTTAACCGCGAGACCCCAACCCCCCCCCCACCCCCCCCCCCCCCAAAAAAAAAAAAAACACCGCAAATTTATTGGTAACAAATCTTTATTCTTCAAACCATACAGCCTACATACAACTTCTACATAAACCATAAATACAGCATAACAAGTGAACATATGCTGCCTGTATAATTCGTCATTGTACAGCTAACCTGTCTTTTTCCGTGCAGACTTTTTGAAGGAGGAGCTTGTCCGCCTCCCCCTTCTCCATCCATAGATCTATTTTAGGGCTGGCCCGAATAGCGGTTTTGAGCTCAGGATATTCGGCAGTAATTGGTAGCGAATATTCTAATATTCGTTTAAAAAAAAAAGACGAATTAATCCACAGCAAAATTTTCCACTGACCCCCGGCCCCGAAAAAAATATATTTCTCACCCCTTTCCTCGGGCCGTTCGGGCTCAAGGCTCAAGAAGTCTGTGATAGGCGTCTGTTTTTTTTTTATTCACACTCTTCTTATTTCTCATTAAATATCTACTAGATACAGATTATATCT
Source organism: Astyanax mexicanus (assembly GCF_023375975.1). NCBI lineage: Eukaryota > Metazoa > Chordata > Actinopteri > Characiformes > Acestrorhamphidae > Astyanax > Astyanax mexicanus. Next base: position 5,599,656 of record NC_064425.1, read on the forward strand.
GTACAGTATCATTTATTTCACTTCCCTCCTGAATATTTGGAGTGCATTATGTATCCTTATGTTGTGTAGTTATGTAGTTTTCACCCCAGAATTTCTGCTGCTGCCCAGGCTTCGGCTGCATCGCAGGGCAGGAGCGCAGCTGCGTTACGGCTATTTCGTTTGAATTGTGCAGTGCAGAGTATTACAGATTTTGTATTTTTGCACTTGGGCTATTAGCTCAATATTAAATATTTCGTTTGTTTATAAATTATTTTATATTCTTAAACCATGTTAAATTATATTCGATTGGAGGAAATTAATTCAGACATCATTTCTTTTTTGTCCCGTTACCGTTCCGCAAAAAAAATCCTTCTTTTAATCCCGCATCAGCCCGCCACATACACAGTTTTGCCGCACCTGCCCCGCGGTCCTAAATAAATTTAATAAATTACATTTAGTGCTTAAAATAAAAAAAAATATTTATTAAAACCGCGCGCGGTCACGTTTCTTACCACATTACAAAAAAAAAATCGGTGTGTGTGTGCGCGTGTCGGTCCATTCTCCGCTCCTTTTTTGTGCTTAGGGTTTTTTTTGTTGCGTGCATGAGAATCACTGCGTGATTATTACAATTTTCTTAACTATTTATTAATGTGCTCCCACATCCTCTGGATTGATTAAACTCCTGTTCCCGCCAATAACAATTCAGTTCTGTCTGTGCCGCAAGATATCCTGACGGGACCCGCGTCATATAATATGTTGATTAAAATGTCGTGACGTTAAGAAATCGGCTCGCAAGAGACAACCGACCAAAAAAAAGACATTAGTTCCATTTTAAAATAATAGAAACCTGTCCTTTATGTTTGACAATTTTTGTTTCACTTTACGTGTCCTTACTCATCTGAAGTTTATTTATCTGAACTGAGTTTCATATGGTTATATTTGTAGCGGTTCTGAACTCAGTTCCGCGTGCTGTGAAAGAGACAAGGCGCAGCGCATTTTACCTCAGACTTGGTCAGATAACAACATTTCAGTAAAGATGGTGGTTATAGTTTTATATCATTGCTTTGCTGTTTGAACTACACTTCAACCAACCTTACTATTTTTACCAAGACTGAGGCGCAATGCCGCGCGTTCTCCGCGGTGCTCACGCAGAACAGCCAGCAGCCAGACAATGAATTAATATATTTTACTTTCTCAAAATGTGACCACGGAACACCTTACATGGCTCTATGGTTTACCTTGAGGTGGGTGAATTAGTTTGATGTGTTGGCGAGAGGTGCAGACACCACTTTCCGGCAAATCTTGCAGATGATTCTCTTCTGTTCTGAGTCTTTTTCTTCCTTTTTTCTCAACTTACTGAGCCTGCCCTGTAGCTTCCATTTCCGAGCCAATATTAGTGCTGCTAATCTTCACTCTCTTCAGCAGCCTCAATGGAGACGAAGTGAGCAGGACCTCAATGAGTACCACGCACCGCGTTTTGCTTAACCCATTCGCTGCCGCGCCAGTGCAGCGGCAGCACAGATAAATGACAAAAAAATTTATATTCGATATTATGAATTTTGAGATCGTTTGACACCAATATCTATCGCGATCAAAATATATTTGATATATTGCACAGCCCTATAGTGTAGGACTTACACTTGACATATTAATACTGAATTCACCACAGTTGTGCTTATATGGAGCATTTTACTACCGCTCAAAACGCAGTCAATCAGATTTGACAGCCATAAAAAAATGCGGTAATGACGGTAATGAGCTCATCACCGCGGTGACGTCCCATAACCGCGGTATTGCGGTAATAAAATTATCGTCACAGCCCTACTATACACTACTGCAACAAAATAAACAAAAATATTTTATTATTGCACACCATATGATAGGCCGCAACCCCAACTGAGATATTTAAAATATACAAGAATTTTATCAGATGTGTAATCCAGTGATCCAGAATGTCATGATACTAATTATGCACTCCAATATAAATATCATTATATTTTAGTTTCATACTGTGTGTAATACAGTGTAATTAATAGCAGTTTAAACATAACTGTATAGCTGTAGTCACAACATAATAATAGCAGTTCTCTTCTAGGAGGATCGTCTGGAACAAGCACCAGTGGCAGAGCAAGGTCGGATCCAACTCATCACCATCGACATAGTGGGGGGCACTTTGTCACAGCAATGCCAACCATAGACTGTGACAACCTCTGTCCTCCGGTAAGCCCGGTTCTTAATTCTTGTCTATTTTAGTTTTTCTTTTTTTCCCCATTAATTGGATAGTGTAGATGCTACATAAATATGGTTGAATAAACCAATATAAATGGATTTTACATTAAATTACATTCTTAGTTTACATTTTGTACAAAACTTCTCTCTTTCTTAGATACATGTTTTTCTTTAGACAGTGATAATATATATGAATGTTGCTCTAGTTCTTGCATTGACCGTTCTGTTTTATTTTTACATTTTGTCCTTCCAGACAAGACAGCCTTACCATCCACCTGTAGTATGGCCTGGCAGTGTTGGATCAGACCCTGTCACTGTAGAAACCCACCCAGTCCAGGAGACCACCTTTCATGTGCCTCCCCAGCACCCTAAGGCATTGCACCCCCATCACCATCACCACCACCACCACCATCACCGCCACGGACAGGTCATCACGGCGCACCCTCGGCCACGGCTCTACAACTCCCCAACCAACAGCTCCTCCACGCAGGATTCTATGGAGGTTGTGCACGGTCATCTGTCCATGACATCTCTGTCTTCCTCCGCATCCTCTTCCTCCACGTCGTCCTCTTCCACGGGAAACCACGGCAACCAGGCCTACCAGTTTCGCCAGATTCCTGCCCTGGACTTCAGCCACAATGGAAGCATGAGCATGGGTTTGGGTGCCTTCTCAAATCCTCGCCAAGAGACTGGCGTAGCTGGACATCCAACTTACCCCGTCGCCACAAATACTGGACCAGGTCACTTCATAACAGAGGGACACTTGGGCATGAGGCAAGGCATTGATAGGGAAGATTCTCCAATGACTGGAGTATGTGTTCAGCAGAGCTCCATGGCCAGTTCGTGACTACGCTGAAAATGGTTGGTTTTCTGTGTGTGGTTATAATTTTTTATGAATTTTTGATTTCTAGGTGATGTTTTTTTCATTTTCTCCTATTTTTGACAAGGTGCATAGAGAACAAAAAGCTGCTCACTTTTTAGGGGAGATATCACTGAATCTGAATCGTTTCAGTTGAAGAGTATTTAAAGTATATATGTATTTCAATTGTTCTTTTCCTTTCTCAGTTCATAGACACATTAGTAATACTGCAAAATTACCATAGAGAAAATGACACTTATGTTTGAAAGTTCACTTACTGCACATAGTACTGATTTCCCGTCCGTTTATTTTTCTGTTTGTTTTGTAAAAAAAAAAAAAAAAAAAAAAAAATCTTGTTTTAAGGTTTTTTTTTTGTTGTTGATTTTATGTCTTGTTTTTGTCCTTTTTGTCTTTTTTGTCAACCATTTCAGAGCAGAGTGCTGCCACACAACTAGCTATATGTAAAGCAATGCAAAAACATCCATTAAACAGTAAAACCTTTTTCTTTTCTTTTTTTTTTTTCTTCCTCCCCCTCTTTTTTCTTTGGGACCGCTTGTTAAGTTATTTACCCTTTAAGCAAAGCCTCTCAAAAGAGCTGTGTTAACCTGTAGCGTGTCGAGGAAGCAGTACTTGCAGTGATGTTTGTGTTGTCTGTATTGTGTAACTCTTAAAGGGGGGCACACGGAAGTGTCTCCAGCAGCTAGCTGTGAGTCCATGGGAGTACTGTCCAGGCTGGGAGCCCTCTGTATGTGGCAACTGAGGAGGAGGAGGAGGAGGAAATGCTCTGAAGGGAGGTCTGATCCAGAGTAATTGGGGCTGTTGTTAAGCATCTTTATTGGCCTTACACGTTTTTTGGATTTTTGAATGAAAATGAGACTGACGGTGACCTACAGATAAAGATGGCTTTTCTCTATTTTTTTTGAACATTTAAAAAAAAAAAAGGGTCCTTAATTGTTTAGGGGGCCGCTGAACAGAGTAAAAGAGTAAGTTATTAAGAGGCCTTTATTTAAGGGACTTAAAGGGACTCTTAATTACAGGGTCAAATGTCCCAAACGCAACTTCCTATATAGCTCTTTCTTACCGAAGTGGGATTTCAAAATGAAGGTAGTCACCCCTATTTGAGATGCTTGATTTTTTTTTTTTTTTTTTTTAATTCTCTCCCTTTTCCCTTTTGAGTATACGGTTTCCGTTTGAAGACTGTCTACTTCTATTTGCCTCTTCAACTTTTAGTACAGAAACATGTGCTGAAATTCGTGACTGCCTTTTTCTCCTCTTGAATTATGCTGTGAATTTTACACACATTTTGGTTTGTTTTTTTGTTTTTTTTCCTGTTTGATTGTCTATCTCTCTCTCTTTTTGTTTCTTTTTTTATACCAAAGCAATTGTTATTTTATAGTACTGGGTGTCTGTAACCAATAATGTAGCAGTTCACCACTTCAACGCAAGGTTTATTAAAGTATCAACTTTGTCCATATAAACGTCTATCACCTACTATGGCGAACTGGGACATTTGCTGAACTTGGTACATCATTTTTAATGTTGATCGAATCGCTCATCATGTGGTTAAACACCCACCCTACCATCAACTTTTTTAGTTTCACTTTTTATTTGTATTGATAACATTAATATTATTAAACATTGTATTTCAGTACATCAAACATGATGTCAGTCAGGAGCATCACCTTAGCGAGACGCCAGCTACGCCGTCTGCTGCTCTGCAGGCTACAGAGCAGCAAGCTGAACGATCTGCAAAAAGGTCCGGGGATGGAAAGTGTTTCTGTTTTGTATTTCTGGTCAGTCGGTGGGTGGCGCTGCCTTTTCTACTTACTTTGAATAACATGCTGATTTCTACCTTTCTAAGTACTGAAGTAGCTACTCTACTCGAAATAAATAAACATTCAGGCAGTCCAACTGTAGCTACCGTCACGCCCGGTCTGTCGGACCTTTGGTTTGGTGCTTGCTTCCCATAACCTGCTCCTCAAAGGGAATCTGGGGACGACTCTGCCGCTGGCACACGGACACAAAGGAATGCCTGGGCACTTGCATGTTTCAGAGAGGAAGGATTGTTGTGGGTTTTTTAGTCACTTTACAGTCGCCTAAGCGAATGCTACTCTTGCGTAGGAGAGCTCACCTAAGCTCTGTCCAAAACTGTGCCCTTTTCACTGTGTAGTGCACTACGTTGAAAGTTCTGTTTGGCAGTACAAAAATATTTGGTCACTATGCCAATCCTTATAACTGCATTGCAATAGGTAGCTTGCAGTGTAACTGGAATATACACTATATCAGCCATGGGATACCCATAATTCCTTGCCCTGTTTGTTTTGAAGATTCTTGCTCAGCTTCTCTAAGGAAGTCTTGTAATCACATGCCTGACCAAAATCAAATCTTTCACTGTTTTTTCTAAATTCTCTAAATTTTTCTAAGTTCCCTGTAATATTGCTCTATAAAGAGAGACATGCCCGTATTGACAGTATTGTGTCCTGTGACTTTTTTCCATGCATTCTTGGCACACATTCGTAACACTGTGGATCAAGAAATATTAAATGAGCCTGTGCGTCTCTTTCTAAATGCTATGTCTTGTCTATCTGGCGCTCACTATCAGACCTTGATCGAATTTCGATAATTGATATGACATTTCCCATGAGCACACTGACTAGTGTTCAGCCTCATTCACAAGATAGCACCTCACAACTTGAGGCAACACTTCATTATCAACTTACATACTGTATCCGATGAAATTAGAGGTCTTTGGTCTGTGTAGGGACCTGGGTTTCTATCTGTATGGGATAGGTAATAGGTAGGGCACAGTTTTGGATTCACAGCATGGTTGAGTTACTGAAACATCGGCTAGATGTCCGCTAAGACCAACACCACCTTACGTATTACTTCTTTTGGATCGAGCAGTTCAGAACAGACAGCAGGGCGCTTTCTGTCGTTCCAGAAAGACGGCGATGGTTGTTTTTCTTACGTTTTGATCATCTTGTTCGTTACTCAAAGACGTCACTACAGTCTTCTGAACCTAATCATGTTTGATACATTTGCATATCCCGAGAAAAGCGACGATAACGAAGAATACGGTTTATCTAAATGTTAGATTGCTTTGTAAACAAAATCATTTTTATAATCGATGCCATTCGGGTGGGGAAGGGGAAGCCGGCGGTTTGCTGAACTTGACGTGAAACATTCCAAAATAAGAGTTTTAAAAATGTGTAAGAGACTTTAAGTGTGTACCTGTTTCAGCTGTTACTAAGTGACATCTGATTTAGTGAGGTTTTCATGAAATGCAGCCCCTTTTTAATAGTTGAAATAGAATTTATGTATATATTTCTATTTTTTTAAATAAAGGAAGTATAGAGAACTCACTACATTTACTCCTGCTGGCTGGCATATCGACCGCATCCTCATCCGTTCGGTTCGTGATTTTTCCGAGAGCAGTTCTCCGTGTTTTTGGTTTTTGTTTTTTTTCCTCGGATTCTGCTCACTGGTGCAATCTTCCGAGAGCACTAAGAATGACACTAAATGGTAGGGCTTCTTCTATTAGAGGACAAGAGAAATCTTGTACCTGAGGAATTCTTTCACAGGGTAAAGTATGCATGTTTCCACAAGGCTTTCTGTTTGTTGTTCGGCCTTTTGTAAGAGGAGGACTATGGTTAATTCACCAGAGCCTGCATGCACAAAGCATTAAAACAAGCCGAGGAGATGGAGGAGAAGGAATGCTGATCTGGGACCTGAGCAAAATCCATATAAAATGTAAGAGGTTTCAGGTCGAGATCAGCATTCCTGCTCTCTGAGGAGCTTAGTGTCCCGAGGGCTCAGTATTCCAAACCCACCGCACCACAACACTCACCGTTAGACCGTACAGTATGGTTAATGCTGCTGTGCTGGTGGGAGACCAAGCCTTCTTCAAGTGTTCATGAGGTAAAATTTGGTTTTCACAGAACTTGAACTCAGACTTGTTGTAAGATGTTCTGCTGCCATTTTACACGTTTTTGTTTTTTTTGTTTTCTGTTGTTTTTTAACATGCAACATGCACTATATAACTGAACAGCATGGGGAAAAGGATAAGTGTCCACAGATTGTAAGAACTAGTCAAGACTTTGCTGTGTATATGAAAATGCCCTTTGTATTATATTCAGTCTTATGTATGATATATATAAAAAGAACCTACTTGACATTCTCTTCTGTTTTCTTCATTTCTTTACTAATCTCAGTCTCTGAATGCTTGAAATACTTGAATTTCTGTAAATTCTGTATGGAATGAAGGATGGGAAAAGTACTCTGCTGAATGGGATTGTAATGAATGGTCTGGGATTACATTTCTCGTGTTCTTGCTTTATGACTCATAATGAGCTCCAAACCTCATTCTAGAGGTTTTCTGGAAGTGATTTTATTTCCTGCACTGTCATACGGAAGCCAGACATCGTTCTGTAGACTATTTTTCTGATAGACTTTTAAATAAGGACGTACTGATGTGCATTATTTTATTCAGAATTGTATACTTTTATCTGTTTTTGCAAATTAACTTCATATAAGCTGATGATGCTGGTGTTGCTATCCATATATATATATATATATATATATATATATATATATATATATATATATATATATATATATATATATATATATATATATATATATATATATTTAATTGCATTTTCTCCCCAGTTTACAAGGCCTATTATCCAAACCCACTCATTAGGACTCCCCCTATCACTAGTGAAGCCCAAACACCAGGAGGGTGAAGAGGCCTCCTCTGATACATGTGAAGTCAGACTCCGCCTCTTTTCAAGCTGCGGATAATTCAGCATTACCAAGTAGCATCACAGCGCTAACGCTTGGAGAAAAGCGCAGCGACACGGTTCTGATACATCAGCTCACAGACGCAGCCTTGTGCTGAGAGAAATCACCCTTTGGAGTGATGAGAGAAAAGAGCGCCATCTACCCACCCAGATAGAGCAAGGCCAATTGTGCTCTCCCAGGGCTCCGGCAGCTGATGGCAAGCTGCATGACCGGGATTCGTTCATAGTTCTTCAGTATTCAAAATCCTATTAAAAGGAGTGATTAGGCTCTCCATAAACCGGTGTAATGTCGAGTTGTGTTACCCGTTGATATGTGCTTCTTATCACCAGTGCGCATATGCAGACCCACATTTTAGTAAATGTTGTTTAATGTTTTCTTTTTTTATGTTATTTCTGGTTTACATGGGTGGATTAAACAAGCGGAGCCGCCCTGTTATTATTTGTTTGAGTGTTAAAAATGTGTAAATGGCAGTTTACACAAAAAGTAATCTTGACCCTTTCAGACCCTGCATTAATTACAATGGACATTTTTTTAATGTTTTCTTAATATAAAACTATTTGAGAGCTGTTTGTTGTCCATCAGAATAGACCATGAACCAGCCAATGAGCAAGTTTATACAGCTCTGGGAAAAAATAACTTAATAATTATTGAAAAACTTAAAAAACTTTGGAATATAGTCAAAAAGATGATGGATGCACACAAACCATCAATTTTTGCTCCAGGAGTGGCATAAGGTTATCCAAAAGCAGTGTGTAAGACTGGTGGAGGAGAACATGCCAAGATGCATGAAACTGTAATAAAAAAACAGGTTTATTCCACCAAATGTTGATTTCTGAACTCTTAAAACTTTATGAATATGAACTTTTTGGTCTTTGCCTTTTGAGGTCTGGAAGCTCTGCATCTTTTTTTGTTACTTCTGCCATTTCTCATTTTCTGCAAATAAATGCTCTAAATTACAATATTTGTATTTGGAATTTGGGAGAAAAGATTTCCATAGTTTATAGAATTAAATTACAATATTCATTTTACTCAAACATATACCTATAAATAGCAAAATCAGAAAACCTGTTTTAGAAACTAAAGCGCTCTCTTAGATGTAAACCAATGAAACAGTAGCTTGGCCCCACCCACTGCACTAGAAAAACAGTAGGACTACAGCCATGGAGTAACAGCAAATTAACAGATAATTTCTCTAATTTAATGTAATATAGAACAATTTTATTTAAATCATTTTACTGTTTAGGGGTGGTTTATGAAATAAAAAGGTCAATATTAAATATAAAATATTACACACATGCTTCCAGTTCAATGGAAATAAAAGCAAACTATTAAATATTTTAGTTAATTGGATTAATTTGATTTTAAGTAGATTTTTTTGTGCATTACAGTCAGAAAACAGTATTCTTTTTTTCCGTCACTGGAGATAATTTGGGTCTGAAAGTGTTAAGATAAATAAAAATACAAATCCAAAAACATTTATTTAAATATCATACCTAGACTTCTGTAGGGAATTTTTTAAAAATATCAATGTTTTTAAAGTTTTTTCCAGGTATTTTTATGTGTAAATATACACTAGGGTAGCACGGTTTGACAGGGTAGCAGGTCTCGTTCTGTTGAATTGTGCTACCTTGTCAAAAGGTGCTACTCTAGTATATATTTATTTTTTATATATATTTTTCATATTTCTTTTTTAGAGCATGTTCCCAGTAGATGTAGGTTAGTATACTAAATCACTGTTAAATCATATTAAAGTTATGGCAATGAGAGGTCATAACAAACTGTATTTGTATTTTTTATAATAATTGTTGTATTAATTATTATTATTAATATTATTTTCATTTACACTTTTGTGCAATGAGTCCATGTTGTTTAATTCGCACAAAAAAACAGATTTATTATAAAAAAAAACACGAGAAACAATTTGAAAGCGTAGGTTGGCGCATGCGCAGTACCGTTAGGGAGCACGTAACGCTGGGAAGCAGATCTCGGCAAAACACTAGTGGCTGATTGGCGGACTGTTTTTCTATAAAGCTGCTGATTAGAACGCTATTAATTTACAAAAGGCGAAAATAAATTATTTAAAAAATTAATAGTTTAAAATAAAATCTGTAAATAACTCTAGCTATATTTATCTACAGCTACATTTGTCTAAAAAGGGCCGCGCTCAGTGCAGTGTATCTTCTTAGTAAGGCAGCGGAGCAACGTCACAGCGCGCGGCTCGTTGGTCTAGGGGTATGATTCTCGCTTCGGGTGCGAGAGGTCCCGGGTTCAAATCCCGGACGAGCCCATCTTTTATTATCTATCTCTTATTTAAATTAATTTACAAAAATAGAACAAGTATTAAGCATTTACCTCTGTTATGATACCTCAGATAACTCAGTTAACTCAAGTAGCACATTACAATATTAAGTTATACTTTAAAAAGCATAAAAACTATCCTGAGATACTATAAAACAGTAGAAAAGGGACCTAGTCTGTCCCATTCACAAAAATACAGTTAAGTATCAGCATCTAAAAAAATGTTATTTTATTCATGATTTAGTAACAAAATATTATTGTGATTAATACAACTATAAATTATTTTTAAGAAATTTCAACACACCAATAATACAAATCTATGTGGTTCTAACACTGTTTTTATTCACATTTAAACACCTATCAAAAAAGCTAAAATACCTAAACCAAAACTTAAGGAAGAAAAAGAGTTTAAGCGTTTTGGGTACTTTTGGCAGTGAGCCGAGTCCTGCTGGAAAATGAAATCCGCATCCCCATAAAAGTTGTCAGTAGAGGGAAGCATGAAGTGCTGTAAGATTTTCTGGGAAAACAAAACTGCACTGACTTTAGACTTGATAGTAAAACACAGTGGACAACTTTTATGGAGATGCGGATTTCATTTTCCAGCAGGACTTGGCACACTGCCCACACTGGCAAAAGCATCAGCTGGTCTTATATAATATTAAAATTGTCCGAGACACTGATTTTTCGTTTTTTTTTTAATCGTCTGTGAGCCATAATAATCAACAATAAAATAAAAAAATCAACAATTAAAATTGTTCACTCTGTGTGTAATTTATCTATATAATATATAAGTTTATAGTACTTTTAGTGCTTTGGTTTTGTTTGTATAGTCTCGTGGTTGAGACTGGAGCACACTGCTGGGGAGGACAGCGTCGCGGTGCATTGTGGGTGGGTAGTTCAGACGCTTCTTCTGCTTAGCTTGGCGCTTTGTTAGCTAGCCTGGCTAACGTTAACAATGTAGTTAGCTTAGCAAGAACAACAAGCCCTATAGTTAGCTAGCGTTAACTAAGTTAACCCACAGTTTATTCCCCCGTTTACTCACTCTCAGCGTGTTTATACTAATTTACACACAATGCCCAATTTCTGCGCGGCCCCGAACTGCACCAGAAAGAGCACCCAGTCCGACCTGGCTTTCTTTCGGTTTCCTAGAGACCCGGAGAGGTAGGTCCAAACCGCGGGTTCAGTGCTAACAGATAGATATAAATAAAGAGACTGGTTACAATGAGCTACTGTAGCTACAACAACTGACAGAAAAACACTTTAATTTTAAGTTCAGGTAGCTTAGCTAGCCTTCTAACTAGCTAATAGTTTGACCTAGTTAGCTTAGCTAGCCTAGCTAACCTAACATTAACATAGGTCAGAGCTTAGTTTGCTAACTTAAGTAGCTAGCTTATGTTATTTTATTTAGCTAGCTAACTTTATAGCCCTGTTCCTGGACATATATCTTATTTGTTTAATCTCATTTAACATGTAATTCCAGGCAAATTGTGTGTGTTTATCTGATTTCCCTGCTTTTAAAGTAGCTAATGCTAACGCTGTAGCATCACATATACACACAAATACAACTCTAATAGATAACAGAACACAGATAACACCCAGGCTAAGCAGCAGAAACGAGATAATTTTAATCTCTTTTAAACAGCAGAATCTGCTATAGTCCACTTTCTGCTGAATTTATGACATAGGGTTAACTTAGCTTACTCATTAAATAGATATTTATTTATTAGTACACTATTTCAGTCTTGTTCTAGAACAATAACTACCTTAGGACGACTATATAGTAATAGTTTTACTTGTGTGTAGTAGGAGTGGGCGATATGGCCCTAAAATAATATCACAATATTTCATTTTGCAATAACGATACTCTTGACGATATGACAAAACACCGATTTTTTTTTTTTTTTCAAAGAATACACTACTGCACAACACTATTAATGCACTCCACATATCTCCATATGTCCAGAGCTGCAGTAAAATTAATGATACTGGACAGATATAATCTGTCTCTAGTAGATATATAATGGGAAATGAGAACAGTGTGAATTTTTCTTTTGCTAAAAACAGTAAAAAAAAAAGTAGTACCCTGATGTGATAATTAGAGGTGGGTGATATGGCACCGTATTTCAGGGTTTAATATCGTTCACGATACTCAAAAATGTTGGCGATATTATCGGGTACGATACGATATGGCACACCCCTAGTGTGTATCTGTTTTTTGCATTCACAGATGTAGGCTGTGGGTGGAGAATTGCCGTCGGGCAGACCTGGAAGAGAAAACTCCTGACCAGCTAAACAAGCACTACCGACTCTGTGCCAAGCACTTTGAACCAGCGATGATCTGTAAAACTGTGAGTGTCATCAGATTGCTATCAGAGACCCTGTTTACATCTGCTCACTTCATGTGACTAGCATCTGGATTGTGTCCTGATAAGGTTTAAACAAGGTCTGAATGTTTGCAGATTTTTATTTTGTAAATTCACACTAAGGAATTTGATTTTGTTTTTGTAATTTCAGAGCCCTTACAGGACTGTATTAAGGGACACTGCTATTCCTACAATTTTTGATTTAACCAGTCACCTCAGCAATCCGCACAGCAGACATCGCAAACGGATCAAAGTGTTGGTAAGCAAATTTCGCAAATTCATTCATGAAGTTTGCAGATATCGGACAAAAAATGTATCTTAAAAATGACAGCTCTACAGGAGAAAGGACTTTTTTTTTAGTCTTTTAAAACACATATTTTTAAGTCTGTGTGTTTCTGTGTATTTATGTGTGTACTCTGCTCATATTCATAAAAGAACCTTGTCATTAAACAACAGGGCAAGCAAAATGCAAATAGAAAAATCAGCCCCATTTATAGTGCAAACCATAATTAAGGCTTTATAAACACATTATAAAGTATTTTGTTTGCATATTTACTGAAAACAAAATGGAAGCGTGTATCTCTTACAAATTTGATAAGCAGGAATAGAAACACTGCTTTATTGCATATATAACATACATTTGATAAAATTAACTTTACTGTATCAACCGATCACACAAGTCAAAACCTTCTACAGGTATAAGAAGTACATTGTGCCATTCTGAAGTATTCATTCCTAAACGTTAATATAATATATTTTTTGTTTGCTCTGTTTTTTTTTCTTCAGACAGATGAAGAGGTCCAGAAAATAAAAGAGAGGAGATGTGAGTATTTCGTATAAGATATCTGAATTGCAGCTAAAGATTCTGTTTTATTCTGGCTGTAAATGTTTTTACATTTAATTTTTTTCTGCCTCCCCCAGTGGAGTCTTCACTTGAACACCTGCTTTCCAAAAAGGAAAAAAATGACAGTCAGGACGGCACAGAGACAAACGATGATGTACCTCAGTTGAGTCCACATCAAAAAGAGCTAAGAGATTTCTTAAGATCACTGTTTGAAGTGATTGTTTTAATAGGAAAACAAAACTTTCCATTGAGTTTCCAGTCGAAACAGGAGCAGGAGAGTCACCCCGTCTTCATGAGCACCTTTCATACTCTGCTGGAAAATCGTATAAATGCAGGGGATGAATTCCTGAGAGGGAAATTTGAATTAGCATCCATTAATGAGGAGTACTGTCCAGCCACACAGCAGAGGCAGCTCCTGGACATCTGTGAAAGGTGTGTTCGGGAAGAACTCCTCCAAGAGGTAAGAGACAGTCGCTTTTTTTCGCTGGTGACTGGGGAGCTGGTGGAGTTTCCTGAGGGCCAGCACATCCCTGTGTTTTTGCGCTTTGTGGACCAAACCAACACACTTCGGGAGGAGTTTATAGAGTTCCTCTCGTTTGATGGAGAGGAGCTTTCTGTGGCCGATAAATTGGAATCTCACGTCACTAAGCAGTGGGGATTGAGTATGGAGCACTGTAGAGGCCAAGCCCACGCTGCCTCTGGGGTGCTTGGCAGTAGGATGAAGGCTGTGGCTACACAGCTCATGGAGAAATATCCTCTAGCTATAAACACCCCTTGCTCTACTTGTTCACTAAACGTTCACCTGGCCAACAGTATTCCCTTGACTGGAGTTCAGGTGGTAATGTCCGTTCTGAGAAAGGCTGATGCGTTTTTTAAGGCTTCTCCACTCCTGCAGGCAGAGCTGGACAGTGCCATCTCCATTTACTGTCACAACAACGTAGAGAAAGGGAACTATCTAAAAGAGAGCTGTCGTGAAACGTGGACGGATCTTCATAATGTGTTTGAGATGGCTGTAGATTTGTTGGAGCCGCTATTGCTCTGCATGGACAGCGTACACGACAATGAGGACTTGAAGTGGAACGACCAAATCACAAGTGATGCTTACTCAATCTCAGAAGCTTTGGCAGACTTTGAGTTTATCGTCACTTTGATTGTGCTGAAGAACGCACTGTCTTTCACCAGAGCGTTTGGCAAAAACCTGCAAGGAGAGACGCTCGATGTGTTCTTCGCAGCCAGCAGTCTAACGGCCGTCTTGCATTCTTTACACGAGGTCACAGACAACGTTGAGGTCTACCACGAGTTCTGGTTTGAGGAGGCGGTGAACCTGGCAACGGCTATGGAAATCCCAGTCAAAATCCCAAGGCTGTTTCTTAGGAAACAGCAGGCAATCGAAACGTTGGAAATACAGGCAGAGTCGTTCTTCAAAGAGTACCTTACCCTTCCGGTCATGGAGTACGTCACTCAGGAAGTCAAGGAGATCTTCTCGGACAACCATCTCAAAGCTCTCAGGTGCCTTTCACTGGTTCCAGCAGTTATGGGCCAGATGAAGTTTAATACATCTGAGGAGGCGCATGCAGAAGTGTTCAGGAACGACCTTCCCCAGCCGGACACGCTGCCCGCAGAACTGCACTGCTGGAGGATCAAGTGGAAGCACAGGGGGAAGGAAGTGACTCTGCCATGCACCATCCACGAGACGCTGCATCACTCGGACGTCAAGTTCTTCCCGAACGTCAACGCGTTCCTAAAAATTCTGGCCTCTTTGCCAGTGTTGAAGCATGGTGGCGGTCAAGGCGAGATTGGTCAGAAACGCTTGCAGGCTTACCTTTTGGACACACCGGTCAGCCACAGGTCAAAGAACTTGGCGGTGCTAAACATCAACTACCACGTAAAAATGGATTTAGAGGAAATGGTGGAACGTTATATCAAAAGTTATCCAGAGGATGAAATCGATTGAGAAATTTCACCAGTTCATAGACTTAGCACGTAGCCTGTGAGTCCAGTTTTGGAAATCTTGTCTAAAGACATCAATAAAATTAGTTATTTTTGTAATTGCCATGTTTTTGCATTTATCTTATTTGATTGGTGTTGCAATGTTTATACTGCTGTACGCGTTTATACTGTTGTAACAGTTGTGTTGAATCTTGTGTTCTTGACTGTTGACTGGTCTCAGATGTGATGATGAATGATCATACTTCATCTAATTTAAAGTGTAAATAAAAAGATTCTGCATTTTAATATACATCTTAAAGGATAATCAAATTCCTTACACAGTTCTTTGGGGTAAAATCAATTGAAAATGGTTTGTCTCTTTTTTCAAATGTATTAAGTCAATCAAAACATGTTTGATATGGTCCTTTTTTTTTGTTTTACTTCAGAACAGAGCTCTGCTAACACAGGCCATTTATTTGCTTTAGAATTCTATCTGAATACATATGTTTGTTGGTAAGGAAAAGTCTTTGGTGTGTATTTACCAGAGATGACATTGGAAATGCTTAATAAGTTGAGTGTTTGTTAGCAGTGTTAGCCTAGCATCTCCTGTTTTAAACTAAAGAAGCACTGCATTCAAGGTGAGTGATAAATCATGCTAATCTATTTTTTTTTTGACACACTATACTATTGGGAAAGTAAAGGTAGAAATAAAAATATGCCCTTTTAGGCTCTTTAATGTTATAGTTAATTGTAAGATTGACCATTAAGCTCTCTTTCTTTATCACTTTTTTGAGGGCCCTAAAGAAGGTAAAGGCCAGATTTTGCCATTTTTTATTTGATGCCGTTCATAAGTTGAGTTATTTAGGGTGACACTAGATATGTTGTTGCAGTTCTGTGCATGCAGTCACATTAAGAAAATACATGGTACACACAATTATGGTCATAATTGTAACTTAACAAACCTTAAGCCTGCTTTTTCTGAAATGGGCTTTTCTTTTTTTTCTTTTTTTATTTTATTAGATTTGTGTCACTTTAATGTTGTACAAATGTGGATAAATATTTAATACAAACGTCTAAGAGGGAAAAAAAAACATACGGCTGCACAATATATTGTTTTAGCATTAATATCGCAATGTACACATGCAATGTTTTGTGCAATGTCAAATTACAAATTAACTTTTTAGCTGCTCGATACAAAGGAAAATTAACATTGATCTCATTTTGCATGACAATATCTACCAGATTAACAATATCTACACATGATATCATTTTTAGTCCAATTATTATTACACAGATTACATTATTCTCATCGTGACATGTTGGATCATTAAAATCTAGAGGAATTTGGTAAAATGTATAACATATATAACAAAACAACAAAATACTGCAAGGTCCTAGTATTAGCTACACATTTGTTTAAATTACAGACACAGGTCACTTTTACAGTTCTGAATAAATGTGAATTGTCATCATAGCCAGATCTTGTCTAAGCAAAAACAAATGATTGATTATTGAGGCTTGTTATGTGAATGTAGCCTTAGTCTATAGGCTTTCATGAATCAGCCTATAGACTAAACCCATGCTCCTTTACTAACATTTTAATCCAAGACAAATCTCTCTCTATCCCTTCTTTCTCTTTTCTCAGGCAGTTGCTATGATGGCCAGCACCACTAGATGGTACATGTCTCTCATGTAGGAAGGAAACAAAAGAATATGGGTGTGACTGATCAGCCTTCAGTCCACTGTGGGGATATAAGCACAACTTGAACCACTGCAGAGTAATCAGAATAAAATTAGTATTGAGTATCAAAGTGTAGAGATTATATCCTGTACTGAACTATACTGAACACTGACAGACAGCATTCAGAGCAAAACATCTGCCATTCTCACTCATTTACTTACTTCCTCACTCATTCACTTTCTCACTTACTTATTCACTCCCTCACTCACTCACTTCCTCACTCACTTCTTCACCCACCCACTTCTTCACTCACTTACTCATATATTCACTTCTGCACTCACTTCCTCACTCATTCACTTTCTCACTACCTTCCTTACACCTTCCCTCACACACACCTGCACTCACTCCCTCGCTTCCTCACTGACACACTGACTTCCTCACACACTCATTCATTCGTGCAATTCCTCACTCACTTCCTCATTTTCTCACTCTCCTCCTCATATATATCCTCACTCACTTCTTCACACTTAATCCCTCAAACACTTTCTCAATCTCACCCCCAATTTACTCATTCCCTCACTTCTTAATATACTTCCTCACTTTTTCCTCACTTCCACACTTCACTCACAATTGACCATGCTCTCTCATCACTAAGTGTGTGGTATTGGTCAGCACAAATCATTTATTTAATAGTTTAATAAAGCACACAAATAAAACAATGATTTGGTAATCATCCAATGTTTGCAATTATCCTTTATTAAAGTATATTACAGGTTACCATCGTTGCATCTATTGGTCACCAGTTCCTCAAATGGCCTAAATATTTGGACAACTGTTCTTAGGACTTGGATATTGGTATTTTGGAAAATAGAGTATGTTTTAAATGTTATTTGTAGTACATACCATATCTGTATGAAATCCATGTTGTAAACATATGCAATATACAATGTCATGCTTTATTGATGAATACACTTTAATTATGTATTTTGAATTTCAAATCTGCTTCCTCTTTGCAATCTTAATTAAAATTCAGGAACTGAATACATCTGTTAATCTATTCATCTATCTGTCTGTCTGTATATATATCTTTATCTGTCTATCTAAATATCTGTATGTCTGTTTGTCAGTAGAGTACAGTAGTGAGGAGTGTGTGGACAGTCAGTTCAGTTAAAGGGTTAAACTCGGGGCGTTTCCTCCTCCTCCTCCTCCTCCTCTGCTGCAGGTGCTGCTGCTGCTTCCCTGCAGAGCTCCATCTGCCTAGTCCTCTGAGCCCCCCAGCACTGCACTGCGAGACCACCAGCCCAGCAGAGCTCACCACGCGTTCAGCTGCAGCTTTAACCCGAGGAGGACCAGGAGCTCATCAGTAGCAGCATCACCTCCTCTTCCGCAGCAGCAGCAGCATCAGTATCAGCAGCATCCGGAGGAACCCACCCAGTGATTCACTGTGACTGATTATCTCTCTCTTTATCTGTCTCTCTTTTTCTTCTTATCGTTCTCTCTCTCAGTGTCTCTCTACCCCCTGTCTTTCTCCCCATCTCTCCATCCATCTCTCTGCAGTCATGGCGTGGCCGTGCATCGCGCGCGCCTGCTGCATGAGCCGGCTGTGGAGCGAGCTGGACAAGGCGGACATCGCGGTGCCGCTGGTCTTCTCCTCCAGCTACTCGGAGGTGGCGGACGGGCAGCAGGCCGGCGGGGGTGCGGCGGAGGCTCGGCGGGACGGGGCGGCTCCGGGCGTCTCCTCCAGCGTCATGCACGAGGACTTCAGGGCCTGGAGGGTCCGGCCCGAGAAGAGCTGCAAGCCCAAGCACGAGTACAGACCCTCCGGAGCCCCCTTCACAGACCAGACCCAGTACCAGAAGGACTACAAGCCGTGGCCCATCCCCAGGAAAGGAGACCACCCCTGGATCCCCAAAGGAGCGAATCCCCCCGGCAAACGCGAGCCCGAGGAGCGCGAGACGGGCGTGGAGAAGTGCGAGATCGAGGAGAGGGTGCAGGAGAAGGAGAGCAAGGAGCGGAGGAAGAAGAGCAGGAAGGAGAAGGAGCCCGCGAGCCTGGAGGAGAAGAGTGTGAAGCAGCAGGTGAAGGAGGAGGTGGTGAAGAAGCAGCAGGTGAAGGAGGAGGTGGTGAAGAAGGAGGAGGAGGGCGAGGCTAAAGCCAGGTCTGCCGTAGATGCTCTGAACAGGCAGATTAAACAGGAAGTGACGTCTGGAAGCTCCTACAGGTAAAGACTCATTCCATCCAATCACTATTACTGTTCATTTTCCACTTCAATTAGGGGCCTATTGGTTCAGGTTCTAGTGCATGTTTTATTGTTGGACTAGAAGTAGAACCAAGTTCTGGTCCAGTATGTAGTCCTGAACCAGGCTCAGGCTCTTGTTTTCAGCACATCTGTTCTGGTTCTAAAGTCCTGGTCCAGGCTCTAGTCCAGGTTCTGGTACAGATTCTAGTTCTGGTTCTAGTTTAGGATGTAGTACTAATTCTAATCCTGGTCCAGGTTCTTGTCTTTGTCTTGGTTCTGGTTCTAATCCTGGTCATCTTGATCTACTGCCCTGCAGAATTTAGCTTCAGCACATCTGTATAGAATCTGCTGTTCAGATTCCACACGAACAAGGGACATGTTGTAAGACAAAAACTTGCTCTGCTTCTGGTTCTAGTCCTAATCTTGGTACAGATTCTAGTTCTGGTCCTTGTTTTAGTATTCATTGTCGTTTTAGTTCTAATCCTGGTTAGACTAGGACTAGAACCAGGACCAGGTTTTTATTTGTCTAAGATCTGGTTCAGATTCTACACTGACATATTGTTAGACATATTGCCTCATATTGTAAGACAGAAACTAGTCTTGCCTCTGGTTTTAGTCCTGGTCCAGGTTCTGGTTCTTGTTTTAGTATTGGTTGTAGTTCTAGTTCTAATCCTGCTCCAGGTTCTAGTCCTGGTGATGTGATCTATTGCTCTGCAGGATACAAGAAATCTGTAGGAACAGAAACTCGTATTGTATCCTATGACTTTTGCCATATCCAGTGGAAGCTAAAGAAGCTAACTTGACCTGCTGGATATGTTTGTGAGGCCAAACACTAGCGTTCTCTGTTTCATTACCACTCACTGCCTGCACTGTCCACTGTGGGTGATAATGCATTTTATGCCTATTCCCAGGACCTCACTGACTCTGTGGAGTGAGGAATGTTAAATACCTGCACAAACCTTCGGAAATGGGATGTCCCCTCCATCTGGTACCCACCATTAGCTGGATGCTGAGGAACATAGTGCACAGAGTTCACCAACTTTCTGCAGAGTCACTACATCACTACACACTTCCAAACTTCATGTAGCTTCAGAGTTCATCACTACACACCTCCAAACTTCATGTAGCTTCAGAGTTCATCACTACACACCTCCAAACTTCATGTAGCTTCAGAGTTCATCACTACACACCTCCAAACTTCATGTAGCTTCAGAGTTCATCATCACTACACACCTCCAAACTTCATGTAGCTTCAGAGTTCATCACTACACACCTCCAAACTTCATGTAGCTTCAGAGTTCATCACTACACACCTCCAAACTTCATGTAGCTTCAGAGTTCATCACTACACACCTCCAAACTTCATGTAGCTTCAGAGTTCATCACTACACACCTCCAAACTTCATGTAGCTTCAGAGTTCATCACTTCAGACCTCCAAACTTCATGTAGCTTCAGAGTTCATCACTACACACCTCCAAACTTCATGTAGCTTCAGAGTTCATCACTACACACCTCCAAACTTCATGCATTTACATATTTTGTCTCACATAGCAATCAGATTTAAGGTTGACTACATTGAAACATTTGTCTATTATTTATTTTACTTAAATCCTGGATATATGGAGATATTTAGAGTGCTTTATTAGTATCATGGCATTCTGAATCATTGATATCTGTTACAAATCTGATAAAATTCTTCATTTTTTTGCAGTTGTGTATTCTTAAAAATATTTTTTCATTTAGTGTTTTGTCATATGAAAATTGTGATATTACAGTATTTTAGTATTTTACAGTATATGGTCCACCCCTATTATTAGGATACAATCTAGATATAAGTCACATGAAGAGACCAGGTGCAAACGAGGTCAAATAAACCAAATAATAATCCCTTTCTGTACTACAGAACTGTTTTTTTTTTGTATTCAGGATGTTTTTTTGAGTTGTCATGGTGTTTCTTCACAAATAGAGCATCATTAGATCTTTTCATTTTGATCCAATGCTAAAAATTATACTAAGTGTTCATCTAGCATTTTGCTATATTATCCTTGTCACCACACACCAAACTTTCATCATCTAGCCCTAAGACCCTTTATAACACCATGATTTGCACAGAAATCTGATTATGTATTATGATGTCCAGTTAACATTAATATTACGATTTTAATAGCTAAACAATAACAATACACCTTGGACGTCTAATGGTTAATAGTGCAGCAAGGCCACACTGCATATTTACAGCCTCCTTCATTTCATTTTTAATGCTTTGTAACCATACAGGCTGTACAAGAATGAACATGGTCACTGAAACTGATTTACATGCTTTCTGTGACTTAGCTGGCTTTTTAGATCCAAGCAAAGGGGTAATCTCATTATTACTGCTCTTCCATTTCATTGATTCTCCTCCTTTCCTCTCAGCAGGGGTCATATTTCATTCACAGGCTGTCTGTGTTGTCTTTAGCATAGCGTATCTGTTACAGAGGCAAATGGGGTCGCCTATAAAGCCCATTTCAGTTTAGTCATCTTATAAGCTTCTTTAGATCTTGTTTTTGATGCATGCTCCTATAATAACTAGCATAAGATTATGATTCTGGATTAATATACTGAAATAATAAGATTTGATATGCTAAATCAGACACACTGCAGTAAAACTGCCCCTTTAAAAAGTGTGCAGTGGCTGACTTGACACAGTTTGACATTTTTGCACACTTGATTGCACTAAATCCAATTAAACAGTCCTAATTATGATCTTTTTGTAATGAATTAAACCTGGTCACGATTAAGATAAAACTAAAAAAGTGTCATACTGACCTCCCCTAAGTGCCATTATACTGTAACTAGAAACCCTCCTGATCTGCATTAATTTATCTCCAAGCATCTTTGCAGGCCTAATCTACTGAACTGATAACAGCTGTATCTCTGTAGCACATCTTTTGTCCGAAAATCTGATGAGTCATGCCTGGCTATGCTGCCCAATTCCTGCCCTGTTTTTTTATGAAGCTCTTGCTGCAGAAATGAGCAAGATGGCATTCTCATTATACACTGACAAGCTAAAAGTCATGGAACACAAATTATTTTCGTGTCCCAAGACTTTTTCCATGCCCAGTGCAAACTAACGAATGCTGCACTGACCTGTGGGATATGCATGTTGAGCCTCTTGGGATGAATATGGATGTTATTTCTGCTAGAATTGTACAAAAATACGTACAAATACTTTGTTACCTTACTTAAAGGAGAACTCTGGTGTAAAATGAACTTTTATTGTAGTAAAACATGATAAAAAAAGTACTTACTTTTGATAAATAGCACACCTCCGTTCTCCCACAGCTTTCGAGGATTCAGTCATTCAGCCAAATATGCTTTAGAATGGATGATATGTAAAATAAATAAACATGATCTCAATAATGTTTGATAATCGTGATGTGATATCTATTGTGTTTATTTGTATGTTTGTTCACATATATAACAGTGAACAGTATTTTAGCCAGTCATTCTTCAATAACTGTGACTCTGTACACACAGTGTGGACTAAAGTAGGTGAAGAAATAATTATATAATTCCCAAACTAATTATAATAAATGATTAATTCATATTTTGTTGTTATCATTATGTCAGTGGCATTTAATGGTCTTAAAATTCCAAAAATATTGTGTATCGCAGTAATTTCTGGGACAATATATCGCCAACAAAAAAAATCTTATTGTGACAGGCCTAACCAAAAGTCCATTTTACACCAGAGTTCTCCTTTAAGTATTTATCTATATCTTAAGTTATTTTTCGGACGACTTTTTACTTCTACTCCTCACGTTTTCACACAATTACCTGTACTGTCTACTCCTTAAATTAACAAAAACAGCTTCATTGCTCCTATTTTAGTTCAACTTGTTTTCATTTCGGGTTTTGCTTGGTCATCTTCAAAAAACTATCCAGATAAATCTCTCCATCCAGATAGAGTGAATCTGATTGTGATTGGATGTAGAGAAGTATAAACATATACCATTCCAACACCCAATTGGTTTATACTGTGATCCATCACACCTGCACTCGTCCCGCCCCCCACACACACACTCCAGTAAGAACATAGCAGACGTATGTAGCCAAGTATGAAGATGATCATTCTCACATGGTTTGTTTTCATGTGTTTTGGTAAGCATGATTTTTTTTATAGAAAGACAAAGGATATTGAATTTGAAGCACATTTTTAAAGTATGCACTCTCTGTGCATGCTCTGTGTACCATCAAGTTGGAGCCAAAAGGTGGAGATTTCTAATTGGATGTTGATGAATATGATACAATCACAATAGTTATTATTTTGGAAATCTTAAAAATAATCTGTGGTGTTAGATAAATAATACTAGAAACTGTCACATATTGCCCTGTTCCCTGTCATCTCCCTTCTGTGTGTGTGTAAATCTGTGTTTGTTAACCGTTTCCATCCGTGCATGTTCCATTCCTGCTTAACTGATCATTTGTAGCTCCGCCCCCTTGTTACATGACCTCGGGTGTTTCCGTTCCCCTTTGTAGGTTCTTGTACGTCCTTATGTCTGTTAGGTTGTTGGGTTTTTTTGTATTACATATTTCTATGCTTTGGTTTATTTCTGGTTCTTAGTTTGTTTTCTTGTTTATCTTTTTAATAAATACCTTTGCATCTGCTCTCTGTGTCCTTTCTTTGCTTCTGCACTTCCTGACAGGAACAACTGTGTAAAAATGATTTGTATTTAATATTTACACTCACAAAAGCATATTGGTATGTAATTGATGATGATAATGGTAAATGGTAAATTGTCAAATTATTTTTTGTTGCTTTTTTTTCAGGACGGAGTTCAAAGCATACTCCAATGTTAAGCCAGTAAAACCTATTAAAGCCAAATCCCAGTATAAACTGCTGGTAGAGGAGAAGGCCAGTCTGGAGACGAGCTACAGTGCCACCTTTAAGGGCGAACAGGTGAAGCCACAGCCCACAGACAATAAAGTAATGGAGCGGCGGAGGATACGCAGCCTTTACAGCGAGCCCAGCAGCAAAGAACCCATCAAGGTACAGACATGTTTCAGACACGGCCTACTGAATCTAATCAAATCATAATGAAGGTAATGTAGTATGACTGTGTGCAGGGTTTTATTCCTGGTTATTTACTCTCTGTTAGAAAAGGTAGGAAGACGCTTGGGATAGCATTGCTTCACCAGTTTGAGCCCCTACAGTAAAATCTAATGCAATTCGTTTTTGTGTCATTAAATGTTTGGTGTCTGGAGTTTGCTTCATTTGATTGGCACTGAGGCTACTAGGCTAATGTGGTTCACAGGCTAAAAAAGTTTCTTTTATGACAGTTAGTCTCATATATACTGCATGCATAATTCTTCACACTAACGTTATATACACACACATTTCTTACATTTTGGTTATATTTATTTTTAATGAACAGTCATTATCTTTATCTTCAGCAAACGTCATACACCAAGCTTCAGCAAACTTGCAATGATTTTACTGATATCCTAATTTTCTGAGATAGAATAAATAAACAACATACTGTAATAGCTAAAAACTACAAAAAATAAATTGTGGAGATTTTCTGAAATCAGAATTAGTGAAAATAGGCTCTATGCACACCAGTCTTTCTGGTATTTGTTAACTGGCAGATTAAATTCCTTAGTAATATAGCAATAGATAACACGAGGACCGAGTCAGGTAGCAGATAGCCTGAACCTAGTCCGGTAGCAGTTAGCCTGGACCGAGTCAGGTAGCAGTTAGCCTGGACAGAGTCAGGTAGCAGTTAGCCTGGACAGAGCCAGGTAGCAGATAGCCTGAACCTAGGTAGCAATTAGCCTGGACAAAGTCAGGTAGCAATTAGCCTGGACAGAGTCAGGTAGCAATTAGCCTGGACAGAGTCAGGTAGCAATTGGTCTGGACAGAGTCAGGTAGCAGTTAACCTGGACAGAGTCAGGTAGCAATTAGTCTGGACAGAGTCAGGTAGCAATTAGTCTGGAAAGAGTCAGGTAGCAATTAGCCTGGACAGAGTCAGGTAGCAATTAGTCTAGAAAGAGTCAGGTAGCAGTTAGCCTGGACCGAGTGAGGTAGCAGTTAGCCTGGACAGAGTCACGTAGCAGTTAGCCTGGGCCAAGTCAGGTAGCAATTAGCCTGGACAGAGTCAGGTAGCAATTGGTCTGGACAGAGTCAGGTAGCAATTAGTCTGGAAAGAGTCAGGTAGCAATTAACCTGGACAGAGTCAGGTAGCAATTAGTCTGGAAAGAGTCAGGTAGCAATTAGTCTGGACAGAGTCAGGTAGCAATTAGCCTGGACAGTCAGGTAGCAGTTAGCCTAGACGGAGTCAGGTAGTAATTAGTCTGGACAGAGTCAGGAAGTGCTTAATCTGTATCTAGTCAGTCAACTAAGTGCAACCAAATTTTTTTTTTTGTGTGTTGTTATTGGGTGGATGTTCAGTGTAAGTGTATGTTGTACTCACATTCGTTCCCAGAAAAAAGGGACAATCTAAAGAAATAATTGAAATCTCAATATTGTCCAGATGTTTATGTTAATGGTCCGTACATGTAAACTTTTGACCTTTAGGAACTTGTGTTAAAAATCTGAAGAATGTTGCAAATGTTTTATTTTTTATTTTTTTGCATTTCAGAGTTTTTTCTTTATCTCGTGGAACAACACCACCCTAACCACAGATTAATATAATTATCTTATACAGTGTTTCATAGTGGTATGTGAGGCATGCATGTGTCGAGATTCAGCCAGAGATTTGTGCACACATGTATGTATGTGTTTATGCAGTCCCTCTTCTCATCCTCATAGGACTGTTCAGACAGTGACAGCAGTTCTGTTCTAAGTCTACATTAGTCAGGTGTGTTTATTTTTACATCTCTTACGCAAAGCATGGAGGACCTGGAGCATCTCACCACAGCACACCATCACCGTGACTGAGATGATTAGACCACTCACCATGGGTCAAATTCAATCCCTCCGCAAACGAGCCAATGTGACCACCTAGAGTTCAGTGCTGTAACGGGAAAGTGACTTTATTAATGATTGTGGTATGATTCAGTGAATAGATGGACAGAGAGTGAATTATACAGGGACATTCAGGAAGGTTAGCTGGTTTACATTAAAACCATAGACAAAATGTGTGTACGATGTTGTATGGCATTTTATATTTTCAGTAGCATGAACTTTTTAGGATTGTGGGAAAAAAAAGCAAAATATTTACAGACACATCATTTTGTTACAAAGCTACAAATTAAGGCATTTATGTTGGTCTTTTTTCAGAGTGCCCTTTAGTGTCTGACCCTTGGTGCAAGTTCTTTAAATCAACCCAGCAGATAGCTAGCTATCTTACCAAGACAGATGATCAGTCATAACATTAAAAACACATTGCCTGGCCAAATAAAGAGTCACCAAAAAAAAGGTCACACACTCTAATATTTGGTTGGAACGCCTTTAACTCTGATTGCAGCACACATTCACTGTGGCATTGTTTCAATAAGCTTCTGCAATGTCACGAGATTTATTTAAATCCAGTGTTGCATTAATTTTTCACCAAGATGTTATAGCAGCATTGATGATGGTAGAGTCTGACCACTGCACAAAGCAGCTCTTCTCCATCCAGCACATCCCAAAGATTCTCAATGAGGTTGAGATCTGGACTCTGTGGTGAACTCTCTCTCAATCCATGTGTGAAAATGATGATCTCATGCTCCCTGAACCCTGAACTCTTTCACAATTCCAGCCCCATGAATCCTGATATTGTTATCTTGGAATATGGCCGTGTCATCAGGGAAGAAAAAATCCATTGATGGAATAACCTGGTCTATATTCAGTATATTCAGGTAGTCAGCTGACCTCATTCTTTCAGCACATACTGTTGCTGAACCTAAACCTGCAGACCAACTGTAGCATCAACCAACCCCACATAATGTACTTACTTACATCCAGATGGATAGTTTTTTTTTTTTGGCCAGGCAGTGTATTTTGAATGTCTCCTCAGGAACATCTCACAAGACCTGCATGCTTCCAACATATCAACACAAGAATTGACTGCTTACTTGCTACCCAACACTATAACACTGTTCCTATCTCTTGGAACATCATTGTCAGATGCCATAGTAACAAGATAATCAGTGTACAGTATCTTAATGTACAGCTTTACTTTATTTTAATGTTATGGCTGAATGATTTATTGTAAGTGTACGAGCTCCTGTTAAGATATAGCCAGTATAAATTTATCTTAAATAATATACAGGCAGCACTTTCCATCAACTTTACACATGTGATCTAAATTTCATGTCAACATTCATATTGAGCTGTTAACAAGACTAACCATGCAAGCAAAGGCTTGCAAAATTTATTCTCGCAGTAGATTCATGGAAAAATTAGCCGTAAAAATTAAGTGTTGACAGTAAACGTTGACAGAAATAAACATCAAATGTAAATGTACAAATGAAATATTCTTCTGTAGTTCAGCACTGGAAAGAAGCCATTAAGCTACATTATCATTGTTGCTTTGTGTATTGTATTGCTGTTAAAATCTTATCTGTGTCTTCACTTAGATAATTCACTCTCTGAATGAATTAATGAATGAATGGATGGATTGATTTATTGATGGTGGAAAGCAAAAAAGGAAGTGTATAGTCAGGTGGTTTCATTAGTATGCTAATAATATGTATTAATCAGTCTGAGTTTAGGACTAGCACTAGTGCGGGAGGATTGAATGCACACAGGGAGGTGCTGACAGTTTGTCTTCTTTCTGAATGCTCAACTTCTTCACTGTGAAGATGAGTCCCTAAACACCATTCATTTATCTGCACGTCACAAAGTGGCATTTTCATTAGAATAGAGCAGCGTTTTCTTAATCCCGCTGTTGGAGACCCACTGTCCACCACAGTTTCAACTGCTTTCTGCCTCAGCACACCTAGTAGAGTTCAGGATCAGGTGTGTTGAGACAGGTAATAGGACTGTGGGTATCCAGGAGCAGGATTAAGAAGCACTGATCTGAGGTAATGGGCCCTATTTTTTTCCCAGTCTGAACTGATGCAAATGGCTTACGCAAGATAGTTGGTCATTCAGGTTAATTTACAGACCATTAGTGATTTATATCTAGAGATAAGATGCTCTTTACTGTTTAAAACCTTGTAGAATATGAAGCAGATGGTCAATTCCAATCTACAGCTCTGGAAAGAAATAAGAAAGCACTTCTGTTTCTGAATCAGTTTCTCTGATTTTGCTATTTATAGGTTTATGTTTGAGTAAAATGAACATTGTTGTTTTATTCTATAAACTACAGACATTTCTCCCAAATTCCAATTAAAAATATTGTAATTTACAGCATTTATTTGCAGAAAATGAGAAAAAAAGATGCAGAGCTTTCAGACCTCAAATAATGAAGTAATAAAGTTCATATTCATAAAGATTTAGTTCAGTTTAGAGTTCAGAAATCAATATTTGGTGGAATAATCCTGCTTTTTTATCACAGTTTTCATGCATCTTGGCATATTCTCCTCCACCAGTCTTAATCACTGCTTTTGGATAACTTTACGCCACTCTTGGTGCAACAAGATTTGATGGCTTGTGATCATCCATCCTCCTCTTGATTATATTCCAGAGATTTTAAGTTTGGTAAAATCGAAGAAACTCATCATTTTTAAGTGGTCGCTTATTTTTTTTTTCCAGAGCTGTATTTAATTTTTTTCAGTAGTTTTTTTTATATTTATATCAGATTCATAAATATCCTTTAAATGCTAGATCCTCATTAGTGTGAAAAAGTTATAGTATTTTTTTTTTTTGTATACATTTGACATCACACAAAACCTTGTATTTCTAAAATGTCAATGTTTTTCTCTGATTACTCAGAATTTTTGTCTCACCAAGAATTGTAAGTGTAAGGAACAGCGACGTTAATCAGTCTCACTTAGATTTTTCTCCTGATTTTATTCATTTTTAACTCAGAATTAGCACGGTGACCAGTTCATTTATTTTGCTTCATGTTTCCAATTTTTTTTTGTGTCCAGATTTTTTTGTCTACATTTACGAAGAGATTTTAAGAACTCTTACTACAGAAAGTTTGCTTTGCTTTTTGCAGTGTAAAAAAGAAAAGACTTTTAACAGAAGTCAGTGTAAAAAAACGTTATTCCTTGTAATTTTGGAGCATTACCATTGCGCCATTTATCATGACATTTGTGTAAATCAATAGACAACTGCCAGATTCAACATGTTAAAAAGCAAGTTACACAAATGGAAATACAAAGTTTTTGGTGACATTTGTTTGGTGATGTTATATTATATAAGGCATATTCCACTGAGCCACATTTCTCTTGCGTTGAAAATGTCATTTGCATTTGTTGAAATAGGGCCCAAAAGCATCATACTGTAACACAGACTACTGCCAGCCATATCAGTACTAACAAAAGCACAGTAATGCTGACAATAATTCAGAATGGTGGAATTATTTTAATGTGAAATGTTTCTCACATTGATTTGCACTAGTGAGCCACTGGGTGTTTTGCTTTGTTGCCACATATATTCACCAATAACTGTGGTGAATTATTGATACATGCACAGGTTTGAGAGCGAGCTTTAAAACTTTTCAAATAGCTTGATGTGAAAAGTATAATCTCGTATGTACTACTATGTTTTATAAGTGTGTTATTTATGTACAAGTTCAAGTATAGACCTCTTGAGTCATGTAGTCATTTTGGCAGTCAGTATTATGCCCAAATAAGGAACTCTTGGTTTAAGCAATTTTTCCATTTGTGTATAAAGCCCTATCTGGACAGGATAAGTTTCTCAGGGGGTTCTGGGGTAATTTTATCTTTTATAGGGGGTCCTCTGTGATTTTATTCCTGTCCAGAACGAACGTGTATGTGTTTTTCTTAGACGTCCTCTGAGAAAATTATTCTTAAAAACGTTAAAAAGTTTTTTTTTTAAGATTTTTTTTTATTTGATGTCGCACAAAACCTCTCTCTAAAAATGTTAACGTTTTTTTTTTCTAATTACTCTAAATTTTTGGCTTAACAAGCATTGTTATTTGTTAAACTACTCCTCCCATTTTCAGCCTTTTTCAATGCCCCTTTAAGACTGGTTTAAGCATTCACTTTTAGCCATTTTAGCAACAATGTATTTAAAATATTTTGGTTACTATTGTTTTACTAATATTTTTTTATATTGCTAAATGGCATGTCATTTGTAAAAACCTTTAATGTCCCACAAATATCACTGGATGCTATGAATGAAGTAATTCATTTTTAAGTAATTATTAATTGTATACAGTTTTTTTAAATACATATTGTATGTAACTATTATTCAGTGCATATCAGTGCTATATAGTTTGCTTGTATTGTGTATATGTAGTAAGAATAAGTTCTTTTTTGTCACAGGGCATGGCATTTTATTTTTTCTAATAGTCTAAATTAGCTTGAACCCAGAGTTCCATATTTGGGCATGTTTAAACTGATGCACATTAGAGGTTAAATCAGAGTTTTTCTAAGACACTTTGCCTCTGATTCTTTTGAACATAACATCTGAATTTTTCTGACTGTAGGTGGAAAGGTCCAGCGCATCCCACTCAAGACCAAAAAAGACGACAAGCCATAGCAAAACAGCGAGTAAGGCTAAAGCAAAGCAAATCACTGCTACCCAACCTGCCAAGAAGAAGACCTCAGTGAGCAACCTGGAATTAAACCCAGAGGGAGGCGTCACCAAGAAGAGTAAAGAAATCATCAACAGACTGGCTGAGGGGAAGGATTAAGTGCACTTTGTGTGTGTGTGTGTGTGTGTGTGTGTGTGTGTGGATTTGGGGAGGGTGGCCGGGGGTGCAGGAGGGGGTGGGCTGTGCATTAGGGGATTATAGGGACTGACGATCACTCCTTCATAGTTCATCCCATTTATTAACGCTCAGTTTCTTCAGGCTGCGTCTGTTAGGTCACATTCACAAGGACAACTTTCACAAATATCTGTGTAGATACACTATATTGCCATCCATGGTATCCGCTCACCTGTATAGCTGTGTTTGATGATGTAAGTCTTGGATGGATTTGAGCTGCTCGGCCATGTAAACTATCTCCGTTCCATGATTCTCTCAATGCTCTACTGGTTTTGATCTAATCTGAAGCTACATGAAGTTTGAAGGTGTGTAGTGATGAACTCTGAAGCTACATGAAGTGTGGAGGTGTGTAGTGATGAACTCTGAAGCTACATGAAGTTTGGAGGTGTGTAGTGATGAACTCTGAAGCTACATGAAGTTTGAAGGTGTGTAGTGATGAACTAATCTGAAGCTACATGAAGTTTGAAGGTGTGTAGTGATGAACTCTGAAGCTACATGAAGTTTGGAGGTGTGTAGTGATTCTGTAGTGACTCTGCAGAAAGTTGGTGAACTCTGTGCACTATGCTCCTTAGCATCCGCTGACCCCGCTGAGTGGCTGTCGTTTCCAGTCTCTTCCACTGTGTTATAATATCACTGACAGTAGTAAATTTCACAACTGGAGTTTACTGAGCTCACTTATGTTTGTAGAAGCTATCTGCATGCCTAGCTGCTTGCTTTTATACACCTGTGACCATGGAAGTGATTGGAACACCTGAGTTCATTCATTTTTAATGGGTGAGCTGATACTTTTGGCTATATAGTGTATGTGAACTCCTGGTCATTGTTGTTGGTCTTCACAGAATGTAAATTGATTGACTTAACTGACTGAAGGCCTTTTCATTAAAAGTCCAATTCTGGAGAACTGTATCTGCAGAAACAGAGTGCGAGTTCACATACTGCCATTTGGGGTTGACTATGGCCATCAATACATTGCTTTTACTGAGGAGGTACATTTTTGAGAGCTTCCAGAATGTTCTTGTGAATGTGGCCTTTAAGGGAAAGAGTTTTTCAGAGTGTTTTGATGCGATATGGTTCGTCAGAAACCAAGGATCACAGTGTAATTTTTCTTTGTGTACTATTCAAAGCCACTAGTGACGTATCTAAAATAGGACTGCCAATTAGACCGTTAAGAGCCTGCAGCTCTTTTTTCCTTGCAGGTGCTTCTCAGTGGTCCTGAATCAATTCTCAATTCTCACCACCAATGAGAATTGTAAAGTTATGCTTGAAAGAGGCATGCGGTTCAGAGGTCAGTTCACAACTAAACAGATTACAGAAATACAGAGGAAAAAAAAAATTAGTAATGGAATCTGCCTTCTGAATTTCTCCACAGTATTTTAAACTTAGCAGCCAACTCTCAATCTGCTTGTAATTTTACAGTACCTATTTAATAAAAACAGCACTGTTCTGATAGTCACTGTGGTTGAGGAAAAGAGGACCCAGAACATTAACTTGGAGAGATTTAAGGATTTTGAGTTTTGGCTCTTTTGATTTGAGAAATTTGGCAAACTCTAATCTGAAAACCTTGAATGGATTTAAAGAAAACCAAACAAATTCTTACAACTAACGTAATAGTTCAGTATCTCAGACACAAAGCAGTAAAATGTTTAATGCAGTAACCTTCTATAAGAAAGCCCTTAACGAATGTAGATGATTCAAAATCCCTTTTCTCTGCAGTACATTACCTTATATACATTCAGAAAACTTTGAGGGCTTTTGAGACTCATACAGGACCCTTGAAGAATCTGCCTGTTATCTCTCTCTACTGCACTTAATAATTTCAGATCAGTATGAGGACCTCAAATTTTTAAATTTGAAAATAGACATAAAACTAGACCACCATAATGGAATGAAAAGTTTGGAGGACATGAACTGATTGATTTTATTCAGGAAAGTTCAGGAAAGTGCCAATTTTATGATTTGAATTCATCATATTTGCAGTTGCTGATTTACTTTAAATATTTAAATATTTTTAATTGCAGTTAGGATTTTCAAACGTTTTTTATCAAACTTGACAACTTTTAATTCAATGCTTGAATAGAAATAAGGAAATAGGTATGCAAAATCTAGCAGAAAATTGACAAAAATGCCTGCCTGTTATGAAACCAATCAGAGGTCTTGTTTGATTCACCACTTTAGTTCAATCAGAAGACTCTACAGGCAAATGTGCAAGAGAATTTGAACAAATTGATAGATACTAATCTATCCATCCATCCATCCATCCATCCCCATTGTCTTCTAACTTTTATCTTTTGAACCCTCACAGATCCTCCTACACATAAGAATTAAAGTCAGGGGCAGAGCCACTGGGCTAGATCAAACTGGTGGCAACAGGGAGAAAGAAGAAGAGAGAAGGTGAAAAGTCTGCATCTGAAAGCATAAAATATATAGCAAGAAAAGCAAAAAATATAGGCTTGCAAGTAGAGGTGAGTCAAGTCAAGTCAAGTGGTTTTATTGTCAATTGAATCATTGAGATAGAGTCTCCTGGGAGAACTTTTGTTGTCACTTTCATAACAGTTTTTACTGTGAGTGATTTCGCATCAAAACACACTGAATGACATTTATTGTGTCTTAACCATTTAATTCTGAGGAAATTTTGTTGCAGAAAAACCTGGATTTCCTCTTTAAGTTTTAGATGCAGACCCTAAGCCTGATTTTGTCACTTTCCTTTAAATGTTCCACCATTACTCACTCCATAATGACTCCACCCCCACCATGTATAAACCTATTTGCTTATGTCTTCACTTCCTTCTGTCTACACCAGCCTTCTCCACAGCCAAGGGCAAACACTTAACTTCATTGCATGTGGTTTTTGAGCCAGAAGTGCTCAGCCCTTTCAGAAATTACTTCTTACTAACCTTGGACTTTCTAATCACATGAAAAAAATCACATTTTTCCAAACATTTACTAGATATGCATCATATGGGCATAACTGTAATCAAATCACATCGAATATGTACATACCAATTACACATAGCTCACACACCAGAAGAATCAATGTTGATTATGCACATCTGGCTCCTAGCAGTTTAGTATTTCCTTGCTATAATCACAGTCACTGACTAATTAAAGTGATGCAGTGTTTACAGTAGATGTCATGCCAACAAAACAGACACCAACAGCCAAGAGCCAGATTTATTATTACATATTATCACATGTGATAAAATGGTTAGAACAAGCCATTCTAGTAACATAATGCTAACATCACTGGGTCTGGTGACTTCTTTGCCACAATGCAGATTTTTGTATTATGTTTAAACAAGCTTCTGCTGAGGAATAAATCAGGCCCGAGAAAACACACACAAAAAACAATACTGACATAATATAGGGTCAGGCCATGACAGAAAGCAAAAAGGGCTCTCTCCCAAGACCCTTTGCCAGATCAGTAGCCAATCCCATTTTATCCCTTATGCCCTACCACTTAGAGCTTAGATCGGGCCCAAAATATCCAGCCTGACCCGACCCAAGCCAGAGCCCGATTTAAACCAGACATTATTTTTAGTAAGTAAAGCGTTAAAACTGAGCTTTTTGAAAACTTTTTTGGGCTGTTTGAATGAGCAAAATCTGTTCAGAATGATGTTAATTAACATTGCAACACTGAAGAAGCATAGACCTAACAATGCAATCAATAATCCACAGGGCTAAACATCTTTCAATTAGGCTACAAGAATGATGCCTGAATGACTTTCTTCTAATCTAATATACTTTAACATGGTTTAGGAATAGAAAACAATTTTTAAACAAACAATTTTTTATTTTGAGCTTATAGTCTATGTGCAAAAAACACACAAAAATAGCTTAAATAAGGCTATGCACTGCAACTTTTATTTAAGCACAGTTTGAATTGTTACTTTGCTAAATTGTGATTATCGCACCATATCTTTAAATAAAAAGAAAATAGCATTAAAAACAGATGCCTACATCACAGACTATTTTCTTGAGGAAAGTGGTGGGAAAATTAGTGTCGGGTCGGATTTCAGAGAATCTAAGCTCTACTACCACTTACACCTACCCCTCTGTTTTTGTGACAGTTGAAAACAAGAGGAAGAAATAAGAAATGCCAGACACTGTATAGATGTATGAACCAGTCTGAGTCTAATCAATCAATAATAATCAATGGAAGATGTATGCCTTTACAGGTTACCACGTACCAAATCAACTGCAGCAAACACAGCTTACCAAATACTATCCTACATTTTTAAGGAAAAAAGGTTGGACAAATCAAAAAGACATTTGTTTCCTACTTTTCCCCAAAGACTTGAGTTGGAGTAACTATAACAAAGCTGTCTAGCTTCGTTATAATTACAGCTAGTATAGTTACTAGCTTAGAGAATGTAAAGTGGATGGTAGTGCTGGGTGTGTCAGGAAAAGGATGCTTTTCCAGGTCATGAAAGGGAAGGGGGCCTAAAACGTCTTTTACTTTCTGTTGTGGCCTGGTAATAGATCAGTTCTTCACAGCATTGGGGGCTCGTCTGGGATCTGAACCCAGAAATCACACCCCTATGCTTATGAATTATATACACAATTCAAATGGTCATTTTTCAGTCTGAAAGGATGTGAGGCTCAAGTGGCCTTTCTATGTGTGTATGTTTGTGTCCCTGTGTCGTGCAACATTAACCCATTAAAGCATTTACACGCTCACTTCACCAAAGGGTCAACGTTCAAGAGTGATCCGATATGTGTTATGCTGTATGTACTGAGAAATAACTAGCTCATTTAATCTTAAAGCTGCCTGCTCTCATTGTAGTTAAGCTAATATGGAAGAATGCTGCTAAAACACGTACGTCTTTGGTCTTCTGCCTTTGCTCTTCTGGGAAATAGGAACGGTGCTGGTTTTCCATGACCATACAAACGTCTGAGAGTCTCTTTAACAGATAAGCAGAGTCATCGCAGGCTTCTGTAAGAGACATTTCTTTTTAAATGGCCGTGCTGTCATTGACGTCTCGAGATGAGACGATATCAGTTCCCCTCTGCAGCCTTTTCCCAGCAAACCGCACCTCCTGGATGGATTGCCCTACAGACGTGCCGTGCACACTACCCTGGGTGCTATCTTCAAGCTATGCTGTCCATTTCAGAATACAGTGCCTGTGTAGAGAGCAACGTAGAGCCACCAGATGCCAAACCTGTATGCGTTTGTATGTGTGACCTGCTCATGGTGTTCGCTTGCTTTGAATGAAATGAATAAAGCAGTCAAAATAATGTCTTGTGATTTATTCTGCTTTGAAGGGCCAGAAAATACTGCACAGGAAAACACTGCACTGACTTTAGACTTGATAATAAAACACAGTGGATCAACACCAGCAGATGACATGTCTCTCCAAACCATCACTGATCATCAGTAAATTTTACATTTTTTAAATTTGGAAATCAAGGGACCGGAGTCTGGAGCAAGAGTGGAGAGACACACAGTCCAAGCTGCTTGAGGTCTAGTGTGAAGTTTCCACCAATCAGTGATGGTTTGGAGAGACATGTCATATGCTGGTGTTGATCCACTGTGTTTTGTTTTCAAGTCTAAAGTCAGTGCAGTTTTGTTTTCCCAAAAAATCTTACAGCACTTCATGCTTCCCTCTGCTGACAATTTTATGAAGAGATGTGGATTTCATTTTCCAGCAGGACTTGGCACACTGCCCACATTGCCAAAAGTAACAATTGGTCTTATATAATATTCTAATTTCCTTGTGCAAAATTGTGCAATAATACGGAACCTCTTTCAGCTTGTCCAGAAGTGCGTGTATGCAGCTTCTATAGTTCTATAGTGGTGTTTTAAAGCATGCCCTTTAATCTTCCCACCTGTAGGGAAACCCTGGAGCAAGAAATACAAATTCTCACATATTGCTGCTAAGGATTCAAAGAATCTTCAAATAATTAAAACATTCTTGGGAAACCCTTATGTTGGTATCATTGCATCATGTGAAAGTTTAGCAGACCTCTAAGAAGTTCACTCACATGCGTCTGTTTCTCACACAATGGTTCTTTTGAGGCTTTTTGTCAAAGAACACTTTGTGGCTCTTTTTTCTCGATTGTACACTTCTCGCTTACGGGAAAACAAGAGGTTGGAAAATGGTCATGTATAAATGAATCATGACACTTTAAAGTACAGAACTGTTTAACTGTGCATGACCGTTTTAAATGAGCTTGAGAAGAGAAGAAAATTTTATAAACAGTGTAGATCAGAGACCTTTTATTGAGTTTATTTTATCTACACTGAAATCCTAAAAGTACAGAGCCCCTAAGGTAAAAAAGGGGGTGGCCACGACTTATTAAGGCATAGGAACGAGTTTATTAAATCTAGCTGGAGAAAAAATATAAACCTTGCTTTTCTGTAAATTAATGCTCATGAGAAAACTGAATATGACATTAAAGCGCCTTTAATCCAGGGATTATCTTTAGTAAGACAATGGAGGGTGAACTGATTTCTTTTTATTTTAATCTCTGAGTGAATTATGGTGATATTTTGGAGTATCTTGCAGTGAGACATGGTGTAATTCTACATAAAAAGGCACTTTATTCTCATACTAAAGGCTGATTGGCTCAGACACAGACTGTTTACCTTACTTATGCATCATTTTGAGCACAACCCTTGTTAGCTATGAAACAAAAGGACCTTGTGGCCACGCCTTAATAGCTACGATTTATTTAACTTGTTTCCATGCCTTAATAAGTCAAGGCCACACATTAATGATCTCGTTCCCACACCATATTTAACTTGTTCTAATGCATTAGGATTTTGTTCCGACTGCTTAATTAGGCGTGGCCACACATTTTTTTTACTTTTTTTTTACATGATGTCATCTTACAGGCTCCGTACAAGTGTCATCGGATAGCAGTATGTAAATGGATCATGAGTGAAATAGAACTGAGAATAAGAATTATAATATAAAACATTTAAATAAATAAATAAAATAATTAATAAATAAAAATAAAAAAATAAAACAAATAAAAATTAAAATAAGAAAAAGATAGACTAATAAAAAACAATCCCAGGCTTTCTGATGGTGATTAGAAACAAAAAAAGTTTTAACCCTTTCATGCATAGAGGTCACTACAGTGTACAGCTGTTTAAAATTGTTTTTTCTTTAAATATGCTTGCAATTTTGGGCACTGCTGCATATAGTCCACTGTAGTGGAAGCTATTGCATCATCCTATACAAAAAAATCCCATTGGTTGGTCATTGTAATGGGAAAAAGAAGTCAATGAAATCAAGATGGCCGGCAGACAGGGAAAACCACCAAACACCTTGGCTATTTTTGTTTCTACCTTTTATAAAATTATATCACTGCAGGTAAAAAAATATATAATTACATCAAGTAACATCTAAGGTGACATATTATGTAAAGATTTTCGAAATTTAGATTTTATATTTGAGGGAATTGTTGATTAATCATCTGTCCACTTAATTGTACATCATGCATCATTAGCTATTTTTCAACTTTAATGCAATGTCAATTACTTCCAGTGTTGTTTTTAAAATAATTCATATTGTTTAATGTTTTGGCTGTAAATCAACTTCTTTAATTGAGGAATGTCTGCCAGTACAGACAGTTGCAAGCAGAGAAGTAGGGTCAAGCAGTGATAGTGAAGGTGAGTCTGGAAATGTTACTGAGGGAGTTGAGGCTGAGGAACGGAGATGAAGGAGATGAGGCTGTTGAAACTAAGGGCACCCCAATATCCAGTATGCCCCTGGAAACCACTGGCCCCAGCTCAAGAAAGTATAAAATGCCAGCACACGAAGAACCAAGTACATCTGCATGCAGTGTCTTGTAGCTTTGTGCCCTGTATGCTTTGGCAACCATCATAGAAAATAGTCTCAGAAATTAGCAACAAGCATGATTTGACAGGAAATATGATACATGCTATAAAATACTATAAGAGAATATGCTCACTTAACAGTTCAGAGACTTGACAAGAATACAGTATGATAATACCAGTCACAATCAAGGTTCTATAAGGTTCTACGGTTCAGAGACATTTTCTTGTGTCACAATATCCTCCTCAGTTCCACTATTCCAACAGAATACCATATTACAACTGTATAACTGAATTACATTTGTGTTTTTTTTACAACAAAAAATGCATGAAGTACACTTGAGTGGACAGATAAATATTTCTTTATCGAATAAAGATAGAATATATATTTTTTTCAAACCTTGTTTTACATCCCTAAGGATGTATAAAAACACTTAGAAAAAAAATCCTGACTGAGTTTATTATAATTCATGCATGAGAGGGTTAAAGGATTTTTTGTAGTAAATTCCAGCTTGCTGGGATCACTGAATCATTTTAAAATCAGATTTTCCCAGTTCACTAAAAACTCTTGGTACCTAACAGGTGATCCAGCCACTGGAGCGAGTCTGAAATGTATTATTATTTATAGAGATCAGTGAAGAGATATACGCCATTTAATATTCTTTGATCCACAGTACCACCAGTATATACCAGGAATCTGTCATATAAGGCATTACCACCCAAAGTGTACAGTGCAGTGGGTGGCAATAATCGTGACTGGTGTTGTCTGGCTAGAACTGTCCATTCAAACATATGAATGACTGACAGAATTCACATCCACATTCAATGCAGGAGGCCACACACGCATATCCCATAGGTCACTGCAGCACTCTATAGCTTCCTTGGGACATGGCAAAAGTCATTGGACACAATACTAGTTCCTGTACCAGAACATTTTGCATTGCATGTCAACGTAGACTCTCAGTTGGGTCTCTGTTGGAAGGAATAAACCAAAAAAAGAGAAGAAAGACTCTCTTGGTATTAGGACAGAAGATCAGAATATTACATAATCTTCCTGAAACAGTATCTGAAACTTCCAGTTCTGTTCCTCCTTATATAGTCTGATGCTTACAGTGAGGCAGAGCAGAACATTGGCCTTTTTCTGGTGTAAATTTTTAATCCAGGCATCAAATATTAATCGATGAAGGCGATTAATGTTTTTGGCTCTTTTAAAAAAAAAACATCTTGAGCGTTTTGGTATAGAATCTATTGTTCAAGTTCTGGTTTTATCTGTATGAGTCTTGTTAGGAGAGAGTGAACCAAAAATAAATTAACTTAAAATAAAAAAGGACGAAAGAAAAAGCAAAACCATATTATATGATTAGACAGAGATGCTCTTTGTGCATTCCTAGGTAAACAAGTACTTTAAACATATGATATTGGAAAAAAGAAGAGAGAAGTCCTTTAGGCAGCTCCAGTAAGGTGGATGAATGAAGATGCTTTTAGAGACAAGAGTGTTCAACCTCGCAGACTCATTCATCCTTGCCAAATTCAATGAATAATTGAATAATCTCTGAGCTCTGTGCTCTGCTGGCAGGGTTAAAAATGTATTAATCTAAACAAGGAAGACGGAACAGCTAGGCATTAGACTATCAGTTTAGATCTTTTTTGGAATCATTAGGATTGCTTACAGTTTTAAATTCTCAAAAAAAAAAACAAAAAAAAAAAACTAAAATTTGTGTTGGTTTTGTTAAGATGAGTGTGCATTTACTTTTTTTAAAATCTGATATAACAAAGGTCATACCTTGGGAAATGGCAACACTCTGTGGTCAACATTAAGA
Organism: Astyanax mexicanus; assembly: GCF_023375975.1. Classification (NCBI taxonomy): domain Eukaryota; kingdom Metazoa; phylum Chordata; class Actinopteri; order Characiformes; family Acestrorhamphidae; genus Astyanax; species Astyanax mexicanus. The sequence continues at coordinate 5,640,297 of NC_064425.1, forward strand.
ACTGCAGCTCTATTCATTTGTGTGCTATTTCTAATGTACAGTTCTAAGCACAAATTTGGGAGCTACAAATTCCTAGATTAAATCCTAGAATTGAACAGAACCTCTAAACTTTGTAACAAAAAATACCATTCTAACAGTAGCATTATAACAAGCAAAAATACATTGAGTTTTTCCATCATCAACTTTAAAAGATGCCATGCAAACAAAAATTAACATTTATTCAAATCTCTTTGCTATCACTGGCTGTATTTTTGGCCAGACATAATAAAACATTATTTGTCTTATTATGCCTTATTATCCTTATTTGCAAAAAAAAAAAAAAAAAATAGTTGTATAATTTACAAAAGAGGAATATTTAAAAGAAAAAGAAACAACTAGTGTTTTGGGGTTATTTCTGCACAATAGTGTAATTATTATATTTCATAATGCAATGACAAACATAAACAAACAGCAGTCGACCAATTTGTTTAGAAAAGTATAATATTTGAAAACTGATTTTTTTACTTATATATAAACTTTACTGAGTTTACTTACTCTGCTATTAAAGCACAATTAAACTTTTGTTTAATAAGAATAATAATTCCCTCTGCTGACAGCTTTTATGGAGATGCAGATTTCATTTTCCAGCATGATTTGGTACACTGCCCACACTGCCAAAAGTACCTTTTGGTCTTGTATAATATTAAAATGTGCTGATTTTTTTTTTTTAAAGTCTTTAATTAATAATCATCAACAATAAGGTAATAAATAAGCTTCTAAAATAGATTACTCTGTGTGTAATACATCTCATCTTTATTTTATATGAGTTTTACATTTTGAGCTGAATTACTGAAATAAAAAAGAAAAAACTTTTCAATGATATTCAATTTTTAATGCACTAATAATATACAGCTCTGTAAAAAAAAGATGACACCACTTAAGAATGATGAGTTTCTTTGATTTTACCAAATTGAAAACCTTTGGAATATAATCAAGAGGAAGATGGATGATCACAAGCCATCAAACCAAACTGAACTGCTTGAATTTTTGCACCAGGAGTAAAGGCATAAAGTTATTCAAAAGCAGTGTGTAAGACTGGTGGAGGAGAACATGATGCCAAGATGCATAAAGACTGTAAATAAAAAACAGGGTTATACCACCAAATATTGATTTCTGAACTCTTTATGAATATGAACTTGTTTTCTTTGCATTATTTGAGTTTTGTTATTTCAGCCATTTTTCATTTTCTGCAAATAAATGCTCTAAATTACAATATTTTTATTTGGAATTTGGGAGAAATGTTGTCTGTAGTTTATAGAATAAAACAACAATGTTCATTTTACTCAAACATAAACCTATAAATAGCAAAATCTGAGAAACTGATTCAGAAACTGAAGTGGTCTCTTTTTATTTCACAATAAGGAACCGACTCCCCCTGTTCACTTCAAAGAGTCGGTTCTTAGAGTCGGTCCGTTTGCCTCCGATCCATTACTATAGTAGGGGGACTTTTATTTTGTATTTTCGTTGATTCAGTCAGAAACGAATGATCCCGCGTAGCTGCGAGTCCGCCTGTAGTTTGAGTGAGAGCGGCGGCAGCGCTGTTTGTGTGTTGAGCTCAGTTTTAGATCAGAATATCCGTCATTTTTAGCTTTTGAACAGTAAATGAAGCGCAGTGTTTTATAGTGTGTGTAGTTTTAACTCCGCTGAGAGCTTTAGAAGCGTCTGGCTGGCTGTTAATCAGGTTCAGCTGCTGTTAGCCTGTTAGCACTGAACCAAACACTCACAGACTCAAACAGTCAAACCCCCTCCGCTGCCCCGCTCCTACTGCTTTACTGTAAGTAATTTAACCACAAACTATTTATTTAGTGTATTAATTACTGTAGTCTGGAGTTTAGACTGTTTAATGTGTGTATTTCTGAATTGTTTGTGTCCAGCTCTTGTAAACTAGCGAGCTAACTAACTAACTGACTAGTGTTTTGTATCTTAGCTTCGTCTGCCTCCTGTTTCTACTAATAGCAAATTATGTATATTATATAAACTAAATGTAGGGTTGACACCTTTACATATAATACATATATGTTAAAACATTACATTTTGACACAAAATACATTTTGTCTCGAAATATAATTTAATGTTTTAATGAGACCACATCAGTTTCTGTTTATAGTTTTATGTTTGATTATAAAAAACATTGTTGTTTTATTCTATAAACTACAGACAACATTTCTCCCAAATTCCATAAAAATAAAAATATTGTCATTTAGAGCATTTATTTGCAGAAAATGAGAAATGGCTGAAATACAAAAAATAAATGCAGAGCTTTCTGACCTCAAATAATGCAAAGAAAACAAGTTCATATTCATACATTTTTAAGAGTTCAGAAATCAATATTTGGTGGAATAACCCTGTTCTCCTCCACTAGTCTTACCCACTGCTTTTGAATAACTTTATGCCTTTACTCCTGGTGCAAAAATTCAAGCAGTTGAGGTTTTCAATTTGGTAAAATCAAAGAAACTCATAATTTTGTCTTGTATATTTGTTCAGAGTTTAAAAAAAAGAAATAAATAAAAACAAATATATATATACATTTATTCTTTCTTTATTGTATATTTTCTATTTTTATCTTTATGCGGCATACTTGGCGAGGGGCAAAGAAAGAATTTCATTGTACGAGGAAACTTGTTTCTTACTGTGCACATGACAATAAACTCTTTGAATCTTGAATCTTTTGAATCTTGAATATATATATGTAGCGTTAATATATTTATATTGTGTATTTAAAAATATGTATAAGCATTTCTAGATACAACTGTATATTAGATAAATATAATTTGATTTTAAAAGCTCAACAGGATGGGGTGGTTAATGTTGTACTGGTTTTAAAGTGTGACATTTTACAGGCAAAATGGCAAAGAGAAAGAAGCTCTCCAACATGGTGATTGCGTGTGAGTGGGCATCTTGCACTTTCAAGGGAGAAAGCATGGAGGAGCTTAGTGATCACATGTCTGAACATCTGAAGGAGCATCTTGGTGAAGGAGATACGATGGAGGAGCTCGGTAAGTGTCATTTGTCAATTGAAGGAAAGCGGGAGAAAACCCAGCTCTCAGAACTACTCAAGTGCATCACCGTCTGCATGAAGTAATGTTCATGGTGCACAGTATATTTAACAATTTCTAGATTTTGTAAGGATGTTTCTCACATCTAAAAGCAGACCAGAATCCAAACCAGGGTTTATGTTTGTTAAATTGTGTACATTTAGTCAGATTAGTTTTTTTGGCTTCACACTGCAGTTTACTGAGCACAGTACAGAACTTTCTACATCATGTCATCAACATCACCCATGTGGTGACAATCATTGCAGTTAAAATAATATTTTTTTATTCTGTATGCAACCTTTAAAAAATATCTGACTCCTTGGTAGGATTTACTGAATTAAATGTACTTACTGCTCAGAAATCTTACTGAGTTAATCTAATGTTAACTCATCCAAGGGTAGGGCTGGGTATAATTTAAAAAAATTAATACCGATACAATATTTTGAGTTTGATACAGATACCCAGCATCTCTTAGCATATTGCTGGATGCATTTCAGGTTTTAAGAGTTCTTTTTGGAATAAGAAATGGTTGTTTATATATTTGTTTTCCCATGCTATTCCTATTTGCCAGACATGTGACCAACCCCCCATTTTTTTTCCTTTGATCATGATGTTTTTTGAAAATGTATTAAGAGACAAAATTTGGATGATGTGTATATGCTGAGATATGATTGCCTCTTAAAATAAAGAAAAAAAAAGTTATTTTTGTGTGAGAGAGGGCGAGATGGGGAAAGAAGTAAGGAAGAGACAGACAGGATTATTTTTTTCTTAGACAAAATTTTAAGATGGTATCTGCTTGAAAAGAATGTGAGAAAAAAAGCTTAGAAAAAATACATAAGTAATTAATATATATATTTTTTTAAATAGACCATTCGGTACTTTGTAGTACCGAGACTTTTCGGTCGGTACCTTTTTGGTATTGAAATTCGATTCAGGGGTGGGCAGTATGGTACAAATATTAGCCAAAAACTCTTTTATACTGATTGATTTTAATATATTTTTAACTCCATCCAATTAGACAGGATTTAATTTATTTCAGTCCTTATAATGAAACATGCATTTAACCAGTGTTTCTTAAGCACTGATGATATCCACGAAATGCTCAGAATAGTATAGCGCGCACTAGGGGTGTGCCATATCGTATCGTACACAATAATATCGGCAAAAAAATTTTATATCGTGTACGATATTATACCCTGAAATATGGTGCCATATCACCCACTCCTAATTATCACATCAGGGTACTACTTTTTTTGCTGTTTTTAGCAAAAAGAAAAATTCACACTGTTCTCATTTCCCATTATATATCTAGTAGAGACTATTAGAGACTAGAGATTATATCTGTCCAGTATCATTAATTTTGCTTTAATGCTGGATATATGGAGATATATGGAGTACATTATTAGTATCGTGACACTCTGGATCATTAACTTCTGTTACCAATTAATGTTACTGATTAATTTCTTGTATTTTTTTTTATTTCAGTTAAGAGTGTGCCATATCATACCATATGCTAAAAGAAAATTTATTATTAATTTTGTTGCAGTAGTGTATTCTTGAAATAATTCAGTTTTTCGTCATATCGCCAAGAGTATCGTTATCGTGAAAATGCCATGAAATATCGCGATATTATTTTTGGGCCATATCGCCCACCCCTAGCGTGCACCATGACTCTCATCATATCTCTGACTCCTAATTTACACGCTAGACAATTTCTCCTGTTCCAGTGTTGTTGATTTATGAAGTTAATGAGCTTTAACTGAGCGTTTCTCTTGGTTTCAGATGATTACCCGTGTCTGTGGCAGGGCTGTGAGTTCCTGGCTATGGGGAGCCCAAATGAGCTGGTCGCTCACGCGCATTTCCACATCTTCCACAGCAAACTTAAGTTCATTGGGACCCAACTTCTGCAGTCGCATCCGGAGCTGCCCAGCTGCACTCAGGAACTCCACAGCAACAACCTCATCACAGACATCTCAGAGGGATTCGTGTGTCAGTGGGAACACTGTGATGTTAGTATGAGCCTCTTCAGACGCACTCACTTGTTTGGTCATTATTTGTTACAGGTGGTGGCCACATAAATAACAAAAACTACAGAATAAAAAGAAAACTCTTTTACAAGACATGAAACAATTTTATCAGTACCGAACAAGTATTTTTTTAAATCTCGGTGGGACATAACATATTGTATGCAGTAATAGAATTTGATTTTTTTATTTTGTTGTTGTAGTTTATTGTTGATTTATTCTATCTATTGTTATAACTCAGAGTATCGCTATCACAAAAAAAAAACTAAAATATCATATCATTTTAGGGCCATATAGCCCACCCCTATCACCCACCTCTATTAACCATTAAAAATCATAATAAACATTAAATATCAACATAGTGGTTTCTTCTGTGCTATTCAATTTATTTCTCCTCTTGTTATTCCAGAGCACTTTCAATAATCCAGAGTGGTTCTACAGACATGTGGACATGCATGCACACTGCACAGAACTGCAGCCGCTCCCAGACCGACAGCAGGCCCTTTTCTGCAGCTGGAAAGGTGAATAAATGCTTTAATAGCCTTTAAAAGATCTATCATTAAGATTTTGAACTTTGTTTGAAAATGGGGATTGTGTTCACGGCACAGGAGAACCTGTTGATATGGGGTGTAAATTAAATTTAGTTTAATTGTAGTTAAATGTAATATTATGTAAGTGCATGTACATCATTTTCATTTCATACCTTTTTTGTGGGGGGGTGGTCAATCGACAGTTGTCTATAAGCTCAAGGGTAAACATCATCTCTTAAGATGAAATGTTCTTTATCTTGTTTAATTAGCTGCCTTTAAAACCTGTGAAACTGTAAGCACAAGCTGAGAGATGCACTGGCTGTATGTGTATGATGTTCTAAACTGCAGATAGTGATAGTGTATCTATAAAAATATATACATTATTGAATTTTGGAACTAATTGTTTTGTTTTGCAGAGAACATTTGTGTGGAATTAACATGCAAAAAATGCAATTCTGTAAATTTTTTTGCCTGTTAATTTCTTCTTAATAACATGTTGTGTTAAATTGGTGCGTTATAGGTTGTGATGCGTTCTTTAAGATAAAGTATCGGCTGCGGGAGCACCTGCGCAGCCACACCCAGGAGCGCCTAGTGGCCTGCCCCACCTGCGGCTGCATGTTCTCCAGCAACACCAAGTTCTATGATCACATTCAGAGACAAGCTGAGCCTGAAGGTCAGTGTATTGCTCTTTATATAATACCACATATTAACTACAAGTGTTTGTATGTGTGTACTGGTGCTGAAACTATAAAAAGGTTAAAAATGGATCAATCAGGACACACAAGTCAACAAATGTTGGTAATTTCATTTAGGTTACGTTCACATTACCAGGCTGAAGTGACTAAAATCAGATTTTGTTTTACTTAATGTGGCTCATTTCTTGCTGTGTTTTCATTGCTGTGTGAACATGTCAAATCTGATTTTTAAAATGCCAATTTGACTCACTTTCATATGTGGTCCTAAATCTGATATGTATCCGATTTACGCATTAGCATTAGCGCTACGTGCTTCTTTCTCGTACACAATCTCTTGGAGCAGCTGTGCAGCTATAGCTGACAACAAAAACAGCAAAAGCAAACAGCCTGGTCTTTTTTCACCTCCTCTACCTGAGCATGAACTTCAGAGCAGCTGTTTACTCTCCACTCCAGCAAAAGATGCTCCACATATGAGCTGCTAACTCATCCATTTCCCTTTATAAAGCTACGAGTCTCTCTGTTGGTGGTGAAGATGTTTATACAGGTATTAATGTGCAGCATGTGAGACGTTTCAGGCACAGATTCGTTCACATTACACACAGATACAGATCACTTACATTTGTGAGTGTGAACCAGCAAGACAGACAAATCTGATCTGAGCAAAAAATCGGATTTGAGCAATGTGGCTTATAATGTGAACATAGCCATAGATCATCTAAAACCACAAATATTCTACATTAACACAAGGTGTATTTAACATTGTCCGTTAGGACTGCCAGATGGGGGAGACAAAGGCATAATTTAAAAAACGCATACAAGTCTAGTTAAAAGTTTTTTACATTGTAAATTTTATATTGAAGACTATATTAAAGCTATACAGGAACATGTGGAATTTTTTAGTAAATAGAAAGTGTTAAACAAACCAGAATATGTTTTATACTTTAGATTCTTGTATCAGATTTGTTTTTGAGGAGAGAACTGCACACTCATGGCATTTTTATCTCAGTGTCTCAATGAAGGAGAGTCGCCTGAAATAGTTTTCTCAGCATCTTAAAGCTCCAGCTCATCCCAATTAAACCACCTCAAATCACCATCTCAGTTCATCAGGTTTAGATCAGTGGATTAATGTGGAGGACAAACATTTGTTTTATTTTATTTATTTATTTTAATGTTTAGCCTGTAATTCCATTTGTGTCCCTTAATTGTTTGTCTTGAATCTACAATGTAGAAAATAATTTACCGTATTCTTGGCACTATGAGGTGCACTTAAAATTCTTTAATTTTCCCTAAAATCATCAATGCGTCTTATAATCAGGTGCTCCTTATATATGAATTCTACCAGTCAGGTATTAAGGAGCAGTAAAGACACTCTGCTGAAGTACAGAGTTATACAGGAGTTTCAGTTGAGCTCTCCAGCACCGAGACTGGAGCTGTATTAGCATTAGCCACTAAGCGCTAGCACTTTTGCTGTTCAGCCTGCTGCTAGTGGAAATCTGCAAATCTAAGCTTACTGTATATAAACAGAGGCAGTTTACTACACAAAGAAATCTGTGTAGATTAACATCCAGAGCTCGTTTGACTTTAAAATATATGTTTTTCTAGAATTACTTTTATTTGGCTTAGCAGTACAGCTTACAGCTTATAGCTGTGTTGTGTGCCTTATAGTGTGAAAATGTCGGTAAGTAAAGAAAAACACTTAATGATAAGGTGTCCAAACTTGTACTGTACATGAAAAACATTTATTTTATTATGTTGTTACTAACACTGTTTTATGGTTGTTTATATATTAGATACTCTGACCTGTGGCCATTGTGACAAGGGCTTTGCTAATGAAAGATTGCTGAGAGATCACGTTCGACAGCACGGTGAGCATCTCTATATATAAGCTTCTCTATACGTTAAATCAGTTCTTATTTATAATATTCGCCTCAGCTCAGATGAAATATATTTTTGCACTGTTTTACCATTCTAATTGCCGTTTCCTATTGACTGTTAATTTATGTCCATTTGGTTATTAATTTTGTTAGTAAATTTTATGCCTGCTTGTTGTTTTGCAGTGAATCACATAAAATGTCCCCTCTGTGACATGACTTGCACGTCCCTTTCCACCCTGAAGATCCACATCAAGTTCCGGCACTGTGACGAACGGCCCTTCCCATGTGACTTCTGTGAGAGCAGGTAGCACATTTTCCACACCTTAAACTTTAGAAGAAATACACTCATCTACAGTTCATTACAAAACAGTTCTAATATTGGGTTTGTCAGATTTTAGTATAGTGTTTTATTCACTATATCCCTTAGATGATGTGTAATTTTTGGTGTTCAGGAAAGGCATTCTAGTGATGAATGGAATTGTGTCTAAAGTGTGTTTAGAATATGGGTGTACGCAATAATATCACCAACATTTTTTAATATTCTGAACAATATTATACTCTGATATATAATTATAATTACTACTTTTTTACTGTTTTTAGCAAAAGAAAATTTCACACTGTTCTCATTTCCCATTATATATCTACTAGAGACAGATTATATCTGTCCAGTATCATTTATTTTACTTTAATCCTGGATATATGGAGATATTTGGAGTGCATTATTATTATCATGACATTCTGGATAATTGACTTCTGTTACAAATCTATAAAACTTCTTGTATATTGTTTAATATCTCAGTTAGAGGTGTGCCATATCATATTGTATATGCAATAATATATTGTAATTTTGATTTTGTTGCAGTAGTGTATTCTTAAAATATGTTTTTTAATTCAGTGTTTGGTCATATCGCTAAGAGTATCGATATCACGAAAATACCAGATTTAACCATCTGAACCTTAAGGAGATACTTTCCTTCATGCTTTTTAAAAAATATTTTCTATTAATGATGTTGACTTTGGAATGAATTTGAAATGTAACTGGTTCAAATCTCATTGTGTTAATCTTACCTTGATTCTTTTATTTTACATTTATTTTACATTTTGCTTAATTGTTTTCAACTTGGTGTTACCCGACTACTAAATCTACCAAATCACTAGTTTTCTTCAAACTATTAGCTATATTATCTTAAACTGGAATTAACTGTTCCTCCAAACTTTGTTTTAGAAGAGAATTCTTTATTTTCTGTGAACAAATGTCAGCAAACGCACAGAAAATCATTTTCTTCTATAAAGTTTGTTAAACATCTAGCAATAATGCTTTTCTATTAGCTTAGAAATTGTACCAATAATACATCAGTAAGAATTAAATATTCGTTGGCTAAGACATAATTGTTTTTATAATAAAATGTGAGTCAGATCCTAAAAGCTCCATTGTGTAGATCATTTTCTTTTATAAAAATTTGTGTTAAAAATCTAGCTATAACGCTTTTCTATTAGCTTACAAATTGTACCAATAATACATCAGTGAAAATTAAGTATTCGTTGGCTAAGAATCACCATTGGCTCCTTTGAATTTGCACCTTGCATTTATTGGTAGCAATGACTGTACAGTCGTTAGCTGGTAGACGTGCATTTAAGTTAATTTTATTTTATTTTTTTAAATAAGGGGTGAAAAAAGACTCCCTGTCCATTAATGATGTTGACTTTAAAATGAATTTTTATGGTCATGAAAAAACGGGAAAAGTCGTGGAATTTGAAAATAGCAATTTCCAGGCCTGGATAAGTTTTGGAAAAATAAAAATGCCCAGAAAGTTTCGGAAAAGTCATGGTAATTTGGGCTACAAATCTTTTTTTTAGTTTATCAATGAAGAAAATCTATTTTGAGCTAAAAAATAAATCAGCTCAGAGTAATTTAGCTCCACACAATGTAGCTCTCAGGATCTGACACACATTTCATTATTAAAGATTGTGTGTCAACATTTTATCTGATTTATTTTAGACCTACTATAATCACTTTTGATGTTAGTTTTAGTAGATTTTTGATTTTATTGTCCATTCGGGCTGCAACTAATGATTATTTTGGTTGTCGACTAATCTGATGATTATTTTTTTGATTGGTAGATTAATCAACGATTATTTCTGCCACGTTTTCTAAAAATTTTAGAAACCACTGAGTATAAGATTTAAAAGCTATATAAACATTCAGATGTTGTTTAAATGTGGAAAAAGTACTGATATTTAGTGAGTAAATATGTAATTTGTTGTGTTTGGGCACTTTTGGAGACACAAACTAAGTTGAGAGTGAACTGTACTGTTACAAATTAACGATTAGTCGACAATAAAATTTGCGCTCAACAAATTTAAATAATCGACATTGTCAATTATATCGACTGTTTGTTGCAGCCCTATTGTCCATGTCTGCACTGATGTTTTAAAAATCTTATGGTCATGAAAATTTGCCTTGAAGGCATGAAAAAGTCATGAAAAAAATAATGGGAATGTATTGGTTAAAACGTGTATGAACCCTGAATCACATTGTGTTGATCTTACCTAGATTATTTTATTTTACACTTAAATATCCATTATTAATATTTGTGTTAAGGAAAATCTGATTGTGATTAATTACAGCAAATTGTGTATGATTAATCTTTTAAATTTCTTTCTTTCTTGCTTCTCAGCTTCAAGAACCAGCATGATCTGAGGAAGCACATGGAGACCCATAATGAAGGAGCAGCGTATCACTGCTCAGTGGAAGGCTGTGGATACTCGTCTCGCATGGCTCACACCATGAACCAGCACTACAAGAGAGTGCACGAGGTGAGCCAGCAGGGGGCGCTACACCCTCACGTTTGATTTGAGATGTAGAGAATTTTTCCATCATGAATGTAACAGAAGGGGTTTGGCCTTTTTTGTGGTGTACAGCAGGGGTGTCCAAACTTTTTTTTGTTGGGGGCCAGAAGGAGAAATATATTTGTCACGGGCCACAGACTCCGTAATAAAACAAATAATGAAACTTAATAATACTTTTTTCCTGATTATTTCATTTACACACCATTTTACTTGACTTACTATCTTTATCTTTGACAGTGTTGTGTAAACTAAGATTTTTCAAATTGATGTTTTATTTAATGATGTCTCTTAATATTAAACTTATTAATTTTTAGCTTTTAGACTCTTTGGCCCGTTTTTCTGCGCTACAAATGCGCACTCTCCGCTTTTAGATACTCTTACCCCGTTTTTCTGCGCTAGAAATGCGCACCCTCTCCGCTTTTAGACTCTTTGGCCTGTTTCTGACACCTAGTTCAAACATTGAATCTCACATTATAAAATCCTGCTTAACAGCGGGCCAACTTTCATTCTATTTCTAAAATACCTCGCGGGCCGCTCCACAAAAGGAAACGGGCCGCAAAATGGCCTGCGTATATTTTTGTTTAAATTTTTTACATATGATTTATACTCCTGGTTTACTTTGTTAGAAGCAACTGTTTTGCATTTCCTCTTGTGTTTTTTTTTTTTTACTGCTCACTGAGGTCTACCTACTTTAATGGTCAGTTACCTTTAAGTGTTCAATTACAGGCCGTTCCCCATCTGTTGTCAATTTGTCAGCCACCCTCTGCTTCGTTCACCATTGGCGAGTTTCTGACCACAGGACTGTTGACCAGATGTTGTTTGTACAGTGGACCATTCTCAGTGCAGCAGTGACACTGTCATGGGGAGTTTTTGAGGTATTTTGTTCCTCATAATTGGCTGAAAGTGCCTCAAACCACCCAAAAAAATACCTGGATAAGAGGATTAAGCCTGTGGTCAGAAACGATTTTTTTTTTTTTTTAGCACTGTTGAGAGGCTTGAATAATGTGAACAGAAATTCCTTGTTAGCGTATGTGCTACAGCTACAGTCTGGCATTGTGTTTTGGCACCATGCTCTGCCAAGGTAGGGGTGTCTAAACGCGCTGGCAGGTGGGTGTAATATATTTTAATTGTTCCTAACAGGGAAACATGGTGTCCAGATATAAATGTCATCTGTGTGACAAGAACTTCTCATGGTGTTACACCCTTACCCTCCACCTGCGAAAGAAACATCAGCTCAAATGGCCGTCTGGACACTCGCGCTTCAGGTATATAACACTTGACTCATACTTTCTTTATTAGCTGATTGTGTGTATTTTACTTTAGCTTTATTCTCTTTACGTTTTGCCCTGCATACACACTAAAAGGTCATTTCTAATAAGAGTATGCTGTTTGTAGCCGTAATATTTGGTCTGCTTGATGCAATCAAATTGTGATGCTGTGTTTTTTTTGTTATTTCTACCAGCATTCAATTTTGTTACTCATGCAAAAAATAAGCCCTTATTTCCTTTGGCATTTGCTATTTGCACCCAGGTCTAAGTATATTTATGTACTATTGCAAAAATATTTAAATGAAAGTCAATATATATATATAAAAAAAAGCTTTTGTTCCAAGTTTTGTTATGTCTTTTGGTGCATTTATCATGACTATTGGACACAATGAACCGTTGATGAGCAAGTTGAGTTATATACCAATATAACTAACTTAGAAATCTATTAACCAAGTTAATACTTGGTTAATAATACTTGGTTGTATTTACTAAACTCCTTCAGTTAGGAAGAAACATGATTAAAAATATCCTGTATAACCACATAGCTAACTGACATTTAGCAAATTTCTAGCCAGTGATAAGCTAGCTAGCTCAAATAAAAATTAGCGGAATAACCGATAAAATATATAACTTTTAAGCTGAGATCCACCAAAGGCATCAACTCTTGATAACTTTTAAGCTGAGATCCACCAAAGGCATCAACTCTTGATAACTTTAGTGGTTTAGTAGTCTGGTAATACTATCTCAAACAACAGTTTTCTTACAAACTAATGTCAAAGAATAGAAATAATCACTAACTGGAACTAATTGTTTCTCCCAACTTTGTTTTAGAAGAGAATTCTTCATTTTCTCTGAACAAATGTCAGCAAAAGCACGAAAATAAAGAATTTTCTTCTAAAACGTTTAGAGGTTAAGTTAACTTTATTAAAAAGCTAGCTATAGTGCTTCTTTTGGCTCACAAGTTATGCCAGTGATACATTCGTAAAAATTAAGTGTTCGTTGGCTAAGAATTACCATATGGCTCCTTTGAATTTGCACCTCTACAGTCGTTTGTAATAAAAAAAAATAATTTATATATATATATATATAGTGATGCATGTTTGTGTTCTGATTTGCAGGGAAAATATACAGAAGTAAAAGAAAAACACAGATTTGTTGAATGTTACCTCATTTTGTTTTTTTTTTTGTTTTTTTACTTCTGTGCATTGTCAACAAAAAATCTGGCTTAAAATCATGTAGCGTTAAACTAAAGTGATGGTTTGCACTCTAAGTTCACACTAGGTTGCGATTAGTGTTTTCATCTCTTTTTGTTTGTGCTCATGCTCTTGTGGTGTAAGTAATTGTATTTTACATCCTCTTTTCTGAAAATCAGGTATAAAGAAGACGAGGACGGATACCTGAGACTCAACATGGTTCGCTTTGAGACAGTGGAGGTTACAGAAGAGCTGATAAAGAACATGGCGGAAAAGCGCACCCCACGCAAGGTCTCTGGGTCAGGCGGCCAGGGTAAGAGGCCAGCACTGCAGGCAGAGTGTGTGAACGATGTTCCCACGCAATCTTCCTCATATCCCTCCTCTTCCTCATCATCCAGCCCAGAGCTCCTGGGTGAGGCTGAACCTAGCCCTGTGAAGGACTGTGCTCCTGTGTACTGCGTCCTCGACACAGTGAGCGAGATGAACGGGGAGCCGGACGCCACTGAGCAGCCAGTTACTACTGAATCAGGTGCAGTCCGAGCCCTGGCTGCAGTGGCCAGAGGGCTGGGTATGGATGTAGTGTGAGAGGAACATTATCAGTGTTATATCATCTGATTTACATAGCACATAGTCTCATTAAGTTCTACTGAACAAGAGTAGTGCTCCTGTGCTTACAGGACCTCTAGATTTCAGTTTTTCAGAGGACTAAGAATTTTAGCTTGTTTTAAAGTTTAAGTTTTTAGCATTTTACAATGTCAGCTTTCATTTTTTCAAAATCTCAGGTTCTCAGTGTAATTATAGAGAGGATTTTGTCTGTTTCACGTTTGTGTTTTAGATAATATTTTTGTGTCGTTATTTATACTTGTATAAAACTTTGGTGTACAATTCCTTCAGGTATGCTTATTTTTAAATGGCCTTTTAAAAAGTTTAAACAGCCTTACTCTGTTATGAACAACAAACAAAATAAACAAGTTACATTTTTCGTAAAATTATTATTTTAATTCTTTTCACAAAAAAAAAGAAAAAACATTATGGGCCAGTCTCTTGGTGATGGATTAAGCCTAGTAGACGATGAGGAAGGACAGTGAACTGTGAGTCACAACTGACACAGCAAATTAATATGAAAGACTAGACTTAATCTGCATCCAGAAAGCTGCCCCGATGATTTTCACCCCTGTACATCATCTCAATATTGTACACTCGTTTTAATATGAAGTGCTTGGCTGGGCCTGGCCTTCGCTCGGGCCCTCATGCTGTCGGGCTCATGGAGCCTCTGAGTCTCTGTATGAGTGAGGGATGGATCTGTCCTGCCGGTCTGGCAGAGGGGTAGTCCGTCTGGGGGAGGCTGAGCGAGCGGGGAGAGGGGGCAGCAGGGAGGGTGGAGGAGCGTGGTGTATGTAGCCGGGAGGAGGCAGAGTCTTGCTGAGTGCGCCGTAGTGCGGAGCTTGGGGCAGTCCCAGGCGGGGGAACATTGGGCCGGGGTAGGCTGTGGGCAGGAGGCCTGGATGGACCAGGCGGGGGTCCATGGCTGCGTGGTGAAGAGCCAGCAGACGGCCCCTCTCGCTCTCCTCCCGCAGGAGGGCCATGCGCTGTCGCTCCTCCAGCTGGTTCCTCTGTTGCTCCAGGGCCAGTGAGTGGAGGAAGGGATCCCGCGGGTAAATCTGCTGCCCCAACATGGCACGCTGTAGTGGATCTGCCCTCAGCAACAGATCCTTGGGAAGGGACTCTTTCTGAGGAAGGTCCATGCCCCTGTACATACTCCGCATAGGATCCCAGTGCTGTGGAGAATAAGGCAGTCTCTCAGCAACAGGCAGTGGGCTCATCCCAACAAATGGCGCAATCAGACGAGTCCTATCAATGCCGCCTGGAACCCCTGCGACTCCTACAGCCATAGGAATAGACGACACAGGTGAAGACTGCATTCCAGGGGTTCCACGTCCATGCAGTGGTTTCTCCAAAGCTTTAGAAGGTGGCTTGACTTCAGGTGAGTCCTGCTCCTCTTTCCTCTCCTCCTTCACCTTAATCTGGACACTCTTTACATGAGGCTCAGCCTCCACTCTAATTCTCTTTGCCTCTGGTTCCCAGTGTGATCCATCACTGCTGCGCCTCTCTGCCTCCACCCTCTGTTGCTTTGGGGACAAAGTATCCTCAGAAGCTGATTTATCCTCTACTGGACGCTGGTCATACTTCACAATCTTTTCCCTCTTCTCTTCTCGTTGGCTGTCTTTGTGCTTTTGATCCTCTGGCTCTCCACTTTGATTAGGGATGTCTTGTGTTTGCACTCTGTCTCTGGGTTTGTCCTTATCCTTAGGATCAGGAGACGTGCTTCTAGAAGGCTCCAGTGTTTGCTTGTGAGCCAGCGGACTCGTGACAGGAGGCGAAAGGCGCTTCCCTTGTGTATCCCTGCAATAAGTAAGTAAAGCAAAGTGGGCAAAAAAAAAAAAGCAATAACCAATGTTTCAGGTTTCTGACCTGCTGTCTATCATTAATACTCTTTGTTTGAGAAGAAATAATATTGAGGGTCTCGAACCTTTCCTGCTCTTCTTTGTTGAATAGGGAGTCTCTCTTGTCTGTTGATCTCTCCAGACCTGCAGATGATGTCGTCTTTTCAGGTTCAGGAGGTCGAGGCCACACTGGAGGGGTAGGGAAAGAGGAGGGCGTCTGGTGAAGTCTGTTCCAAGGCTCCTGTGGTACGGCTGAAGGTGGCACTGCTTTACAGTCTTTACTCCCGTGAGCAGAGCTTGGTGCTGTTGAGGGTTAGAAATGAAGATCAATTTAGATGAAGAAGCTGTGAAAGAACTGAGAAATCAATTATTTTACTAATAAAAAGATGTTACATTTTATTTACTTACTTAATGTGGGGTTTCCAAGTCCTCCAAAGGCTGTGGTGCTTAATGTTCCCAGACCTCCAAAAGCAGGTGGCTTGTTAAGAGATTCTACACAAAGAAGAAAAGCATAAGGTTTTATTAGCATCCTTTTAAAATGTTGGCCAAGTGTGAGTCACACTTTAACCACATGGTAATTTACTCTTACCGTGATGAAAGGGTGGGGTGTGCAGGTTGGTGTGAGGGTGAGGCAAGTGTCCATAAGGGGATACTGAAGGGTGTGTTGGACCTGGCAAAGAAAAAAAAAGTCATTTATATTTCTATATCTGCAATTGCTCAAATGTATTTCCTGTTGTATATTCCCTGAACAATTCTGCCAGTAGAGATGTACTCTTTAGATCAGTTCATCTAGAGTAATTGCACAGCCCATGTGAATATGACTCTATAGATTTATTGGATCTTCGCTGCACACTGAAATACAGTAGACTCGGATAATAAGTGCCCATTAATGTTGGTCTGCCCTTGTGTCTCTGGATGTAACCGAATCTCTGATACTTACCAGCACTGGAAAAGATGGTGGAGGGGCGGGGTAAGTCACGCGGTTGCTGGATCATTCCTGTGAAGCCTGCACCAGAGGGTCGACTCAGGAACTCTGGCTTCAGCCCAAAGTCTAACTTGTGAGGCTCAATTTGCATCTGCTTCTGAAATGCGCACAGACAAGAGAGGGGTTCTGGTGGGAATGACGCAAAGCCAACCAACAGATCTGGTAAACACAGAGATGGTACACTCACACTGCTACTAAAAGAGATAAACACAGTGAAAGCTATGCTATAGTACCAGTGATAAATCTGCAAACATACCTTGATTTTTTGCTGATGGTGATACACTTGCCAAGCAATGTGAACATGCATTGCACACCACTTCCCTGGCTTCTGCAAAAACAAAATACATTTGAAATATGTGAATTTCTGATTTGAGTGAGCCAATTTATAAAGTTTAATTAATAGCAAGTGGTGTATGTCTTACCTTCGGTGTATGACACCCTGAATCCAGCAACTGAAACAAACAGAAGAAATATATTTTAACCGGTCTTCTTTAATCAATCTATAATAGTTTTCTCAACAGACTTTTCAAGTTCTTTATTACAGTTTTCCTCAGTCCCTTTGGTGCACTTCTCAGATAAATAGTAACATTTACACTGTAGAAGGTGTGGGCGATATGGCCCTAAAATAATATTGCAATATTTTATGCTATTTTTGCAATAATACTCTTGGCGATATAACAAAACACTGAATTATTTAAAAAATACAGTATATTAATTTTATTATTGCACATATGACACACCCCTAACTGAGATATATAAAAAAAATTTCTCAGATTTGTAACAAAAGTCAATGATACTCCAAATATCTCCATATATCCAGGATTAAAGTAAAATAAATGACACTGGACAGATATAATCTGTCTCTAGTAGATGTGATATGAGATGTGATATGAGAACAGTGTGAATTTTTCTTTTGCTAAAAACAGCAAAAAATGGTTTTCCTGATGTGATAATTAGGGGTGGGTGATATGGCGCAATATGTTGAGTCATCAAAATTAAAAGTTATTTAGTTATTTATAAGAAACAAGACAGTTTAAATGATTAATCATGAGGTCATGTATCAGTATAGTCTGATTTCCTCAATGCAATTTTTTTTATTTGAAATATTGAAAATGCTTTTAAAATGCTGCACTTCTTCCTCAGCTTTAAATATTAATTTCAGCAGTACAAAATTACACGTCATTGTTTATAAGAGCCTGACTGCAACAATTCTGACAGAAATCACTGGACAAGATACAGCTATGTACACGTATTACATGCCTTTATGTTATCTACAACATGCCCACACAGTTCTGATCAAAAGTCCTAGTAAAAGGACTTTACTTTACTATGCTTCACCTGATAGCTAATTGTCAATTCAGGAGATATTTAACAGAAAAATCTAATAGAAATGTATAAAATCTTTACAGGTCTCAATAAATTTAACTAATGGCGGTTCTGGTGAGTAGGACATGTCAGAGTAATATATAATACATTATGATGTTGATGCATGACCAACGCGACTGATAATTTTGGGGAAAAAGCAAGCATTTGCACAGAATCATTTGACAGCAATCTAAAGCATTTGTTTGTGTAAAATAAACTGGCTTCTGTGATATATATACACAAGTTACTAGATGTGCACATTATGAACATGAGAAATTAAATCCAGATCTGATAATTGCCTCAATGCAACAGAGAAAAACAATGAAGAATAAAGTATATTTTAGACTTACTCTAGAGTCCTTTTGCATGAGAGGGCGGGGCATCGCTCCAGCTCTGGGTACTATATCAAGTGGGTTTGAGGCCTATTGAAACAATAATGTGGAAAAACAAACATTATACTACAAATAATATATGACGATATAAAGCAAATGTTTGTAAGAAAAAAAAAAACTAACTTAAAATTTGTATTGATTAAATAAATCCATAAACTGCATTTCTGGACCAACCTTTGGGCTCAGCCTATAAAATTCCTTAACACCACAATTCAAGACCCCTTTGGACATCTGTCAGCACTTCTATTCACTAATATGAAATTACAATGCAGTATAATTCTGCCCAATGGGGCTTTTCCATTTTTAATAACTAAATGCTTTATGTTACTCAGAGGTGATATAAAACAGGTAGATGTCTCAAGCGATTTGTGTAATACCTTGGGCTGGAAGGCTCCCTGCAGAGAGCTGAATATTCCTGCTGGGGGCACCATGGGAGACATCCCAGGCATTACTGGTGGGTAGGAGTGGAGTAACTGTAAAACATGGTGTGGCAGTATATCATTAGTCTGTGAAACGGAGTACAGTAAGTGCTAATGGGTCAGGATGCTAATTTACATAAAAATAAGCTGTAAAATCTCTGAACAAAAGAGCTTTTCATGAGTTCAGTGCTTAGTGAAAACAAAGAGGCTTTAGTCCAGTTAAACTTCCAGTTAAAGTAAGTTACATAAAAAGTTCAAAAGGATTCTTAGTGTAGCTGGAGATACAATTCATTGTGTGAAAGAATTACGCAATTTGCAACTTTTAGGCAAACACACACTGTGTGTACATATAATTAGCATTAGACTTACATTGTGCCTGTGGACAGAGTCGACCTTTGGTGGGTATTTGTCGAACTGAAAGGAAAGAAAAAGCAAACAAAATCTTTTATAGACATTCAGGCTTTGGTTCAAACCATGAAACAAATTATCCTGTAGCATAGGTTCAGCATTATCCTCACTGATTAAATATCTATTGTCATACTACAAAAAGTAAGTAGTAATGAACAAAGTAGTTGTGTATTAAAAGCAGTAAATGAATAAAATCAGAATAAAAGCAGCTTGTTCTGGCTGCCCTGCAAAAGTACTCATCCTCACATGTCTGGCAGGGGTACGCACCAGTGGTGCAGCAGGGCCGGGCAGGATGGCTGGATGTGGGAAGGGCGTGAAGGTGTGCTGGTGTGTGTGTTGGTGCGTGTGCTGGTGCTGGTGTTGGTGCTGGTGCTGGTGCTGATGGAACTCGGTGCGCAGGTACGCTGGCCCAGCCAGTGAAGGTCCTCTCTCCACACCTTGAGAGGCCAGAAAGCGAGAGTTCAGCTCATGACGCAGCAGGTCCTGCTCTGTAAGGTAATCAGTGAACAGTTAGTTATATAAAAATATTGGTGGTCTACTTGTGGAGGAGATGTGAGCATGTGGAGACTGCCTTACCTGTGTAGGGACCAGCAGGTGAAGCACCGGGCACAGCGAGTGCACTTCCTGTCAGTAGGGGTGGAGGAGGGATGGCTGCAGTTGGGGAGAACATGGTGGAATACTGCTGAACTCAGGAGCACACAGAAGCTGTTTTGTGACACCAAAAACAACTTTCCCTCTAGTTGTCCTGGAACACAGTTAGTGACGTCCTTCTTGAACGTTCTTAAAGATCCAACTGTTTTCTTCCTTTGTCCTTCTTCTGTTGATGGAACTGCAGATCTCGCTCTAGTCTTCCACCTGTGGTACCTCCAAACCCACTTTTGTCTGGTCTCGCATTTGTACTGGCAGCGACATCACTGATACCTGCAAATAGCACAGAATAAATCATATCAGTGCAAACATCTCATGCCCTTCAATGCAATTTTATTGCATATCAAAATTCATCCACCTTCACATTGTTTACCACAGTGAGCTCACTGCAGTGGATTAACGTCAGTACGAAAATACATCCAGAGTACTCAAACTGCATTACTGGGAATAATCCAATTTAGGACTAGGCCACTAATAATCCACTAATTTCATTTGATAACATGTCGTTCCTAGAAAGGATATTAGTATAATGCTATCAGTTAATGTTGTTAAACAGGGCAGAGCAGTGCAGCAAGGACAAAGGCAACAGAGAGCAGAGAAAGGCAGGCAGGACACGTCATTTGAAAAAGCTAATAAAGCAGGGGTTAAGGAAAATAAAAGAGAGCCTTTTCTCTTTTATTGCAGCACCTTTTCCATGGCATTACGCTGCCGCCCTCTTTAATTCGGCCTCGCTCAAAGTAAACCTAGCATTTAATGGCTAATGTTGGTGTCACTTTGACATTTACTGGACCTTCCCAGGGGTGCACCAATGGTAAATGCAAATGGGGTGGAGGACTGAAATCCCAAGAGGATTGCCGATGTATACAACCTGCAATTACCTCCTTTTGAATGCCACTCATGCACATGAAGATAAGCAGTAAATCTCCTTTGTGTGGAGCTGTCAATTCAAGCCTTTTCCCCCCTGGAGCCTGTTGTATCTGGAGTGAAAGGTCTTTTGAGAGGTCCATAATGGATGGTTAGGCTCTCTCAGAGTAAAGCTTCTTTTGGGAACACCAGGGGGTCCTTGGAGGAGGGAGCCGCAGGAACAGCTTATTCCTCTCCACGGAGCACCAGTTCTCCCCTGGTGAACAGTTTGTATTGAGCAGGGTGATGCAACCACAGGGGGTGAGCATGGTAACGCCAGGAAGAACAGCAGGCAAGAGTGCTGCTGCCTAAAGGAAAGCGCTTTTGTGCTACAAAGCGTGGGACCTACCATACAGGCAGTATGGCCCAGCACTCTTGTAGTTGTAGAAGTATAAACTAATAATTGCCTTACGCAAGACAATATAAGTAAGCAGCATTTCAGGATACGATATTACTAGTGCTTATTATAAAACACATTATTTTAGCTACACTTGTGCTGCTTTAACGTCAAGGGCACTACTCTATTGTTTCCAAACTATTTAGAGCTTTGCAGAAATCCAGTTCTCCATACTGATGGATTATTCTCTCATACAGTGCCTAATCTGTGTATTCCTACAGGAAACACCCCTACAAAAACCTTTTTAGTTTGCTGAAAAATTCCAAGGCTTTCATTTTGTCATGCTGAAATTCCCGATTAGCACTTTAAATGCTTATTTCCAGTTAGATTCATGGCACATTAATGTTCTTTTGATGCAGGTTAGGTATTAGGGCTAAGCTTCTCAAGCTGTCAGCCCACCAGCAAATGCGTCTTCCTATTTCAGTTGGCACCTCTCTTGTCCAAGCAGTTTTTGTCATTCATCAACCCCATTACTGAGCTAAACCTTCCAGGCATGCTGAGTCTAATGGCCTAATCCCTGCATTCACACAAAGGCAAGATTAGGTGGAGGTTAAATACTCTTGTTCTTTAAATTTTTGTCCTGGTCGGAGTGCCAGGGAAAGCCCTTAATCTTGTGAAGGAGCAGTTGGAAGGGGCTTGTGTGTACACAAAAGAGGCACAGGCAGAGGAATCAGGTAGGGTTTGGAGGTAAGCTCCCCCGCGAGGCAAAGTCAGTAAAGCATTTACTGTGGCGGCCATTCCGGAGCAGACAGGGGACAGCTCATAAATCATCCGTAACATCGCGGGCCGTGTACGGCACCGGCCGAGTGCAGTTGGCGAATGACTCAAACAGAGAAACAGTTGTTCTTGTGCGCTGACAGATTCCCACGTTGCTGTTAGCTTAGCTGTGAATGAAGCCTAGTCAGCTAAAGGCACATCTGTTCCACAGAACTACTCGCATATCCAGCAACATTTGTCCAACATCTGAAGACTACGCGGCACTACTACACCTCAGTGCTACAGAAACTGAAACTTTTCCTTTGCCAAGCAGTTTTCGTAAGCCATTCCCAGGAAAGTTCAGACAACAGGCAAACCCCCCCCCCCCAAGAAAGTAAAGATTACAATACTTTACACAGCCATACCTATTAGGGACCTCACTGGCCTTTCAGAGATACGTCAACAGCTTCAAGTCCTCCACATACATCCACCAAAGTAAACTCTACAGGTTTAGGCGATTAGGCGAGAAAACTTCAGCGTCCAGCGAAACTGTGTTAAGCGTTCCTCCTCTGATTTCTATGGCTCTCAAATAAGGCACCAAGGAAAAAACTCTGCATACTCCACTTCTGTCTGAAAATAAGATCACGAACTGTGGTGTACGGTAACTCGCAGGCTAAGCGAAGACTTCCTTTACGTCTGCTCCCCCTCCTCTCTCTTACTCACTCTTTCACTCTCTCTCTCTCTCTCTCTCTCTCACTGTGGCAGGGGGAAACACACACTCTCCCCTGCTTAACACTAAGCCTACTGGATTGTGAATGCACCACAGAAAGCTAGCAGCAGCAAATCACTACATAAAGGGTATTATGTTACCACACACTCCATAAAAGGGACTGGTTTTCATAGGAGATGTTGCCAATCATTTAAAACAACCCATGTTTTCTGGCGTTACTGACACACAACTAATATGATATAATAATGAGGGGTACAAAAATAATTCTGAATCCACTAAAATTAGAATACACCTATGTTTGCTCCAAACATGCAATTAGTATACATACAATTGATTAACTTTTTTTTTTTTACGAACACAAATTATTTTTCTTTTAATAATTGCAATTAAAAATGCAAATGTAGCCCAATAAAGTGCAAATAAAGTAAATCAAGTAATGAAAATTCTTTTAGTTTATCCAACATAAAAGAAGTCTGAATAGGCATTAAGAAGTTTACTTCGTTTACTGCATCCCTAGTAATCGCAGCCAACTGTTCTGTGAGACCACTTGGATTTAAAATGACATTCAGTAAAACACAGGGTGTTATTTGAGTAAGACACCCATGGTACTGAAGATAATCCCCTCACAATGCGCGATGTAAGACAGCAACCATGAAAAGAGCACATGAATTGTGCCGTGCAAATCGCCTGTGCCAGGAAATAGGTGAGTGTGCTGGCATTGAGCTCTTTCATTATTTAGTGGTCAGGTTTCTCTCAGTTAGGGATTAGTGGCGGTGATGTAGGGCAGGCATGCACACAATAGCTGTCAATGCCTATGGGATGTGTCGGACCGCCTGCTTCCTAGAAACCAAAGCCGCAGCTCAGCGGTATAACAATCTGCAGAGCGGAGGACCCTGGAGACTCCCTCCGCTCCTTAGCTATAATGGATCGCTTTAAAGAATGACCTTACAAATGAGGAAGGAGCCCGGGTTGGGCCGGGCCTCGTCCAGAGTGCCAGCGCGGCGGGCTGCTGGAAACAGTTGCTGCTCTAATGTGTGTGTGTGTTTAGCTGGGGCGAGATCTTAACGCTCGTAAGTTAGGTAGTCAAAGTATTTATTTGAGCCGCGCTGAAAGCTCCAAACGGGCAGCTGTCTCACTGATCTCTCAACAGAGTTGACCCTGGCCGCACACTATCCAACCCCCCTTCCACTCATGCCTAGGCCCAGCTCAGGTTACCAGAAGAACAATGTGAACCCTGTGCAGGTTCCCCCGGCCTCCTAGGATCTGCCAGCACTAACATTCATACCTATGTCTGCATTGGACAGGGAATTAATATATCATGCTGTGGCCTTGGATGGGTTCTTTCCTGCGTTTCATCCGCAAGCCAGTTGCAATTAGGGCGGTTTGAACGTACTTGGAATCAGAAATGTTATTGGTGCCCAGAAAGAACCAAAGAAATCTTTCTACATTCCTGCCCTTCCAGCCTCAGGCTTTAGTAAGAAACCTCAAACATACTGAAAACAGAAAATTCCACAGATGCTACACATTCTGGTAGAACACTTTTGCACTAAAGCATTTTTTATGTTTTTGATTTCACAACATGTGAAGATTACTCTCTACAGGTTTATATTCCACATCTAATACACATTACAATAACATTGCAGCAATTCCAGTATGTGGAGTCTGTTCATAGCTTTTCAATGCGTTTTAGCATTTCATTGCATATTTCCACATACAGGGCTCGGGATATCAATTTTTAGAGGGCAATATGCTCCCAATCTTCTCCTTCTTCCGTGTTGTTGAACATTCATTCAGTGATAGGGTTGTAGTACAGCCCAGAGTGCAGGAGTTGGAAGTGTGTGTTCCAAAAGCATTAAATCATGCTTCTAAAGGGCTTTGCAAAAGTTCTTCCAGCAAATTGTGCGCATCCCATTTCATTAAAATAAAAATAGAATAAACAAACAGTGGGATCTGGATAGCAATAACACTAAAGCAGTATCTGGAAACCCTGCTACACTTTACACCTGGGCTCTGTGTCCCAGTGGGGTTTCAGCTCCAAAAGCAGTAAAAGAAACTCATCCCGAAACCTCAAGCACTGACAGGAACGTGAACATCGTGGAACGTCTTTTAATAGACATTGTTCACAGAAGTTTCAGAGGTGCAAAAACCCTTCTGCCATGGCCATTTGCCACATTCTATGACCAATACCGAGGCCTGGGCAAAAGACAGCTCCACAAATAGCCCCTCTAGTTATTCCAGGCAGTGACAAGGTAAGACTTCAGTGCTGAGGGAAGCTGTCAGCGTTTGACAGCTGGGTGTCAGCCAGGCGGATGAGCTGTGGCGAGCTCCTCCGGGACCTTACTTTAAATGGCACCTCAGCAGAACCACCGTACCAACAGCTCACACGTTTCCCAAGTCAACTAATGTCACCAGTCCCACCCTCAGCTTGGACACATACTCGTGCTTTAAAAGGCTTACATGCTTTAGAAACCAGCATTGTCTGTCACAGAGCCCTTTTTTTCTCTCACATCTCTCAGTTATGCTGTAATGGAGGCTACACCATGTGACATTACCTAGCACAGCCAGAGGACATTCAAAATGAGGTCATACGAAAGGTTAAACACTAATTATTTTGTCATGCATGAGTGTCTATGATTTATGATTATCTATATATTCACTCCAGCATCAAAATGCTAATCTGCACAGATGAGGTGCCAAGACATGACGTCTTATTTACGATGTGTTCCAAGAACTACTGAGAGAATCTGGGGCCCCAATGAACAACCTAATCGCCTATAATTGCGGCAAGTGTCCTTTAACTCAATTGCATTAAGAAGGCTTATGGCTTAACCGAGCCTCCAATGACACTGGTGCTCCAAAGGATGCAACTGGATACATCTATGAAGAAAAAAAAAAGATTTCCAGTCCTGAACTCTAACTCCACCTTTAGAATGTGCAATGCAGCATTCGGTGACGACTAATGCCTTGAGCCTCTTGAATGTCATCTCCAAACGCAGAAGGATCCTATATCCGACAGTCATTCGTTTGGAGCCCCTGGAAGAGAGCCCCAGCCCGGGAGCCTGACGCTCACCCCCGACACCTAAATCCCAGCAGGCCTTGCCACTGTTGCTCAGGGTCACTGACCAGGCCTCAGTTCTTGCTGACATATGCGCTCGACAGCGGCTTTTCCAAAGCACTGCTGCTTAAAGACCCAAATTCCATTAACTATTGCTGGTGACTGCATAACCACAACCTTAAGTTCTTAAGAGCTTCTGTTTTGATTTTTCTTGCTTCCTTAATGGAGAGAAAACACAAGGCAGACTAAAAGTCTAAACTGTTCTGAACCAGTGGTCATACTTTCCCCTCTTATGGCAGTACATTAAACGCACTGTAGAAGCATGGCAGCATTTATCAAAATGTCATGATTAATGCAGTCTGTGTAAGTAACCTTCAATAAGGTTGAAGTGATTTATGGTAATGGTGCTGGTTCTTCAATCCAATTATTTTAGGGATTACTGGAACACACTTGGCTCAGTCTCACAAGTCTTTGAGTTATCTTAGGACTAACTGGTAAACGAGCTATTGTGTTTTTCTGCCCAGCACTCAGTCAAAGGGACTGCTCACCATACCATCTGCTCAAAGCTAATAAGAGATGTAGCACTGCTGCATTCCAACAGAAGTCAGGCCCACCACAACAGAATAAACAAGCCCTTATTAAAACACAGAAACTTATATGAAATCCTCTTGAATAAACAGACAATTCAGAGGAGCAGTGGATTCCACTGAGACGAGAAAAACCATGTGAGCCTTGCTTTACAGTACACAGATATATATAATACATTTTTACCAACTCACATCAATGATGGCATGTTAAAATATTTTCTTGAAAGGCTTATTAAGCTTAGAGAAAAGCTTATTAATATGGTTCTACATGGCTACTAGTGTGTAATATTTATGTATATATATGCATGTATAACAATATATTATAATATACCTTTTGGATATGCAATGTTTTAGCTATAGTGGTGAATCATGATATAATGCCCACAAAGTATGTTGTTAAAAATGGTATAGTTTTGGATTTATGTTTAAATCTAATCAATGTTTCAAACCAACATTTCATAATATTTAACCATATCTACTACCCAGGACCTAACAGTCACCCACAATGTAAGTAATTTGCTGGGTGCTTTTGACTGTTATTTAAAAAAATTAAAAAGAGACCGTGGTTTGACACTACCAGTGCTAGGAGTGTATGATATTAACTTTTAACTCAATGCAATTAATGCAAACAGCACAGTGATACACCATAAGAACCCTCATACTATTTAAGCCCCTTATTTGTCAATGGTTGTGAAACACACACCATAATGAATGACCACTCAACATGAATGGACATTCACGCTACGAGTTCTGGGGAATGGCGTGTGCTACTTGGAAATCTGTGCTGATAGGGACTGCAGAGGTGATGACACTGTTATCAGGTAATTGGGTTTACGTGATCCTGTTGGCTAATAGCTTCACATGTTTTCCTCTCGCTCTCCCACAAGCACAGAAGACACTGTCACTCAGTCTCCAATATGATACGGTTGAGGCATCCACAGGGACCAGCTGCCTACTCACTAATGAACAAATGAATGAAGCGAGGCCGTAAAATGACACACGTATCATAATCAGAATCAGGATGAAGCGAATGTGTGTGAAATGGAGCGACACTGTAAAGCACACCATCATTTAGGAAACAAGTGATAAAATATACAGCCTGCCCCATATTTCTGGCCTAGGTTTCATTTTCTCTCCTTGTTTTATCTCCGTAATCAAACCATGCTGTAAGTGCTTCATAAAAATGACTGCATGCTTTGATTTAATGAGTCTGCCCTCTTTCACCAGAGCCCTGCAAGAAGGTAAAAGAAGTACTCCCTGATGCAGCTCACGTACACCAACAAAAGATATGAGATATTAGCTACACTGGACATTTCTCACATTACTGACTACTATTTGTATCCCACAAGAGATGCAGTGAAATATGGTTTACGTTTTTGTGGCATTTACAGCACTGTGTATGTACTTCAGTAGCTGTACATTACTGCACAGTAGGAAATATAGCTAGCTATCATTAAGGCGTCTAGCTAGCTGAAATCCAGAGCAAGATCTTAAAATCTCGAAAACAACAATTTTCTAGCTGCTTACAAAACAGCGGAAAAATTAACAACGTTTAATAAAATCAGACTATAACTAACTAGCTAACAGATACAGGACAGCTAGAGGACAGCTAACTAGCTAGCTAAATCTGTGAAAAAGTATTGACCAATAACTGTCTCTCACATTGTCACAAAACAAGTTTACATTTAGCTTAAAAGCAATTAAAAGTAACTAAATTGGATTTGGTAAAAAAAAAAAAACATACAATACACCAAATGTATTTAGGTTGATTACTTTATGCACTAGAGATATCCACAGTATACTTTGAAAAATATATTGTGTATCATACTAACAGAATATACCTAAAGCTAGACTATACAATATGACATAATACCTTCATATTGCCCAGTCCTACACTAAACCCCAGGTAGCAAAAGGATGTTGCATCAATGTTCATTATTACATCTCTAACTAATGCACTGAAACAACATAGTTGATTTAAGGTTATGGTTTTAAATGTTTGTAATGTATTTATGTGTTTGTGTGTTTTTTGTTTGTATTATATTTTTATAGTCTGTACTGTGTTCTTGCAGTGTAAAAGGGACATTTAGCTTATTTGTTACTTGTTGGATTCACCTTTCGCCTATAATGAATGTAGATTTTTGGTTAGTAGAACGTTTTCTGAATGTTACAGTTAACATGCATAGAAAGCTCAATCTGTCAACTTTTCTAGATGTTTTTAAAACAATAATTTACCATTTTTCTGCAAGTGTTTTTGTGTTTTAGGTGTTATAGTGTTTTAATGCAACTTTCAATGTTTCCATAATGCTAGTATTCGTATAGTTGGAAATTTTTTTTTTTTAATAATTTGTTTACATGTATAACAGGTAACAGTATGTTAGCCAGTCATGCTAACTGACCAGTGCTTCAATAACTGTGACGCCATACACAGAGTGGACTGCGGCAGGTGATGGAAAAGGTATATTTACTCAAACTATTACTTATTAAAATATTGTAGGGTATAATTCCTTAATGTTAAGTTATTCTGTTATCATTTTGTCAGTGGCATTTAATGACCTTTAAATGACAATAACACCATTTATCGCAATAATTTCTGGGGCGATATATCCTACACAAAATGTTGATATCGTGACAGGCCTAGATTCAATCCAATGTTGCTGGAACATTATTTCTGTAACGTTAAGGGCTAACTTTCATAGAACCTTTTTAAAATGTTTATAAACGTTCTTATAACTAATGCAGAGAAATAACATTGTTAATTCAACTGTGATTTGACATTTTAGTTTTATATATGTCTTAGCTATTATTATAATAATTTGTGGAAATCATCTTTCGCCTATAAGGAGTGTGGACCCAGCTAACAATTTTTGGTTAATAGAACGTTTTCTGAACGTTACAGTCAAGGTTTTACAATCTGTCAAGTTTTCTAAATATTGTTAAACTTGCTGCAAGGTCACTTGCGCCAGTGTTTTAATGTTTAGTTTTAGGAAATGTTACTTTCAATGTTTTAATAACGTTGTGATGCACATTATTATTATATCGCACGTTTTCAGAATGTTCCTGCCACATTATTTCGGGTAAACCTTCGTGGAGAACCCACCTTTTAAAACATTGCTAAACGCTCTTATAATGTTAGCTGTTATCTGGGGAAGAGCCTAACAATATAAAAAAAACATTTGGATAGGTCAAATGAACGTTGTTTCAATGTCATAAATCAACAAGTTCATTTTTACATTTTAACTAATGCACAGAAACAACATCGTAGATTCAACGTTCTAGTTTTATATGTCTTAGCTATTAATATTTGTGGCAATCACCTTTCGCCTATAAGGAGTGTAGACCAAGCTGATCATTTTTGGTTAGTAGAACGTTTTCTGAATGTTA
The DNA here is from genome assembly GCF_023375975.1 of Astyanax mexicanus. Lineage (NCBI taxonomy): Eukaryota > Metazoa > Chordata > Actinopteri > Characiformes > Acestrorhamphidae > Astyanax > Astyanax mexicanus. Next base: position 5,670,218 of record NC_064425.1, read on the forward strand.
CAGTTAACGATCTTAGAAAGTTCAATCTGTCAAGTTTTCTGGGTGCTCTTAAACTTGCTGCAAGGTCACTTTGCGTCTTTGTTTTAACGTTTAGCCTTAGGAATGTTATTTTCAACGTTTCCATTATGACACGTTTTAATAACGTTGTGATGCACGCCATTATAATATCACACGTTTTTAGAACGTTCCTGCAACATTATTTCTGTAACGCGCTTATTCGTACCTTATAACGTTGGCTGTTACCTGGGAAAGAGACCAACCATTTAAAACATTAAGACAGGTCAAATGAACGTTGATTCAATGTCAGAATTTAAACACTTGCTAGTTAACTGACGTCTATGAGGGAATGTTAGTTAGCTAGATTAAATAACAGTTGTTTAAATATGATTTTTACTTAATTATCAACAATAAAATACGTAATGCACGCTAAAAACAACGTTTAGTTGTTTTGAAAACTTACCCAATTCATCGACAGGGTCTAATGTACAAAGGAGAGCAGGCAGTAATCCACAAACAGAGCAAAATCCAGCAAAAACACTCAGAAGTCTTTCTTGGACGGTTCTTTCAACCACAAAATGTTCCAACACAAAGAAATTGGGAACTTTTAGCAGATTAAAGCCCTCAAAAGTCAGGCAGCTCCAGTTAACGCTGCGTTGTGAACGTTTACCGTTTATCCAACTTTACCGTATCCTACCGTAACTGGCTAAAGAAAGACTGGTGAAAAGCGTAACGCTAAGCCTATTCACACCGAATTCAACCGAAAAAAACAATCCGTATCCATTAAAATCCCTCGAGTGAAGCCGGCGGGAGCGTTTGGCTGCTTCTTTAGCGACAGAAAACGACGTTTAATCCGAGTTTTCTGCGAAGTTGACTAGCGATAAACTGTCACTCAGCCCGACGACGGTCGACGCGAGACTCGCGCCCGCACGCGGACCCTCAGCATTCCACCCCTCGCAGTCTCCACCCTCTCTCTTTCTTGCGCGCGCTGCTTTTCTTTTCCCACCTAAAATCAGTCAAGTCCCGCCCTCATCGGGCTAGGATTGGCTGCTTCCCTCCCTCATTCCGCTTTAGGATTGGTTAAAACTGCTAACTTGCGCTTCCAACACTTTCCAGCACAATGCTGCGCAGGGATTGGCCAGGTCCTAAACACTACCACGCCTCTTCGTTGGCTAGGATTGGCTGCTCCTCATCAGTCCTTCGCAACTGGTAGCCAAGCCCAGCGTATAAAGAGGCGGGGCTTGTCGGAATACGAGTGGGAAACGAAAGGGAAAAAAACAACACGCTTTCACAGAAAGAAGGCAGGCAGGCACTTTGCTCCAGCACAACAATCACCTGCTCCATATCCAAGACTTCACCCCCTTTCCCTTTTCTCCCTCCGCCGATTAGACTAGAGCCTCCGTACTGCTGATTACAGGGCGGGGGTGAGCAGAATGCTGATGAGGTGCTTCTGGCTCACACAGAAATGAAGAAGTTAGGGCCAGTTAATGGCTAATGGTGGTATAAGGTCAGGTTTGCTGTGCTGGATACAGTGTTAGATAGATTCTATTATAAGAAATCTGGTGTGAAAGGAACTTGAGTTGTAGTGAAACAAGATAATTAGTACTAACTTTTGTCGAATAGCCCACTTCTGTTCCCCCCAGCATTACAAAATACAGCGCTTTTAGCCGATGCTCCCAACAGGCTCACAACCTTAACTACTACGTTCTAGTTTTATACGTTTTAAGCCCTATCTGGACAGGATTAGTTTCTCAGGGGGATGTCTGTGAAAAATATTACACACTTCTATTAGGTGAGAAAACTCCATCATCTAGACTGTCATTGAAAAAACAGGAGGACCAGTGAGATTTTAGGCTTTTTTCTCGGTCACGTGAGATCGCATTCAGTAGCTCCTCCATTTCCAATCGTTGTTATGTTTTTACGTGGATTTCCGTGGAAACGCACGCCCAAAGTGTAATTACAATGCACGGCAGTGGACAAAGAGCTATTTTATTAAACGCGAGGAGACAAAGCTCAGAGATGTGACTAAAATTACCGGAGGACCACCAAAACAGTAAATAATTCACCCTGTAATTTTCACAGAGGACGTCTGAAAAAAAACACATACATGGTCGTCAAGGACGGGAATAAAATCAGAGAGGACTACCTATAAAAAAGAAAATTACCCCAGGACCCCCTGAGAATCTAATCCCATCTGGATAGGGCTTTAGATAGATTCTGTAAAAAGGAATCTGGTATGAAATAGACTTGTGTTGTAGTGAAACATGATAACGAGTACAAACTTTTGTCGAATAGCCCACATCCATTCACCCCCAACATTTCAAAAGACAGCGCTTTTAGCTGATGCTCCCAACAGACTCACAATCCTAACCGTATTTCTCCTTTAACCCTCTAATCTTTAATATAAATATTACAAGGTATATGCATGTCCAATATAGAGATTTACAAGTAAGTCACAAACAAAAATATGTACACTACCGTTCAAAAGTTTGGGGTCACTCAAACAATTTTGTGTTTTCCATGAAAAGTCACACTTATTCACCACCATACGTTGTGAAATGAATAGAAAATAGAGTCAAGACATTGACAAGGTTAGAAATAATGATTTGTATTTGAAATAACATTGTTTTTACATCAAACTTTGCTTTCATCAAAGAATCCTCCATTTGCAGCAATTACAGCATTGCACACCTTTGGCATTCTAGCTGTTAATTTGTTGAGGTAAGCTGGAGAAATTGCACCCCACGCTTCTAGAAGCAGCTCCCACAAGTTGGATTGGTTGGATGGGCACTTCTGGCGTACCATACGGTCAAGCTGCTCCCACAACAGCTCAATGGGGTTCAGATCTGGTGACTGCGCTGGCCACTCCATTACCAATAGAATACCAGCTGCCTGCTTCTGCTGTAAATAGTTCTTGCACAATTTGGAGGTGTGTTTAGGGTCATTGTCCTGTTGTAGGACGAAATTGGCTCCGATCAGGCGCTGTCCACTGGGTATGGCATGGCGTTGCAAAATGGAGTGATAGCCTTCCTTATTCAGAATCCATTTTACCCTGTACAAATCTCCCACCTTACCAGCACCAAAGCAACCCCAGACCATCACATTACCTCCACCATGCTTAACAGATGGCGTCAGGCATTCTTCCAGCATCTTTTCATTTGTTCTGCCTCTCACAAACGTTCTTCTTTGTGATCCAAACACCTCAAACTTGGATTCATCCGTCCACAACACTTTTTTCCAGTCTTCCTCTATCCAATGTCTGTGTTCTTTTGCACATCTTAATCTTTTTCTTTTATTAGCCAGTCTCAGATATGGCATTTTCTTTGCCACTCTGCCCTGAAGCCCAAAATCCCGCAGCCGCCTCTTCACTGTAGATGTTGACACTGGTGTTTTGCGGGTACTATTTAATGAAGATGCCAGTTGGGGACCTGTGAGGCGTCTGTTTCTCAAACTAGAGACTCTAATGTACTTATCTTCTTGCTTAGTTGTGCAACGCGGCCTCCCACTTCTTTTTCTACTCTGGTTAGAGCCTGTTTGTGCTGTCCTCTGAAGGGAGTAGTACACACCGTTGTAGGAAATCTTCAATTTCTTAGCAATTTCTCGCATGGAATAGCCTTCATTTCTAAGAACAAGAATAGACTGTCGAGTTTCAGATGAAAGTTCTCTTTTTCTGGCCATTTTGAGCGTTTAATTGACCCCACAAATGTGATGCTCCAGAAACTCAATCTGCTCAAAGGAAGGTCAGTTTTGTAGCTTCTGTAATGAGCTAGACTGTTTTCAGGTGTGTGAACATGATTGCACAAGGGTTTTCTAATCATCAATTAGCCTTCTGAGCCAATGAGCAAACACATTGTACCATTAGAACACTGGAGTGATAGTTGCTGGAAATGGGCCTCTATACACCTATGTAGATATTGCACCAAAACCAGACATTTGCAGCTAGAACAGTCATTTACCACATTAGCAATGTACAGAGTGTATTTGTCTAAAGTTAGGACTAGTTTAAAGTTATCTTCATTGAAAAGTACAGTGCTTTTCCTTCAAAAATAAGGACGTTTCAATGTGACCCCAAACTTTTGAACGGTAGTGTATATGTGCAACAATATTTAAAGAAGTATATTTGGCTGTTTATATTCTTACACCGGATTCAAATTTTCAGTTTGTTACAGAAAGTCAAATCCAAATTTAAAGTTTGATATATCCACAGGGATTACCAAACTTCCAAATATTAAAAATTCATGCAGTGTGTTAGGTCAAACATATCATATTTACAGGTTAAGTGCACAAGAATGTCACTACAAGCTCTGAATTGGTAGCGAAGCACAACCAACTAGTAATTTAGGTATGTGTTCTCTGAAGTAATGTATTTTACTACCATCCCAAATCTCAACTCTTAATTTTTGTGGTGAGGTGTACATATATATGTACTCACTTGGTGGAAAGTTCACTTGACTGGAAAAAAGCTCACAATCCATGTCAATCCTACGAACAACTATGTACACCAGATGATCCTTTAGAGCAGAAGGATATCCTAAAGAGGGGGAGACAGAGGTGAAACATGAAAAGTTTACTTTTACTTGTAAATAACAGCTTCAAATATCTGGAAGAGACTGGAGCAATATTATATCTTTCAGGAAATTATACTCACCACCCAACTTGCTTCATGTGGACTCCAGAAATAAGGCAACAATTCACGTCTGAAAGAGTAAGGGGATCCTGAAATATGAAAATAAAAACAGCATTTTTGTGTTTAGCAAGTCAAGATGTTACATATGAACACCAAACCAAGGGAAAAAAACTCACTGAACATACACAACACACATTCCATCTTATTTCACTGGGTTCTGTCTATTCAGCTCTAATCAGTATCTTAACTTAATTTTTTTTTTAATGTGCCAGGGTTGCCAGATTTGACTGCGCCTTCTAAATGGTGAGCTGGGCTCACTAGTAATGCCCCAGAGACTTGAAGGGTAAAGACAGTACATGCTTCATACGATATACAGCTCTGGAAAACAATAAGAGACCACTTCAGTTTCTGAATCAGTTTCTCTGAATTTGCTGTTTATAGGTTTATGTTTGAGTAAAATAAACATTGTTGTTTTATTCTATAAACTACAGGCAACAATTCTCCCAAATTCCTAATGATATTGTAATTTAGAGCAGAACATGAGAAATGGCTGCAATAAAAAAGATGCAGAGCTTTCAAACCTCAAATAATGCAAAGAAAAAAGTTCATATTTATAAAGTTTTAAGAGTTCAGAAATCAATATTTGGTGGAAAAACCCTTGTTTTTTGTTTTGCAAAAATTCAAGCACTTCAGTTTGGTTTGATGACTTGTGATCATCCATCTTCCTCTTGATTAAATTCCAGAGGTTTTCAATTTGGTAAAATCAAAGAAACTCATCATTTTAAAGTGGTCTCTTATTTTGTTCCAGAGCTGTATGTGAAGTCAGCCACCGCCACTTCAAATTGCAGCTGATGCAGCACCACTTGGTAGCCAGCATGCTTGGAGGAAAGCGCAGTGACCCAGCTCTGATACATCAGCTAACAGATGCCTGTGCTTTCTCTTAGACTCTCGGGCTGCTTATGGCAAGCAATTTGATCAGAAACAATTTTTAAAGTATAAGCCTTTGATTTATATAGGCCCCATCATCAGAATCTCAGCACCTTTGCTGATTGTGTTTAGAAGGCAGGGGCAAAGCCAAAATCCCCTGGGCAATCGGATGAATGAGAAATGTGGATCAGTTGCTTCTAAACACAGGAAAACAGAAGTCATTAGCAGTCTTTTAAATACAGTTGGAAGCTGGTCACTGGTTAAGGTAAGGTGATATCAGAACTAAACTGAGCTTACATGTACAGCTTTGGTAAAAAAAAAAAAACAAAAAAAACAAGAGACCACTTAAAAATTATGAGTTTCTGATTTTACCAAATTGAAAACCTCTGGAATACAATCCAGAGAAAATGGATGATCACAAACCATCAAACCAAACTGAACTGTTTGAATTTTTGCACCAGGAGTAAAGCAGCATAAAGTTAAACCAGAGTTATTTCACCAAATATTGATTTCTGAACTCTTAAAACTTTATGAATATGAACTTGTTTTCTTTGCAGTATTTGAGGGTACATAAAGATATAGTTCTCAAAGTTCTGAAAGCAAATGAGACACTGGCAATAATAAACTATAAGAAAACAAATGGGCTGATTTTCACAACAAAAAGATCCAAAGCATTCAACAGAAGTCGGAATGCAGAAGTCGGGGTACATTGGGTCAAAATATCTGTTACTGTGAACAGCTAATTACATCAAAAATTAAAACGTGCATTGTGCTGCTTTGTCCTTTCAGAGTGAGGGATTAATCTGGTGATTTTAGCAAGGGCACTGTATTATTCTCTTTCAGCCTGCCAGCCCTAGTCAGTTTTAATTTCGTGTTTCTTTGGTTTAAAGATGCGTAAATGAGCATTCAAATATTTTGCCCCCTCTCCAGTTAAGAGTACCACTGCTTTGAATTTAAAATTTAACCCTTTCAGACCCTGCATCTATTATAATGAACATCATGTATTTTCTTCATTTTTATATTAAAATTCTGTTGCACATAACACTTTCAGAGCGGAGACCATGAACTAGCCAATGAACACGTTTATAAACCAATCAAACAGTAGCTTGGCCCTGCCCACTAAACTTCAAAAACACTGGAAAAACAGTAGTACTAGTCTCATTGAGGCAAAGTAACGGCTAATTTTTACTAATTAATGTTTTTTACTGTTTAGGGATGCAAAGTGAAAATGAAAATAAATAAAGTATTAAATATTTTAGCAAATTGAAGTCATTTGCTATATAGATTTTATAGTAGAATATCAGACTCTTCTTTTTCTGTGAATTACAGACATAAACATTAAGCATTCTTACATTTTTTGTGCCATCACTGGAGATAATTCAGTTCTGAAAGGATTCAAGGATTCAAGGAGTCATTCGCATCACATGTGGTACATGAGGTGGAACGAAATTGAAATTGTGATCTCACAATCCAGTTTACACCCAAGCGGTTGTTAAAATAGATAAATATAGATAAAATAGAAGTACAAACAAAATAAAAGAACACAAAAAATTTTCTTTTTTGTGAATTACAAACAGAAACAAGCATTCTTACATTTTTTATTAATAATTCAGGTCTGAAATGTTTTAAAGAAAAATTTGTAGCATTTGTAGCCACATAATGCTGCATTTAATGTTTCTCCTCACTGTGAAATATAGATATTTTAGTGTAACGCTTGCTGTTCTATCCGTTGACAGCCCAACCTGCCGACAGCTGCCTCAACGAGGCTGAAACCCCCGGTCACCTGACACCAACTGCAAAAAGAGGGCTGAAAAACCAACAAAGCAGACCACAATCACACGAAATCCTTTCTGAAACAGTTTTTCCATGGGGAAATAGCCCTGTGGTCAATAACATCTAACCAAAAAAAAAGGCCTGTAGGTGAAGATTAAGGCAAGCTGTGTGCACACTGGCTCGCCCGCGGCTTCGCGTCCCCCAACGCCGCTCTGCTCCCAAACGCTCCCCAAAGGGCAGGGCTCGACGGAGGAGACACAGCGAAGGACTTCAAAGCCCGCAGGCTAGCCAGGCCAGCAGGGAGGTCTGCGCCTCTCCCTTTCCAGCCCGCCGGCCCCGCCAGCCCTGTGGGGGTGTCTAATTGCATCTCACAGAGCCCGAACAGAACAAGGCCTTGTTGGAGGCGCGGCGAGCCGTCCCGCTGGGACGGGGCTGTTATTTGCGACTCCTCAGCGGGATGCAGAGCCTCGGCAAGTCAGCAGGCCGAGGAGAAATGGGCTCCACTTCCTTCGGCTGATGACACACACTGTGAGACTGATCAAGAAGGGGGGGGGGGGGGGGGGGAGAGTATATAGAACAGCAGGCGGCTGCCTTTTCCCTTCTTCCCTTCTTTTCCTCCCACCCCCACAAAAATGGTCCAGATCTATTTGCCTGATGCTTCAGCTGGCAGCATCCTGTACAGCATTCGGAATGGGAAAGATCAGAATTACAAATCTGAAAGCGAAGGCAAACCAAACAAACCATATTTATATCAGAGTTTTGGTTATACTCATACTCAAGAATGAATGAAGTGATGCAAACAAATGACCCTACACAGTTATCTGATGCCTTGGAGATCAGAATAGCCAGTAAAACAGGGGGAGACAGGGAGTGTAGTCATGTATTTATATGGTTAAAAAAAGCATTGGCAAGTAATGTTAGCTAAGAGAACTGTGACAGTTTGGAATCTATTCACAGTTATTGTAAGACGATCATGACTACTGTAAACATTTTTTAATATTATGAACGATATTATACCCTGTAATATCCATCCTGTGCCATATCACCCACCCCTAATTATCAGATCAGGGTACTACATTTTTTTTTGCTGTTTTAAGCAAAAGAAAAAAAAATTACACTGTTCTCATTTCCCATTATATATCTACTAGAGACAGATTATATCTGTCCAGTATCATTTATTTTACTTTAATCCTGGATATATAGTATTTTAAGTGCATTATTATTAGTATCATGACATTGTGGATCAAATACTTCTGTTACAAAGCTGATAAAAAAATCTTGTACTTGAAATATCTCAGTTATGGATGTGCCATATATATCATATCATATATTGTATGCAATAATAAAATGAATCTTTTTTTTTATTTAGTTTTTTAAGTGTTTTGTTATATCGCCAAGTGTATCGCTATCGCAAAAATACCATAATACACAGAGATATTATTTTAGGGAAATATCACCCAATCCATTCGATATGGACAAAAATATTGGAACACCTGCTCAAGTTCACTCTGCTTTCAGTTTCTGTTTCTATTGTGTGGCATTAGCAATGGTGCCAATAGTTTTATTCTAATGAAATAAATTCTCTACAGGGACTATATACGCCATTTGCGTGCATTTGAACATTTGTGTCAGCAATTCATACCTAAAGTAGCTGAATGGGATCATTAGAAGCAGGTGTACATATTGTGAATGAGGTCACTGCAAGCAAAACATGAGCCAAATAAAATGAAACATAAGAAAGCAGTAAATTAATTAATATTATGCAAATAAAAATGTATTTGTGTATAAATGATTTTTTTTTTACAAATGAGTCAATGCAAATAGGCTCTGATAAAAATATCTATTTAGATTTGCTTTAAGAAGAAATACATGGTGGTACAGTGTAATATGTGCAGATAAAAGCTGGTCAGATCTTACTGATGCTAATAATTCTTTAAAGCAGTTTTCTGAAAGGCGATACTGATTTGTTTCTGGCATCATTTTACATCTTATAAAACCTGCTAAGAGGTTAAAACAGAACACCTCTGCTATTTTACACCTGCATGTTTTAGTCTGGTTATATGTTTTATATTTATAGCCTGGTTATACATTTTAGCCTGTTTGCATCCTTTTATTTTGAATGACTTTATTTTCTTAATTTCAATCTAATCTTTGCTTGTTTTTATAATTTAAACTTAATTTTCAATCCCTTTAACTTTATGTAAGCTCGGCTATGGACTCTTTTTACCCTTTTTTTAACCCTTGAATGCTTAATTCATTTTTCGTGAAAACTTGATCTTGTCTAAATCTAAAACCCAACTAATATCTAAACTCTGCAAGTTTGAGCTAAAAGACAAGACAACCATATAAATCATACTTGTGCTGGCATCCCTCCAAACCCAGGTATTGAACCCACAACCTTGTCGTTGATGGCCTGGTCCCACCCCTTCAAGATACCTGCTGGCAGTTTAATTTAATGAATTACACAAATGATGACTGGAGCTATGAAAAAATGGCAACTCTGCTGTTGCTTTATGTTAAATTACACAGAAATATTCACTAGTTCAGAATCACATGCAGGACATTTTTCCTGTATTTACTTTTTTTGCTCCCATCTCCGAGAGGTTCGACCAATAAGCAGAGACAACATTCTCACATGGTTTGCTGTGATGAAGTAGTTTACTTGTATTTTTCTTGTGAAACCAAACCAATAGGAAAACTGACAGTATGCAACCCTGCGCAATTTAAGCTTATTTGCTAACTTTGTTGGTGATTCCAAGCTTTTATAAATCTGCATATGATTCTGTACACACATGAGTATTAGCTAGTAATAACCTAGCTCACGTATCAAATCAGCTTCTAGTCACTATAAGCAAGCAGCTAGTTTGGTCTCTTTAAGCTTGAACATTAACAGTTGCATGAAAGAGATTTAAAAAGACAAATCGCTCATTAACCGCAATTATAAATAATCATCAGCTGAAATGTCATGCACAAGCTTATTAGCTATGCACATCTACAAACTCATTACAAGCAAAAGAGATTATTAAACAATAGACTGTGCTGCGTTCTGTTGGGTGCTTTAATATACAAACTACAACAAACTGATCTGAATTTATCCTCCTATTACGTTGTGCACTGTGTGATTTGTATGATAAGTGGATAATGCTCAACGTCCAAATACTTTGGTTGGGTGCTGGAGAGTGCTTGTGAAAGAACACTTGAAAATGAATGTTAAAGTCACTGAATATTCAAAAGCAGATTGTTTTTAATCAGTCGTCGAGGTTGGTTGGGGGATTGTATGCAAAAGACATGCAAATGCGCAATAAAGTAAAGACCACTCAACCTTGCTTCGCACAAATGCAGTTTGTGGAGTTGCCGACCACAACAATGGTGCTTTTTGTTTTAGTATTACATCTTAACTGTGGCCCGGTCAGGAACAATTTAAAGTTATGGGCTCAGGAGTGCATGAAACTTGCTCGAGTGTTCGCTTCACTTTTCATCCTTTATAACTGGATGGCGTGCAGCGCAGGGGAACTGCGGAGTTGCGGAAACGATCCCCCAAGCAGCATTTGGTGGACACTAAAGCGTACTTGCGACACTTTATCAAGCAAGATCTTACATCATTAGACCATTAATTTGTTCATATCCATTCGTTGTTAAGCGGGGCTTATCGACAAAACGCCTCCAACAGTCTCGTTTCCTCGTCGCTTGCATTTAAAGCTGCTAGAAAATGATTACACTTCTCAAAACTGTGAGTTTCTAATAAACGTGTAATTATTCTCAAAGGCTACAAACCTGAGGCAGACATAATCATGGAAAATGAGCTGCGGAGAGCGCGAGCTGGTCTCTTGATGAGGCGAGTGCCCATTTGCATGAATCCTTTCTAAATCATGTTTTTATGATAATGAACCAGAACGGTCTCATAACAATGTCACACGGCAGTTCAGTACGCCTTCAAATTAACTGAAGAAATGAAGACGAGGAAGACCACAACAACATACTCATATCTGTGAAAGGGGGAGAAAAAATCAAAACGAGGCAAATCTTGTAGACCTGCCTCAAAGGCAAAGTCATTAGTGTAGCTTGGCCTGATTGTTTTCACCGATTTTCTGTCTGGAGGAGGACTAAATTGATGTCTTAGCCCTTCAGCTCCAGCCTGGCTATTAATTTCAGCGAGCAGGTCCGGCCTGATGGCCCAAAGAGAAGGAGAGCTGATTAAACGAGATAACTGTTAATGGGGATAGATTCCTCCATAGTGGCCCTCTGGAGCAGCGCATGTCCTCCATAACCATCGGCCTGTAATGGCCTGTGACTCTTATTGACTATTATTAATGGGCAATCGGCCTTGGAAAGAAGTATATCGCCTCCCGGTGTATTGTGAGGTGTGGGCTAAACTCGGGTCAAGACTCGCCTCCTTCTCCAGCCTCCTACAAGTTAAAAACTCCTGGCTCAATCCATCATTAAGACTGAACGCTTAAGACCTCGGTCAGCTAAGGTTATATCACGCATTGGGGATGGCCCTGATTGTCCACAGCGGAGAAAAGGAATCAAAGGGAATCTGGACTTCTTTGGGACCATAGCGAAACGCCAGTCCTCCTGGGTTTCAAAGCCCATCCACCCACTGAAAAGGCGTCCCAAATGCCCTTTTGCTTGGGATGATACAATGTTGCGTCTGCTCTGCGCGGGATAAATTAAGCATGTGAAAGTTTTAGTGAAATCCCCATTTTCCAGCTAATCAAATCTCGCCTAATCAAATTAGGAGCCATAATTCCCGAGGATGCGCGGCACAAAAGTGCATTATTCCTGCCTTGGGAGCTGAAAGAGGGAAATCAGCGTGATGCCATTCCCCTCTGCTTCAGTGGCCCTGAATTGAATCGCTCTTCCGACTGACCCAGGACTAAGAGGCAGGGTCGGGGTAAACTTTGGCAGTGTTTAGGTTCCCAGCTCATTAAAGAGCTGCCTCAGTGGCCTCCTCCCGAGACCGCTCAGCCGTTCATTAACGAGCCACTTGTGTAATTTTCCTTGGACATCTGTGATGAGCAGGCTCTTTTCCAATGCCACACACACAAAAAGCAGCTCTCACAAAGAAGCATATTTTTTGTTCTTCCCCTCTGCCTGCCAGGCAGATGAACGACATGAACATGATTATTCGTGACAAAGCTGAAAAAGCAGAATCTACTCATTAACTCGTGCAGCCCTGAGAGTGCATGGTTAAAACATTGCCAAGCCAACTGGGCTATTGGCAGGCTTCACTTGAACACTTTCTTTGATTGACAACTGAAATATTTTCCACTGCTCACGAGCGGAGCTCCTCACTTGGGGCAGACCGGAGCGATTGTACATTCGGTGCGAAGTCTCCTAACCTAACGGCAGGCGGTGCGTTTCGGCAGGCCCGCGTGACGATCTTGGGACCGCGGCATGAATGCGGTATGAATGTAAGAAGCGCACTGCCCTGATGTTCCGCTGGCTGCTTTGCACATAGCCATTTCTTCTTGGCTCCAATACATGTGACAGCTAATGAATATGGCCCTTTAGATGTCTTGAATTGTTCCTTTCCATTCATTGCCCCCAGTGTTAACAGCCTTTTATACGGATTCTTAACACCTATTGCATAGTCTCTCAAGGTCACTCTGCTGGCTCGGAGAGATGGAGAAGGGAAAGAAGGGAGAAAAAAAAAAACCTGAGAGCCTCAATCCCTATTCATTTGTCACATTTGCATGCATGCCTCTATACTCCATCAGACAAAGAGCATGGTAGCTTAGTCATTGCCCCCTACCAATTACAAATGAGTCCATTAAGCTGTCTCCATCGGGCCCAGCCTCTTCATGGTAATGGCTTGTGAGATTTCCATCATAATCATGCGGCTCCCATTGCTGCCATGAGTGCGGATGGAGGGGAAGAGAGCCAGCAGAGAGGTGCTTTTCTTTTGGCGCTTTTAGAGTTTAGGTTTTCAGAGCGATAACACGAGAGGCCCTAGGCTCGGTAAAGAAGTAGTGTTGTAATTCATAAGTCGTAGATCATTTTTTGTCCCATTGTCGACTTGGTTGGACGGCACACCTTGAAATCCACACAATGAAATCAGTTTACACGTGCTTTGCCAGAGCTCAGCTTTCTTCCATCAATCAATGGAACAACCTAAATGAGAAGATCTAACAACTGTTGCCATCTGCAGAGCCGGCTGTGATCTGCGTCTTTTTGTTTAACCCCTCACCTCTTCGTCTGCAGTCTTTGAACCTGGTCTGCTACCTAAAGCATCTGGCAGATGGGGATGTCCCACCTCTCCTTTCCCCACCGCAGGAGTTAAAGCGCCACTGCTTGATCTCTCTATATTTCACATCCCGGCACGCTCCCCGAGTAGTAGCCCTATATGCTGAGAATGATTGCAGCGATCACCTTGAGGACATCTAGACCAGCGCTAATGCAGTGCCCTAGCCCGCGGAGAGCGAGAAGAAAGATGATGGGACTTGGGAGGTATTAATCACCAGGACAGTGAGAGGCTCAGCCTCGAGCCACCGAGGGCTCTGAATAAGCTCATGAAATTGCACTGCCCTCCGCAGGGTCCTCATGTCTCACCGCTTTATGGCAGCCGAGTCCCGGAGGAGGCCGCTAGCCTCTAAACCCGCGCCGTCAGAAATGATCTACGACCGTCATTAACAGAAAATATCACTTCGGTCGACCCATGATCTTGCTCCGCTAAGGGTCATATTATCTGCGAAGAACAAATTACGCTCCCTCCAAGTACATTCAAATAGCCCTCGAAAAAAAGGAAAGAAAGGAAGGGGGAAAAAAACAGTAGTGCCGAGACGGCGATATGTCATCTCTGACAATAGCCTCTGGTGCAATGCCGATGAAAACACACGGGAGAAATCACGAGCTGACAGGGTGGTAAGGTTCTCTTGTACCCTCTGTCAGCCGGCAGCAAACACACTCTGTGAACCGGAGCTTGCAGACTCCCACACTCATACACGCAAGCACACACACACACACAAACACACACACTGATATACACACCACAAGGAAATAATTGGTTTGAACAGAAGGGGCTAATTGATGACACCTCTCAGCGTACATATCTCAGAAGGGTCATCATACTAATGACTGTTTATCAAATGCTGAAGAATGAGATGAATTACCTACCTTTTAGGGAACGTATATAATATATGCACTTTATTCCAAGGCAGTTTTTTTCATTGCAACTAAGAAAACTTTGTTAAAATTCCATCCACTACAGTGGGTTATGTAAAGAAACTTTCAATGGCAATAGGCTATACCATCATCAAGAGCAAAAGTGAAATAAGCAGAATGCAGCTGCACATGGACCACGGAGTATGACTGCAAGCAATCAAATATTTAAATGACTAAAAAACAAAAAAACGAGATTTGAAATCATTATTTAAATATATTTAAGCTCACTTTAGCTGAAGCTCAGTGCTATCCTGTTCAGGAGAAAATTAGCCAGCTCAGCATTCGTCTTGTAGTTCTTCTGGGTGCTAAGCTGTCTCCATATATATATTAAATGCATTGCTATTACTTTACTCACGGTTTATGTTTCTGGTCATGCGTGTTGTGTTACATACCTGGCAACCAGGGGTGTGGAAATAGAACTATAGAATAGTAAGTGGGCTGAATCAGAAGCTAAAAAAAAAAAAAAACATTTCTACTCAGTAACAGACAACTCAGCTGAATGTAATAAGAATATATCTTATAAATATATCGTATAAAATGCTTCATGTTAAAGGTAATGCTTTGTGTTTAGGTCTTCTGTATATGGTATTTAAAAATGTCCAATGAAATCATTTTTGTTGCTGTAAAGAACTAGTTCTTAAAAGGCTCTTTAAATTTTAATTTACGTCAATTAAAATCAGCTATTTTTCAATTACAAATGACAAGTCGGATTTTAGTGACAACAGCAGAACAGAAGTTCAAAAACAAACCTCTCTCAAGGTTCTAGCTAATGAGGCCCTGAAGCTAGCCAAGCTAAGCTTCTGCTTACAAAGTCTCCTGAACATACCAGCAAAACAAGAGAATGTTTCAAACAAAAAGAACAATGATCCCCAGATGAACTGGATACTGATCTGGACACAGTTAACAGCTCAGCTCAGCAGAGTAATAAAAACTAAAAGCTGCACATCACTGCAGAAGACCTCATGCTCCCATCAAATAAATATGATTGTACTAATTTGCCTAATGTTCTTAACACTAAAACAGCTGGACTGTTTTTCATATAACAATTTTGTGGGGGGGGGACTCACAGGAACAGGAACTCATCCTAAATGCAAAATGTAGCCATGTGTCATGTTACTGTGCCAGATGTGACATTAGCATATGTTCACACAGCAGGTAAAATCATAATTTTTGTCATATGTGACACAGCTGTGCCACTTGAAGCACTGCTTTTACAAATGTCAGTTAAAGAGCACAAAAATTAAAGAAAACAATGGATTTGGTAAGAAAATCAGATTTGGGCTACTTCTAAGTGGGCTACACTATGATCGAGAGATCACTGTTTCGCATCCTGGTCATTTAGCTTGCCATCAGCTGCCAGAGCCCTGAGAGCACAATTGGCATTGCTCTCTGGGTGGGTACAGTAGATGGCGCTCTTTCCCCTTATCACTCCTAGGGTGATGTTGATGAGCACAAGGCGTCTGTGAGCTGATGTATCAGAACCGAGTCGCTGCGCTTTCCTCCGATTGCGCTGTGATGATACTCGGTAATGCTGCATCAGCAGCAGTTTGAAAAGAGGAGGAGTCTGACTTCACATGTATCGGAGGAGGCATGTGATGGTCTTTACCCTCCTTGTGTTGTGGCATCACCAATGATGGGAGTTATACACCTAAATGGGTGGGACAATTGGCCTAGCTAAATTGGGAGAAATAGAAAAAAAATTAAATAAATAAACTAAAAAAATAATATATTAGTGTTCATCTTTTAATGTGCAATAATGTTGATATTTGAGAGGGAGCTGATATTGGTCATCAAGAGTGTACTAATTGTGATCCTTAATAGTATACTGATGGTCTTTAAACATGTACTGATGTTGGTCATAAGGAGTGTACTGACATTGGTTTTTAAGAAAAATAAAATATGTAACAGCAAAACGATGTTGGTCTTTAAAAGTGTACTGGTGCCAGTCTTGAGTAGTGTACCAACAAGAGCATACCAATGTTGATCAGACCAGAAGTTAAAGTTCTGGTTTACCAAAACATGCTTTGAAAAGCAGGCCCGTTATTTGCTGCTGTTGTAGGGCAAACACGGTTAATAGCCTATCTGACAAATGACGAACTCTGAGCAACCTCAGGGCCTGTGGGCGGACTCCCCCCTGCTTCGTTCAATTGAATGTGCAATTAAAAGCACACTCCTTTGGTTAACGCCTCTGGACGATGAATCCGAAGCGATCTATAACCATAAAAACCTGCCAATGGACGGTCTCCATTATCATGCACCATTTACCGTAATAACAGGCTGAAATTTCCATACACGAGACACCACAACACACCCGTGAAAAGCTTCTGCATTTCGCCTGTGGATTTGATTTTTTAAGGGGATGGGGGTGGGCGGGGGTACGAAGGGAGGGTGCACAGAAGAGCTTTCGAGCTCTCCCGCCCAATATCAATTTCAAGGTCCATTTGCTGCCTCATCCCCGCATCCCTGCCGCGGCGAACAGACGGCGGCGCCCTGACTGCGCGCATATGGCACAGGGCTGTGAGCCCGTCCGAGCTGGTAATGACGGCGGCGGTGGCAGATCGTGCGCGTGCCAGAACCACGGCCTCCACCGGAGTGCCGTAATTGACAGGCAGGCGCGCCCCCGCCGAGCTCCAGCGCCGCGCGGCCCCCGCTCTCCGGCGCGCGCTCTCTCATTCGCGCGCACCGACTTGGCCGCTCGGCTCAGCGGGGGCAGGGCCATCCAATTTACAGCTCTGTCCAGCGCCGCCCCCGGGAGCCGTCTCCAGCCCGGCCGGCCGAGCCTAATGATGAGCCTCTCCAGCAGCTCATGCATTATGGAGGGGTGGGAGGGTGGTGTGTGTGTGTGTTAGGGGGGAGGAGGGGAGTGAGAGACAGGCGGGAAATCGCTGCCAACGCCCCCTTCCCGCTTTTCATGGCCGGAAAAGAGGAAAGGATAGGTTCGAGAGCGGCTATCCATAACATCCAGTGAAAATAACTGAACACACAGGCAGTTTATCTGAGTATCGACCACCCTCACCCCACCATGTGCGCTCTGTGCTGACACTTTGCTTTACATTTGACTGATGTTAATAATTTAAAGGGTCTAATATGAGGCCTACTTCAAACGTTGCAAGTTTTTTTATATTTATTCATTAATAAATTTTCAAATCTGCCTTGCTGCAAAAGTTAAGGTTATAGATGTGCATAAGGTCATGATCAATGAGATTTTGGTATGTGCATCAGACAAAACAAGAACCTCAACTTAGCTGGAAAACAGACGGATTCCAAAACTTCAAAACTGTGACATAACAGTCTTGACTCGTTATACATAAACCCAGCCCACTAGTCAAGACCATTTGAGGCTCAATGGTTCAAATCTTTTCAGCGCATATAAAAGCAAGGCTAAAAAGCTAATGCTAACCCTAATAATGTGCTGGATGTATTGTCAGGAACTGGCAAGTTCAATCTCAAATGATGCCACTGCAGCCATATGTAATTGGGAGCTCAAGGAAACAAGTGTAGCATGGCCGTCCCTCTCCCCCGTCACTAAGTTTGATTCCAGCACACTTGACATTGTTGACTAGGTTTTGACTTAGTTTTCTTTTAGGAGAAATATAACAGAAAGAAGCATGTTCAAGCCTTTTTTAGCCTTGCAGCTTGGGAGAATCATATGATTGGAGACCTAACTAGCAGGTGGAATTGGAAACAACAAGACTTTCAATCACAAATTTACTTTAGAAATTCCAGGTACGCTTGACGTACATTCGGTATTGACAGGGTCTACGTAGCCAAAAAATAGACAAAGGACCTTCGGCAAAAACAGACCGTAGGTCCAAAAAACAATCGATCAAATAACTCAATAACTCAAATGTGGCACCGATCGAAAGTTTAGAATCAGAGCTCCTCCGCTTATTTCAATCTCGCTCCAAATGGGAAATAATTGCACCATGCTTTTGTCATCGCCAGCGCTATCTGCGACTTCTAAGGTTGAAGCGTGGAGAAGGAAAGAAAAACATTTCGTTTTGGCCTTGTTTCCTTTTGGTTAGAGTCTATAAGGACGTTAAACTCTCTCCGCCAAAATACTTTCCCGTCAATCTGTGAAGGCAGACGCTTCACAATCAGGAATGCATTAGAAATTCTGTCAATATGTGTGTTGGCGTAGGCCTTGATTGCTACCCTGGAGCTTCTCGCCGAAGAGGGTCTCTGCCTGGTGAGATTGCGCCTCTCCGCTCGGCTCCTGCATGCTTATGAGAGAGCGGGCCGCTGCTGGCCCACCGCTGAGGATGCCTTGGCACGCAGTTGCGCTGAAACAAATTGTGTGCTGTGATAGCTCTGCGTGAGGCTTGGCTTCGCCAGCGTCCTTGGGATGCTTACCATCTGTCAGTTCTATAGCCGCGCTCGGATACATTGCATCAGGAGAAAGACACACTCAGCGCTCGGCATCGCACGTCACTGCCGAAGAAAAACAACACTGGTGTTTACAGCTAGCAGGGGATTTCACACACAACGCACCTCATTGAAAAGTGTATGAAGAGTATAGAAATACGAGCACTAATTACGGATAACTACATTGTTATCCAATTTCTTCTTCTGCTTATTATTTTTCTGCCGGATTTTTGACAGCTAACTCGTCCCGCTGTTGCTGAGATATTGACTTTATTCCAACTCTAGATTGTTTTGGCTCTGTGCAACACATTTCTACATTCCCCCCATAAGATTGAATGTAGTACAAGCATTTGTGCACCCTTTACAACATGTCACGATTATACATATACACTAACAACACCCAAACAACCACCTGAGACACCACAAACAGAGCAACCACCTGGGATAACATAGCAACTGCTTAGCATCACTCTGGTAACCACCAAGCAACATGACTGGAACCCACTCTGCAACACTATGGAACCCACCTGGCAAACCCTAAGCAACACCATAACCACCTAGCAATACCATAGCAACCACTTAGGAAACTACAGCATTAACTAAGTAACGCCATAGCACACACTTTAGCAACTACTTTAGGAAGCATTTAGCAACACCACAGCAGCCACCTTGTAACACCATAGCAACTGACCTACAACACTTTTGATCCCATCCAGCAAACTCTAAGCAACAACATAACCACCTAGCAACACCAGAGCAACTACCCAACACCATAACATCCACTTGGGTTACCATAGCAGCACCATAGCAATGACCAGGGATACCACTGCAACAACTTTTTGCCAAATTTAGCATCACCATAGCAAAGTACCTGAAAAACCATCAAAGAACATCAAATAAATCAATGGCAATTATCTAGCAGACATCTGTCAGCATTATAGTAACCACTTAGCAACACTATAGCAACTGTGTAGCATCAAAATCAATAACATAGCAACAACCTGGGATAACATCGAAAAAATCTAAAAACCATTTAGTAACACCATAACACATTACCTGGATGAGCACAGCAACACCATAACATTAAGATCAACCACTTAGCAATGCCATAGCAACCACTTAGCAACACTATAGCAGCTACTAGGGATATTACAAAATTCATTAAGCAACGCCACAGCAACCACTTTGTAACACCATAGTCACTACCCAACACCACCATAACATCCACCTGGTATATTATAGCAGCACCATAGCAATGACCTGGGATACCATAACAAAAAACATTTAGCAACATTTAGCAACACCATAGCAAAGTACCTAAGAAACCAAAGAAATTCTAATCAATTAACATCAAAAATCTAGCAGCCACCAGGAAACAAGATAACCACTTAGCCAAACTATAGCATCCCTGTAGCAACACTATTAACAACATAGCAACCACCTGGGATAACATCGAACAAATCTAAACACCATTTAGCAACACCCTAACACACTGCCTGTATGATCATAGCAACCACTTAGCAACACTATAGCAACTACTAAGGATATTACAAAAAATTACTAGAAACAAGTTAGCCACTTTGTGCTGCTACAAACTATAGCATTCCTGTAACAACACTATTAACAACATAGCAACCACCTAGGATAACATCGAACAAATCTAAACACCCTAACACACTGCCTGTATGATCATAGCAACCACTACTTAGCAACACTATAGCAACTACTGGGGATATTACAAAAAATGACTAGAAACAAGATAACCACTTAGTGTTGTTACAGGGTTGCTATAGTTTGCTATCAACAACATAGCAACAGCCTGGGATGACATAGAAACATCTAGGAACCATTTAGCAACACCTTACAACATTACCTGTACGATCACAGCAACACCATATTAATCAATAGCAACCACTTTTAGCAACACTATAGCAACTACTAGGGATACTACAAGATCCATTAACCACCTGGGACATCATAGCAACCAGGGAGCAACACCAAAGCACCTACCTACCCAACAATACCATAGCCACCATAGAGAAACACCAAAGCAGCCACCTGGCAACCACTAAACAGCTCCATTGCAAACATGTAGCAACCCCATATCAAAGTAAGCACCATTTTTTTTTCCTCCAGTCCAAAAAGTAAGTGTAGTAATGTCTCTCTCACGCAAAGCCGTGTTCCTGCAGCGGCGGCGTGTTTGTGGAAACGGTGTGTTTTGACAAGCTTCAGTTAGAGAATAAAGACACATGTATTTAACCTCTGGCACAACATCCAACACATAATTAACCCCATCCCCCGAACTGCTGTAATCAATTCCGAACGGGGAGGAAAGCTCTCAGACTCGGCGCTCTGGCCCACAGAAAGAGGACTTTGCTGGACCTGCGCTCGCTCTCGTCACCCTGGGAATTACACATCAACTCTGACGGCCAGACGCTCCGGCAGGCACTCGCCTCCAACCCCCTTTGATGATTCTGCCTCTCAATGCGCAATTAACCCTGATCTCCCTCTACTCGGCCCCCGGGGGCCCGCGGTCCCGCAGCGGCCAGGGGCAAGAAGCACAGAGGGGTCGTCCGTCAGCTCAGTGGCAGATGGCACGGGCTGCTTATACCCAGTGGGGCGAAAAGGAAGGGTTTAGAAACTCACGCTGCTCACAAGTGATGAGGTCAGCTGTAGGCGTTAGATAAAGGATATGAGAACCAGCAGTGTGTGTTCTTAGATTGGGAGATACTGTGGCGCTCAATCCTTCACGCACACACTCATACACACACACATTATTCTTATTTCAATACTTACTGACCTTAAACGATAACTATTTTTTTTGTTAAGATGATATACTGTCCAAGATATTATGGTAATAAATGATATTCTAGTCATTTTAATATAATTAAGATAATTTCATAACAATGCACTTACACCCCCTTTCTAAGAGCATGGAACTTATGGAATTATTAAGGTTACTCAGACATTGGAATTAGAATATTAAAATATTTAAATATCCTTAACAGATATAATAACAGTACGTTTTAAGCAAAGTTCAAAAACTTAATAATTCATATATTAATGAGCTCTTTTTGTTTTTTGCTAAAAACAATGGGTAAAATTCAGTACATTTGTGTTTTTGAGCTAATCTGTGTTTTACAGCATGCATATATATATATGATCAGAAAAAGGAATCTGCAAGTGCCTATGTGTTATATCTAGAGTTAAAAAAGTTGAATTAATGTAAATGTTACTTTAATGTATTTGTTATTTTTTTTTAAAGGTCTGTTTAATATTTAGTGCAGTTTTCTCAGAACCCACAGAAATATACCCACAAAATATTTTTATATTGGAAGCCCAGTGTCTGTTCTTAATAATATAAAGTTAGTTTAACTGTAAAATAGTGTAATAGTATTATTATGCTAGTATATTATTACTGTGGCACATTGTCTTAAAGCTCCTTTGGGAGCCCAGAAGCAGGAAAAAAGCATTTTCTATTGTGGAGCTTTTAAATGACAAAATTATCGTTTATCGCAATAATTTCTGGGACAATATATCGTCCTGAAAATTGTTATTGTGACAGGCCTATGCATCATGATTTCATACTTTTTTTATTTATTTTTTTTTTTTTTAGTTTTGCTGAGAAGAGACCATAACAATACTACACCAAGACATTTTCTGGATTTAGCACTATTATTGAAAAATATTATATTTTACAGCCTAACATTTATTTTCTTGAATAGTCTTTCATTTAATTAATAGATGAAAACAACTATTCAAATGAAGACATAACGCAGTGAATACCCGGTGCTAGCACATGTAAAAAGAGAATTTAAGGTTATAGAATTGCATTGTACTTTTATGTTTTGAGAGAATCAATACCAGAGAACACCACAAACTACAGTATTTAAAAAAAAGTATTAAACTTTTAGTACTTTGTGATACTCTATACCCAAAACAATAATAACAACATAGTTAAAGGCCTAACTCTAAAGGTTAACACTTATATTTATGGCATTAGGGGTGTGCCATATCGTGTCGTAAAATGAAAAAATAAAAAAAATAAAAAATAAATAAAAATAAAAAGTTCTTGTAGTGGTATTTTGTCGTGAAAGCTGTTTATTTAGTATTTGTTTTACTATTTACTGTTCAAACAATTTTACCAAAAATACACATTTTTGTAACATTGTTTATTTTGTTTTATTATTTTATACAAATCCAGTGTTGGTAAGTTACTGTTTAAGGTTTTTTTTTTTTTTTTTTTTTTTTTTTTGCACCTAAAGTTTAAAAAATGTTAAGAAGTAAAAACATTTTTGTTGCAGTACTATATATAATCTATATAAAAACATCTTTTAAAAGTAGTAGTACATTTATTTTAGGGCAATATTGCCCACCCCAGCTAGCTATTTTTGAATGATCAACCAAAAGTGCCTTATATAGACACCAATACACTGTATTTGAATGAACTCTGTTCTGATTGGCTGCCCTGTATTGGGGCGCGTTTTAAAAGCATTCCAGTCCTGAAACACTTCATATGAGAGAGTGTGAATGGCAGGATAAAGGGCTGTGGGTTGAGTAGGTGGATTGGTGGATTGGATTCATGCTCCTCTGAAGATACCAGATTATCAAAGCAACTAAACATCACTACAGAAAACAGCTCAGCTGGAAAACTAACAAGAATTATAAAATTGTCTTAAAAATATATACATACATATATACATATATACATACATAGACTCTGCATAGCCTGCCTTGTTGTGCTGGAGTCTATATATAGAAATATATGTCTGTCATTATCAGTACAGTGATGGCGGCACACGGAGCTGAAGCTAGCGTTATAGGACGTAAACAGTGGTTTTTAATAAGCTTCTTGTGCACTTTTTAAGTTATTAATGCCTCATTTTAAATGGCAGGGCTCTCCGGATTCTATCAAGAAGGTGTGGAGCTACTTTGAGTCTGGATAACGGTGGAAAAAGTGATTTATTGGGGCAAAATATGCCCATTACTGCCGTTTTACAGAGTGCTGGGCAAAAAGTACAAAATTACTGTATCTCAGAATGCTGTGGGAGAGCGGAGGTGCGCTATTTATTAAAAGGTAAGAACTTTTTATCATGTTTTACTACATCAAAAGCCCATTTTACACCAGAGCTCTTATTTTAAAAAGCAGGAAAACAGCTGTACGGGGAAAACCGGGGCCTAACAGATAGATAAGTGGATCTAAGGTCTGGAATGTTTTTAGTTTGATCCCCTGGTCCAGCAGGATGTGGGGGTGGAGGGAGTGAAAGGGCAGCACTTTCTCCTCTCTCAACATCCACTACTGAGGTGCCCTTGAGCAAGGCATCTAATCCTCCACTGCTCCCCAGGGGCTGAGGTGACTGCCCACTGCTCCAGGTGTGTGTGTGTGTGTGTGTGTGTTTGTGTTTGTATCCACCACCACAGATGGGTTAAAGGCGGAGACTGAATTTTGTAACAGGCTTAAATCTTAAAACATTGTTATAAGTAGGGGTGGGCAATATGGCCCTAAAATAATATCATGATATTTCAAGGTATTTTCGTGATTATGATACTCTTGCCGATATGACAAAACACTGAATAAAAAAAATATATTTAAATAATACAATACTGCAACAAATAGAAAATGTATTTTTTTTATTGCAGACGATATGATATGGCACATGCCTAACTGAGATACAAAAATATTGTAAAAAATAAAAAAAATCATGATACTATTAATGCACTCCAAATATCTCCCTATATCCAGGATTAAAGTAAAATAAATGATACTGGACAGATATAATCTGTCTCTAGTAGATATATAATGGTAAATGAGAACAGTGTGAATATTATTTTTGCTAAAAACAGCAAGAAAAAAAAAAGTAGTACCCTGACGTGATAATTAGGGGTGGGTGATATGGCACGATATTTCAGGACATAATATTGTTCACAATATTCGAAAATGTTGGCGATATTACAGCATACGATACAATATGACACACCCCTAGTTGTAGGTATCAGTGCTGTCAATGTTAACAAGCCAACACATGATTAATCAGGAAACATTAACTCATTATTTGTTTTTGTAAATTCTGTTGAGTTTAGAAGGGAGCTAGATTTTATTTTATGCAATCTTGAACAAGGATTAAATCTCATAACTAACACACACACTAGCCCTCTCACATGCTTCTCTCTCAGTTTCTTCACCTAAACTTCTCCATTAAACTTTTACTCATCATATTAAAAGATTCTGATTTAAGAAGCATCAAAACTTCCTGGAGATATAATAGTAAAATAAAAGACTGTAGTCTGTTTGCCTGGCAAACCACACTACACTATCATTTTTGTCTCTCTCCAAAAATACAGGGAAATACAAACATTTTTTTTTCAATCATTAAATTAATTATGATTAATCAAGGAATATCGTTGTGATTAAATCAGATTAATATATTTAAATTGACTGTCAGTACCTGTGAATATGTAACTTGTGATTGGGAAAAAAGGAATTGTTGGATGGCTAGTTTTTTGGCATAACCAAATAATTTGTATGACAGATACGCTGCAAAACAGTTGGAATCCGCAAAAATCATTAATATAAATCATGATTAAACAAGAAATATCATTGTGATTAAATCAGATTTATGTTTTTAATCGACTGGCACTACTAGTAAGTATGTAACTTTTGATGGAAATATGGATTTGTTGGAAATGTTGGAATGTTGGATGGTTAGTTTCTTGCATAACCGCACAATTTGTATGAGAGATATGCTGCAAAACTGTTGGAATCAGCACAAAAAAAAACCTGATCAGGCATTTCTTGCTTTATTTTACTATCCTTGCGAGGTCATTTGGGTTTCACAAGTAGAGAAGTAGAGAAGGGCAAGACGATGTGCGCTCACACACACACACACATTGTGAAGGCCTGAAGGATGGCCCATAACAAGCTATTATCTCCCTCTTCTCATGCTTTTAGTAACACCCCGAGATGGAATTTTGCAAATGGCTTGTGACAGGTGAGATTCGCCACGCTGTTTACCACACTGAACATGTCAGTCTCTAACACAGTCTTTTGGCTTCCCCGATAGCGATGATATCCACCGATGACAGCTTACTTGACATTTACGCACTCCGGTTCCCGTCGGCTAATGGCTACGCCTCATCTCCCCGGGGCTCGGCGAGCAGGCCAGCAGATAACAAACCTGTCAGGACGGCTTGGGCGCGAAGATAAATTCTGCGCCGCGTGAGAAATTAGGCGGTCGATGGGAGAATACGGAGCCTGACACGAGCGGCACACCAGCTCGGTGACAGATGATTTTTTTTACGACAGAGCGCACTAAATGGAAGTCGCCGCGGCAGCTGATTAGGCCTTACCGGGGTGGTTTCGAGCGAGCGCCTTTTTTCATTTCACGTCTCTCCGAGGAGCCGACATCAAAGGAGATCACGGAGGGTTTGCTCTGGTTAGCCTGTCAGGCGAGGTTGAAGGAACGTGGTTGAAGGAACGTGGTGGGAGGAACGTGGTGGGAGGAAGCAGGCGGGGGGGCAGGAAAGTGGCTGCGATAACACAGATGCTCGAGCTGCACAGAGATGAGAGACGACAAATTGGGCCCACACAAGCTAAGGCACAGGCGGCTAATACATTCAGTCAGATTTCCGACAGGCCGCGAGCCAGCTGGTTGTCAGCGGCAAATCGTTTTTTTCCCTTTCTCCTCTTTTACAACCAGAACATGATTGTTCTCCGCTTCCATACGTCTCAATGTCACATGTGATTACAGGGCTGGGAGGAGGATTACTTCCAGAATTTAATCGTACAGATTACGCATTACCCAATTAAAACTGTAATCAGTAATCGGAAGGATTAGGCCTCAGTGATGTATTCTCGGCTGACTGGCAGAAATTCCATCTCGACCGGGCTCTATTAAAACGCCATACACTCAAGTGTG
Source organism: Astyanax mexicanus (assembly GCF_023375975.1). Taxonomy (NCBI): domain Eukaryota; kingdom Metazoa; phylum Chordata; class Actinopteri; order Characiformes; family Acestrorhamphidae; genus Astyanax; species Astyanax mexicanus. The sequence continues at coordinate 5,696,987 of NC_064425.1, forward strand.
AAATTAGCCGCTAATAGCTGCACTTGAATCAAAATCATTCTAAAATCCTTCATACAAACTCAGGTACTCTCTTTCTTTTTCTTTTTTCTTTTTTTGCTTTTTGGCAGCCTTTCCCTATGTGTTATCTTGTGTAAAAGGACGAGGAAGGAGGAAGGGGGGGGGTTACTCCACAAAATAATCCTCTAGGTACTTAATTCTCAATAGCAGCTGTAATCTTATTACTGTCTGTCTGCTACAGTAATTTTGCTTTCAAAACAAGTAGTAAAGGTTTGACTTTACTGTATAAAGCCTAAAGCCACTACTGAGAACGTCCTGATCCAAGCCTTAATGCTGAGCATCGTCCGATATCGTACCAATATTTATGTCACTATTGATATTACAGCCACATAATAATTAGGTCGTAAAATCACAAGTGCTTACAAGTGCAGTGCTCCTGGAATGGAGTGTTTCAATCATAACCAACCAGTATTCGACAGAAAAGGATGGAAAATAAAAATAAATTTACTGTTTCCTAGATAGGGATTAGGTCTATTTGTAAGCAGTGTTTTTCTTTCAATAAACAAATCTTCATTCAAAAGGCTTAATCCCTGTTTGGGAAACTGTCCCAAAGTACTTTAATGTGACCGTTTTGCCAAGACTGAAGGTCAAGGATGAGACTGGAGAGATAACATGCCTGTAGCTTGTCCAGCTGATGTTGGCTTACATTAGGTTTAGCTACTGTAGTTGATGTTGGCTAGATATCAGCTACGCTATAGTTAGTTAACTATTCCTACTGATGTTAGCTAGCATGTTTTCTACTCTAGCTGATGTTATCTTACTTATTATATTTATTAGACTAAATTCAGTTATTACTCTAACTGATGTTAGCTAGGTTTAAACAATGCTATCTTATGTTAGCTACTCTAGACACCAGCTAGATGTTAACTACTCTAGCTGATGTTATAGTATAAATGAATAAATGCAGTAACACTAATATAGCGCCTTTCTAGAAACCAAAGTACACTTTACAATTTACACATATTACACACAACCATTTATACTCAGCACTCATACACACACTGATGAAAAGCGGCAACCAATAGTGAACAGCATACTCTCAACCAGAAACAACGGTCCACCTGGAGGACTGCATTGGGCACAACAGCATTTACCCAGGACACAGTGCCAATTTAATCATACATATATTTACATACACAAACACATACACACCAGATCAATTCAGAGTATGCAATTTACCTGATCTCCATGTTTTTGGACTGTGGCTGGTTGTAATTTTTTTATTAAAGTTCAGAAAGAGTAAATATATTTCTTAGACAAACTATATCATGTTTTGTGACATTGTGTAGAAGACAGCGAGTCCTCACCAGCTTCCAACTTAGCCAGAGTGCTTAAAAGTCTTTTTATTTGTTACTTACCGGACACAAAAACATGGCTTCCCTTGATATTCCTGAGTAATAAAAGTTCTGTCACCTGAAAAATTAACCAACTAAATCTAAATCCATAAAACTGCAAAAGGTATTTACATAAAAAAAAACTCTAATACTGTTAGACAACCAGTCTGGTCTGTTTGAAAAGTAATATTATAAAATTATATAATAATACTATATAATGTAAATTAATCTGGACTTAAAACTCCATACAGAACTACTTCTAAATTAAGTTTCTCCTTCAGTTCTTGGCTATCAAGTATATGTAAGCTATACAAGCTATCAATATGGACAATAGGTACCAGATCTGGGGTCAACACTTCATTCCCTTTCAATTGAGGCCCAGATGGCGCTCATTAAATTCGGCATATCCATCCATTTACTGGCTGAGTGACCATTCAAAGCAGGCAAGCCCATTAGAGGATAAAAATCAGCGTCTGAAGAAGACAGCCCTGTAAATGATAACCTGTGTGATGAGCTCAAGACAAATCAAGAGCAATCATAATAATTACAGGACATACTCAAAATATTGATTAAACAGGCCTGCCTGTTTCTCTCTACGGCTTCTTCTTCAGTTCTATCATCTGGCATTTATTTATTCCCCTATGCAGCGTCCTGACAAGCTGAAAACCCAAAACGACACACAGCGCTCATTTTAATTCGCCGTTCATTAGTAATAATCAAAGTTTGTTTGTCTGAATGCCCATGTCTCCTCCAGTGGTTCTTGTTTTGGCTCTGTGGAACACCTTGGCTGACAGCTCCTCGTCTATTGGTGTCCATTTACTCATAGATCTCGTTTACTGGGACATAAGTCTGTAATTGGATGAGGCTTTGTGATCAGATGTTCTCCAGGAGAAGCTGATTCCACTCTTTCTGACCTCCCTAATCTGCTAAACTGAACTCGGGTCAAGCCGGGTTAATGGGCTCCTCTCCCCACCCACCATTCTTGGGTCAGCAAACAGCCGGCATATGGTACGCAGCGCACAACCGCAGACGCGCCAACACGAGTATTCCTCACAATGACACAGATTACACGTCGCAGTATGTACTACAAACATGACCTATTGATAATCCAATTACGCCTCGTGTATTTAACCACGAGTGAATACGAGAGACATTTTTAAGGGCTTCTGCTGATGCCAACGGATATCAGGTAACTCTGCTGCTGATAAAAATCGTTACTCTGACTGTAATCGTTCCAATTTACTGGAAGGTTGATTTTCTTTTTCTCCTCTGGGACACGGCTAATAAAACATGATCTTTCAGCGCAAAGTCTCTGTCAACATCATCTCTGCCGTTCCCTATTCAGGCCCAGATAATGAGGTTTTGGGTCCTTTTGAAGTGCCCATTTGGCCGTGGCCTCATTCCAGCACAAGCACATCAATGTGTTTCTGTTTCATCAGACGCTATAACATTACAAACAACACTTATTAGGTGCTTCACTAATACAAAAGAACAGCAAAATTTGGAGAAAATATGATATGCTGATTATATATTAATAGGCTCATGTCCTACATTCTCTTTGTATTCAAAAGAAATCAAAATAAAATAAAAAAAAATCTGTTGGGACATAATAGACAGCACTATTAAAAAACCAACACAACACACATACAGCTCTGGAAATATAATTTTATCAAATTGAAAACCTCTAAAATATAATCAAGAGGAAGATGGATGAGCACAAGCCATCAAACCAAACTGAACTGAACTGATTGAATATTTGCACCAGTAGTAAAGCAGCATAAAGTTATCCAAAAGCAGCGTGTAAGACTGGTGGAGGAGAACATGTCAAGATGCATGAAAAGATGAATGTGATTGAAAATCAGGGTTATTCCACCAAATATTGATTTCTGAACTCTTAAAACTTTATGAATATAAACTTGTTTTCCTTGCATTATTTGAGGTTTGAAAGCACACCCCCTGCTCTCTGCAATCCAATAGAAGCCAAAGAAAACACAGCTTTTATGTGAATTTTCCCTACTGTCCCAACATTTTCTGATTTGGGGTTGTATATATTTGTCCAATTACCAGTTGCAACAATTTATATTTATAGATTCATGTATAACAGACTGTCAATGACTGTTACATATTCATTCTCCAAGCTTGGCTCACAAGCATTGCCACTATGTTGACCCTGCTACCATCAGAGAGTGCCAGATCAGTCCCCAGAGATGCCCCAGTCCTCCGTGTCTGGAAAACCAACAGAGCATAAAACTGACCTCTCTCTGGGACTCTAGGACTTCATTAAATGTGAAGCTAGCCAATGGGGGCGTCTGTTATCTGCCAATTAGTGTTCTCCTCCGAGCGTGTTGAGCTGTCCAACAAGGTTTTGTTAAAAGGCAGGTTGAAAAAATGACTTCCTGCTTTGCATGACTTTGAAGAGACAGGTACTAGCCCTTATCCTTCCAGTTTGATTTTAATGTGTAATAAAGTGTGACCTAACAACTGTGTGTAAAAAAAAAAAAAAAAAAAAAAAAAAAAAGGGGTACAATTAAAAAAAAAACGCTTTTTTTTGTTATTACATCTAGGGGTGGGCGATATGGCTCTAAAATAATATTACGATATTTCATGGTATTTTCACAATAACGATACTTTTGATGATATGACAAAACACTGAATTAGAAAACTTATTTAGAATTTTATTATTGCATGCAATATGATATGGCTAACTGAGATATTTAAAAAAATAATTTTATCAGATTTCTAACAGAAGTCATGGATCCAGAATGTCATGATACTAATAATAATGCACTCCAAATATCTCCATATATCCAGGATTAAAGTAAAATAAATGATACTGGACATATATAATCTGTCTCTAGTAGATATATAATGGGAAATGAGAACAGTGTGAATTTTTCTTTTGCTAAAAACAGCAAAAAAAGTAGTTCCCTGATGTGATAATTAGGGGTGAGTGATATGGCACCATATTTCAGGATGTGATATCGTTCACGATATTCAAAATTTATGGCGATATTATCACGTACGATACGATATGGCACACCCCTATTTACATCCTTAATCTATACATATGAGTGTTCTGATTGGCTGGCATGTATCAATAAGCAGTCCAGGATTAAACACATCTTACAACACCAGGGTGACAAAGAGCTAAACTGCTGTCGACTGAAATCAAAATATTATTATTATTATTATTATTATTATTATTATTATTATTATTATTATTATTAAGCATGTCACAATGATTACATTATGGGCGTATCATACAATAAATGGACATTACCTCAATATTTTTTGATAGTGATATTGTCTATTGTGCTTATTTTTATATGATTGTGCACAAATATAACAGGGAACAGAATTTTAGCTATAATCATGCTATGATGACCAATTATTCAGTTTTCACTGGAATAAAAAATAAATAAATAAATAAAAAGTGGTAGAAGTAAAAATTAACTGCAGTAAATGCCATTTAAATGTTTTGGTAAATGCATATAACATTAACCCTGTTCAACAGTTTAGTAGAGCACATTTTAATCAGTATATCTAATTTAAAAGGTATTAAACTTAACTCAACCTGATTGCGCCATCTTTATCAATTGTTAAATGTGTGTTAGGCTAATAAAACCCACTATAAAAGTAACTGTGTGAGTAGTATGCCCTTAACTTATTTGTAAACCACATTTGGATAGATTTTGCAGTAGTTTTAAATGTGAATATATACAATTTTCAACATACCGGTATTATAATTTGGGAGTTGTTGATAAATTGAATTATAACAAAAGGCCTATATAATGTATATGAAATATATAATAAATATTGGCCTATATAAGTCATCTTACACATATGAAGAAGTTTGACGTGTTCACTGATCCCAGAATTCTTTACTTCAAAAACAGCCTCCATACTTTATAACTAAGATTTTGTTTTTGCTAGATAATTTTAAAAACATATTTCCTGTTTTTTTTTTTTTTATTTGTCATTAAAATGTTATCTTAATGCATTTCACTGTCTCTGACTGATAATTCAACTTGTCAAATTTCAGGGGGTCTGAAATTTGTCTTAAATTGACCAAATCTGACAGGTCCTCCAGAGCTTTGGAGCATCGGCACTCTGCTACCAACACTCAAACTTATTTTTATTAAATATTATATTATTAATATTTATCATTATTATGATGTGTTTTAAAAATATAGATTGCCCCACACCAAAAAAGAAAATCTTCTTTCCGAGTGAGAACATTAAAGGCTTAGTATAGTTACTAGTATAGTTACTTAGTATAGTTACTTAGTATAGTTACTTAGTATAGTTTTACTTAGTATAGTTTTACTTAGTATAGTTACTTAGTATAGATACTAGTATAGTTACTTAGTATAGTTACTAGTATAGTTACTTAGTATAGATACTAGTATAGTTACTAGTATAGTTGTACTTAGTATAGTTACTAGTATAGTTACTTAATATAGTTTTACTTAATATAGTTACTAGTATAGTTTTACTTATAGTTACTAGTATAGTTACTAGTATAGTTACTTAGTATAGTTTTACTTAGTAGTTTTACTTAGTATAGTTTTACTTAGTATAGTTTTACTTAGTATAGTTACTAGTACAGTTACTTAGTATAGTTTTACTTAGTAGTTTTACTTAGTATAGTTTTACTTAGTATAGTTTTACTTAGTATAGTTTTACTTAGTATAGTTTTACTTAGTATAGTTACTAGTACAGTTACTTAGTATAGTTACTTAGTATAGTTACTTAGTATAGATACTAGTATAGTTACTTAGTATAGATACTAGTATAGTTGTACTTAGTATAGTTACTAGTATAGTTACTTAATATAGTTTTACTTAATATAGTTACTAGTATAGTTTTACTTATAGTTACTAGTATAGTTACTAGTATAGTTACTAGTATAGTTACTTAGTATAGTTTTACTTAGTATAGTTACACACAGAGACACACAGACACACACACAGACACACACACAGACACACACACAGACACACACACAGACACACACACAGACACACACACAGACACACACACAGACACACACACAGACACACACACAGACACACACACAGACACACACTTAGGCCTCCTTAAAGCCCCTGTGCCACATCATTATGACTACAATAGGTGCCTGTGTGTCCCCAGCGTCCTTTTTTTTTTTCTTTTTTTTTTTTTAAACTGAAATATGGTCACCCTATTTAAATGACTACAGTGTGACATGATTAATGATAAGCCTGCGTTACTTCCACTAACATTATTATGTGTTCATTAGACCACATAAATGCAGGGATTTCTCAGAACGCTCATCTGTAAATGTCAGAAAGCGAGAGCGGCCGGGTTAATCACGGCACACGGTGAACAAATGTGATATTTATTAGAGGTTTTGTTCCCATAAAACGTCTTCCTGCGGTATCAGTATTCACACAGGCCAACGCCGCGATAACCATTAACAGAAAGATGCATTGTGCTGCCATAACGTATGAAGCAAAGAGTTAATTTGATTTGGATTTCAAGTGATCCAAGTGCATTTTTGCTGCAGGTGCCGACAGCGTCGCAATCAATACACTTTTGCCAGCGATGTGCGATCCATCTCATAGAAAACACTTGCCTCTACCTGAATTGTTAATCTATTTGACAGACAGCTACATTATAATGGTATGAAGCAAAGATGATTACTTTCCTGCCCCATCCAACATGATGCTAATGACTTCCTGACACACGGAGATTTATGCCACAGACTCTGCTGCTGTGACGTTCCTAAAGGAATAGCCTGTTTTTTCCCCTCAAAACCTCTTTAGGTGTTTTCGTGAATGCTTATGAAGTGAGACGTGCCGGGTAGACGTCTATGGGGCATGTAATTGCATCTAGTTTCAGCTTCAAATTAGTCTTGCACAACCGAAAGGGAAAAATGACCTTGGGATATTGTTTGAGTTTGGCTGTGCCAGCTTTAGTTGCCTGTTAATGCGCCTGAGAGGGAGGATGTGGTAGAGATATGTATCACTGCCCACAACAAATGAGCATGAAGCGGTAAAACAGTCCCAGATGAAATATAAGACTCTGTGTTCTTTATCAGCGCTTCCCATAAGATAGAAATAAGAGCATAACGGCTGGAGAGTCGTGCAGTGATGCATTAGTGGTATATTGAAGTTGCAGAAAATGATTTAGCTGCTGTTCCATGGAAGTTTATAGGAGGTACTTTTTAAGGCTCTGTCCACTAGGGGCGGGCGATATGACAAAACACTGAATTAAAAAACTTTTCAAAAATAAAATACTGCAACAAAATGAAAATAAAAATGTACTATTACTGCATACAATATGCTATGACACACCCCTAACTGAGATATTTAAAAAATAATATTTTTTATCAGATTTGTAACAGAAGTCCAGAATGTCATGATACTAAAAATAATGCACTCCAAATATCTCCTTATATCCAGGATTAAAGTAAAATAAATTATAGTGGACAGACTTAATCTGTCTCTAGTCGATATATAATGGGAAATGAGAACAGAGTGTATTTTTTCTTTTGCTATTTTTTTTGTGAAAAAATTAGTACCCTGATATTATAATTAGGGTAGGGTGATTTGGCACGATATTTCAGGGTATAATATCGTTCATCATATTCAAAAATGTTGGCGATATTGCGTACAATGCGATAAGGCACACCCCTAACCTTATATATTATTTCTTTGTTGATGTAAAGCTGTTGTGTTACTGTCACTGTTGTATGAAAGGTGCTTTACCATATGTAGTGTATGTAAGATGTGTATATTATATATATACAGCTCTGGAAGAAATTAAGAGACCACTTTAGTTTCTGAATCAGTTTCTCTGATTTTGCTATTTATAGGTTTATGTTTGAGTAAAATGAACAGTGTTGTTTTATTCTATAAACTACAGACAACATTTCTCCCCAATTCCAAATAAAACAAATAGTCATTTAAAGCTTTTATTTGAAGAAAATATTAAATGGCTGAAATAAAGAAAAAGATGCAGAGCTTTCAGACCTCATGTGTTGCAAAGAAAACAAGTTCATTTTCATAAAGTTTTCATAAAGAGTTCATCTCCTCCACCATTCTTACACACTGCTTTTGGATAGGTTTATGCCACTCCTGGTGCAAAAATTTAAGCAGTTCAGTTTGGTTTGAGGGCTTGTGATCCTCTTTCTTCCTCTTGATTATATTCCAGAGGTTTTCAATTTGGTAAAATCAAAGAAACTCAAGAAAATCATTTTTAAGTGTTTTTCTTTTTTTCTAGAGCTGTATATATACTTACATACATGTGCTATGCAAATAAAAGTTCCTTTCCATGCCTGAAATGGTCAAGAGCTAAGATCAACAACCGCCTTAAACATCTTGACCATCTTGATCAGCTTGATTTTTTCAGGATGGTGATGTTGATGTTAAAGGTCCATGTTTTAGGTTTTACTTCCTAAAACAGGATTCTGCATCTGAGGACATTCCTTTTGTTTTCTGTGCCAAGCCAAGCATCCACGCCAGGCCTTCTGAAAGTAAACGTAATTAAAAACTGAGCTAATCCCCTCCTAAGCAGCCCTTTCCACTCCGTGTCTCCCTTCGTGCCCATCCACCGAGGAAATTTGTAGGCGATTAATTACATTCCCCCGCGCCTGAGCACGGCAGCCATTAGCCATTAGCCTGAGAGCAGCCCACCAACCCCCGACAGCCCCAGATAACAGAGAACGCTATAAGAACATTTAGCAACATTTTTAAAAGATTTCAGATGGGTTAGAATCTAATGTTACAGAAATAATGTTCCAGGAATGTTCTAAAAATGTGTATAATGTAATAAAGGTTTGCATCACATCATTGTTAGACAAATACTTACATTATTGAAATGTTAAAAATAACATCCCTAAATAAAAATAAATCCTAAAACATTAAAACAATGACAGATAGTTTATCAAAAACACTTTTTACACAGTACAATAAGTCGACTGACATGCACAAACTAATAGGTAGGATAGGAGAACAGATTGCAACATTAATTCTGTGGTAATGCATGAATATTAGCATCGTTTAAAAACATTAAAGGAGAAATCTGGTGTAAAATTAACTTGGCTTGCAGTGAAACATAAGTATGAACTTTTGTTGAATAGTCCACCTCCATTCAGACCCCAGCAATCTGAAACACAGCACTTTTAGCCAATGCTCCCACAATCACTTTCCCCTCTGGGATCAATAAAGTGTCTGTCTGTCTGTCTATCTGTCTATCTGTCTATCTATCTATCTACAAGCTTACAATGTTAGTGATAGGGGCATAGAGTTGACCATGCAAATAAATGACTATTCTTACACCATTAACAACAAGCTCAAAGCAGCTTCACAATTTATTGTTAGTATTCTGAGGGTCCTAATATTTAAAACAAGGCACTAAGAGATATAAAAGAGCACAGAAAGTTGACTAAAAACAGATTTCAACATTAATTCTGTGGTAAAGCATGAATATTAGCATCATTGTTAAAGCAACACCACCAGAAAGTTCAAAAACATTAAAGGTGAAATCTGGTGTAAAATTAACTTAAGTTGTAGTGAAACATGATAACAAGAATTAACTTTTGTAGAATAGCCTAATTTCATTCACCCCAGCTTTCTAAACAAAGAGCTTTTAGCTGATGCTCACAACAAGCTTACAATGCTAGTGATTGGGGCATATAGTTACCCATGCAAAGAAAAGGCTATTTTTACATCGTTAACAAGCTCAAAGTAGCTCCACACTTTAATGGTAGAATTCTGAGGCCCTGATATTTAAAACAAGGCACTAAGAGCTTTAAAAGAGCACAGATAGTTTATTAAAAACACTGTTTATACACACAGTACCTTCAGCTAGTTCTTCAGGAGCCGTTGTCTTAAAATAAAGTCAGGATAATTTGACTAATGAGAACAAACGAATAGGCAAAACATGGTAGCTGTTCCGGAAAATATCTCTACAGCTAATATTAAAGCATTACCACAGAATTAACGTTACAATCTGTTCTCATATCCTAACAATTCATTCGTGCTCGTCAGTCAACTTATCCTACTGTGTACCTTCCTGTGCACTTTCAAAGCACTCAGTGTCTCGTTTTAAACGTCAGGCCCTCGAAGTGTGTTAATGGTGTAAAAACAGTGATTTCTTTGCATGGTTAGCACTATGTACCTATCACTAGCATTTTAAGCCTGTTGCAGTAGAGGTGGATGATACGGCCCTAAAATAATATCACAATATTTCATGATATTTTTGCGATAACGATATTCTTGGTGATAGGACAAAACACTGAATTGGAGGAAAAAAATAAATAATCAAGAATACACCACTGCAACAGAATGAAAAATGTTATTATATTTTCCATTAAATATAGGGTATTTTAAGCTGAATGTAAGGTGAAAGAGAATAGGGGACCCTTGTAATTCTGCAGGTCTTGCCGCTGGAGGGCACTGAAGTAAAAAAAACTTTAATTCTTTAAAAAAAAATACATTTTCTTTCAAAGTCAAACAAGCATTCTAACTAATGATTATTTTGGTAGTCGACTAATCTGATCTTTTTTTTTTTCGATTTGGCTATTTGGCGATTATTTCTGCCATGTCCTCCATCTCTAAGAACAATAGAAACAACTGAAAATGAGATTTAAAAGGTATTTAAATGTCTAGATGTTATTTAAATGTGAAAAGTGAGTAATTGTGTGATCTGTTGTAATTGGGCACTTTTGGAGACACAGATTAAGATGAGTGTAAACTTTGTGAGTGAGCCATTTACCCTTTATCTCCCATTGCACTTCTGTCCCCCCGGCACTTTGTGTAATGCAGGACTGTTACAAATTAACAATTAGTCGACAAAGAAATTTGTAGTTGACAAATTTATATAATCGACATTATCGATTATATCGACTAATTGTTGCAGCCCTAACGAGCACGGGACTTTAATCTACACAGATTTCTACATTAGATTTCCAAAATCTTTACTGAAATGGTCAAAAGTACAGGCCACTACACTTTCTGTAACATTCAAAAAATGTTCTACTAATCAAAAAACAAAAAATTGTTAGTTGAGGCAGCAGCAGCTACAACAGCAGCAGGGGCAGCAGCCTACGCCTCGACCTGAGCTGCAGAGGAGAGCGGCCTCCATAAAGCCCCTGCCTCCCTCTCCGCCCTCCACAGCTATCATCTCCCCTTTTTATCGCCATTCATTTTCCCGCCGGCAATACGATGCCACCATTATGCCTGACTGATGTGGGGAGTCAGAGCAATTTCCTGAGACACTTAAACGCCAGGTCGCATGGGGCTTGTAACATGAGAGAGAGAGTGAGGGTAGGAAAGCGAGAGAGAGAGAGAGAGAATTTGTGAGTGTGTGTGTGTGTGTGTGTGAGAGAAAGAGAAAGAGAAAGAGAGAGAGAGAGAGAGAGAGAGAGAGAGCGGCCTTTCAGAGGTCGCTATTCTTGCATGAATGCTAACCCAGATGTGAAGTCAATGGCTGCAATAGGCTGAGGAGAAAACCTCCTTCTCGCCCCTGTATGTCGTCGTCGTCACTGAAAGCTTCGTACATTTAGCAAGCTTAGCACCAAATCCCCCAATCAGACACATTCATAACCACTGTAACTGCCTCGTAAAAAAGTGCACACACACACACACACACACAGAGAGACACAGACACACACACACAACTCCACATGCAGTTGAAGTCGACCAACTTCAGCAGCCAGATGCTCAGACTATGTGCTGGAAGCCATTTCCACTACACCCCCCCCCCCTCTCTTCCCTCTCCTCCTCCTCCTCCTCCTCAGCCTCCTTCTCTTTCCCCTTTTTTCCGACTCCCGCTATGTTATGAGCTTTTATACGCCCCTTTTTGCGCAGATAATGATGACTTTGTTATCCCTGCGGTCCTGTGAGGCCCTTTCTCCCCCCACATCCACCTCCCCAACTAGAAATGTCAGGCCAGACAGGCAATTACAGGAGTCAGATTACTCCTGCTTCTCTATCGGTCGGATCTCCGAGGCCTCGGCACGGCGAGGAGCCAAAGGTAATATCCCCCTGGGTCAGAGCCAAGGCCGCGAACCAGCTATTAAAGGCCTGACCAGTTTCGTCCGGCTGGACGTTTGAGTGACAAGCGGTCGATAGGCCTCGCTCTCCCGGGCTCGTCTCAGCTGTCAGAGCCGCTGACGTCTGAAAACGCTGCAGTCGACAGCTATAATACCTTCTGAGTATTATAGATATAGCCAACACACACACACAAAACAGCAACAATGCACACAACAGCCAGGTCTCTCTAAGTTAGGCATAGCAACACACACACTCTCAAACACATACACACACATATAGTGACTGTTTTCTTTGCTCAACAGGTGTTCGTTCAACCCACACACACATACAATTTCACACACACACACACACACACACACACACACACACACACACACACACACACACACACACACACACACACACACACACACACATAACCTAAGGATGTAAATATGGCCTCAGCTTCATTTTGCTGGTACTCAGCCAAGAACACACCCCACATTCACATTCTTCTTGTTGGTTAAAATCAAATTTGACAGAAAACCAGAAGAGTTGACCATCTGCTGTCAACCACTGAAGCTCTGACTGCAGCACAAAACAGGCCCAAGAGCCCCATCTGCTGTACAAACACGTACATGCAGAGAAACCATTACATTACCTTACACAGACATGTACAAAGTACTATAGAACCAGACAATGTACAAAAGTACATTATTAAAGTTAAAGTGTTCTATCAAAAAAAGTTACTTGGGTAGAAGTTGAAGTGTTCCTTAAGCTTCGCACTTAAGTACTTATGTATTGCAAATACTTTATTTGAAAAAAAAAATACTACTCAAGTACTGGAAGTAAAATACTACTAAAGGAAGTAAAAAGTATTGCATTATGAAGTTATCATCAGAGTAAGTACTTCAATATGGTACTTAAGTACTAAAATGTGTTTACTTCACTACATATTTTGGATGAGTTTAATGTTTTTATTGTGATGCGTTGTTGATGTGCTGCATCGTTACTTGTTACAATTATAAAAATGTTAGGAATCAATCTCTACCCACATTATTACTCAAGCTAGAGTGTGATTTACACTGTTTTAGAAGCGCTTTAAGAGTTTTTGTGCAGAAATAACTAACAGTCCACTTAAAACTACACCAGTTTTAAGTTTTTAGTTTTATTACAAGTTCACATTTTCATTTGCACCTTAAAATAGCAAACAAGTTACACTGTTTTAGAAGTGCTTAAAGAGTTTTCATAGCAACAATTGTGCTTATTTTGTGTAGAAATAAACAGTCCACGTAAAACTACAACAAAGTTTTTAGTTTTATCACGTTCACATTTCCAATTCCACCTTAAACGTTAAACTGAGTCTGTTTTACACTGTTTTAGAAGTGCTTTAGGAATCCACATAAAACTACACCAGAGTTAGAAGTTTTAGTTTTATCACGTTAAAATGGCAAACAACTTTCACTACGCCTGTTTCACACTGTTTTAGAAGTGCTTTTAGATGTTTATAGCTACATTTCTGCTTATTTTGTGCAGAAATAAACAGTCCACATAAAACTACACCAGAGTTAAAAGTTTTTAGTTATTTTTTTATCACTTTCACATTTTCAATTCCACCTTAAAATGGTTCACAATTTACACTAAGCCTATTTAACACTGTTTTAGAAGTGTTTTAAGAGTTTTTATAGCTACATTTCTGCTTATTTTTGCAGAAATAACAATCCACCTAAAACTACACAAGTTAAATTTTTTGTTTTATTACAAGTTCACATTTTTAATTCCACCTTAAAATGGCAAACAAGTTACACTGTTTTAGAAGTGTTTTAAGAGTTTTTATAGCTACAATTTTGCTTATTTTGTGCAGAAATAACAAACAGCTCATGTAAAACTACAACAAAGTTAGAAATCACGTTCACATTTCCAATTCCACCTTAAACGTTTTAAACGTTAAACTGAGTCTGTTTTACACTGTTTTAGAAGTGCTTGAAGAGTTTTTATAACTACATTTCTGCTTATTTTGTGCAGAAATAACAAACGTAAAACTACACCAGAGTTTCTTTTAAATGTTTAATTCCACCTTAAAAAGCAGAGTCCTCTAAGTTTAACGTTTAAGGTGGAATTGGAAATGTGAACGTGATAAAACTAATTTTTGAAATTTTAATGAGTGATTTAATGAACGTAATAAAGTGTGTTTAGTAAAACTAAACAGCAGATACTCACAGTCAGAGCCATGGCGTGTGAAGGAGCTGCTTTACTGAAGACCCAGACCTCGATTTTTCCCTCTTTTCTCTCTTTTTCTCTGTTTTCTTTCGTTTTTCTCTGCAGTGTTTATGTGTTTTTCTGTCGGCGTGCAGAGCGCGTGGGGCTGCAGATGGAGAAACGGGCTGTGTCCCAAAATTGCCTCATTAAAACCACGCTTCCTTGTAGGGGTTGACTTCACCAGAGGGTAGACTCTTTAGGAGCAGTGCACTGCACAGGGAGTGATTTGGAACGGGTCCCAAACCTTAAACGTAAATGTTGCAGTTCTGACATTAAATCATCGTAAATATAAGCTTGGTAAAGTTAGTTTGATAAGCTGTTAATTTAAAACTTCTGAATGGTTGGGCAGGAAGTACTAGGTGACAGATGTTCATCACAAATAATAATAATAGTAATATTAATGAAGATTATTTAAATGTCTGTTTCTACACTGTACGACAACAATACAACTATAAGAATAAAATACAAACAAGATACATCATTGATGGAAGTAAAGTTTAATGCATATAAACTATGCATATAAAACTATAATGTTCAATCAATGTAAAATCATTGGGAACAAATAAATCAATTCTGAAGTTGCAGATCAGTGTTTTTTCAATGATGGAAAAATGAATGCTTATCAAACATACTTTTACTATTTTGAAAGTCGTTATTTAAAGATGTGTTTTGCTGATGTAGTATTTCTAAACAATGACTTAATATCTCAAAATAATGACTTTGTATCTCAAAACAATGACTTATTATCTCAGAACAGTAACTCAGAATCTCAAAATAATTACTTAGTACCTAGAAATATCGACTTAATATCTCAAAAAATAATGTAGTATCTCAAAACAATTACTTTTATAGTATCTCTTAAATTTAGATAGTATCTAAAATATAGTATTTCTAAATAATAACTAAGCAATTCAAAAATGAGATAGTATCTTAAAATAATGACTTGATATCTCAAAATAATGGCTTAATATCTCAAAAGAAAGTAAAAAGCAATTTACATAAAATGTGTCCCCTTTTTTTAGGTAAAGGGCCTCCATACTTGAGTATTAGAATGAAACTCAAAGATCAGGCAAGAACATAAGTAAGAACTCATATTGAGAAATGTAAAAATAATGCATAAAGAAGTACAGGATCGAGTCATATCCAAACCGAATGCCTAAAATTAAATACTAACTCGCTAAGGTTTACTTCTTTGGGTTAACCCTGACTCATCTTGAGAGAAAAAGCAACACTGTTAGTGCAAAGCCAAATTTAGCCTTTTATATCTAATGATTTTAATTAGTATTGCAACCAGTTAACAGTAGATGCCAATTTCCTGTCAACATCATGATGTTCTGCTGCTTTTAACGTGAATCTCAAATCTGTTCCAGTTGTAGGTTTGTTCATCACACTGCTGCCTCTGAAAGAAGGCAGTGTAGGCAACAAGACATGGAGGCAGCTGCCTTCCGTTTTGGACACGGCCCATCAGTTAACTCCATCTCTGGGAGGCCAGACCCCCCCCTTTCCTCATCACATCCAGTCCAGCTGATGAAGGGCTTCATAATTAGCTGCTGAGTTGGATGGGGTGTACTGAGGCAGGAAGTAATTATAACAGATATACTGAATCTCTGAATCTCAGAAGCTGTTTTACTCCCTGGAGAGCGTCATGTGAGCCAGTGAGAAACCAGCTAGGCCTTCAACAGCCATATGGTGAGCATGGCTGCTTCTGCTTTAGACAAATAATGCATTGTTTTGGGTGCTCTATATGTAGGGAGCTGTAGGAAGCTGTTTGAGAACCCCTGGGAATGAAGTTAAGGCGCAGTGCCATTCAAAACCCATGCCAAATATCATGGGACAGGAACTAGTATTGTGTCTAAATGAAGCTAAAGAATGGTGAACTAACCTGCAGGAGATGCATCAGATATCACTTAGGCTACGTTCAGATTACCAGGCTGAAGTGACTTATAATGACAATAATATTTTTGGCTCAATTTGGGTCAGATCTGATTTTTTTTTTTTTTTTTACAGCTGTGTGAATGTGCCAAAGCGATTTTTTAAAATTCAGATTTGAGTCACTTTCTACAGAGCCCCTAAGGTGACATCATGTAAAAATAAGTAAATAATGCGTGGCCTTATTAAGGCAGGGGAATGAGATCCTAAGGCATGGAAACAAGATACTAATGCATGGGAATGATATACTAATACGTGGGAATGAGATACTAATGCATGGAAATTAGATAATTAATAATAATAAAAAATAATAATAATACATTTCATTTATAAAGCGCTTTTCAAAATTCTCAGACACTTAAACAAGATAATTAAGGTATGGGAACGAGATATTAATGCATGGGAATGAGATAATTAAGGTGTGGAATAAGTTAACTTAATCTAGCCGAGAATAATAAAGCTTGCTTTTTTGTAAATGAATGCCCATGAGGAAACTGAATATTACATCAAAGCTCCTTTAATCCAAAAATAATCTTAAGTAAAAAAAAAGGAGAGAGGTTTATTTTTATTTTAATCTCTGGGAACAGGCGTGGGGACAAGATAATTAAGCCGTGGCCATGACTTATTAAGGGGTGGAAACGAGTTAATTAAATAGTAGCCATTAAGGCGTGGCCAAAAGTTTTTCTTATTTTTTACAGTTAACAAATCAAGCATCTCTCAGGGGTTGTGCACAATATGACTGCTTAAGGAAGGTAAACAGGTCTGCATACTGTCTACGTCTGAGCCAATCAGCTTTTAGCATGAAAATTAAGTGTATTTTACTTAGAATTATTCCACGTCTCACTGCAGGAGACTTCAAAATATCACAATAATTCATTTAGAGATTAAAATAAAAATAAACCAGTTCAATCTCCATTTTCCTACTAAAGATTATTTTTGGATTAAAGGAGCTTTGATGTAATATTCAGTTTCTTCATGGACATTGATTTACAAAAAAAAGCAAGCTTTATTATTCTCGGCTAGATTAAATTAACTCTTTCCCACGTCTTCATTATCTTGTTAGCATGCCTCAATAAGGCGAGGCCACGCATTTTTTATTTTTTTTATGATGTCACCTTAGGGGTTCCATAACTTTCCTATGTTGTCTTAAATCAGATACGTATCCAATCCACTGACATGCAACAGGAATGTGAACAGTCAAATTGGAATTAATGCGTATTTTTTACAAACACATCTCTTGGTGCAGCTGTGTAGCTATAACTGCAAAAAAAAAAACAGCAAAAGCAAACCGCCTGGCCTTTTTTTACCTCATCGACCTGAGCATGAACTTCAGACCAGCTGTTTATAAAGCTACGAGTCTCTCGTCTCTCTAATATTAGTTTTTTTGTTGTTGGTGAAGAAGGAGATGTTTATACAGGTATTAATGTGCAGCATGTGAGGAGTTTCAGGGACAGATTCGTTTACATTACACACAGATACAGATCACTTACATTTGTTAATGTGAACCATTAAGATCTGAGCAAAAAATCGGATTTGAGGCATGTGACTTACAATGTGAACGTAGCCTTAAACTCTTATAATTCCTTGTCATGAAGGTTTTGGTGAGTTAGGGATAAGGTATTGGTGTTTTTCAACATACAACTCTTTGTAAAAGCCCTTTTTACAGAAAAGTAACAATAAAGAGCATATGTCCCAATACTTCTGTCCATATAATGTTATGGTGCATGTTTATCCCAGCTGCATGTAAATCTAATTTATGAAGATTTCTCTGTAGGTTTTTTTTTTTTTTTTTTTTAGCAGCAGCAGTATTTTATGATGCTGTTCTATATGAGTTCATAATGTTAGTACATCAGAGGGAGATCATTACTATTCCTCTACTATAATTGTATTTATATATCCCAGGGTGCTCTGCGAATCACGTCGAGCCGAGGCTGGCAGGGCCGCGCTGATAACACTCAAAGGGCCATAAGAAGCGTATCGGTTTAAGACATGATGACAGGAAGAGATTCAGTGACTCCTCATAATGGAGAGCAATAATAGAGCTCTGGACACGGTTACATTTCTTCACTGATGCTCCCGCTGCAGCTCTTAACGCATCTCCATCAGATGATGAGTTACTGCAAGCCAGCCGGCAAGAAAGAGCAAGACAATCACTTCCCGGCGTCGTTATTCTCCGAGCGAGATGATGACAGAGCTCGGGGGGTGGGGGGTGGGGGGGGGGGGGGTGGGGAGGCTGCAGAATCTATTAGAGTCACACTGAACAAGTGGCTGCTATCTACCTTCATCTCTGCAGCAGCAGAACAATGACAGCGGACGTGGTTGGGTAGTTACACGGATGATGGGCTGTGCGGATGTGGGATTTTAGCTGCAGTCTGAAGTCTAGGCTTTGGTCTTTGGCAGGACTGTCTAAAACCCTCCTGATCTGTTATGTCCATTTGTCAGAAATAGTAGTGGTGTTCCTGGGTCAGTTTGACCTGCTGCATGTTTAATTATCAAAAAGATGTCTAAAAGGCCAAAAAAAAAAAAAAAAAAAAAAAAATCCTAAAAAGCAGTGTGAATATTTCATTACTAACTCCATTATTAATTATTTTAGCAATATTTAGTGCCATAGTGTTCCTTTCCTCTAACAGGTAATGCATAAATAAGGATAATTCACTCGTTTTTCATAAAACTTTCATTCAAACTTTTTAAAAATATTTCACTACTTGTGTTTGTATATGCCTATGTATATATTGGTTTTATTTATTTTTCCTTTATGCTTTCTCTCTCTCCTTTTTTTTGTGGTGAAGTTGAAAGAGTTGGGCTGTTGGATGTAGGAGAGGTTTAACAAGTAATAAAAAATAAAGTATTTTTAGTCCTCCAAAGAGAGGAGGGGGGGGGGGTGGGGTGGTGGCAGGCCAAAAAAAAAAAAAAGTTTCACTACTTTATTACTTTTAAAAGACCAACATATAAAACACAACTTTTACCTAACATTGAAACGTAATGTTGCTTTTTTTTGTTTTAGTTTTTGCAGTGGGTGGTTGTTGCAAATATGTGAGCTGAACCATAATCTTATATGTTTATTACACTAATTAAGGCAAGCAGAAAAAAATCATACTGAAAAAATACTTTTTTTTATTAGATCTTCAAACTTTAAAATGGGTCAATTTGACCCAGAACATAATGGGTGGGTTTAGCCCTATCCAGATGGTATTAGTTTCTCAGGGGGACATCTGTAAAAATCTGGGCAGGAATTTAAATAGGTTTTGAGGCATTTTATGCAGATTTTCTGTTTTTTTTTTTTGTTTTTTTTTTAAAGATGGTGTGTTTTGTGTTTTATTAAATCCATTCAATTTAACCCTTGTGTGGTGTTCGGATCAAATGCTCAAATAATACTAATAAAAGATTTTTTTTCTAACTCAAACTCATTGGCATTGGCTCATTTTTTGTGAAAAACATATATCAAAACACATTTTCGATAAACACACACTGTACACCCCCCCCCACACATTTATATTACATACAGTATGTTTGGCCAAGGGCTAATAAACATTGCTTCATTTGTAAATTTGAAACTAAACAAATTTTCTACTCATATCTTGAGTTTAATTCATTTTCTTTTACATTTTATTAAAAGACTAATAAAAAAAAGAGCAGCACTTTTTGAAAGAAATGTAACATAAGAAAGGTAAAGGGCAAATATTAACCATGTAAGCTGTTTATATTGCTTGCAATTTAGGTGAAGCAAGCATGTGTAAAGCATTTTAATGTAAAATTGCTTAATTTTGCTGAATTAAATACAAGTAACAAAGTAAACGAGTAACAAAAATATGAACACCACACAAGGGTTAACAGTGAAATGTTTCTTGTGCCACTGGCTGCAACACAAACCAAATCATGATCAATAAGCCTCAGTGCTTAACAGTTGGAGAGGTGTTCTTTTTTTTAATACAAATTTGCACTAGATATAGATCTCCAAATAAACATTACTATACTTCTTGTGGCAAAATGGCAGAAACTGATTTATTTTGTTGTACTGAATAAGTTTTTATTTGTTCTTTTCCACAGTAAATGTCGTGTTGGACAGAAAGTTGCATCGCCGCATGTCGGATATGCACCAATTCGCAGTACCCATTCCCCCATAAACTTAAACAAAACAACGAAACACACCACAGTTTCAGGTTGACGCACTTTATTCCTAAAACATTGGCTGCACCATCCATAGCGGCACAATATTGTATGTACACATTTATAGATATATACACACACAATTCTGTAAATCTGATAGAAAATATATAATCCGACAGTGTACTTCTTGTCCTCTTATTTGAACACATTAAATCGCTGTACAGGAATTCTGCAACTACAGCCTATCTGCAAGTCCCCACCACACAAAGGTAAGAACAGCGCCGGCCTAATTCATCTGTACATCGTAGCAATAAAAACGTCTTTCCACTTGGAGAAAATATTTCTCTAAAAGCAAAGCTACAGCAAAATGTACTTGGGTCAGTCCTTGTCTTGCAATTAAGACAATCAGATACGTGATAAACCATTTTTCATGTCAGCGGGAAGGCAGCGTACACCTTCGGGCATCTATAATATATAAAAGATTAAGAAATTCCACATTTAAAAACATACAATAAATAAGATACATATGCAGGCATTTCATTTCACCCAGACCTAAAATTCAGGTCGATTCAGAAATCATAAAGAAAGTTTTGTGTGACGAGTCCCTTTAACTCCAGTTGTCTGAGATGGACACTCGGCGGTGGCCGGTGTCTAGACTGGTTGGTGGTGTGTGTGTTTGTGTGTGTGTGTGTGTGCTTTGGCCAGAAGCAGCACTCTGGCCAGCAGCGGCAGTGCAGCGCGGTGATCTGCTGCGGCCCGGCACTCTTACAGCATGTTCATAATGAAGTTGTACATCTGATTGAGCACCACAAAGTGCACGGGCAGACAGGAGCGGCGGTCCTGCGTGGCAGGGTCACAGGTTAGCCAGGAGAGGGCGTTGTACTGCTCCAGTACAAACCTGCAACATAATAAGAAGATGTTAACTGTTTCTGCTTTTGAACACAGATCCATCACAAATCAGCTCATCCCTGGATCCCCTTTAACAATCCACAATATTTTAATCACTACCTACTAGTAAACATATTGAATTTCTAAATGAGGCAATCAGAAAAACCTAGAAAATACATAGAATATTTATACATCATATATAAATATACATTTATTGCGACTTTGTGACTACAAACACTAAGCTAAATAGGCTTTAATGGCTCTAAACTAGGGTGTATAAAGACAAGTTTAATGAGAAACCTATAAATATGTATTTATAATTAAGAATTCTAAATAAAAACGTGGCTGTTTGGTAGTATTAATAAGTACAGTTTCCAAACATTACTTTCTTTAAACTATTTTATATTTTACACTCTGTTATACTTGGACTCTAATTTACCAATCAGACAGTTTATCCTTTAAAATATAATTTGTATTTATTTATGTTTTATTTGGATTATTATTATTAGTTCATTATTTTTCATTTAACCATTTCTTATCATTTCATTTTATCATATACTTTTACTATTACTATTTTTTCATTAATTTATATTTTATATATTACGTTGTGTGATGTTTTTTATGGTAATTTTATTTAGTTCTCCTATTTCTAATTTCTTATAATAAACTGAAATGATAGAGTAAGTTTCCCATATCTCTTATTAACTAAGCAGCATACAATGCCCACTAATAACAATATAAAACAATCTAACACTTATACACTGTATAAGTGAATAGGAGTGTTGTAATACCTGAGCACATCGGAGGTGTGGTTGGAGTCCAGAGGGTGGGAGTGTTTACTGTGCAGCAGCTCATCAGACTGCACTGAGGAGACGTGCAGGTGGAGAGAGGCCTGAGAGAGAAATACAGGAGATCACATGTTAAACAGGCCCAACAGTGTTATATACAGTGATAAAATGTGATACAGCGGCGATACAGTACAAGAAGCTGCACTCACCTTCAGAAACAGGGGACACTGGTTCTGGGCCTGAGGGCAGGAGGACCAGAACCAGTCGGGCAGTTGGCCGGCTTTGGCCGTGGACACGAAGTAGCCCAGCGCCATGGGCTGCTGCAGAATGTTGGGGGTTTCGTCGTGGGACTCCATGCGGTCTGTGCTCTGGCCCTGGAACATACACAGAGAGAGAGTTAGAGATATGGTTCTTAAAGGAAATTTGTACATCAGAAAATCTGGACCAGATTTTGCACCAAGGTTTGTGCAAGGACTAATAAATTGTATAATATTTGGTTCAGTAAGTTGTTTTCACACAGAAGTTTATTAAGCAGACTAAAGAACTTTACTACATCCTGACGTCATCAGCTACGTGGGGCTTCAAAGTGGTAAAACTGCCCAAACACCAAATCAGTTTAAGAGCTGTAAAATTGACTGTGGGGGGAAGGCAGGTAGGCGTTCTCTGCTGCAGTGCTGTTAGCCAATCAGAGGCGAGATGCTTGCATGTATGAATATTCATGAACAAAAGCCAAAATCCTGTCCTTTTTTTAGAAACCACTGATCTAGTGAACTAAAGCAGGGCTAAATAGAATCACCAGAGCAATGTTTCACAAAAAACAGCTCACATTGCATTCATTCATACTAAAGACCACAACTAGACATTTAAAAAAAAAAAGAAAAAAAAAAAAAAAAAAAAGACAGAATGAGACCTTTAATCTACTGTTACAGTACATAAATGAGTTCCCAGTCTAAGCGTTTGTGTTCATACTGAAGCGCGACGCGGCTGTACACCCAGCGTAGTCAAATTTCCGCAGAACACCAGTTGTTTTCTCCTCTGGTTTGTTTAAAGAAACTTAACCATTTAGAGAAGTGCGTTCACATTGCAGACAAACTGGACCATGGTTCAGTAGATCCAGACTGATACCACCTTTTTTGGCCGTACCGAAGTCTGTGGTTCATGACCGCCTTTCAAATCTGCTACTTTGGTTCAGACTCAAACAAAAAAAAGAGCAAACACTGACACTTTTTACACACAAAGATACTTTATACTACTCCCTACTCCCCTTTATATTTTGTGTATGTCTATTTAATTCTGTTTTATTTTATTTCATCTTTATATTTAACTATTTTATTATTCTAACTATTTAACAAATGCTTTTTCGTGTAACAATTTCGTTCCACCACATAGACTACATGTGACGTGAATGACAAAATCTCCTCAAATCCTTGACGTGTGAAAGTATCCTAAAACGTACTTTATGTAGATTTACGTCTTCATTCATGAAAGATTTTGAAATAAAATAACTTAGAAATAATTTACATATGCTCAAAAGGAAAAACAAATAAACTAATAAAAAAAGAAAAGTGTAAATCATACTTTGATGCCATCTCCTCCGTGGTGGTAGTGGGAGCCAGGTGAGTGCACAGGTGAGGTGGTCGGAGAGTTGGGTAGTATGTTAATGAGGTCCGGGTCAACGTCGTTCTCAGACACCAGGAGATCCAGGATCCCATCCATTCCTCCCATAGCATCTGACGCATCTGAGGAGACAGAAACGAGTGTGATCAGCTCATGAAAAAGGGCAGTAGAGAGTTACTTTAATAGCAAAAATCAGAATCTGATTTAACAGCAGATGATGAGTAGTAGACTGACCGTGGATGGGGTTGAAGGGCGTGTCGATGACTTGGACCACAGCGGAGGTGGGAAACACCAGTATGTGGGTGCATGAGGTGTCCTGAGGGGTGTTGAGCTGAGACGTCTGCATGTTTAGAGTAGTGCTGCGGCCAAACACAGAGCCTGTGGACACAGAGTCTGTACCCCAACACACAACAACGAGGAACAGAGACAGAGAGAGAGAATACAAGTCAAAACACAGTTTCAACCACTTAGATTTGTTTGTAAGAATCCAAAATGTATAAAAATTTACAGACTAGGTGCGTGCCTAGAGCTGGACAATATATCAATATTTTATTGTATCAACAATATGCTTACCAAATAGGGCTGCAACGATTAGTCGATATAATCAACATTGTTGATTATTTAAAGTTGTTGACTACAAATTTATTGTCGATTAAATGTTCATTTGTGACAGTAATGTATTACACAGCTTAGAGATAAAAATATATGTGATATATATGATATATGTCTTCCTCTAGACCAGTAATTCCCAACTGCTGGGTTGGCATACAAAAGTAAAAATAATAATAATAATAAAAAAAAAAGAAAAAGAATAAAAACAATTAATTTAAAGAATATTTGTCTAATTTTGAGAACATATTTATCTTGTGTAGTTCTGATATTTAATTTTATTGAAGTAACTTTTATACACGGCATGTTTTTTCTCAGTTTCTTAAAAAAAATGCTTTTAAAGGCTATTTTTCAAAAATACGTTTTTGTTTGGTTTGTATTCAATTAAAAGCGGGTCTCGACTTAAAGACTATGAGAAAATGTGGGTTAAGAATCCCTGCTACAGACTGTGGATAAAACAAGACATCATCAACATACTCAAAAACCATACTGTAGGTTACTCTTCTAAGTTTATTGGTCGTGTTTGACCAAGAAATTCTGTAAGCTGAGCTGGACCACTCAATGACCCCTGTAGCCAAGACTGTCCTTCCTATTTAATCTGAATTCTTTAGGGATAGCCTACCTGGCATAATGACAAAGGATGCCTGGGGCTCTATGGCAACCAGACAGGCACTTAAGATGCTGGGGCTGTCCGCAGCGGAGATGCCGCACATTCTGCACATCTCCTTCAGCCGGCGGCTCAGAGTCTGCAGGTTCTGTCTGCTCAGCAGGATGCTCCAATCTGATTGTAAAGAGACAAAACAAAAATTAGCTTGGACAGTTAGTTTAGAGTGTAGAGACAGTATGCAGAATTGAGGCCCCTTTGCACACTGAAAAAGGCATTTAAAAAGTTTTTTTTTGTGTTTTTTTGTGTGTTGTCGTGTGGATAAGGAAAACAGAACTGTTTTTTGCACTATAAAGCACACTTAAAATGCTTAAATTTGACTAAAAAATTTTTTTTTTACCAGTCAGGTATTAAGAAGCAGTAAAGCCACGCCACTGAAGTACAGCGTTTTACAGGAGCTGTAGTGAAGTTTCTCCAGCAGTAAGCAGTATTAGCATTAACTGAGCTAAGCGCTGACTCTTTTACTGTTCAGAGGTCAGTATATCAGACTGTAGTCTGCGTGTTTAAAACAAGTTGTGTTTAGACAAGTTACATGGGACGAACCGCTAGCTGATAACACCCTGGGTTACCGGAACACTCAGGGTCCCTCAGTATAGCACTGTCGGGAGGCATTTACTAGAGCTAAGTGCTGCTGCTACTCATGCTGTTAAAAATATAGGAAATGTAAGCATACTGCAAATAAATGAAAGCGCTATACACCACCAAATTAACCGTTTTTAGGAGAGTAATCTGTATAGATTGACAATATGGCGACTCCCTTGTATTTTTTTTACTAGTCGCTTTCAATGCGCCTTATAATCCAGTGCCCTTTATGTTTGGAAATAGATGTTCAATGATAGTGTGCCTTATAATACGGCGTGCCTTATAGTCATAAAGTTCACACACATAGCACAGATTTCAGATTTCAACAAATTAATAAACCTAAAAACTGTTATTTTACCATGTTTAAAGTGCGTAAAATCCATAATACTAAGACTTCCATAGTACTACTTAAAAAGTAATATTTCATTTGGGATTAAACCGGTAAAACTGATACTCTGGTTCTATTGTCCCCTACATGGTTAGCATGCTCATGCAGTCATTTCTTTATCCACATGGTTAAAAATTTCTTCAAAAATGGAGGTAGGGAAATAGGAAAATCTCCAAAGTACATCTGAACTGGGCGTAAGAAGTGTGTAATATAAGAGATAAATATCATACCTTGCAACTCTCCATGACCTATCCTGCCGAGACGGCCAATCACGACTCTCCAAGGCAATGAGGTCATCTGGACCAGCCCCAGACACCAATCCCACAGCTTCTGAAGACCCAGACGCCTGGCCGACCCCTTTCTCCTCCGAGCACTGTGGGATTAAACAAAGCCCTCTTGGTTAGACACACACAGACACACACACAGCACTAAACATGGTCATTTAAAGGTTTAAGGCACACGTCATCTCGTGGCACTGACCGGTTGGGAACATCGATGCTGATGATACAGGTCTCCAGCAGCTCTCCACACTGGTCGGTGCAAGTGGCCAGCAGCCACCGCTGGTCATGTGACAGGCAGTAGGCCACAAAGAGAACATGGTACTTTTGTGACGCTTCGCCGAAAGTCTCGCCGAGCTCAGTCTGCTTGTCCTTAACTGGGGCCAGGATGAATGGCGGTGTGTAGAGCCGTAGACACTCGGGCCTCTGAAATTAAAATAGAGAAAATAGAAGATAAGGCAAAGTCAGTTAGGCCTGGCATGATTACAATAGTTTGTGCCATTTGATTATTTTTTTTTTTATCAATATGTTTATTTTATTCATCAATCAAAGGGTTGTTACATACATACATCTATCGTTACTTGATACAAGATTAATTTGATAAACATTAGTATTGTCAATTTTAAGAAAATGTATATTTCTGATAGAATAATAATATTATGCAATTCTCGCATACATATAAAGAGCAACAAACTTTTATTTAAGGCTAAAATGTTTGTACAAATTACAATTCTCAAAGCTCCTTAATCAAGTAATTACAAAACAAATGATCTGGTGCAATGTACGGTAATGGCAACTGTACCATTACCATTTATATATAGCTCTGGAAAAATTTAAAAGACCACTTCAGTTTCTGAATCAGTTTCTCTAATTTTGCTATTTATAGGTTTATGTTTGAGTAAAATTAACATTGTTGTTTTATTCTATAAACTACAGACAACATTTCTCTCAAATTCCAAATAAAAATATTGTCATTTAGAGCATTTATTTGCAGAAAATGATTAATGACTAAAATAAAGATGCAGAGCTTTCAGACCTTAAATAATGCAAAGAAAACAAGTTCATATTCATAAAGTTTTAAGAGTTCAGAAATCAATATTTGGTGGAATAAACCTGTTTTTTTATCACAGCTTTCATGCATCTTGGCATGTTCTCCTCCTCCACCAGTCTTTCACACTGCTTTTGGATAACTTTATGCTGCTTTACTCCTGGTGCAGAAATTCAGGCAGTTCAGCTTGGTGGTTTGATGGCTTGTGATCATCCATCTTCCTCTTGATTATATTCCAGAGGTTTTCGATTTGGTAAAATACAGAGCTGTATGCAATAAAAAACAAATACATGCAAAGAAATCTTTATATACCTCAGGGCTGTGTAATGCTGTATCCAAGGCAAGTCCAGGGCCAAAACCTGTTAGTGTTTTGACATTTGTGGAGGTGGGGATAGGCCGCCTGCACTGAGTGTACACTGAGAACGCCAAAGACTTCAGATGCTGGCTGTACATGTGCCGCTCTTCGCTACATACTGGCTGCAGCAGATACTGGCAAGGAATTATCTGCAGGAACAGAACACATAAATTAATGCTCACTAATACACAATAAATATTGCTGAACACTTCTTCAGTACTACATTAAAACAAAGCCTAAAATAACAACAGACTGACAGATTCAGCTTACCTGAACAGATACAGCATTCCTGATATGTGGAGGAAGAAACTGCAGCATCTCTGCATAGCAGCGGAGGAGGCCCAGAGTCCATATGTTAGAGTTAGAGGCTTTACTCTTCTCCTCATAACTGAAGGGATCAACTATGTAGACCACGATGGCAGGTGGATAGGTGACTGCGTGAGAGTCGCCATCTGTAGGCACTCCAACCTTCTCCCTCTCCATAGTGCTGTAAAAGGACAATAATCAGTCAAAACCATACAGACAGAAGCTTGTTTAAGCTTTAAAGTGAATATAATAAATCACGTCCCTCGATTTTAAAGCAAAATAAATACATAAAAAATCCAAATACTGCAGAACATTAGTTTGTCAGTTTTCCGATCAATGTTTTCACCGATGAACTTGCGAAATCAGATAATGGAAAACTCAAGTTTATATGAGTACAATTAAATTTTTGCTTTAAAAGCATTTTTGATGTTTAACACACCACACTTTACCACACCTTTTTTTTAATTGTCCAATAGCAGTGCTGCATGGCCCAGACAAGCTGCTTTTTAGCACTCTTAGCAATCACTTTATTACTGCACTTCATCTGACAGACCTGCTGAAATTGAGACCCAGTCCAATCATGTTTATCAGAGATAAAGGCTAAAGCTGTTGCCATGTGGGTCAGCCAGACGTCTTTAAAAGGTGTAGGAAACAGTACTCACCGCTCTCTGGCTTATTCTGAAATTTCTCTAAAGAAAAGACTTCTACTTTTGATAGTTAGAGGGTTTTCTGTGTTTGTGTATTTTCTAGTTATTATGATGACGAAAGTGTGAATGTGCTGTAAGTGTGTAAATGCTGCTGTAGAGAGTAACAGCAGTAACTCCATCTGTTCCAGAACTTTACTATAGACAAAGACTTTATAAATTAATTTTTTTTTACAATCCACCAACAAA
This sequence comes from Astyanax mexicanus, assembly GCF_023375975.1. Classification (NCBI taxonomy): domain Eukaryota; kingdom Metazoa; phylum Chordata; class Actinopteri; order Characiformes; family Acestrorhamphidae; genus Astyanax; species Astyanax mexicanus. The sequence continues at coordinate 5,726,110 of NC_064425.1, forward strand.
GCTCATATTATTCCCAGTTAGCTACTTACCAGCTACAATATTACAATATACTTTTACAACATTATTATTAAATATTTTTTATAATGTATATATATTTTTTACAATACTACAACTACTTTTTCAGTTTTTAGTTCATTTCTTTACCTTAAAAGCACTGGATTTTGTACTATTTCCGATTACTGAAGTGCTTAAATGGCTACAATAAAGCTAGATACATCAGCTAGATAAGATTATTTTAATTCTCCAGTTACAGCATGACTGAAGTATTTTGTTTCCATCTTGTGGGTGCTCGCTTATTTTTTTCAATAGGACTGTCTGTTTTCACGTCTTCGCCAACTCCAGCTACCAGATTTCTTAATGAGATTTTCTCGGATCAGATTGCAGATGCAGATGGTGATTAAAAGAAAACCAACCAATATGAGGCCACATTCCATCACATCTGAACATCTCAATAGAGAAAAAAAAAAAAAAGCTACCTTTCGAGAGGCTCTGCAGGGGCTTGAGGCTGGCTGCTGGTTGACGTGTTGTCCCCCATGGCTCCGGCACCAGGGACAGCAGTCTGATGAGGGGCCTGCATACTTGGAGCTCCAAACGGAGGAACAGAGCCGGGTTTGGCAGAGGATAATCCTCCAATGCCCTGAGAGTTAGAGGAAGTGGTGGTGGGAGCTGGGTTGCTGTTGCTAGTGTTTGGTGTAGAGGTGCTGGTGGCATTGGAAGCGCTGCTGGAGTTGGCTGGCTGGGAGGGGGAGGAGGAGCTGGAGGGGGGGTTTCGCTGGGAGAGCAGGGAGCTGTCTAAAGTCTGGCCTGCCAGGTATGGAGCTAAGGCAAAATAGAGAGAGAAAAACACTCCAGTTATACTAAACCAAACAACTGGAAACATAAGTACTTAAGAGTTCTAACATTTTTAAATAACGTAAAATTTAAGCATGAAATTATTATAAATCATACCCAAGTCGTGTCGACAAGTTTGAGCATAGAGTTTAAGTTTGGTGAAGAATTCGCTACTGCTGCTGCACATCTTGAGGAACCAGTCGCTGAGAGGCTGCTCTGTCAGAGGCTTTAGGTCACCGCTGCTTACTGTCACTATGCCGTCAGCGCGGGACTTGCAGATCGGCCTGTGCTGTCCGAGTCGACACGCCTGCAAAATAACACACAGAAAACGCATTTAAAACTTTTAATCCAAAAACTGAATTCATCTTTCTTTAAGGGCGTTTTTACAGCGTTTTCAATTAGATGAATATTTAGTACATTCAGCTGCGAGCAGAGAACGCAGCACATACAGCACATGTTAACAAGCACGGAGCAGAGACAGTGTTTGTTCTTGGCTGTGGTAATAAGCGTTATCTGACTAATTTAACAGATTGTACTGCAGCTAATTAGCAGTTTAGCTCAAATAAAAGGAGTATATTTGATAGCTGGGTTGGATCAAGACCGGATCACGTTCTCACAAGCAAACCCACATTTTAACCAGACCAAATAAATGTTGGTGTGAAAACACTCTTAACGTTTGCACTGGAAAAGGAGTGGCTTTTTAATCTCATTGTACATGTGTATAGTGACAGTAAAAGGCATTCTATTCTATACTATGATAAGAACTACTCAACTAAGTAAAGAAAAAAACTACTTTAAAATGACTGTCAGTTTATCTAAAACATTTTAAGAACTTTTAAAAGTATCCTCAAGTTCAGTCACCAAAAAAGACCATCAAAAACATTATGATGAAATCGGGCATGCTTCAGAAAAAGAAGGGCATAGTTTCCTCTGTTGCACAGGATTATTTTATCAGCCTATTAGGTTACCAGCCTCAGAAACTGTAAATTAACAGCACCTCGGATAAAAGCATGTAAATGTTTAACAGAGTATTTATTTTGGTTTGTTTAACACTTTTAAGTTACTACATTTATCCTTTTGTGTTTCTTCATAGTCTGGATGACTTCAGTATTAATTTACAATGTAGGAAAATAAATAAACACTTTTGATTGGTACTGTAGGACAGTAGACAGTAGTGAAATAGCTAAAAAAATAATTAATCACAAAGCATCAAACACTTAAACTGACTGAAATCGGCTTGTTTTTATCATTTCTGACTCTGTATGGCATACTGTTATTTTTGAGACAAAAGTAGGTCATAAAATTAAAAATAGCCATCAACCAGACACTAGAGGACTGTCTCTACTTTTGCCCATTTTAAAATGCGGTTTTGGTGATCAATTGCTTCCCTAAAATACCAAATAGGTCAGTCTGAGCATACCTCATACACTGCAGTCAAGTCCCTGAAGAAGTTCTTAGCACCACTGAGCAAAGTCTCGCTGTCAGGACAAACCACCACGTAGCCAATATCCCTCTGGGAGCCGAAGGGGTCCAGTAGCAGCTTCTCCCAGTAGGGCAGGCCGAAGGGGGACAGCACCACAAAGTCGTACTCAAAACCCACCAGGAAGGGAGGGATGGGCAGAGGCTCAGGAGACTCATCCGTGCCTGACAGGAGGAGTGAAGAATGAGATTAATCACAACTGCACACTTGAAAGAACTTGTCCTAATAAGCAAATCATCTCAACAGGATCTCATACCATAGGTTCCCCTGCCAGCCATCTTGTGAAACTGCTGCCAAGTAAGAGGGCCCTGGACACCCCAGGAGCGAACAGACCTCTTCTTCTGGATGGCGTCCTGCAGCACAGGCTGCAGAGACAGCAGCATCCTCAGCACATCCTGAGAGAACAGTGAGCTGATGTCCACAGCTGAAGAAAGAGAGGAAAACAGGAATTAAACACTGACTTAATCACTGATTTTATCTCTTCAAGAAAAAAAAGATGCAAAAAGATATTTAACATCAGCTATTCAAATTAAAAAAGCTGATTGCAGCCCTATTTAATTTATGTATATTACCCAACCATTAGTCAATATCATTGGCGATATCGATTTTTGACAAATTTCATTGTTCACTAATCGATAATTTGAAACAGTGGCTAATTACACAAAGTGCTGGGGACAAAAGCGCAATGGAAGATGGGTAAATGGTTCCCTTACACAGTTTATACTTAACTTTGTGTCTCCAAAAGTGTCTGAACACAACAGTATTACATATTTACTCACTAAATATCAGTAATTACCATGTTTAAACAACATCCAGACATTTAAATGACTTAAATCTCATGTTCAGCTGTTTCTATAGCTTTTAGAGCTGTAGGACATGGCAGAAATAATCATTGACTAATAGAAAAGACTAAAAAAGATTAGTTAACTACCATAAAAATCATTAGTTGCAGCCCTAAAATTAAAAAAATAAATCAAACGTTTTAGAGCACACTGTGAGAGTTAGTTCAATATAATACAAAAATGCAAGAGGGAAATAAATAAAATAAATGAATAAGCCATAATACTTGTATAAAAGTATCGATAAAATAAGAAACTGTATCCCATTGCGATAATATACTGACATATTGCCTAGCTCTAATGTGACTTGCTACCAAATATATCCTACAACTCAACAAGAGAGTCCGGCATTAAAAACTAACATTGGAATTTCTGACAGCCTAAACATCAGGAAAAAGATTATAGATTATATAAAAAATAAACATTTACAGCCAAAATCAATGCAAGTACAGCCATGGTGACCATTCATCAACTTTCTGGTGAAATTAATATTCCCTGCAGACATCAGACACACAAAAACAGAGCTTGAAAAATATACATTTAAGGCATTTAGCTGACAGACACTTGTATTCAAAGTGACTTACAAGGTTATTTCTATTACAAAGGTGGACAAATGTAGTGTTAGGAGTCTTATTGGTGTAATGCAGCACTGACCCAGATCAGGAACTCAACCCCAGTCTCCCATATGATGTGGTAGCTCAAAAGCAGGTAGTGGAGTTATCCACTGTGCCACACCAAGCAACATTAATAAATAAAATGCAGGGCTGGGTAATATGGATACGTTCTCAATTTGTAGGCGTCATACTGATTTTAAAAACTATCAAAAGTAATCAAAAGCTGTTTGTTCACAGATTTTCCTTCAAGGTCTTAAAAACATTCAGTTAACAAGGACCAATTATGCTGTTTAAACCTGGTAATTTCACGCATCTCGAGTATCAAAGTTTTATCTGGAAAAAATAAAGCCACATAAAACTTCCAGCGTAAACTCACCCAACCAGAACACCAGTAATATCTGCTGCACAAAGAGCGAATTCACACATTTCATCCCACACAGCACTCACATTTCAAGCCTGACTAACTGGAGACATTTGCCTACACAAGCTGTAAACGCAGGTGGCTAAAACGTGGTTTCAAATGCGTATGACCTGCGTTCGTCTTACAAGTAGTGATGATAAAGTATACTGTTTATCACAATGAGCGAATACTATGATAGAGCCTACGTTTAGGGCCAATACCATTTAACCCCTTGGCCCCACCTCTCTGTTTTAAGTATGCATGCCTAGAGGTTCTCTTGTTAAATCCTCTTTTTAGGCTAGAGGGGTAGGGGGAAGTGTAAGGGTTATATATAAGCCATAAATGAGTATTTTCCTTGTTAGAATTATGATCACCACTATGAGACAATAATTTTATATGTAGTTTTAATGTTTTATTACAATGCATAACGAGCATAATGCATTGCTGGTAGCTCACCTCAGTATCTAGCTAGCTAACTTTCTAGTTCCATCTTAAATGGTGCAACAGGAGGCAAAGGCTGCAGAATTTAAGGTGGAATGGAAAAATAAAAGCAAATTAAAGGTACTTAAATTTCTGCTTCGAAGGAAGCGTACAATTGAAACTAGAGGTAGGGTTACAAATGAGATTATTTTCAGTATTTTCTAGCGCTTTCCTCCCAATGTCTGGTCAATTTTCCCACCCATTCAGATGCTTCTCAGCTGTATGTCCCTCAATCACTAGTGATACCACAAAACAAGAAGGGTGAAGACTAGCACATGCCTCCTCCGACATATGTGAAGTCAGACTCCGCCTCTTTTCCAACTGCTGCTGATGTAGCATTGATGAGCACCATCATCACAGTGCACTCGGAGGAAAGCGCAGCGACTTGGTTCTGATACATCAGCTCACAGACGCCTTGAGCTGATTGACATCATTCCAGGAGTGATGAGGGGAAGGAGCGCCCTCTACTGTACCCCACCCAGAGAGAGCAAGGCCAATTGGGCTCTCTCAGGGCTCTGGCAGCTGATGGCAAGCTGCCATCAATAATACTTTTTTAATAATAAAAAATTAAATCCTAGTTTAGTAATTTGGGAGTTTCTGCAATTAATTAATCAATTAATCATCTCACCATTGCGTTTGGCCCAGGGATGTAGAGAGGAGCTCTTGATCAGCGTCTCGTCCACCTTCCCTCCGGACATGTTGTCCATGAACTGGCGGCCGTGCTCCAGAGCCAGGTAGCAGTCGTTGTAACAGTCCCTCTCCTCCAGGCGCAGAGGGAGCCGGAGGTCTAAACTGATGGGCTTAGGTCCGATCAGAGAGGAGAAAGGATTGGTGCACTGCTCCTGAAGCAGCAGAATGAGCTCGTCCGAGAGGCATTCTCTCAGAGTGCCCGCTCTGTGCAGGGAGGACGCCCGCAGAGCCTCGTAATGCTTCTCCGTGTCTCGCCCGGCGTCGGAGCCCCTTCCCACGATGTCCAGCTCGTCCTCCAGGAAGAGGCCAGCCCCGTTTCCGTAGCGGCGGTTGACGACCGCGCTGAAGCCGCAGGAACAGGTCTCCATGCAGGAGTACTGCGAGTCCATGCTGGGGTCGCTGATGTACACGCCCACGTCGGAGCCCTTGATGTTCATGTTGCACACGCAGATGCAGCAGCTGTCGAAGTTGCAGTCCTTGAACAGATTCATGACGGAATCGGAGAGGATGAGGGTGACGTAGAGGCTGTGCGCCTCCGGGATAGAGGGCACAGTGGCCGGCTCCACGGAGTTCAGCGGCCTGCAGGTGGAGGGGGTGGAGGCGGGAGAGTACAGGTCCGAATTCTCGTACTTCACCGAGCCCTGGACGCTGGCTGGGCCTCGGGGTGTGCGGGGAGTGCGCGGGGTCCGTGGGGTGGGGGCAGAGAAGCGAGGGGTGGCGGGAGAGGGCAGAATGCCTGCGCCACTGTTGCTGGGTGGAGCGCTGTTCGACAGGAAGGGAGTGTTGGTCTGGGGAGTATAGGACTGGTTGTAGTCTTGATCCACAGCACTGCCCACACTGGGAATGTTACTGCAAACAGAAACAGGAACCAAATTAATTAACACATACATACATAAATACATTTATAACTTCTCAGAAAATAATGATTTATATCCTAGAATTAGTGCTGGGCGATATGGGGAAAAAATCATATATCACAATATGGATTTTTTTTGTATCACGATAACAATATATATCATGATAACTTTCACAAATGAGAATTACTACCTTTTAGTGCAGCAATATATATGTATCAAATGAAAACAGATGAGGTAGATGCAGTAGCTTTTTTTTTTTTTCAAAATTATAGAGGTATTTAAACTGAGTTATCAAAATAAACTCAATTAACATTTTTTTAAAGTGTATATTAGCATGAATAATTGGTGAAATTACTGTAGAAACGATAGGGACGGTAGACAGTAAGTAGCACGATAAACACTTTTCTATCGTCCCCACGATATTTATCATCATATCGCACAGCACTACCTAGAATGTAGGGAAAAAAATAAACAAATTTCATAATTCAGTGTGTGTGTGTGTGTGTGTGTGTGTTTATATGTGTGTGTCAGAGACATACACCCTAGAGTGTTTACTGCATGTTTGCCTAAAATAGCCATTGTCTATTACTAAGCTTGTTTGGCAGACAGCTGATTATCCTCCGCATAGAAAGCTGAGGACAGATTGTTCCCATAATAAACCACTTCTAAGATTTATAATCTGGCTATGAATATAAAAGTGTTGTGAGTTGTAAAAGCTCTCACTGCTCACACAGCACATCATTTCCTGTTCATTTGAAAGTGAATCCTGTGGCCCAAATCTATTAATCTTTAAGCCTGAGGTTTGGCCAATGTCTAACTGTTTTATTGTTGTTATTATAATAATAATAATAATAAAAAAAAACTTGCAACTTGTCTGGAGTACATATTTAAATATTAAAGTATAAGTATATAAAAATATGAGTAAAAAGTATAAGGCTCATTAAAAAAAAACATCCAATTAAATTTTGTATAATTTTGTATAATTTGGCGATGTACTTCAATTCAAGGAATAGGATTATGGAATAATTTGGAGAGCGATGTTAAAAATGCTAGATCAATGTTTGTGCTTAAAAAAAATGATAAAAGTATGGTTGTTTAAAAATATAAAAAAGTATAAGGTGTAATTGTTTGGAACTGTTGTTCGAGAAGGGTTTTTATGGTTTTGTTTATTTTTGTTTTTGGTAAATTACTTCTGTTTGACCCCTAAAAAGGGCAGATATTATAAGATTTTTTCTTCTTTCTGCTGCCTTTCATTTTATTTGTGATTTGTATTTTTTCTTCTGTATAGAAAATGTATTGTGTTTACAATAATAAAAAAATAATCTTCTAAAATCTTCTAATCTTCTAAAAATAAATAAATTAATGAAAGTCTCAATTTCAAGTAGACCATCACCACCACCATCAACTGCAATATACCTGTCCTTGTTCAGGAACGACATGGAAGGCACTGGCTGGAGCATCTCCAATTTTCCTACAGTCCAGCTGGGCCTGAACACGCATTCCTCCGGCAGCTTGATGGGCGGCAGGCACTGGCTAGGAAGCATCTTCAGAGGAGCAAACAGAGAGCAGCCCACAAACGCCTGGCAGGATTCCGGCTTGAAGACAAAAGAGAAGTCCTGGAAACACAAGAGAACAGAACATCAACATTAGCATCCTTTTTGTCTATTTAAAATACAATAAAATTGGTGAACACAATATACAAACCGTTTATTGTTGCAGTGTAATCTTTTGCAGAGCATACATGTGCAACAGTCCCATTGCAGCAAATGCAACATCGATTTACATTTGTTTTCTGTTTTAAGTTGGATGAGGCAAACAGGAAAATCATGCATTCATAATTTATTATGATATATCTACTATGGGATTTTTTGTTTCTAATTGAGTATGAGTACTGTTACAATACTGTCTCAGAATTGTTAAATTTGGAGCATTATGTAATAGTGTAGTTGTTAGTGTAATGTAGTGCAATGCAGGACACAGCTCTCCAAATCATCACTGATGAAATGTAAAATTTACTGATGATCAGTGATGGTTTGGAGAGACATGTCATCTGCTGGTGTTGATCCACTGTGTTTTATTATCAAGTCTAAAGTCAGTGCAGTTTTGTTTTCCCGAAAAAAATCTTACAGCACTTCATGTAACTTTCATGTAACTTCATTTTCCAGCAGGACTTGGCACACTGCCAAAGTACCAATTGGTCTTATATAATATTCTAATTTTGTGAGACACTGATTTTTGGGTTTTCATTAGCTGTAAGCCATAATCATTAACAATAAAAAAATAAACACTTAAAATGGATCACTCTGTGTGTTTAATACATCTATATAATACATGACATTTTAAACTGAATTACTGAAATAAAGCAACTTTTCAATGATATTCTAATTTTTTGAGATGCACAAGTATATTATTTGGACTTCAGCGGTGAAGTTGTACATAGTATTTGTATTCATTCATTCCCCTACTTTAATTTATTCTAATCTTTGATAAACAGAGAATACTATTAATAATGACATACTGATTTTTTTTTTTTTTACTTTTGGAGAAATTTTGAATTTTTTAATATTGCACTGTGTTGCAGGACACCACAATTTTGCAATGTCTTTTAATGTTTCATCCAATACTCTGTAGGCTTAAAGTGTTAAAACACACACAAAAAAAACTCCTTATTTCTCACCTTAATCTCTGAGGGTTTGGGGCTGCAGAAACCCTCTTCCACCTCCATTTTAAAAGTGCCACCAAAAGCTGACCCGTCAGTCAGAGTGAAACCCGGCCCGGCTTCCACAGAGCCACAATCCTTTCCACCCATGTTCATCGGGGAGAAGCCCATGATGTGCTGCTCCAGGGATGGAGGTGTGGGGAAGGAGGACTGGAGGTCTGCAGAGTCTGGGTAAACAAACACAAACACAGTCCACCATTATTCCATGTTTAAAAGCCAACTGGCTTCAGAGAACCTTCACCTGACTAAAGCAGATGAAGGATTTCAAAACCATGCTAATGTATTTCAACAGCACATGGACCACAGCTCTTACGTATACAGGACAGGCTGTCAGCTGCTACTGATTTGGGCTCCTTTCCACCAAATTTCTCCTGTGTTCCAGTCCCAGCTCTCTTAGCTCCAGGCTGTGGGGAAAAAAATCAGAAAAAGATGTTCACCTGCGTGGGACTGTCATGTTGCCATAACCTGCACAGCATCTGCACATTCAGAAAGAACCAGGAGATTCATCTGTACCCAAAAAGTGTCCAAAATCCTCCAAATTGACCAACAATGATGGACAGCTCATCATAATGTTGCTTACAACACATGTTGTCACTTTCAGCACATACCACATACTAATCTCGGTCTATCATTTAACGGTGCATCAAATTTTTGGTAGCAAAAAACACAAAAGGGATAGTCCCAATAGTTTACAATAAACAGTTAAAGGTGTATTAAGTTACACTGCAGTGTTTTCATCATCATTAGGATTTTTTATTCCAGCAGCACCCACAGGTTGACGCACGCATTGCCACCCGGAGCAACAATCAGTGAATGAGTGAGGGTGCCGGCACGGACAATAAGAAACGGCAGGTTTAAGTTCATTTTTACACTATACTCACTAGGGGTGGTGGATATGGCCCTAAAATAATATCACAATACTTTATGGTATTTTCGAGATAACAATCCTCTTGGTAATATGGCGAAAATAACTTCAAGAATACACTACTGCAACAAAATGAATATTAAATTCTATTATTGCATCTGATATTATAAGGCACACCACTAACTGCGAATTTTATCAGATTTGTAACAGAAGTCAATGATTCAGAATGTCATGATAATAATAATAATAATAATAATAATGCACTCTAAATATCTGCATATATCCAGGATTAAAGTAAAATAAATGATACTGGACAGATATAATCTGTCTCTAGTAGATATATAATGGGAAATGAGAACAGTGTGAATTTTTACAAGAAAAGCTTGTATTTAGTGTATACAAACCGTGAGCTCATCTTCATCAGAGTTAAAGAGATTGTCCAGGTCGTTTATGGAAACAATCAGGTCAGTCACGTGCATCAGGCTGGTGGAAGGAAGTGGCTGATTGTTTCCTGAACCTTGACCATCTGTCAGGACAATATAAGAAACAACTTTAAATGAGCTGTTAAATCTTGCAAGAAAAACAAATAAAAACATTCAGAAACTGGTTCTTTCTTTTAGTAGCAGCTCTTTAAAGCATACTCACCATCAGTCGAAGAAACGCTCCCATCATCTCTCTAAAAGACAATAAGAAATAAGAAAAACTATTTATTATTCTTGTATATTTTTTACATTAAAATCATAAATGCTTAAAACAAAACCAACATTTACAATGAATGTTTCTGCATGAAAATAGGAAACCTGATACATTAAGAAAATTTGTATTGGCAATATCGCCACATGATTGTGCGGCCCTAAGAAAAATCTGTAGTCATAGGGACAAGTTAAAAGGCCATAAAAGTCTATATTTACAATCAAGTGAAATAAAATGATTTAATGGGATGATGTAAAGAAGCAAACAGGAAAAAAACACTTAAAAAACAGCTCCAAATAATAACCAGGGTCCAAAAACTAGACAAAAAAAATTGTCTAAGAATCTTAGACAAATGGCCATTTTCCCCCCTATAAAAACGTTTTACGACTTCAGAGAGTAATATATGACAATTTTTAAGCTCTGGAGAAGCACGCAACGATGGTATATATATAATATACCCCAAAAAGAAATACACATTTTTCGAGCCAGTAGTTGCAAAGTTGTTTAAAAGACATTGCCATACTGTGTGTTCTGCTCTAAACACGTTTCTACCATTTAATTAGGAATTTCCTTCTGTTAGCAACATTTGAAGAAAAAAAAAATTCTCTCTCCAAAGGCCATTTTAGGTCAATTTTGACATACATCTTCAAAATGATACAGTGGGTTCATGTAAAACTCTTGTCAGGTTAGATTAATCTGTTGTTGAGATTAAGTGAGAATGTTCAAGCACCTCAAACTGATAATCTTCACATTTCTAAGCTCTTAAAATGCAGACAGAAAATTCGAAAGCCTCAACAGGACTGACCTTATTCCTCTTGCCAGGCTCGGCTCCAGGCTTCTTCTCTTTATCACTGAAGGTGAATTCCTCATCTCCCTCTACGAAAGCATAGGGATCTGCGTCCGTCTCGTGGTCGGTGTCGCACACTGCTGCTGAGAGGTACTGGTTCTTTTTCTGAATGTACATCTTCACCCGCTCCTCTGACACTTTCAGCGACCTCACTGAGGAGGCCATCATCCTGCGAACAACAGAAAAGCACATTTTAGAAAACTTTGACTCAAAAGGTTCATTAACTTTCCAGAACAGTCCTTGATAAGATACACGATTTATAGTTGAAGAAATAAAAAAAAAAATAAAAAAAAATAAAATGTTTTTTTTTTTTAACTAATAAACTATTACTATTTATTTATCTTTTTTTTTTCCAAGACTGAGCTTTAATGACTTACTCTACTGTTAGGAGTACATAGATAATCAAACATTAAGGCTTTAAATTACGGCTTTGGGTACTACTGGGTTTACTTTGTCCTACAAAATTACATAATATATGAAGAAATCAGATTTCATAAGCAGAAAAACAGCTGAAAAATGTAAACAATAGATACGTCACCAACTTTAACACAGATTCTTTTTTTAAAACTATTTTTTTAATAGTTCTATAAACACTATAAATTAACCTAAAATTGTACTCAAGATGTAAGTAAAATCAAACTTTTTGTGATATCTCTCAAAAGCTCTACTGCACAAGTAAAACACAAGTTTAATATCACTTTACAGTGTGTTATTATTGAAGCCATTAGAGGCATTACAGTATTTAAGCCGCTGTTTATCAGTTTATTATAATTCCTCTTGTTCTCCAGTTAACAAGTACATTCAGGTCATTGGTCAATAATATTATTGTTCACTCTACAGTATTAATATATTTAAAAGGGCTATAGTTACTCATATTGCAAGGAGCAGCAGCAGAAGCTGCAGGAGTTCTGTTTTTTATGTTTCTCTAGGAAGGACAGAGTGAGACTAAGTTGAACTGCCGTTACTGTGCTTATTCTACATTTCTAAACATTGCTCTTTAGCGCCTCTAGTGGTATGGTGGTATGTGAAAAGCGCATACCGGTTCTAAATCCCCCTCTGGCATACCGAATGAACCGGTATACTGTTCAACACCAGACAGGACAGTCATAATGTAATTCTGAGCTACAAGTTTAAAGCAAGGTGACTTGCTCAGAATCAAAATCATACTTCATTATATGCCATTATGACAAATTTGACTTACTCAGTGACAGAAATAATGCCATCCAAGCCTCCACATCCACTGCCATCCAACTTCAGCTTGTCCACAGGAAGTGAGGGTGGCTGCAGGTTGGCGTTCTTCTTGCCAGGCAGTCGAAAGTACGTCCAGGGGTTGAGAGTCGCGTCCTCGTTGGGGTTAACTGCAGATCCCACATACACCGTGGGCTCCACAGGGCCTGAAAAAGCTGACTCAGGGCAGCCTAAGGACCTGGGGTCTGCAGAAGAGTCAGCCAGGTTTTTCTGAGGCAACAAGCAGGGCTCAGTGGAGGAGGAAGGGTAGAACTGTTGGTTGACAGGCGTGGAGGAGCGTTTCAGCTCTCCTGCCGTCTCCTCCTCTCGTTCACAGGGATGTGGGCTGAGCGGCGGAGGCTGAGGTGACCCTGCAATGTCTCCAGATGATGCGTGAAGCGTTTGGACTTTGACCATGGCAACATCCACATGGTGGAGACTGGGGTAGTGGCTGTCCTCCTGGCCACGCAAGCCAAGCTTCTGGCCTCCACCCTCTGAATCCAGGCTGAGATCTTCAGGGTTGCGGTGATGGAAGGGAGTCTGAGGTCTTTTTTGCTGCTTTTCGGCTTTCTCCATCTTGTCCACTGCCTTGTACCTGGATGGGGGTTGAGCTGGTTGGCCAGTAGAAGGAGGAAGCCCTGGGGTGCTACCTGTACGCTGTTTCATGTATTTGTGTCTGGAGAAAGCGAAACAATATATTTATTGCATAAACAGAAAGCATAATCAATAGATCATGTTAGATCTATTAAGAACTCTTAACAACCAGAATCTAAGCCATACCTTGAGCAATTGCACTGACTCCTTTGATAATGTTCGACGAAGTTCCAAACGCAATCTTTATCCTTATCCTCCTCACAAACGCCATTGGTCACAGCTGAAAACTTCCTTCTACAAAAGACAAATTCACATACGACAATGTTGGTGAAGGCTGTGACTTTCCGTGCTCGCAGTGTGAAGAAAAAAAAAATGGGGAAGTTATCCAAATACAGAATTAGGATTCTGGGATTCATACTTATTCTGAGCTCGATTGATGTTGCATTCCTGCCAAACGGTCTCCATTAACTGACTGGCCAGCTTGCGTGGAACCTTGCCGCCGTGATGACTGGTGCTGTCCACGCTGAAGCCATCAGACACCGCCGAGACTTTCATCCACCTCGGAGCAGGCTGACAGACTACAGTAAAGGATAAAAAGGACAAATTAATCAGAAATTAGTCTGGAGCAGGTCCAGGTCGCACCACTTTTACACATGCTCATTCTTGAGTGTGTGTGTAAAGCATTTATTAAGTCCTTAGCTAAAACTGGTCAGATTAGACCAATGGCATCACTGCAAATCTGTATGTAGTTTCTTACAATAACTAAAGATCTGAGTATTAATAGTAAATATTAATGCTTTAACATGACAACAATAAATAAACACGTTGCCAAAAGCAAGATGCTCCCTTCAAACAGGGAGCTTTCATATTGAACACAGTGCAAAAATATTAATAAACAAAAGGATGCAGCATGACTTAGTACCTGATGCTAAAAGTGATTCCTGTCGACCAACACAATTTGCTTACAACATATACCATATATAATCCGATTGCTGATTGCTGTTTAGTCACAAGCAACATATGCTTAAGACAAGGTGTACCGTATTTTTCGGACTATAAGGCGCACTTAAAAACTTTTAATTTTCACAAAAATTGACAGTGCGTCTTATAATACGGTGCGCCTTTTGTATGGATTTTACTCGTCAGGTTGTAAGGAGCAGTAAACACACACTCCGTGCAGCGTTATAGAGAGTTTCAGTGCTATACAGAGTCCAGAGCCGTGCAGCTCCGAGGCTGAGCAGCAATAGCATTAGCTAGATGCTAACCGCTAAGCTAGCTAGCTTATTCACTGAGATCAGTATTATCTAAATTTTACTCGTCAGGTTGTAAGGAGCAGTAAACACACACTCCGTGCAGCGTTATACAGAGTTTCAGTGCTATACAGAGTCCAGAGCCGTGCAGCTCCGAGGCTGGAGCAGCAAATAGCATTAGCTAGCTTATTCACTGTTCAGAGATCAGTATTATCTAAATTTTACCCGTCAGGTGTAAGGAGCAGTAAACACACACTCCGTGCAGAGCCGTGCCGCTCCGAGGCTGGAGCAGGCAATAGCATTAGCTAGATGCTAACCGCTTAGCTAGCTAGCTTTTTCACTGTTCAGAGATCAGTATTTTCTAAATTTAGCACTTTTAATACTGCTGGAGCAGTATTATTAGAGTTAGATGCTAATCGCTAAGCGTTCACCGTTCAGAGGTGAGTTATCGGCCTGTAAGTCTGTGCTGCTTTGCCTGGCTAGCATTAGCTAGATGCTAAGCGCTAACTCTCTCAGAGGTGAGTTTTATCAGCCTGTAATCTGCTTGTTTACCGTGTTAAAACAAGCTACGGGGGACGAATCGCTAGCTAATATCTCACTGTCTTACCAGAACACGCAGGATTACTCAGTGTAACGCTGTCGTTTAAGTTTGGGTTAACTTTACTAGTTTAGGTGACTAGCTAGCGTGCTAGCGGATAGCTATGCTAACGCTGGTGCAGCAAGCCTTAGTGGACATCTGGAAATCTAAGCTTACTGTAAATAAACTGAAGCACGTTACTCACCCAAATAAACAGTTTTCAGGAGAGGAATCTTTGACTTTGAAATAGCTAGATTTGTATACTGAGACGCTCCACCGGCAAGCGACCACCCCCGGTGGGGGAAGGGAAACATGGCGCCACCCCTGTTCACTTTGATATAGGCACCCTTTCTAGTGTCACTTAACGCGCCTTATAATGCGATGCGCCCTATGTATGGAAAAATAGCAGAAAATAGGCGTTCTTTGATAGTGCGTCTTATAATACGGTGCGCCTTATAGTCCGAAAAATACGGTAAGTATTAAGTTGCTACTAGCTCTTATGTACACTACTGCTCAAAAGTTTAATAACACACAATTATTCCTCTTTTTTTTGCCATTTATGCTCTTTAGGGCCAGTCAATTACTGGACATGGTACAAAATCCAGTGCTCAAAATTAAGCATTGTACTACCACAGCCTTTAAGGAAAACAAATTAAAATAAAAAAGATGAACAGATGATGCCAGAATGCGGAGAGCTCTGTTTCCTACACCTTTAAAAGACACTTGGAAAATGGAAAAAAAAAACTGCTACAGGAAGAGTCACGTCTGGCTGACCCACATGGAAACAGCTTTAGCCTTTAGCGCAGCTTAACAAGACTGGATGTCTCAGTTTCAGCAGTGAAGATAAGAACTAGAGATCTGACAGGTATAGAACTGCAGTAATAAAGTCATTACTAAGATGAGAAACATAATAAAGCAGCTTGTCTGGGCCACACAGCACTGCTACTGGACTACTAAATAATAGGGGTGTTCTAAAACTTTTGACTGGTCGTGTACATGTACACATGCATGCATGTATGTATGGAGCAACCCAGCTTCATTCAGAAATGCATAAACCTTCATCAGTTCAAATGTAGGCTAGTTGTAATATATGGACCGCTGGTGTACCCAGCCATAGACTACTGTCAGGTTTAAATTATATTTAAATATTATCACAGTCAGTCTCCTCATCGTACCTTTCTGTGCTTCCTCTGGAGACGTTGGAGGAGTGAGCGTAACTGATGAGATGGCAGGCTCTCTGTGTGTCGTGTGATTGTGATGACCTCCAGAGCCGAGCCCAGTGCAGCTAGAGGAGCTCACTGCAGCCGGGGCTGGGATATCCGACTGAGCCACCAGAACCAAGCAGGCAGGGTACACCATCCTTACTCCAGCTGAGCAGGCAAAGAGAACACACACATACACAGTTTAACACTCCGGTTATACGTTATAAAGAGCATTATGATATATTTATTATAAGCCTGATAATTTCTCTTACCAACAAGAACCTCCACAGCAGCCAATGAGTCATCTTCCCAGTCTAGATCGTCCCCCTTGTCCTCTGAAGTGTCCTTGGTGGTGGGGCTGATGGGGTAGAACTGCTTCCACTCTTCTATTAACTTCTGAGTTGGAGGATCAGAGAGCTTGAAGGACTGGCCAGTTAGTGTCCCACTCAAACCGTACGGACTGAGGATCACTGAAAAGAAATAAAGCATCAAAATACAGGGTTCATACATGTTTTAATCAAAACACCAGCTTTCATGGCAAATTTTCATGACCATACAATTTTTAAAACATTAGTGCAGACATGGACAATAAAACCAAAAATCAACAGATCCTGAGAGCTCCACTATGTAGAGCTTAAATTACTGAACTAATTAAAGATCCAATTTCCATGACTTTACCAAAACCTTCTGGGTATTTTTTAAAGAACTGCTATTTTCAAATTCCATGACTTTTTCCAGGATTTTCATGACCGTATAAACCCTAAAAATAATGAGAAAATAAGAAATGACTAGGATTCATTTTCAATATGATTTGCTGACATACACTACAACTCCAAAAGCAGACATCTGCTCATTCATAGACCGGTCATGATAAGATTTATATATATTTTTGGACAAATGTTACTTCAATTTATTGTAAAAAATGATAGCATCATTTTAAGACCACAGACGTAATGATAAAATACAAGCTCTCTACATTAACAGACCAAATTTAAGTATTATTAAATCATTAACAAGTATTATGTAAATTGTAAAAGCTGATTAGACTGCAAGTTGCAAAATGCTGGGAACCTCTGCTGTACTCTTTTAGGAAGGCTCTATATTAAATACTGGAACACTGCTGTGTTTAATGAACCATCATCTCTCCAGAGCCAAGTTCACATAAGTTTAGACAATATTCACTATTTTGCTTTGAAACCAGTCAAAAAAACCCTCCCAAAATAAGACATGATGACTTTATGCTGCTTTCTGTTCTTTTAAAACATCAAACTGCAACATGAACACACAGCAGCTTGAAGATAATGATCATTTAAATCTTTCAGTTTCAGCGCTGTTCCGAAAGTGTTCAGTCACCATTTCGCAGGTGTGTGTTAACCGCTGCTCGCTTGTTTCTGGTAATATGTTCTGTTTTTACACACGCAAAGTGAAAAATCTGCAGTTTATATGAGACATTTGTTTACTACTCCAACTTCTCAATACTATCTTTAATAGATTGTTTGATCTGATTTTAAAAAAAATCAAAGTATGCTGTTTACATGACTATTTAAATAATCAGATAACTGCAATATTCCTCTGAATCCTTTTTTGAACATATATTGATGTTATTGACATGTGAGACCATTTTAGTAGTATTACTTGTTGTGTGTTAAACCAGGAACAGCAACCTCTATTATTTTCTGAGACAGATGTCTTCAGTACGTTTTTTGCAACTTTCATTTACAGTCAACAAAAGACCATTTAGCAGCAGTAAAAGAGGAAGTGAATACTAAGAGAACTGAAGCTGTTTTGAATGGAGCAAAACTGGGCTACATTTGGCTAAGCCTACATACATAAAAAGCTTATGTAACTGACTAAAACGCCCTGAGGGAGGCTAATAATGAATGACGACATGCCTGCCTGCCTACTGAGGAAAAGCCTCATCGGAGTCAAACCTCAGCCATTACTGAACAAGAGAATAACACCTCTTTCACCAGAGCAGAGCACTCTGGATGACGGGCGGATAAGTGAACATTATGTGAAAACAAGGAAAGGCTTTTTATACATTAATATTTGAAGACCTATTGGCAGGAATGGTAATACAGCTGAGATGCATGACAGACTGGGTAACGGAGGATAGGACAAAAAAGACATATATAAAAATAGATTAACACAAACGCCACAAAAGGCAGCGGTGATGTAATTTAGCTGTAAGTGTGTAGCTGTAGTGCACCTCATCAGTGCCAGAGTGGTTCTGTACGGAGTTAATGACTAGCAGCAGAGCAGACTGGAGAGTCCCAGTAGTACAGCGTGATGCTGTAACTCTGCCATTATTGTGCCCTTGAGCACAGAGGGAAAAACACGCCTGCCACCAGACTAGTGGTGATCATTTATTTCATTATATATATATATATATATATATATATATATATATATATATATATATATATATATATATATATATGTATATGTATGTGTGTGTGTGTATAACACAATGTATAAAACAACGCCGTTTTATTCTATAATCTACGGAGAACATTTTTCCCAAATTCGAAATAAAAATATTGTTATTTAAAGCCTTTATTTGCAGAAAATAAAATAAAAAATGTCTGGAAATAAGATGAAGAGCTTTCAGACCTCAAGTAATGCAAAGAAAACAAGTTCATATTCATAAAGTTTTAAGAGTTCAGAAATCAATATTTGGTGGAATAACCCTGGTTTTCAATTACAATTTTCATGCATGTTGGAATGCTCTCCTCCACCAGTCTTACACACTGCTTTCAAATAACATTATGCCACTCCTGGTGCAAAAATTTAAGCAGTTCAGCTTGAAACTCAATTTTTAAGTGGTCTCTTATTTTCTTTATCCAGAGCTGTATAACAAAAAACTCTTTGCACTGCTAAAGAGTAGGCCTGTTGTGGTAACTGATTTTATTTTAACAATTTAATTTTCTCATTTTGAGATAATTTAATGCTACTGGCAATTATATAATAGCATAATCGTGCAATTGCGCCTTTTAAAAAGACACTGAACTTAATAAATAATAGTTTGTGTGTTTGGGATGCCATTTTAATGCAATTCCATTGTGTAGGAGTTAAGTTTTTTTATGTAAAACATGCATGGACAATATCAGAATCAGCAAAAACGATTGAGGTAATGTTTATTTACTGCATGAGGTTAATTACCAGTATGTAATGTACATTTAAAAAAAAACAGTTTAAAACAACTGTACTTTCTACTCCTCAAAATTGTAACAAATTGTGTGAAAAATGTATAGAATGTAAGTAAAAAGTTGTTTGAAAAATATTTTCTCCAGTAAAGTATCAATAACCAACATTTTCTACATTTCAAAGTAAGGTATTGAAGTATTTGTACTTTGTTACTTGACACCTCTGTTAAATTCAGAGAATAGAGTAAAGATACAGAAGAAGCACCAAAAAAAAACCATGTTTATATCCCAACATACTGTCAAATAATTTCAAATCACTTCCCAAAAAACCTCTCTTTCACTTCATGCTCTGTTTATAAACATAACTGTAGACAGGGGAGCTAAAAAGCGATAATAACACATTCCCGCAGAGCTTTGAAGGTCTTTTCGCAGCAATGCCACAAAAGTACCAGTTCAGGCAGCTGACTAACGCTTGTGCCAGGATGAAAGGCTTGGTTCCTACCTTGCATGGGGCTGCTGCTCTGCTGGGCCAGGGTCAGGTGCTCCTCACTCAGCAGGTAGACGGGCTGGTGCTGGTTGATCTCCACACTGGTGCACACGTTGCTGTCTCCGTGCAGGAAGAAGGTGAAGGCGCAGGAAAGATGCTCACTAGGAAAAAAAGTCAAAATACAAGTAAAGATGAGAATCGGGGTTATGAGGTTATAAAGTGCATTTATCAGTGTGCCCACAATCAGTGTTACAGCATGTTCAGAGCGAGTGCAGAGCAGTGATTTATAAGCCTGACCATGAAAGTTCCCCTGATCGACATAGTTCTGTGTATCAGCTGGAGACAAGTGAAATAAAACATTCAGTATTTAGAGCCAGGAATTCAGACACTAAATTTATTGGGATTTTAGAGCAAAAAACTTAGTTATCCACTGATCTCACATTCAAGCCAACACTAAAACAGAGCTGACTGATCCTGCTTGCCTGTTTGCTGCTTACACCAAGAGAGCACTTGCATTTGGAGTAAAGCTGTGCAATATGGTAAAAATGATTATATCACAACATTCTTAATACACAAAATGTATCAGACTGTGCGACACGAAGACAAAATGCAAAATTGCTAGTGGAAAAAAAAAACAAACAAAAAAAAACAAGCTTTTCTAATACACCCTCTCACATAAGATAGTGATTCAGTTTCATTCAGTTTTTGCTGCACAACATCCACTTAAACAGACCTAATTACACTTTTTGTAAAGAAGAGTTGGGTTATTTGGGTCAGTATTCTTTGATATGCCGAAAAACCATAGTCAACTCCAGTTGTGGGTGAAACGGCCCTGAAATAATACTGAATTAAAAAAAGTATTTCAAGAATACACTACTGCAACTAAATGAAAATTAAATGTTATTATTGCATATGATATGATACGGCACACCCCTAACTGAAATATTAAAAATATACAAGAATTTTATCAGATTTGTAACAGAAGTCAATGACCCAGAATGTCATGATACTAATAATAATGCACTCCAAATATCTCCATATATCCAGAATTAAAATAAAATAAATGATACTGGACTGATATAATCTGTATCTAGTAGATATATAATAGGTATGAGAAAAGTGTGATTTTTTTGTTGCTAAAAACAGTACAAAAGTAGAACCTTGATGTGATAATTAGGGGTGGGTGATATGGCACAATATTTTAGGGTATAATATCGTTCACGATATTAAAAAATGTTGCCGATATTATTGTGTACGATACAGTTCTTTTCATAATGTGGTAAAATATCTTCGTCGTATTTTATTTTTGGAATGAACTGTGATTTTTTCAATAAAATTTTTAGGAAAACAGTCATACTATAACACTATTTTCTATTACACATTTATACAATATTCAATATATAATACAGTATATTATTTATGCAATCAGAATGCATAGTGGGATCTGACAGTACAATACGATATAACACAGTATTGCAAACAAAATCTCTCCATACACACACTATTATATTTTCCTACACCCCTAATATTTAACATTTTGAAGGCTGATATCTGAAAGTATCAATCTATACTAAGAGAGCTTCTTTTAGTATCTGAATTCAAATACAGGAAAGTGCTATTTCACCCACACAGGTGCAGAGCCATAGGGTGTTGTGCACATCGAGAGAGAAAGAGAGAGAGAGACTGTGTGAGTGAGCGAGCGAGAGAGACTGAGTATGTGTGGCTGGTTGGGGGACGTCTGCATTCCTCATATGTCTGCTGAGCACTGTGTGGAGTGTCATTAAGGCACGCTATCAACTCAGCAGCACAAACTCAGCACAAACAGATGGCACTTCAAAGCCTGTACGCAGCCCTGCAGTGTTGAACACAGCCTGAGATCAGGGCTACACCGCGCTCGGTTTGTTGCTTTGCTTAAGGAATCAAAGCACTTCAAATTATGTGCCTGGAATAACACTTCTAGCGCAGCAAATTAGCAAGAACTCAGGATTGCCGTCGGTCTGGAAAAATAAGGCGGTTCACACGAGCGAGAGTGTAGCGCTCGTTCCTGTAGACCTTGCGGGTGTCGAAGCCACGCTGTGAACATGGGGTTTTCTGAAAAAAAAAAAAAAAAACACAAAACGACTCTGCAAACCCAGACAGAGGAAGCAGTCACATTTTCCAGCGTATGCATCCTTAACAGCCACTGCAGCCCAGAGAGCACGCCCCAGAACAGGAAGCCTAGGAGCTATTTCTGACACATTCTCATAACCATAAACACACCACAACACTTCAGCCCTGAGGGACCAAATTACTTCTCGTCAAACAAAACCAAACCTTGGACCCTGGTCACCAAACCTGATCGATCACTAGAACCTGATCGTCGAAAAGTGCTTTGTTTTGGTGCTGTTAGCATCTATACTACTGGTCCTAACCATGTAAAAAAAAAGCATTCTCCATAGAAACCATTACCCAGCATAAACACAGTGACTGATCGGAGGTGTGATGGGGGTGTTTTTCTTTAGAGGCATCAGTGTAAGAACAAGTTTTGACCTGAGTAAAGCTGTGGTCACACTAGACATTTGCTCTTCGCGTCACATTGTGAACTGGGGCTGTACCAGAAACCTGTTCACTGGAAGGTCCTCTATTAGCATGCTATTTTTAGCTAACTTGCTAAACAAGACATCAAAACCACACAAAGTTAATTATAAGGTCACATTAATTATGACATCAACTACCCATATTCATTTGTACTTACCTTAATATTGCCTGTTGTTTGAGCAAGTAGAGCCCATTAACATGTTTTTATTTTATTTTTTACATATATTTTATTTATTTAGAATATTAAAGAAAAAAAATTATATTCCAATTAATAAAACTACATTTTATGCTACTGTACTATCATTATGTTAGTGGCATCAAATATATCAATAGTAAGGGTGTGCCATATTGAATTATATGCAATCATAAGGGCAACATTTCTGAATATTGTGAACTATATTATACCCTGAAATATTGTGCCATATCACCCACCCCTAATTATCACATCAGGATACTACTTTTTTGCTGTTTTAGCAAAAGAAAAATTCACACTGTTCTTATTTCCCATTATATATCTACTAGAGACCAATTATATCTGGTCAGTATAATTTTTTATAACATACATTCTGGATCATTGACTTCTGTTATAAATCTGATCAAATAAACCTCAGTATCTCAGGTTTCTGATTAATTTATCCTGTACAACAAAAGGAAACCTTTGGTCTTCCTTTCCTGGGGCAGTCCTGATTTGAGCCAGTTTCATCATAACATCTTTAAAAGGTCTTTGCGACTAAAATTGTATTATTTAAAATATGTATTAAAACATTACTTAAATAGAAATTTAAGTAATTAACTCTTGATGAGTTTAGCACAGCTGTTAATTGAAAGCCTGAATTCCAGGTGACTCTACCTCATAATTCTGACTGAAAGAATGCAGCCAAGATGTGCAAAGCTGTCATGAAAGCAAGAGGTGCTACTTTTGAAGAATCTAAAATATAAACATATTCTGGTTTAACACTTTTTGTTTACTATAAAGTTTGAATGACTTTGGTATTAATCTACAATGCAGAATATATTAATAATGAAAAAACACTGAATTTAAGGTGCGTCAAAAAACTTTTGATTGGTACCGGTACTTTAGATGAGCATACTGTCTCCAGTCTAAAATTAAGACTACTTGTGAACTGCTAAAAATTCAGACATGGATTTCAGAAGTATCCAGACATTACATATAAATATATATATTTTTTTAATATCAGCAACCCCTGGCTTTGAATGCCATGCACCTTTAATTTGCTCTTGTCTCTCTAAACCAACCATCTGCAAACAAAAACAGGTGCATACATTTAACTCCCATGGGGAAAAAAAAGTAGTAGTAGTTTACGCTCTAACACTTTAGCTTCAAGTTAACACCTGAAAACTAGAGCATGAAAATCTTTCAGATTCTCAAACGCAAGTGTATAAGCATCTTTAATACAAGTGTAACGCAATCTGACTTTATAGTGATTAGAAAGCCGCAACTTATAGAAGGCATCACATGATCAGTTGGGGGGAAACAACCACAACACAACTGTCACAACCGCCTTTTCCACTTCAGTAGTTTGTTTACCTCTTGTTGATGGGTTTCTCATCCTTCTCGTAGGGCTTCACAAACCACTTGCCGATGCGCACGAAGCACCGGTTCATGAGGCAGCGCTCCAGCAGGTTGTGGATGGCTTTAAAGAGCAGCGTGCGGCACTCGTAGGTCAGACCGCTCTCCCACACCCCGTCTTCATTACCTAATGGAAGAAAAGCTCATGGCATCAGTGTCAACAAGTCCTCAATGCAGTCTAACACACACACGCACTAACTCATGTGATTACTATCACCATTTTATCAGAAGTGTCTTAACCTTAGTCAGTGACTAAAGAACCAAAGCAAGTGAATGGAAACCACAGGCTAGATAAAGAGCTGTAGTGCAAAGCAGCAGTTCCTCTATTTCCTGCTACCCCGCATAACTGTCTGTGTGATCACAATCAACAGCTAGTTATGGATAGTGCAACAATAACACTAAAACAAAACCACAATATCACACTACAGCATTTTACTGTTTCAAATTACTGTTTGGATTTATATATTTGGGCTTGTGGTTCTGGTACAGAAAATACACGGTGCAGCCCTAACCAAAAGCAGTATTTAAAATATATCAAAACATATTTACTAAACAGGTTGTTTTCCATTTTGAAAAATAAATAAATAAATAAATAAATATGCATTTCAAAACTTTCTTTACAGGTTGCTGAATGCAATCTAAAGAAACCTTCTAAAAAAGGAATTCTTTTATATAGATTTTTTTAAATGATAAAGGTCTATTACAATTCCGAAAAGATTATATGGCTGCTTTAATGGTTCCTCAAACATTATTAAGACCTCTTGTTTATACTTTAAGCAAATCTCAAAATTTTTAACTTTTAAAAATAGTTTTAAAGTGTGAGGAAAGCACTATTTCCCATGCACAGTAAGCTTTCTCTCACTGTTTTTGTGCTACGTGCACAGGTCACGTTTGTTTGGCTACAGTGGATTTGGGCAGTGCAGCAACAACAATGCCGAGACTTAAATCTCATGAGTGAGAGAGCGAGAGAGAGAGAGAGGTTACTACTGTGCCAAAACAACTGCACAGTTCCAGCTCAGCATGTCTATCTCTCCACACAGATAAACACCACCTCTACACCTTGCCAACTAGCAAAGCTAGTAGAGTAATGAAGCTGTATCATTTATTTTATTACAGATAGAGAAGTTCATAACCAATAATCCAACAAACGCAATATAATGGTTTTGCAGCATTGAGCAGTTTGAAGTAACTTCCTGCTCTATTTTAAAGAGAGACATTTATTTGTTATTAGAAATATTGATATATATATATTAGAATGCAGAGTTTTGGCATTGGTAGATTTGACACTTAATGTGTGCCGTATTATACATACATAATATTGCAGTATTATAGCAGCATTCTTTCTTGAAAGTAGCTTATTTTGCA
Organism: Astyanax mexicanus; assembly: GCF_023375975.1. NCBI lineage: Eukaryota > Metazoa > Chordata > Actinopteri > Characiformes > Acestrorhamphidae > Astyanax > Astyanax mexicanus. The sequence continues at coordinate 5,751,441 of NC_064425.1, forward strand.
TGTTTCACTGTTTAGAGAAAACCTTGAACGGTTTGTTTTGTATATTTATTTAGATTTGCAGCTTATATTCATGCACAAAACATTTTGCATTTCAGTGTTAAAACAGATTTATAAAATAACAATGTCTTGGTAAGTTATTTACAAAATAGAAAAGGTTTAAATATTGTATTTTTGTAAATCATTTTTAATGAATGTTTAAACTGTTATACTAAAGTTTTTCACAGTAGTATATTCCATTTAGCCAACCTTATTTGAGCTAACAGAATGATAGAAGCCCATTTAAGATGGCGTTGGGAATTAACCCTAGGGAAAACTATCAGGCAAAATGAACGAGGGCATGTTTAAAGGCATGAAAAAAAAAACTTAAACTATATTAATATGAACCTTTTAAGCTCTTGTGTTAGGAGCAAAAAAAACAAAAAGCGCCATTGATAACCAATGCCAGCAACAGAAACAAACTCTTACGGGCTGAATTTGAAACCAAAAGTCAGAGAACGCAGAAACTGGGGAAAAGCAATGTACATAAAAATATATAATAATACAAAGTTCCCTACGGAAGCGTTCAAACATTTAGTGAAGGCTGAAAGCATTATCAGCTGCTTTCAGGTCTACACAAGCAATCACTCTGCATAATGAGCACAGAGATCAGGAGCTCAGTGAACAACAGGTAAAGGTCAGCCTCGTCTGCTTTACGAGCCGAGCTTCCGCCTCCCAGACTGAAATACGGGAGCTTTTCTCTGCATCTGTGGGCTCTTCATTCCTCAATCTGCCACACTGAGCCCGGCACAGCTGCACTCAGAAACATGATCCCACTAGCAAGTGAGAGCAAACACCCGCGAGGTGTTTACAAAAGCTAAACTTTCCCAACTTCATGATTAGGAACTTGTGCAGAGTGCTGAGTACTGAATGTGGAAATTCAGCAGCTGATTTACAATTTCAGACAATTATAGCACTGCAGCACATGCAGGATTTTTTAAAACTAAAGTTCCCTAACGTGTTAATAGTGGCCTTTGTACTAATGCGTTGGCCACATGACCCGGTTGATAGGTGATTCCTCGTGACAGTGAGAGTGACGAGCTGCGGGAAGGAGAAAGACGAGGACGTACTTGAGAGCTCGTGGTGGATGAGCTCGGCGAAGTTGGGGTCGTCGCCCCACCAGAAGAGCCAAAGCTCACGCCGACCGGGTGTCTGGTGCCGCCGCCACACGCTCAGCACGTCTGCCTTCAGGCAGCGGCTGAAGCTGCACAGGATGGGGTCCTCCTCGGTCACCGGGAAGAGTATGGGGGACGAGGTGGGGCCCTGCCATACAAAGCACTTCCATTTGATGCCTGTGAGGTCAGCCTGGGGTCAATGAGAAAGAAAAAGAGAGAGAGAGAGGGGGGGGTACTGTTTCAACATGGTAATCAAATAAGCCATGCAAGAATGTATGAGAACACGCAATTACACCATGACTGTTAATGAGCTCTACACGTATGACCAGCAAAATGCAGACAGCCGACAAGAGCATGAGTCAGTAAGCTGTTTGCAGAATGCACGCCTGGGATTAGGCCTGACTGTCGGAGCACTCCAAAGTATTTCCCTTAAGAACAAAAGAATGCATCTTAAGCAAACATTCATAACCAGTTCAGCGCACTCATTTATTCAGCACTACATGAGCTTATTCATAGATAAACTAGCTAACATACTTTAAGCATCCCTGCACTCGCTTACTTTCTCCACCTAGGCTTATTTCCAGTACATACCAGTAAATAACAATACAAACAGACTGGAAATTGTGATTTTTTAAATTATTTTTTTTTGCAGGAAATACAGGTGTCTACTATTCAAGAAAGTAAATATTTATTTAAACATATAAACATATTTTTTTAGTCATGTAAGCTGAACAGTGCAGAGGTCAATAATAGTTTTAAAGGGGTAAGTCTGCACTGTTACAAAACCTCTAGACAAGGCACTGGCTAATCAGTAAACACCACAGACAAATGCAAGTGCAAAACACCAAATGCAATGATGTAAACAAGGATCTTACTCTACTCACACTGTAAACTGTAGCTCGCACAAGATAACTGGTAGTGCTAGCTAGTAAACAAAATTAAACTCTAAAGATTAACATATAATCCTTGTCATAATAACCTGTAATTTAATCCTTGGTGACTTTAATTAATCTTCATTGTGTTTCTTCACAAAAGTGCCATTCATAATCCCCTAATGGTAATTCCAGCTCTATTCCAACGAGTTAACACTGAGCGAAAGCTGGATTTTTACAAGATGTGTTTACATAAATGGCAAAAACGTGTTTCAGATATCATCTACAAAATATTTACTTGTATTATTATTATTAATAGAACTGCAGATATCAGACTTTGATAAAGTGATTCTGACTAGTCATATTACCAGATTCACATATTCTTGATGTAACTTTGATTAGTCATATGATACCACTGATATTAAATGAATTACAGATGATATCTTCACTAGTATAAATTCCAGACCTGCATACCAGTAAATAATTCTGACTGGAACATTTGTTTTTATTTATTTTTTCAAATCTACAATTTCAGTTTTAACAAGTAAAAACAAGTATGCTTACACCTACAACTACAATTTTCACTAGTCAGAAATAGAGTTTACATACACAGAACTAAAATGTATTCTAGTAAAAAAAAAACAGTATCATTCAGTACCATGGTAGTTTATGGTCTTGGTAGTATGTCTAATCAGATTATGTTTTTTTCAAAGATGATCCCTGAAATTAGTTCTTCTGACTAAAAAAGCCTTCCAGAGATCTGTAAATAATCTAGCTAATTGGTTAAGAAATTACTTTTTAAGTTTCGATGCAATTTCAGGCTCAATTGTGGCTTACAGTGGATAAAGCCTTTCTAACTAGTTATTTATTACCTTATCTGGAAGTATGTTTCACAAGTAAAAACTTCACAGTTTTTTTTTTGCATATAATATCACCACTAGTATAAATCCCAGATCTGCATACCAGTAAGATAATTTACACTAGTACAATGAAAATGTAAGATATTGCTAAAGCATCAATTAACATTTTGGATATGTCTTTTCTACTTATATACATACATATATGCATATTGTATTTACAAATTCACAATATTTATGATACCTACAACTACAGTTAATACTAGTAGGAATCACAGCATTTATGATTTATGAAGCTACAAATTCTACTAGTAAAAACCTATCAATAGTAACAATGTTTAACAATGTAACTCGTTTTTGCAGACCTGATATTACTAGCACATGTTTTTAAAGCTGATCTGTGAAATGAGATTTCATCCTAGTACAAAAATGCATTTTAAAGGTCTGTAGATTAACTAATTTTTCCAACTAGTTACTTTGTTGAGTGATGACTTATAAAGTAGCTATAAGTCGTGCCATTTCAGGTTAGCTAGTGCATACTTTAGCTAGAGTTACATCTCTGTCTCAAAATCTATCCATCTTCTCACATACATACATATAGACATACTTTATTTATTTATTTAATCATTCATTTTATTTACAAAATCAACAATATATCTAACTACAACAACAATTAATACTAGTCAGAATCACAGCATATGGATTTATGTAGCTACAATTTCTCTTAGTAAAAAATCAGTATCAATAGTAACAATGGTAGTATGTCTAGATGTGTGGTCAGATTATGTTTTTGCAGACCCGATTTTATTACTAGAACAAGTTTTCAAACAGACCACTAAAATCAGAGTTTTTGTTAGTGCAAAAAAGCCAGCTAACCCATACTTTAGCTACCTAGCTAAAAGTTGTGTTTATATAATCGCCAGAAACTGATGACAAATGTCTAACAACATAATCTAGTTATATGAGTAAATATATTTTTAAGATGTAGCCTAGATGGTTAGTTAGCTATTTAGAGCACCAAGTTGCAAACACTTGACTTAGCTGTTAGCTAGCTAGGTTAGGTAGGTTAATGCTATATAGGTTAACGCTAGCTAAAATTAGCAAAGGGTTAGCTGTGACATTGTTTACTTGTGGGATTCGCTTGCCTAGTTAGCGCTAGTACACTACGCCTACTCGATATTCGTCTTTATCATCTAGCTAATTAAAAATAGCACATGAGAACCTGTGCTATTTTTCTCCCGTAAGCTTTTACTGCATGCATGTTTACGAATTTGTTTCCACTCTTGTACACAATGTTCTCTGTGTGATCACTGATTCAGCTCAACAGGCCTCGGCCGCTACTTTGAGCTGGTCTCCATAGTGTAGCTAACCTAGCTATTATATAGCTATGAAGGCTAGCTAAAAAGCTAAATAGCTGGCTGAAAGAAGGCTGTGTTAGATAGTTAGCTAACTGTAGATTTGAGCGAGTTTCTTACCAAACAGAAGAGATTGGAGTGGCAGTCCTCCAGGCTGGCCCCGTTGGGTACGAAACAAGAACTCATCCTCAGGGTGAAGCCAGTCTGTCCATCATTTATTTCATAGCGGGGGAACTGAGCTGAGGGCCGCTGAGTATTTTCCCAGTGGTTCCTCCGAGCAGATATATATATGTATATATCTAACGCTAGCTTAGCTGGGTTAGTTAACTAGCTAAAGAACAACCCCACTCTCACACAGCCAGGCTCGGCTCCTTTTTAAAACAATAACCACAAAAATCCCCCTCCCCTCAGTCAAGACGTCTTCAGCAAGTTAGCGTTAGCTTAGCTAGGTAAGCTAAGCTAACTCTATGTTAGCTAGCGTTAACTAGCTTAACTCCTCAAATCCTCTTGTTTTAACGCGCGAACATCGACCAAAAAAAACAATCCTGTCTATATTAAAACACATTAAAATCACACCCCGCGAATACTAAACACATAAATCACTAACACATCCGATAAATAAGAAAATTTTATCGGATTTAAACGTTAGCTAAAGCTCGCTAAATCGCTGAGCCGCTAAACTGTAAGCCCTACTACATTCACCCCTCCCCCTTTACTCAGCAGCCGCTAGCATCAGCCTTAGCTAACAGGCTAGCTAGCTAAGCTAACCTAGCTAGCTGTTAGCTAAGCTAAGCTAACTGATTGGCAACCCAGCCAGACAAGTCGAATAAAAGTGATTCAGTAATTAAAGAAAATCCTCCGCCGCCCGCTCGCTCGCTCCTCTCGCAGCGCTCTTCTTCTTAAAAGCCCCGCTCACATCAGAAACCCCTCACCAAACACCCGCTACAAGCCGAAACGCGAGCGCGGCCAAAAGGCGAAACATTAGTCCGCTCCTCCGCGGAGTCTCTCCGGGCTTCTTTTTTCAATACATGGGTCGTATCCTTTAATGGCGGCCGGAGGGACACAACTCTTTAGCTCCGATTGGCAGCGCTGGGAGTCGAATAAAGAGCGAGAAGGAGTCGACTCCCGACTCCCGACTCCTGACTCCCGAGTCCGCAGGCTGGATCTGCGCGGTCACGAATCACCGAGCAGGATGAATCGGTTCATTCCTGGGATTTCTCTTCCTGGAAATGAAAGTATTATTATTTTTTATAATTAATTTCCAAAATAAAACATCACAATACAAACAAAAGGCATCAAAGATAATTAATACATACAACCAAAAATGTTTTACAGGAAAATAAAACTTGTATAAATTAAATTAAACAAAAAATTAATTAAAACAGGGTTTACTTTTACCAAAATTTAATTTGTGCAGATTAACAGTATTTCCTGAAGAGAATTATCAGATTCAAAGTAAAGTTGACAGAAGAGACCTTACAGTTAAAAAATGTAATAAAAATAATATATTTAACTACATTTAGTATATACCCTGTAATTTGCTTTATTAGAAAAGCTATTAAATAATTTAGCAAGAGTTTTAGCTAGAGTTTTCCAAAGTTATTTTAAATAAAACATTCAGAAACGAAATGTTCTATTTTTTCTGGATAACAGTTCTGATCATAGGTAGATGTTATGCAGGGTTTTTGAATGTATTTTTCTCATTTTATTATAAACACAAAACTTCCTGGAAAAACAAAAAAGATCCTGGAAAAAAAAGTATGGTAAACCGCTTTAGCCTAAAATGACACCAGGGATTAAAGAAAATAATAAAATAAAATAAAATAAAATAAAGGAAAGAAAAGTCCCAACTCTGTTTTAACTTGTAGAAATTCTCATTTAAAACATAACCATTATTTTTACTACTACTAATAATATCAGATAAATAATATAGTTATAAATAATAAAACAGAAAATGCAAATACCATTTTGACATTTATTTTTGCACACATAAAAATATTATGACAAAATTACTTACTTTGCAACTTAATTATTCACTCAAGAACAGGTAATCTTTGATTAAAAAAATACATTTTCTTTAACATACTGGTATTTTTCTGTCAACTCAAAAAGCAAACAGCAAAAAAAAAATGCAAAAACAGGTAAATAAAAATATAGGCCAAAGTGTCTTCAGTGTTTTCAGCCCTGAATACTCTTTTCTACCAGACAACCTGTTTTTAAAATTAATATATGTTGCAGGAATAGTAGCAGAAGCACATTAATATCAATTATAATACTATTTTACTCTAATCCCTCTCAGGAACACTACTACTTTCTATAAAAAGAAAAATCTTAAGGACTGCTTTCTGTTGACCTACACATTGTCCAATAAGCAAAAACATTAATCATATTATAAAAAACTGTTTAGAAAGTATTTAGAGACCAGTCTGTGGCCTAATACTCAAATTACAATTGTTTTTTTTAGACATAATTTTAGTATTGGATCTTGTACCCCTATTAACACGTGAATGCAGGGATATTAATAGTATAGTAATAGGAAGAATTAGTCTAATGTAGAACATTTTTAGCATTTCAGATTCTGGAATATATTGAGACATAAAGTAAATACATATAGACATTAAACTCATAAAGACATATCATTTATCCAAATATAGGACAAAGTCAATGTCGAAGCCAATGATAAAAGAGTTAAATCACATTAAACCATGTAATAAAAACATCTGAAGGTCAGTAACTCTCCAGGCTAAATGAGTAGGCCCATGCTCAATCAATTTAACTCATATATCACTTAATGTTAGTGCTGTTATTAAACATGATTTTACATGTTATTATAAACTGTAATAGTTGTGAAACTTTTTTTTACATATCATTGAACTAAGTTTGTCCTCCCCCTGAAACCAGGAGGGGGCGTCACTATACCACAATATTAAAGTTATATACAGTGGTATGAAAAAGTTTGGGCATCCCTGATAATTTTCAAGATTTTCCTTTATAAATTATTGTTTTTAGGATCTTCAGTTTCAGGTAATTATATTATATAGCAGAGGAACACAGTGATGTTTGATAAATTAAATGAAGTTTATAGGATTTACAGAAAATGTGCAATAATTCTTCAAACACAATTAGGCAGGTGCATAAATCTTAACAGATTTATGCACAACAGAAAAATGACTATTAGATATTTATTAGATCCTCCTTTTGCAGAAATAACAGCCTCTAAACTCTTCCTTTAGCTTCCAATGAGAGTCTGGCTTCTGGATGAAGGTATTTTGGATCCTTCTTCTTTACAGAACATCTCCAGCTCAGTCAGGTTTGATAATTTTGAGCATGAACAGCTCACTTTAAATCCCACCACAGATTTTCAATAATATTCAGATTTGTGAATTGAGATTATCATTCCAGATTTTAACCCTTGTGTGGTGTTCATATTTTTGTTACTCGTTTACTTTGTTACTTGTATTTAATTCAGCTAAATTAAGCAATTTTACATTAAAATGCTTTACACATGCTCGCTTCACCTAAATTGCAAGCAATATAAACAGCTTACATGGTTAATATTTACCCTTTACCTTTCTTACGTTACATTTCTTTTAAAAAGTGCTTCTTTTTTTTATTAGTTTTTTAATAAAATGTAAAAGAAAATGAATTAAACTCAAGATATGAGTAGAAAATTTGTTTAGTTTCAAATTTACAAATGAAGCAATGTTTATTAGCCCTTGGCCAAACATACTGTATGTAATATAAATGTGTGTGTGTGGGGGGGGGGGGGGGGGGGGGGTGTACAGTGTGTGTTTATCGAAAATGTGTTTTGATATATGTTTTTCACAAAAAATTAGCCAATGCCAATGAGTTTGAGTTAGAAAAAAAATATTTTTTGTATCATTTGATGAAAAATGAAAACGGGTCCCACAGACCCGAACACCACACAAGAGTTAATTTAAGAAAACATGTGAATTTGCCATCTTAGCTTGTGTTAGAGTTTTATTGACTTATTAATTTGAAGAAGACTAAACAGATCTTCTGTATCTCTTGTTAGGAAAATTCACTCTACATAATATGTATTTTATCTTAAACACAGAAGAAATGCTGAATTGATGCTCTGCTGCCCACATATCTTAACAGAAAGCAGAGTAGTGATAAGGGTCTAATCCCATACCCACCACCTATAAAATAACAATAGACAAAACATCCAGCATGTAATTTGTTTCATTATTAAGTAAATTGCTATCTCATTATCCCAAATTAATAATAACTCAGAACTTTGAGGTACTAAGTTGTTATTTTAAGATAATAAGCCATTATTTTGAGATGCTATCTTTTTTATTTTTAGGTATTAAGATATTATTTTATGATAGTAAACAGTATCTTAAAACCATGACTTAGTACTTTAAAATAATGAGATAGCATCTCAGAAATAATCACTTAGTATCTCAAAATAATGGCTTAGTGTCTCATTATAACGAATTAGTATCCAAATTAAGGTGTGTGAATGAGAATAAGATCCTAATGCATGGCCACAACTTATTACTAAGTGATTATTTTGAGATTCTTTCTCAATATTTTAAGATACTAAATAAAAAAAATAATGACATAGTATCTCAAAATAATGACTTATTATTTTAAAATAGTGACTTAATATCTCAAAATAACGAGACAACATCTCAAAATAACAACTTAGTATCTCAATTAAGACATGTGAATGAGAATAAGCTCCTAATGCATGGCCACAACTTATTACTAAGTCATTATTTTGAGATACTAAGTGATTATTTTGAGATGCTTTCTCATTATTTTAAGATACTAAATAAAAAATAATGACATAGTATCGTAAAATAATGACTTATTATTTTATAATAGTGACTTAATATCTCAAAATAATGGCTTAGTGTCTTAAAATAACGACTTAGTATCTCAATTAAGGTGTGTGAATGAGAATGAGATCCTAATGCATGGCCACTAAGTCATTATTTTGAGATGTTAAGGGATTATTTTGCGATGCTATCTCATTATTTGAAGATACTAAATTAATATTATGACTTAGTATCTCAAAATAATGAGAAATGGTGTCTCAACATAATGACTTAGCATCTCAAAATAATGGCTTAATGTCTCAAAATAACGACTTAGTATCTCAATTAAGGTATGTGAACGATAGTGAGAATGAAATCCTAATGCATGGCCACAATTTATTACAAAATCATTATTTTGAGATACTAAATCATTATTTTGAGATACTAAGTCATATTTGTTAACTTAGTATCTTCAAATAATGAGATAGCATCTAATATAGATAGCAAATAATGATTTAGTATCTCAAAATAATGACTTAGTATTTAAAAAAGAATGAGATAGCATCTAAAAATAATGATGTACTATCTCAAAATAATGACTTAGTATTTTAATATACTGAGATAGCATTTAAAATAATGACTTTCTATCACAATACTTAGTGTCTCAAAATAATGAGCTTTTTTAAATAACAACTTGCTAACTCAAAATAACAATAATCAGTACCTAAAAATAATTACTTAGTCACAAAGCAGTTAATTACAGGATTTATTATTTTAAATTAATAAATTAATTTATTAATATTAATTTAGTTAATTAGCTAGTACACTGAAGCACTGGTCTGCAGATACTGTCTCTGAAGATGCTGCTCTGGGCTCAGCACTCTGCTAACAGCATGACTTAACTCTTTAATTTAATCTGCAGTGCTGTTTAGTAAGAGAACTTGTGTAACAGTTTATCTAAAAGCTGTTAAAGGAAGGAAATTAGGTAAATGAGATTGAGTCATGAGCTGTGTGTAACACCGGTAAAGGTAGAGTAGAGTTTGAGTAACAATGTTTATCAGACGAAGATCAATTAGTGAACTTTACCATCAGTGTGCTTTTATTTGACATTTTGACAAATCAAGTTTAACACCAGTGTTGGGCACGTTACTTTGAAAAAGTAATTAGTTATAGTTACTCGTTACTTCTCCAAAAAAGTAACTGAGTTACTAACGGAGTTACTCCACTATAAAAGTAATTAGTTACCAGTAAAAGTAACTATCGCGTTACTTTTTATTATTCGCCCGTCAAAAAAAGGAAATCAATTATGCATTTACTATTATTATTAGAAAAATAACAAAAAATAACAAACGAAAATAAACCCAAAATGTTGACAAAAATATAATCTAACGAATTTCAAAAAAATAAAACGAAATTCTCCACACAACCAAAGAAAATTACTAAAACTTGTAATACTGAAAAAAGCGGAAAAACGCGTCTGGGGATGAAATTTAACAAACCAAGCCACACTCAAAAGAAATATGTATATATAAAACAAAATAATGGACAAAAACAACAATTTAATGCCCGTTAAAATGGTATTAATATAACAGCTTCACCAAAAGAGAATAGAGCTTAGATCGTGCCCAAAAAATCCGACCCAGCCGGAGCCCGTGCACATTCTGCCCAAGCCCGAACCATAAACTGTCATTATGAGCCTGACCCGATCCGCCCCATAAACTGTCTGTTTTCGGGCTGATTGAATGAGCGAAATATAATCAGAATTATGTTAATTAACACTGTAACATAGAAGCATAGAACTATTATTTAATTTAAATGATTTTTAAGAACAGCTACACACAATGCCGCAAGTCAAACGCGGAGGCGTTCACGTGCGCCCAGAGCTACGTGATTACAGTTTTCATTTTTATTATAGTTTAATTTAATTTTGTTTTTATTTTTTCTGTTCATTTTAGGGTGGGCTTGCTAGCGCGAGCGCTTTACACAAGAACTAAGGGACCACGAGTGCCGCGCGCTCGGCACAACAACTCCCGCTGTACAACTCCGCTGTACAACAGCGCTTATAAATAAATTAAACACAAAAATGAGGGTATTCTATCAGTAATTTCAGTTCGTTTTAGTTAGTTTTATAAACACAAAATACAGTTCGAGATAGTTATGTTTTTCCTTTTAATTACCGTTTTTATTAGATTCAGTTAACACAAATGTTTTTCACTTTCAATTTTCGCTATTTCGTTCGCTTTAGTGAACAATAATAATTGGTTACTTAGCAACATTGTGATTATCACACCAGAGCTTTATATAAAATAAAAATAGGAGCCTGATTTCGGGTCGGTCCTCAGGTCAGGTGGGATTCGGGCAGAGAATCTAAGCTCTAAAATAGAAAGCAGCAGCACCACAAAAACCGGAGCAGCTAAAAAGAGCTTAACGTCCTTAATTCGGAACTTGGGTTGTCCACGGCAATCACTGAATTGATTAGAGCACGCAAATCGTCACAATTGTGCCTCACTTCACCACGCCAAACCACAGGCACAGCGGCCAGAAGCTCAAGTTCACCGGACAGAGGAGGGGTTAACCAGGGCAAAGCGAAATAAAAAAAAAAAGTTCATAGAGCTGCTAAAGTAACGTGCAGTAACGGGGTGTCGGAAATGGTAACGGCGTTATAGTTACAGTCATAGTAATTAGTTAGATTACTCGTTACTGAAAAAAGTAACGGCGTTAGTAACGCCGTTAGTTTTAACGCCGTTACTCCCAACACTGTTTAACACAGAGCGTGCGGTAAAGTATCACACCATCACCAGACTTTTCCTATCACCAGGTGGTGTATTTCAGGATCACAGTATCATCCGGGTCGGGAATGAAGCATCCGACACCTGAAAAAGGGAAGCACACAGTCTGTCATTGTTTATTTAATATAAAATCACACAGATCATCACTAATAACAGTCAGGAATCAGTACTGACCCACGTCAGGCCAGATGATGGTGCCATTCGCACGCTTGGACAGGAGCTCCCAGTACGTTTGATCACCTCCAGCCACGCCGTTCACACTCACGAGAAAAGGCCCGTAGTTCAGATCATCTTTGATGGTGAATCTGTACAGATCAAACGATGCATTTCAGTTTAAACATCCCTTAAACATCTTCTTTAACTGTCTAAGTTATTAGAAAATAATAATCATTATTCAGTTTCTGAGCACAGGCCCACTAAGGACCAGATATTACCTGTTTATTATGTTGTAAATCATATGAAAAAGGGATGGTGGAGCATTTTAAACACAATAGTGACACCAGTGCCATTTATTTAAGGTATTGGAATGTTATCTTATTAAGGTATCTTATCCTAATGAGTGGCCACAACTTATTAAGTTATTGGAAATAAATCACAATGCATGTACAAAACTTATAAAGCTTTGGCACTGAGATCTTAAGGTGTGGCCAAATCTTATTAAGGTGCAGGAACAAGATCCTTATGCATGGCCATGACTTAATAAGGCCTGGAAACAAGATCCTAAGGTATGTCCACAACTTATTTAGCTAATGGAATATCTTTAGGTTAGGTCACAACTTAATAAGGTACTGGAATGAGATTCTAATGCATGGTCACAACTTATTAAGGAATTGTAATGAGATCCTAAGGTGTGGCCACAACTTATTAAGGTGTGGGAATAAGATCCTAATGAGTGGACAAAATGTAAAAAAGTGTAGAAATGAGTACAAATTTATTAAGGTGTGGGAATGAGATCCTAATTAGTGGCCACAACTTATTAAGGTGTCAAAATGATATCCTAATGAGTGCACACAACTTATTAAGGTGTGGGAATGAGATCCTGAGGTGCAGCTACAACGAATTAAGTCATGGGAATTAAATCCTAAAGAGTGGCCATAACTTATTAAGGTGTGGGAACAAGATCCTAATGAATGGGCAAAACTTATTAAGGTGTGGAAATGAGATCCTGACGATTGGCTACAACTTACTGAGGTGTGGGAATGAGATCTTGAGGTGTGGCTACAACTAATTAAGCCATGGTAATTAAATCCTTATGACTGGCCACAACTTAATAAGACGTGGGAACAAAAGCCTAATGAGTGGCCAAAACTTATTAAGGCATGGGAGCAAGATCCTAATGTGTTAGGTGTGGGAAAGATTTCCTTACTGAGTTGTCACAACTTATTAAGGTGTCTGAATGAGATCATAATGTGTGGCCATAACTTCAAAAAAGCACTGTAATAATGTTAGATCTGAATAAGGAAAGTTGGCGTAACTTACTTAAAATCATTGGTTTTTGCAGCGATTTTCCTCATGGCTCCGAGTAAGATGCCTCTGTAAGCGATGTCAGTGCTGAAGGTGAGGTTTTTCGCGGTGGTAAGAGAGTTGTATACGACCAGTGAAATTTTATAGGGTGACTCAACATCTGCAAACACAAAATGATACTGAAATTAATAACTTTATATTTATTTTTTTTTGTTGCTCCTAATGTGGATTCAGTAATTTATATTGTTTTCTAAAAAGGATCTGTTCACAAATGCACAATTCAATTAACTAAATGTTCCATTGAAATAGGTATTACCAAATATTTTTTATACGGAGTGTCTATTTGCACCCGGGTGCAAATAGCACATGCCACACAGCAAGGCTATTTTCACCCCTTAATAAAAAAAAAAGAAAGAGAACTCATCTGCGCATGTCTACCAATGAATGCGAGGGAGCGAAAAGGCGCAAATTCACAGATGGGGAAACGGAGACAATAGGAAATGGTAAGCAGAATTTGGTTATTATTTATGTATAAAAGGCCCATCACTCAATTTAACTCTACATTTTAAGATAAATATTTAAGACAGAGTGTGAGAATTATTATCTATCGAACACTGTTGACTGAAAACGAATAAGCTAAGCTAGTGTTTTGGTGGATCTCAGTTTAAGTTATTTGATTGAATTAAAGTTTGAGGCAGTTAGGTAACTTGTATCTAACCTTATCTTAGTTATTAAGTAAAAAGTTTTGTATTTTGTTGCTTATTCTGATTAATTTAGCTAGCTAGCTAGCTAGCTTATTGCTGGCTAGTACAGAGCCCGGGAGGGGCCGTGGGTAAAAAAAAATAATTAAATTGAGCGAACGATGTAGCAGTTCATGCCAACAATTTCTCTAATTCGTGCGAACGATTTCTTTTATTCCAGCGAACGATTAAGCCAACTCTTATTTCTAGATAGCAAAATGAATTATATCAGTAGTATAGTCCACAACAGACAGATTATGTGTATTTAGAGTTTTGAAAATGTGACTACAGTAAACTGTGAATTTGAAAAAGAGAATATTTTGACAAATTAGCCGATGCAAATGTTATGTTGCCATGTATTTCCCTGTGCTGAGGGCGCAGTTGTGAAATAAAAGTAGCTTGTTATTCTGGAGTTTGATCGTAGGGTAAAACGGTATACTTGTTTGCTCTCTCAAAATTCTTTCACTTCTGATCAAGCACTAAATTGTAGGCCTGGCTTAAGTCCAGTGTTTTCCAACCTGATGTTCCTGGAGACAACCTGACCTGCAGATTTTAGTGATATTCCTGTTCCACAAAACACTTGAATTCACTAACCAGCTTCTTAAAAAGAAGTGGATGTGTGTTCACTCTGTGTGTGTGTGTGTGTGTGTGTGTGTGTGTGTGTGTGTGTTTGTGTGTGATTTTTCAGAATGCTGAAGCTTTGAAATTTGGAGTTCCTGCATCCATAAGCCACAGCCAATTGAACGAGATCCGGCTATACATTCGGGATCGAATTGTAGCAGCAGGGACTAATAAAGACTAAATCTTGTGAGGTCCCCCCGAGACCCCCCACCCTCCCATTTCCCACCACCACCCCCACAACCCCCATCCTACCCATTGCCCCCACACTCCCCCACTCCACATCCCACCTCAACCTAAAAATATTATAATTTATCACTGGCGGTGTATATTATAATGTAGTATATACTGTAGCATGTGATTACTGTCATTAGTGGCAAGCGACTTAGGATAATTAAAATGCTATTCAAATTCTAAGAGCATGGTAAAGAAAAACAAAGAAGAGACTCCCAAGTGAAAAACAAAATTCATTCAATAAGAACAAACTTTGAGGTCCACCCCATAATCCCAAACAAAAGTATGTTCACCTCTTGTAAAATAATCTGTAAGTAAAATTTGTTTTGTCACAAAACACAAAAGAATAGTACTAATCTCTTCTAAAACCATAATGTCAGGTGCAAATAGCACACACTGCTATGTAAAGCCGGGTGCAAATAGCACACACTGCTGGATTTACCCGGGTGCAAATAGCACACACTGCTGGATTTACCCGGGTGCAAATAGCACACACTGCTGCGTACACCCGGGTGCAAATAGCACACACTGCTATGTACACCCGGGTGCAAATAGCACACACTGCTGCGTACACCCGGGTGCAAATAGCACACACTGCTGTATACACCCGGGTGCAAATAGCATGTGCCATATTTATATTAGATACAGAAGTATAAAATAGTTGCTGTCCAAAGAAAAACAAGTAAACCTTGGGGGGTTTGGGAAATTAGAGCACATAATAGAGCACATTTGATTGTATTGTTCTGTTCATTTTGTTTATTTATGAAATATTATCAAAATGTTTTTTTTCACTAACACTAATCTAATATTTGAGGCTGTAAGCAATTAATCTAAAGATGCAAAAACAAGAGAGGAAACGACTATAAGAAGATATGTAAGACCTAGCCTGTAGCCTTCATGAATGTTATTAACATGTAGCTACTAATTTCCAAACAAAAATGTTATTATATTTTTACTCTAAGTGGATATCATCACACTGTTTTAGAGGTGACAGCAGTGCATAAATCGAGTAGTCGCTCCCATCTCATTTATTTGTGCCAAAATTCTTATTCCTAGAAAGTCATTACTACATTTTACTGACATCCTGTAATAAAATGCATAGAAACTGTAAAAATGTGCAAAAAGGACTGTAAAATAAAGCTTAGCATTCCTCTATGTGTAAAATAATGTGTTCATTCAATGTTACACAGTGGACAAAATTTATTAAACTGTGGAAATGAGATCCTAATGAGTGGCTACAACTTATTAAGGCGTGTGAACAAGATCCTAATGAGTGGCCAAAATGTTTTAAGGTGTGGAAAAGAGATCCTAATGAGTGTACATAACTTATTAAGGTGTGGAAATGAGATCCTTAATAAGTGGTCACAACTTACCAAGGTATGGGAATGAGATCCTGATGAGTGGCCACAACTTATTAAGGTGTGGAAATGAGATCCTTAATAAGTGGTCACAGCTTACTAAGGTATGGAAAAGAGATCCTGATGAGTGGCCAAAACTTATTAAGGTGTGGAAATGAGATCCTTAATAAGTGGTCACAACTTACTAAGGTATGGGAAAGAGATCCTGAGGTGCAGGTTAACTAATTAAGTCATGGGAATGATATTCGATCGACTAATGAGTTTCCACAATTTATTAAGGTGTGGGAACAAAATCCTATTGAGTGGCCAAAATTTATTAACGTGTGTAAATGATATCCTGAGGTGTGGCTACAACTAATTAAGTTATGTGAATGAGATCCTATCAAATGGTCACAACTTAGTAAGGTATGGGAATGAGATCCTGATGAGTGGCCAAAACTTATTAAGGTGTGGAAATGAGATCCTTAATAAGTGGTCACAACTTACTAAGGTATGGGAAAGAGATCCTGAGGTGCAGGTTAACTAATTAAGTCATGGGAATGATATTTGATCGATGAATGAGTTTCCACAACTTATTAAGGTGTGGGAACAAAATCCTAATGAGTGGCCAGAATTTATTAACGTGTGTATTTATGATATCCTGAGGTGCGGCTACAACTAATTAAGTCGTGGGAATGAGATCCTAATGAGTGGCCACTACTTATTAAGGTGTGGGAACAAGATCCTAATGAGTGGCCAAAACTTATTAAGGTGTGGAAATGAGATCCTATCTCATTAATTTGTGCCAAAATTCTTATCCCTTCAAAATCAGTACTAAATTTTACGGACTTCTTGTAGTAAATGTACATTAAAAAAACTGTACAAAAATGTGCAAAAAGTACTGTAAAATAAAGCTTAGCATTCCTCTATGTGCGTAATAATGTATTCATTCGTTGTTAGACAGTGTTGCATGAACTTTTAAATTTAGACTACTATACAGCAACACAAATGGCATGTTATACTAATATTAACCTGATATTTAAGTATGAAGGCTATGCAGTGGGTGAGTTCTTACCTGAAGTGAAGGCTGTTGGAGGCATCAGGGCTGCGAATAGCAGCACAGAAAGAAGGAACATGAGTTTGAGAGCCATCGTGACGATGCTGGAGATCAGTCTGTGTGTTCTGCTCTGAGGAGGAAGCTTTATATACTGCACTACTGTCACATCACCACCCCACCCTACTTTCACAACACTCCTATTCCATTATTTCATTATTCATTACACATATCAGCCCTCTGTTCAGGCACTGATACGTTAAATATGTGCTCAGTTTAACAGTATAATCAAATAATACGTTTAATAATCAAACACAAGATTAACACAAGTGACTTTTGTTTGTATTGTGACCTAATGTTAATTTACCTGGAATAAAAAAAACAAGCACAGCTTATCTCTGCTAATCAAGGTAACAGTATTAGATATATTAGACATACAGTATTAAAATCTTTGATATCAGAGTTTACCGTGCTAATTGAATACATGGTGTGTTGTTTCTGGACAGACTCTATTACTGTAAGTTCCCACAGTTCCATTAACCGTGGGAACCAAACACCAAATGTCCAGGTAAATCTGTGTGGGAAAATTGCTGACATATGCTAGGAATACAATTCACTCAAACATTGTTGATCAGACTCAAATTCACTGTTAAAACTGTATATTACATCAGGTATTAAAGTGGCCTCCTGGGACCCTGACTTTAGGATATAACAAGCAAAAAAAAAAAATGTGTTCAATTATCTTTGACCCAATTAGTCCAAAAACCAACTTTTATCTTTTGACAGTGAGCAAATAAACATCAGGAGAATAGTTTCAAACATAAAATTTGATGAGAGCTTTGTATCTGGTCCATGTTTTGTCTGAACTGGCTGTAGAAACCTTTGACTGGGATTCCCAACCTCTTAATTTCAATCAGTTGAGTGTTGTCATGTGACCACTAGATGATACAGCAGTGTGTCCATATAAGGCTAAAGGGTTAAAGTTTTGCAAAATTACTAAGTTATAATGTTGCAGAGAAGCAAAAATATGAGGTCCTTATATGAGGACACAGGGTCTAAGGTGCACAAGGTTAAGGTGCTTTAAGGTAATTAAGGAAATATTTTAATATAAACACCTTTACTTGAAGGTTGCATAAAGTGTCTTACTTGGTTCCCCCACAGTTTAAAACAATAAAAAAAACAACCCTAAAAATTCCCTAAGGAACAACTACTTTTTTTTTTTTTATGTATTTCTAATTTTTATCCCCTTTTCTCCCCAATTTAAAAGGCCAGATACCCAACCCACTCATTAGTACTCTCCCTATCACTAGTAATGCTCCAACACCAGGAGGGTGAAGACTAACACACGCCTCCTCCGACAAATGTGAAATTAGCCACTGATTAGCCAGCGAGGAAAGCGCAGCGATTCGGTTCTGATACATCAGCTCACAGACGCAGCCTTGTGCTGATCAGCATCACCCTAGGAGTGATGAGGGGAGAGAGCACCATCTACTGTACCCACCCAGAGTGAGCATGTCCAAATGTGCTCTCTCAGGGCTCTGGCAGCTGATGGCAAGCTGCATGAACCAGCGATCTCCCGATCATAGTGGCAGGGCCGTAGTCCACTGGACCACTCGGAGCTCCGAACACCTACTTTTTAAAGTGTTCACTAAAAACAAAGCTCATCACAAGTTCATTAGTTAAGGAAAAGGTTCCTACAACCCACAGAAAGAAATTACAGACCACTGGTTGACCCAAAGAGACCTTGTAATGTCTGGGCCGGTGGGCAAATGCTGCCTGAGGGAAGAGACGCTAATGGGTGGATAGCTACTTGCCTTGTCCTCCATAGTGAAACACACAGGAAACAGCCGGTGCAGGGTAATGGAGACCATTTATTGGGCTGGGGAGCACCCACAGCTGGGGAGCACATCACAATCCAGTCTAACCCAGTTAGGCTAAAACCTGGAGCTAAACACCATGCGTTCATATCGGTTCTTATCTTAACTCTTTCTCCACATGTACAAGTATTAACATTCTAGTGCGCATGCGCCTCATATAAAGCAACTAAAGTGACCTTTACATACTTCCAAATTGCTAATGAAAATGCACCTGGATTATGTGGACCAATGTACAATTCAATAATAGAATTTTTCAACCAGGTTTTATTTTTAGCTATTTCAGTGGCCCACACATAGACTGGCCCACCGGGAATTATGGCAGTACTCCCTGTGGCCCCTGTCCTAGTGCCTCTTTGCACTAAATTGCTCTCTATAGTGGCAAAAAAGAGACAAAGGACCCTATTGCCTGGCTGTGTTCTAAGGAAAAAGAGAAAACATATTGTGTGCCCTCTAGATCATGCATAATTTAATAATGTATTTTAATAAGTTCCCATCGATGGATGGACTTCTCTTCAGTAAAGCAGAAGATACAGAGCTGCAGTATCAGTGATGACTGTGTCAGTGCTCCATTCAGCTCACCAGAGGGTGCTCTCTGACTACTAGTGGGTTGCCAGACCTATTCCTGACTGAACCTGTGTGGGATGATAATGGACATGAACTCAACACTCCTCCTATAACTACTTTAAATCTTCAGGAACTGTGTCAGAATATTTGAGCTGCATAGGACACCATTAGGAACCTCTACAAGTAGATACAGCTCTGGAAAAAAAACTAAGAGACCACTTCAGTTTCTAAATCAGTGTCTCTGATTTTGCTATTTATAGGTTTATGTTTGAGTAAATTAACATTGTTGTTTTATTCTATAAACTACAGACAACATTTGTCCCAAATTCCAAATAAAAATATTGTTATTTAGAGCATTTACTTGCAGAAAATGAGAAATGGCTGAAATAACAAAAAAGCATAGCTTTCAGACCTCAAATAATGCAAAGAAAACAAGTTCATATTCATAAAGCTTTAAATTCATAAAGAGTCCAAATCAATATATTTAGTGGAATAACCCTGTTTTTTAATCACAGTTTTCATGCATCTTGGCATCATGTTCTTCTCCACCAGTTTTACACACTGCTTTTGGATAACTTTATGCTTTACACTGCTGGTGCAAAAATTCAAGCAGTTCAGCTTGGTGGTTTGATGGTCCTGATAACCTCAGTGAGTTTGAAATAGTGTCGGTATTTACGTCTGGAAAAGGCTGTTTTGCCGCTGGAGTCCTCCTCACTTGCCATCTCTCACTATGCGCTGTAAACACCCGCCACTGTGCACGCGCTCTAAACACCCACCCACCTATTTTCTCTGATTGGCTGAAGACGTAATCTTACTATACCTTAGCCAATCATTGCTTAAGTGGTAACATGCAGTAACAGGGTGTGGGAAGTGGTAACGGCGTTATAGTGACAGTCAGAGTAATTATTTAGATTACTCACTACTGAAAAAAGTATCAGCATTAGTAACATCTTTATTTCATCGCTGTTATTCCCATCACTGTCAATAATAATTAATACTCTAATTTATAAACCATTTAAAAAACCCTTTATAAGGGTAGTCTTATTTTAAAGTGGTACCCGAAGCACAGTCACATTTCTACAGTGGGACTGATATGAGAAAACAGCTGTATTTGTACAGGCCAGTGGGTGTTGAGGTGAGAGGGGGGTGAACTGTACTCTTATTGGGGGGTTCTTTGGGTGGGAGTGGAGGAAAGGGTGTTAATGACTGCTCTTCTAGTCATAAAAGAGGGTGGGCCGTTCTTTCGGATGAATGAGCAAGCAGATAAGCTCAGGGCCAGGCTTTGTTGAGGGTTTACATGAGAGTGAGTGGGAGTGAGACACCAGGTCACCACCAGCAGCACCAGCAGCACCAGCAGCACCACGTCTATACTGTTTATATTTATTCATATCTACAAATTCTGTCTTATCTTTTACCCTGGTTCTGAAGACCTGCAATACATTTCATCTTGGAGTTTCACTGTGGAAACCAATGGGAATATAGATCAGAATTAATGCTTACAACTGTGGATTCAGACAAGCCGGCCAAGCTGGACCCGAACATGATGTTGAAGAAGGTTCGCTTTCAGGTAGAACTTTCCTTTCTCTCATCAGCTTATCATGATGTTTAACATGATGTGCTCTGCCACAAAGTATTCATTCCCTGGTGAAAAATGCAAAAAAAGTACCAAATTGTACTTAAAACATTTTGAGAAATGTCTAAGTATGCTGTAAATATACTTAAAATATATTAAAAGTACATTAATATTATGCTTTTATCAAATATTTGAACGTAAACTTTGATCATATAATATATATATATATATATATATATATATAGTTTTTTTTTTAAGTACAATATAGTGTATTTTAAAAAATAGACTACTATGAAGTACACTTTTACCGTTTAATGTAATTTAATATACTTCTAAAACACTTTTTTCCAAATATACTTTTGTATTTTTATCAAATTTTATCAGATTTTAGCAAAGTGTGTAAAAACACTGTTACACTACTAGTTAAATTACTACTACTAATTAAAAAAAAAATTAAGTAAATGTGTAACACATTTAAATATTTAATATATTAAAATATATTTTTATACCCAACGAAGTATACTAGAAGTACGCTACTTAGAAAAAAAAAAATATATATATATATTTGCATGTTCGTTAAGTTTGATGGTTGGGATTAATGCTATATCTGCTTGGTAAAATGGTAAAAAAAAACATTTATTTGGGTCAAAATTGATTTTAGATATAAAGATAATAAGGGGTTTAATGAAGGTTAATAGAGTTTTTGCTGTTTTGTTCTGAACTGAATGCCTGGCTCTAATAGTCATGGTTTACCATCTACCATAACAGAAAAAAACATAGTGTGATGTCAGGATATAAGAAAGAGCTAATGACGAGATCTGGCCCAGTAGTGCCCTTTTAACAGTATAACTGAGAACTGTTGGTACCATTGTTTCTCAGTTTCAGTCAGTTGTAAATGGTGAACTGTAGTAGTGAACACCCCTCATCGTAAAAGTGAGTTCTGAGCTTTTCCCGGGTGAAATAAAGAGTGAAATTCAGTTTTTCATCACCTGTCACTGTTCTCCCAGCTGCTCCCTGCCTTCCCCCCGAGATCAACCTGAGCAACACTGTCCCCAGATAACCAGAGAGAGAGAGAGAGAGAGAGAGAGAGAGAGAGAGAAATAGAAAGAGAGAATAATTACTAACACAATAATAACACTGTTATTGATATCTTATCCATTTATCTATTTTTTAATTTATCTATATGGTTTCCTTTAGATTTAATTTTATTTATTGTTATATTTTTACCTTTTGTATATTAAGTACTTGTTTTATTGCTTTGGCCAAATTTGTTAATTGCAATTATGCCAATAAAGCTATTTAAATTGAAAAATTGAAAGAGAGAGAGAGAAAGACAAAGACAAAGAGAAAAAGACAAGCAAAGAGAGACAGAGAGAGAGAGACAGACAGCAAGAGAAAAAGACAAACAGAGAGAGATAGACAGCGAGAGACAGACAGCGAAAGAGAAAGACAGAGAGAGTGAGACAAACACAGACAGAGAGAGAGACAGACAGACAGTGAGAGGGAAAGACAGAGAGAGAGACACAGACAGCGAGAGAGAAAGACAGAGAGAAAAACAGAGAGACAGAGAAACATAGAGAGACAAAGTGAGAAAGATAGAGAGAAAGAGACAAACAATGAGAGATACAGACAAAGAGAGAAAGAGAGAGAAAGAAAAACAGAGAGACTTGAAACCTAATATGAGAGACAGAGAAACACAGAGATAAAGACAGAGCGAGAGCGAGACAGACAGCAAGAGATTCAGACAGAGAGTGAGAGAGAGACAGAGAGGGAGAGTGAGACATAGAGCAAGAGAGGGAGGGAGAATGAGAGAGACAGTATGAGAAAGTGAAAGTGAGAGAGAGAGAGAGCAAGACAGGGAGATAAAGACAGAGTGGGATACAGAGAGAGAGAGAGATACAGAGATGGAGATTAATAGAATGAGAGAGAGAGAGAGAGAGAGAGAGAGAGAGAGAGAGAGAGAGAGAGAAGAAAGAGGGGAAATTAGCCTCATTCTGAGTGGCCATGAGGAATTTCTTCTGCGTGACCCATCAAACAGAACAAACAGTGGTCCTGCCGGCTCGGGGGTCTTTGTCTGGGGTCTTTTTCACACTCTGCTGTTACGCTGGAACACGCAGGCACTGTTTTCACATTTAGTTGGGGGGGGGTTTGGATTGGATGTGTTATATTTGTGTGTGAAAACAGGGGAGGACCTGGAGGAGCTACAGTAACTCTTAACTCTGAATCTTTTCTGGCCACTTTATTGGAAACACCTTTCTTACAGCTCTATCTGGCTGGTGTACAGTTAGAGAGCATGGTCCTGCATGGATCGAGTGTGAAGTTCATGCTCAGGTCGAGGAGGTGAAAAAAGGTCAGGCGGTTTGCTTTTGCTGTTTTTGCAGCTATAGCGGAACAGCTGCACCAAGAGATGTGTGGGTACGAGAGAGAAGCACGTAGCGCTAATGCTAATGCGTAAAAGCAAAAAGATGCATGAATACTAATTTGACCGTTCACATTCATGTTGCATGTCCATGGATTGGTTACGTATCTGATTTAGAACATATGAAAGTGACTCAACTCTGATTTGAAAAAATCTGATTTGACACGTTCACACAGCCATGAAAAAATCTGAATTGACATAAGAATATAACTATTAAAACCAGACATCAATGTATGGTAGTGTCTTAAATTAATGTTGGGAAACACTTTACTGTAGGGCACAGTTTAGAAGGCTACATGACATCTACATAAGCACCTTATAGCAACTGAAATAAACATACAGAAACATTTACATTTACAGCATTTATTTTACGCATTTTATCTTTTGGTAGTATTTCACATTCATGTCGCATGTCCATAGATTTAAGACCATATAAGGACCATATAACTCAAATCTGATAAAAAAAATGGATTTGGCACGTTCACACAGCCATGAAAAAAATCAGATCTGAGCCACATTGAGCAAAAAAAAAAAAATCAGATTTGATTCACTTTAGCTTGGTAATATGAACGTAGCCTAAGTGGTCAGCTTCTGGCCACAGTGTTGCTCTCAGTTGGTTATTTTTGGGGGTAGAACTTGCTTGACCTAACAGTAACACTAATGTGTGAAAAACACAATTACACCACTGTGCTATACTACACAACCAAGCCACTACTTTGTTTAGACCTATTTGGAAATGTGGAGTGGTGTTTCTGTATATGCTATCTATAAAGCAATATACAGCCCTGGAAAAAACTAAGAGAAAACTTCAGTTTCTGAATCAGTTTATCTGATTTTGCTATTTATAGGTATATATTTGAGTAAAATAAACATTGTTGTTTTATTCTATAAACTACGGACAACATTTGTCCCATATTCCAAATAAAAATTTTGTAATTCAGAGCATTTATTTACAGAAAATGAGAAAAGTCTGAAATAACAAAAAAGATGCAGAGCTTTCAGACCTCAAATAATGCAAAGAAAACAAGATCATATTCATAAAGTTTTAAGAGTACAGAAATCAATATTTGGTGGAATAACCCTGGTTTTAATCACAATTGTCATGCATCTTGGCATGTTCTCCTCCACCAGTCTTACACACTGCTTTTGGATAACTTTATGCCTTTACTCCTGGTGTAAAAATTCAAGCAGTTCAGTTTGGTGGTTTGATGGCTTGTGATCATCCATCTTCCTCTTGAATATATTCCAGAGGTTTATAAGAGTGATCTCTTATATTGGATAGAGGATATGTTACACAAGGTCCACTAGGGGACACTGTTGATACACAGTGAATCCATGCAGCACCAGGAACAGATGAACAGAAGAATTGCAACAGAAGATCTAAAATTAGGTTGTAGATGTACTACTGAAGGCAGGGGTA
Source organism: Astyanax mexicanus (assembly GCF_023375975.1). NCBI lineage: Eukaryota > Metazoa > Chordata > Actinopteri > Characiformes > Acestrorhamphidae > Astyanax > Astyanax mexicanus. The sequence continues at coordinate 5,776,555 of NC_064425.1, forward strand.
GTAGATTCAGCACTGTATGTCATTTTGGAAACACATGTATGGCGTCACATATACATGCAAAACAGAAGAATGTCACTAGATGTTGACAACCACATCTTACAGCATCATATACTAGTGTCTAGACTGAGAGTTTCTGGCTCAAACAGCAGACATACACACTTCTGAGAGTGTAACATAATGGCAGAAAGAAATTTTTAATAGCTACAATAACTTTTCAAAAATGTCTTTATCCCAGGGGTGTCCAAACTTTTTTTGTTGGGGGCCAGAAGAAGAAACATATTTGAAGTCACGGGCCACAGACTCTGTAGTAAAACAAATAATGAAATATACCACTTTGAATAATACTTTTTCCTGATTACTTTCATTTACACACCATTTTACTTGACTTACTATCTTTATCTATCTTTGACAGTGTTGTGTGAACTAAGATTTTTCAAATTGAAGTCTCATTTCATGATGTCTCTTAATATTAAAATCCTTAATTACAGCAACCTTTAGACTCATTTGCCCTTTTTCTGCGGAACAACTGAACACTCTCGCCACTTTTAGACTCTTTGGCCCGTTTCTGACACCTAGCGTTCAAACTTTGAATCTCACATTATAAAAACCTGTGTAACAGCGGCCCAACTTTCATTCTATTTCTAAAATACCTCGCGGGCCGCTCCAAAAAAGGAAACGGGCCGCAAATGGCCCACAGGCCGTAGTTTGGACACCCCCTCTTTAACCCATAGCTGATTAATTACAGTACCAGTGAAAAACATTGGACACAAATGTTATATATGATTTTTTTCCTATGTAGTAAATGAATACTGAAGTGATCCAGATTATGAAGGAACACATAAGAAATCATGTAGTAACTTAAAGGTTACTGTTAAGCATTTAATTGCTCTTATCTGAAGTGCTGTTAACTTGCAATTTCTAAAACTGTTAACTCTGATGAACTTATCCTGTACAAAACAGAGGAAACTCTTGCTCTTCCTTTCCTGTGGTAGTCCTGATTAGAGCCAGTTTCATCATTACAGTGTTTTTGATGGTCTTTGCAGTGACTTCACCTGAGGATACTTTTAAAGTTTTGAAATGTTTCGGATTTCTTAAAGAAAGTTCGGTACCACTTTATAATAAGACTACCTTTATAAAGGGTTTATAAATGGTTTACAATTAGTTTATTAATGGATACTAATTAGGTTGTAAGTGCCTCAAAAATCATTAATAATCAGTCATAACACATATATATATAAAGGGCAACAATGACCTGTTGTTTGCCAAATAGTGAACCCACAGCCATGTATATTATTGCCTTTTCTATGTATGTGTGTTATGACTGATTATTAATGATTTTTAAGGCATTTACAACTCAATTAGTAACTATTAATAAACTAATTGTAAACCATTTATAAACCCTTTATAAAGGTAGTCTTATTTTAAAGTGGTACCGAAAGTTCTTGCCAAATAAGGATTAGAACATTACTCAAATATTCACTATTCACTGTATACCTGTAACTCTACCTCTTCACTACTTTACAACTGATGCTCTCAAACACATTATTAAGAGACAAGAAATTCAAGTAATTAACTCTTGATGAGTTCAGCACAGCTGTTAACTGAAAGCCTGAATTCCAGGTGACTCTACCTCAAATCCAGCAGAGATGCTGCTTTGAAGAATCTAAAATATAAAGCATATTCTGGTTTGTTTTACACTTTTTCATTTACTTAATAATTCTATGTGTATTATTAACACTGAATTTGATTTGGTACTGTATATAAAATATATACTTTTTCATAATCACAAATTACGTTTTTTGGGAAAAAAGTGCATTACTATATAACAGACATTTAGAAACCTTTTAAAAAATGATACAGGCCCATATTAGTTTAGGTAATCCACACATTTGCTCAGGAATGCTGGCCTGGGATCAGATTAGGCTTTATTTAACTGATGAAATCTGGACCAGGAAGTGTACAGGAAGCGCAGAAAGCTCACTGATCTGAGATCAGGCCTTATCAGTCCATGTGATCTTATTTAATAGTGTGTAAAAGTCATGAACTGATCCCAGACCAGCCTTCTTACTCTGGGAATATGGTCCCTAATGCTGTACTGTAGCTACAGTTTCCATCTGTTACAGGGGGAATTGAAATGTTCACACCCTCTACTACAGTCTTAATATCAAACATTTTCTCTCTATGGAAATATATATGAGCACAAAGAGCCTAAGTACTAAAGAGAACAGAAGTGTGTGTGCGTGTGTGTGTGTGTGTGTGTGTGTGTGTGTGCAGGGAGGGGTGACAGTAAAAGCTTGGTTCTTTTTATCTCTAATGAAAAGCACTCCCCCCGTCCCCCCGTCCCCCCAGTCTCTTTGGGTTCAGCTGAAACACGCAGCCACTGGAGTCTAATTAAGACAACACCCTCAGTAAGTATGAAAGACTTATAGAGGACCAGGTCTATTACAGCCCATTTGCAGCTATCAGTGATCTAAATACAGCTTCATGCTTTTATTTCGGGGCTGCGCTGTGGTGGCTGAGATAGGAATGGAGATATTTAGAGGAAAATGGGTCATTGAAGGAAAGCCGCTTTACTTTTGAAGAAATTCTCCAGGATTTTTTTTTAGAATACAGATAATTTACACTTTTATACCATTTTTTACCCATTTTTTCCCAATTTACACTGCTAATTACTAGGGGTGTCACCATTCTCTAATTCCTCGATTCGATTTTATTTCTGATTTTAGCGTCACGATTCGATTCGATTCAATTCGATTCAATTCTTGATTTTCTTTTTTCTTTTTTTTTTACAGCAGAAAGGCTTATTTCAAAAGGTGAGCTTGATATAAGTGATGTAAAGTGATACAAGTGATCTGTAATACACCACATTAGGCACTAATGGTCAATTTTAAATAATTTAACTAAGATATATATGCAATGCCATCTAGTGGCTTCTTTTTGGTAGCAGCAGTGTGCATTATTAAAACAGCAATGGGCAAAATAAAATAAATAATAAAAAAATACAGGAACAGTCATGTACAAAATAATAGAACAATTAGAGCCTTAACAAACTGAACTCTATCCTACTATAACGTGAAAAATAAGACTTAAGAATGACAAGTTTTTTTCTTTAATAAAGATATATTATTAACTTTATCTGAGAGAAAGATGCTCCTTAAGGTACCAAAACTATTAACATATTTGAGGCTGGACAAAACAACTGTTATTTGTATATTTTTTTAAGTTTTTCTTTAAGTAGATGAGACTGTCCACATTCTCTGGAGAAAGGGCTGCTCTTTGAGCAGTCACAATGCGGCTACAGTGTGCTGCGCCATTTGCGTAGCGCGCATCGATCCTCTTTTTGACTTCGATGCTCGAGACCATGACATAATTTTAATCGTGACACCCCTACTAATTACCCAACCAACACATTAGGACTTCCCTAGTAATCACTCGTGATGCCCCAACACCAGGAGGGTGAAGACTAACAAAGCACTCGGAGGAAACCGCTGCGACTCGGTTCTGATACATCAGCTCACAGACGCAGCCTTGTGCTGATCCACATCACCCTAGGAGTGATGAATTGAGAGGAGACAGCGCCATCTACTGTACCCACCCAGAGAGAGCAAGGCCAACTGTGCTCTCTCAGGGCTCTGGCAGCTGATGGCAAGCTACGAAAACAGGATTCAAACCAGCAATCTCCTGATCATAGTGACTGTTTCATTTGTTTTTCTTCATAGTTTGGATGATTAATTTACTTACAACAAAATGATATATGCAATAATTCAATGCAAAAAAATTCAGTGCTAGAAATTCAATTGTTTTTAAATGTCAAAATCTGTTTTTTGGCTTGTACTGTTCATAAAATACATTTTTTTCATTATCACAACTTTTTTTTTTATTGGGAAGGAAAATGACCAGGGGCTGGATACTTTATCAGTAATATACCATTTGTGTACTCAACATCTGGATTTTATACTTTTTATTTGGTGCAATTCAGCTAATGTAAATCTAGCTAAACCAAATTAAAAAGATACAGTGTCATAAAAGCCCACAGTGTGGTGTGAACAAACAAGTGTTTATCAGCTGAATTTGTGACGGATTGAACCACCCTCTCCTTTACACTGAACACAGAGCACGGCTCAGAAATCTCACTGCTAATTACACTTTAATAACTGGTTGAGAGAGACCACTAACCATGCACCAGCCATGCCCACATACAGGCAGCTTTCATGAGAGAGATTGTGTGTGTGAGTGTGTGTGTGTGTGTTTGTGATGAGGCCTACACCACCATGTTTTATAGGTTCATACTGTAAATATCTGTAAGGCCTCACATTCTGCTCTGGTTTATATCAGAGGCATTTTTTTCAAAGGAGCAGATTGAATAGATGTTCTACGGTTCATTTGGTGTGAATCAGTCTGTTTTTCTTTTTTTTGGATGAGGTTGAATAGCGTGCTGCTTAGAGTGAACCTCTCATGGTGGCATCGGCCAATTACAGCAGCTGAATCTCATCTAAACACAGGCGCGGTCCAGCAGCACCGGCAATCTCAAACCGTGCCGCGAGAGAAATGAACATAAATGAAATGCATGTTCTTCTTTGCGATGGTTTAAAAAAGGAGCCTGGTCTAAATCTAGCATTTCATGTCTCGTTTGTCAGGTTATGTATAGTATTCTGTAGCTAGTATTCTTGTGTCTTGCATCACTCAGTGTAATTGGTTTGACAGAATTCACAATTTCAAATCTTACTACAATACCCAGCATGCATTATGCAAATCCCTGCAGTGATATGGCCTGATGTGAAGTGGGTCAATATGAATATACCGTGCATCATTAGCTTAGTCGTTTCAGTTTCAGGGGAACACTGTAAAAATATATATTTTTAATTATTGTAATCACAGAGGAATGTTCATTTTTCACTTTTTTTTTGACATTTTATGCAGTTTTCTTTAATAGGGGAATGATTTTACCATGTGCACAGTTCTGCCTGGTTAGGTTGAATTGTTGCACTTTACAATAAGGGTACATTAATTAACAGTACTCATGACTCAAAATTATTTATTAGCATTAATTAAGACGTAATTAATCATTACTTAAAATTACTACAAATATTTAATAATGTCTTATTTAGCATTAATTAATAATTAGTTGAAACATTTAACATTTAAGGTTTTTTAACTGTCGTAATTACAGCTAATTGTCACCATTATTATTAAGTTTACCTGTTAAGTAATGCTGTTTTTAAAAATATATATTCTTTGTTTTTTTAAGTTTTAAAGCAGTTTTTTAAAAATAATTAATTTTGACACATTAATTATTCGTTTACTTATCTTCATGAAAATGTCAAGCTATTTGGGGCACGAGTGGTCCTGCAGTTTAAAGTGCTGTCACTATGATCGAGAGATCGCTGGTTCGAATCCCGGTCATATAGCTTGCCATCAGCTGCCGGAGCCCTGAGAGAGCTCAGTTGGTTTTTCTCTCTCTGGGTGGGTACAGTAGATGGCGCTCATTCCCCTCATCACTCCTAGGGTGATGTTGATCAGCACAAGGCTGCGTCTGTGAGCTGATGTATCGGAACCGAGTCGCTGCGCTTTCCTCCGAGCGTTAGCACTGTGATGCTACTCAGTAATGCTTACCTGAGGTAAACTTTCATCAGATCATACTGTATATAATGATTAACTGCCTGGTCTCTGTGCTGTAGGCTGTAAGAACAAGCATCATTTTCTCAGCTGCCTGTGTCTGTGTTATTCTGCTCATGCTATAAAAAGTGCAGTCAGAAAATGTTCAGTCTTGGTTCTTTGTTGCTGGATCCTCCAGGACAGCATGTGTAACTCACTAAAGCAGTAGGTAGGAACTGAACTGAGCTAAACTTTACTGAGCTGTGGCTCTCCTCCAGTTCAGAAAAGCCCCCCGGTGCACTCGGCTGCTCTCCAAAGCAGAGGAGCACTGAAGCGCAGGTGACTTTTGGCCACGAGCAGCAGAGCTGGAGGGCTTTGTTGACTTTTTCTGCAGGGCTTTAAATGGGTCCCCCTCCCTCCAGATCCCTGCAGGAGGACGCAGAACAAGCCAGGACTTCTTTGACTGGCATAATGATGGCCTTGTGCTGGACTAGGAGGGGCTGGCTGATGGTGCAGGAAGACTGAGAGAGAGAGAGAGAGAGATAGAGAGAGAGAAGGAGGTGGAACAGCAGAGATAGAAGGAACGAGTGGGAAAAGAAAGGCAAGGAAGAAAGCCAGAAGACAGAAAGAAAGACTGAGTGGGGAGAAGAGATAGCGACAGACAGAGACAGAGGAAGGAAGTGCATTTGTGAGAGAGAGAGAGAGAGAGAGAGAGAGAGAGAGAGACTGAGAGAAACTCACAACTGGAATAAAGTGTGTTCAGCGTGTCGAATTTTAAAACTTTCAGGAGCCTCCGACAACACACCTCTTCCATGCTTCCACAAACTTGAAATTTCTTCATTTTCTTCTTCTACTTTTGGATTTCTTTGGATATTTTCAGAGGGGTCAACAGGTTTGTTTTAAATTGCATTCTAAGATCTTCTTAATATACTTTTATTTTTTATATTTTGTAAAGCGGAAGAAGGCTAAATTGGAATACAAACTGTCTGAGAGGACACTGATAATGGAGTTGTGGTTAGTGGTGCCATTCTTATCTTTTCATACTGGCAGTACTGTCATCGTCATCATATAGAACAAATTCAGTATCCTAGGAAGAGTTGTTTTAGGGTTCTTTCACATCTGGTCCGTACCTGTGACTGAAACCATTCCTTCTGGTTGGACCATATTTTGGCCCTTTAGTCCAAACCATGGTTTGCGGCATCTTTCACACCTGCTATTTTGGTTTAGAAAGGATCAAAAAACAAAATACACTCCAACCAAAAGAGCCTTTCTTAGCCTGGATCAAATAAACCTTCATTTTTTTGATGGTTTGGACTTTTTGACCAGTTACAGGATGTTGAGGCAGGCTATGCACATTGAACCAAAATAGCAAGTGTGAAAGGTGCCCCGAATCACAGTCTGGTCCTACCAACCAAAAAAGGTGGTTTCAAACTTGATTAACTGAACCTTAATTTAATTTGTTTGCAGTGTGAATGCACTTGTTTTTGGATGGTTTAGACTTTTTGACCAATTACATGATGTAGATGCAGGCTATTGCAACTTAAACCAAAATAGCAAGTGTAAAAGGTGCCCTGAATGACAGTCTGGTCATACCAAAAGAGGTGGTTTTGGTTTGGATCAACTGGACCTTAATTCAGATTGTTTGCAGTGTGAAAGCGCTTGTTTTTGGATGGTTTAGACTTTTGAACCAATTGCAAGAATCTGAGGAACACTATTACCATCTGAACCAAAATAGCAAGTGTGAAAGGTGCCACTAATTAGGTTAAAAATTGGGTTTAACCACAAGAGGTGGTCCTGGTCTGAATGAACCAAATCATAATTCAATTTGTTTGAAATGTGAAAGGACTGTTTTGGATTGGGTGGACTTTCACACAAGTTAATGGAAGTTGAAGCAGGCTATCAAGCTAGCCAAACCAAAATGACCAAAGAACCAAAATTGAAGAGGTGGTACAGATCAACTGAATTTTGTTCCGGTTCAGACTTTCGGACCAATTACAGGACATTATAGAGACAGGATACTATCATAAACTAAATAATAGAAGAAGAACACAACTGGTTTTGTATCGAAAAAACAAAAAACGGACTCCCCTTCATGTGCACGCTTGTCACAAAGCGATATGGGTTTAAAAGGCTATGCGGGTGATTCCTGTATCTACTGTAACTGTAACCTTTATGTCTAATCAAAAATAAGATGCTAAATTGACAACATTCTACCAATGCATGCTCCTCCACAAACCAATCAGTGTTAATGAAGTAAATGAAGATGCAATCTGTGTTGTTAATGATGAAAGACATTTATACAGTGTAACAAATGCATCAACCTCAACCAAAATATCCTTATTTAGACTTTATTTAGCAGCTTTTATGAGCTTTCTGCCTTTTAGCATTATTGGAAAGCTTAGCTTTAAGAAACTGGGCCATCTTCTTGTTATCTGAGCTGCTTAAAGAATGAAAAAATGAAAACTTACTGCAGAACTACTGAGAGAGATGGATTAGAAGAAGATCATAAGAGAGAGGAAAAAGAGAGAGCTTAAGAACGTGGTCAAAGCCAGGTTAGCTTTCCTTCAAACAGAGCAGGCCATTGATGCAGAAGAGAGAGCTTTCCATGATCAGATGCACTTTTAAAGCTCAGCAGTGAGAAAAAAGCAGTTCCCCTGGTTTTCTGGCCTCTGGTTCTAATAATCAAGGCTTTGTTCTGTGCTGTCAAAGCAATGAGGACAGCACTGCAATAATCTAGTCACAGTGTTTACCCTCGACCCCAATTCTGCGGCGTACCCTCCATGTGCCCGACTAATTGTCTGCACTCTGATCCAGATTCTCTCAACAGGCTGAAATGTTCTGGTTCTGAGGTTATTTAGGGATATTGGAAGTAAAATCTGAGCAGTTCTGATTCATCTCCCTCCATCTGTCAAACATCACATCATTAGTACAGACTGGTTTTTATTACAGTATGTGGTTTGCTTTGGATTGTGACCAATTGTTTTTTTTGTTCCTAGATTTCTTTTTTTCGATTCATTACTTTGGTGTTGATCCATCTTCTTCTTATCTGGTCATGAGAGTTGCTTATTTTGGTCTTGGAGTTTCTGTTTTTGTGTTTTTGAGAATTTAACTTCACTAGCAAATCTAACTGCACTACCTATTGAGTACATTTAGTTAACATAAATTAAATACTACAGAAATTTGGGATAAAATATCGTTGAATATCTGTCCAATTAAAAATAATTATCTCCAAAACAGCTACTTTACAGGAGAGAGAAAAAAACGTCTAATCTTTCAATGGAAGTCAATGTAAAAAGAGTTAATTTCAGGTCATTTTAAAGTATTTCTATTGGTCCATTCATCAAGAAATGTTGGCATAGTGCAAGGGACAGATTGTCTGTTCAAATTATGTAGTAAACTAAAAATCAACAAAAATGGAGATACTTGTTTTTCACTGGACAGTGAAGATATGCTGATTATGTCAAACTAACTCAATCTTAGTTCAGATTAATAGAAGGTTTGCGCTCAGTTCATCTGTGTAAGATCAACTTTTTGGCGTATTCTAAGTTAAAATAAATTGATTATGTAATTAAGTAATCACTGATTGCAATAAGTCATTTGTATGAAATAGGGTGATTTTGGGTTGTTTTATTTATTTTTGCAGTGAAATCTCGAGCAAAACATATTTCTCATTGGTTTCTAGGACCATCTATTTCAGGGGTTGGCAATTAAGTTTGGCCACGGGCCAGATATTGTCCAAGCCATTACGTGGTTTTGAAAAAGGAAGTGTAATGGGATGGAGTGCTACAGACTAGTAGCTCTCCAGCCCAGAGGGTTGTTGAACCCAACTGCAGAACAGTTGATCTCAAAGCAGGTTAACCCAAGAAGAAAGGAAAAAAATAAATAAATAAACACAAAGGTTCTCCCGCTCCTCACGTGGGATCGAACCCGTGTCATCAGGGTTGGGGTTTAATACACTACCGCTGCCCTGGCTAGTGAATTGGGACACAGCCGGGAAAAAACACCGGGAAAAACAGAAAAAGGTGGAAAAATAAAGTCACACCGAGCGCGACAGAGAAACAGGGGAGAAATGTAAACAAACGCTCACCAGAGAAGCATTTTATTTCATTTTTTTCATTATTTTGTTTATTATAGTTCAAACAGCCTCACAGGCCACATCTGGCCTGCGGGCTGCCTGTTGCTGTCCCCTGATCTATTTGCATAATGCGTTTGTCTTTTTTTCTCCCTTTGCCCACCATCAATGTGTAGTCATTCCCCCCACAGACTACTGTCTACTATGAGTTCTTTTGTGATATACAGTATACTGGACTACAGCTGCTTTGCCTTGGTGTTAAAGGCTGTTAGAACAAGTTATCTTTGCTGAGCATGGCTTTACATTGACTGAAGTCTACAACGGCCACTAATAAACCAATGCAGATTTCTGCTATCAATAACTGTTACATGACAGGCAGACACTTTCCTCAAACTGTTTGAGTTCACTTAACTCATCAGGGATTACAGTGTAGTGTCTTATGGACCCTCTGAGATCCTACTGATGTGTTTTCTTTCTTAATGGTGGCTGTTCCTCATGTATTACTGGGGTTTCTCTAGCCTCAATGAGTTTAAAGGTTGCTTCCTACTTGCTGTGTGCCAAAACAGCAAGTAAACAGTGGGTTTACTTACTTTCCCAGCTCTTATCCAACACACATCCCAGCTCAGACGGCAGGGGTCAGAGCACAGGGTCAGCCATGCTATTCTTGCGTTGAACCCACAGTCCTGTGGTGAGTAAACCAGCACTGTAACTACCGTTTTTAAAATAACATAGCAGTAAATCACTTTAGTCCCAACCGGATACGCAGCTTTGTGATTTTTTTTATGTCGCTTTACACAGCAAAAAAGGTACCACTTTAAAATAAGACTACCTTTATAAAGGGTTTATAAATGGTTTTTAATCAGTTATAACACATAGAAAGGCCAACAATATAGATGGCTGTGGGTTCACTATTTGGCAAACAACAGGTCATTGTTGCCCTTTCTATGTATGTGTTATAACTTATTATTAATGATAAGGAGTGATGAGGGCAAAGAGCGCCATCTACTGTACCCACCCAGAGAGAGCAAGGCCAATTTTGCTCTCTCAGGGCTATGTCAGCTGACGGCTAGCTGCATGACTGGGATTCAAACCAGCAATCTCCCGCGGTAGAGCTTTAGATTACAAATACATTTTTAGTAGTGATATTTACTAATATTGCATAAACAGGTAAACATCAGTCAGCTTATAAATGCTGCACTGTCTAAAAGCTGTTTAAAAGCTATACTTAATACTGAGAGCATTTTATTTTGTGTCATATGAGTAAGAGTATAACTGTAATACAGTGTGAAGATTTAGTCCTTCTGCTAATCATCTGTTAGATTTCAGATGTGAAAGGCCTGTGTTTGTCTTACTCTCACTACCAGCTGGAAGAGCGTTAGCTGTTGGCGGCTTAACAGCTGTAACATCTGCATTTCACGCTGCTGCTGTCCACTCTGCTCTTGAATACAAACACACTCGCTCTGAGACATCCTCGACACACTGTTTACCCACTGTTTACACACTGTTTACACACTAGCCAGTGAGAGTCATCAAAGCAGATTAGGTATATAAAGGGAGGTCTTATAAAAATATATGGAAGCTGATGATTGGTTGAGACATGAGTGACATGCATTAGAGTCTCTTCTGGTAAAGCCAATGCTGTTTAAAGCCCAGCACTATGGCTGGCCAGAAACAAAGTCGCCACCAAAAAAAAAAAAAAAAGATCACACACTCTAATATTTAGTTGGACCGCCTTTAGCTTTGATTGCTGCACACATTTCAATCCAGTGTTGCTGGATTAATTTTTCACCCTGATCTTGCAGCAGCATTGATGATGGTAGAGTCTGACCACTGCACAAAGCAGCTCTTCTCCATCCAGCACATCCCAAAGATTCTCAATGAGGTTAAGATCTGGACTCTGTGGTGAACTCTCTTAATACGAGTGTGAAAATGATGATCTCATGCTCCCTGAACCCTGAACTCTTTCACAATTCCAGCCCCATGAATCCTGATATTGTCATCTTGGAATATGAAAAAAATATCCATTGATGGAATAACCTGGTCTATATTCAGTATATTCAGGTAGTCAGCTGACCTCATTCTTTCAGCACATACTGTTGCTGAACCTAAACCTGCAGACCAACTGCAGCATCAACCAACCAACCTCACATCATTTACTTACTTAAATCCAGGTGAAGACTTTTTATTTTTGGGCCAGGCTGTGTATATATACCAGAGTCTTCTGGTAGAACTTGCACTAAAGCTTTCACTTCTAGGAAAAAAAAAGTCTCTGTTGAATGGTTCCTTTGAAGCAGCGATGAACTTCTATGGCACCCAAAGCTACAAAGAAAGCTTTTTGGCGCCTTCAGTTCTCAGAGTGCATAGTATGGCCTCCAGCTGTTGTGTCGCTTTAATAGACATCCACATACCAGAGAGCACACAGTGGGTCAAACTGTGGCCATCACTAGTACCTCTTTTTTTTTTTAGTAAACACTGAAATCATGTGAGGGAGGCCTGAATGCCTGAATGTGAAATTTCATAACAACAGAAAGTGATGTGCTTTAAAGCAGAGCTGAAAGAAGCGAGGATCTCCAGCAGCAGGATGGAGGAAGGAGGTCATTGACGAGATTTCCATTAGCTAAAGACGTTTCCAAAGCTGTTTCCTCTCCCTCGCTTCCACCACCACCTCCTTCTTCTGCTGCTCCTCCTTTACTTTTGTAGTGTCCAGACTGGTGAAATTCCCCTATTCTCTTTCACTCTATCTCTCTTTCTCTCTCTCTTTCTCTCTCTTCCTCTCAGACTGGGTCTGGGTTGTGTTTGTGGCTTCTTCTGTTGTCTGTTCTCTGCTTACCAATGTGTGCCGTAACATTAGCTGAGGAAGAGAAAGAGGGGGTGACTCGAGGACACTTGACTTTGTGGGAAAAGCTCATTGTAGCTCTGCCGCTGTAGCGGTGAAAAGGTGAGTGCTGACGTCTTTCTACTTTAGGGGGAGACTGGGGGTGATGGTCTTTGAGGTTGGAGGCCCCACTTGTCTGGCACTTGGTGGATGAATTGAATTCCAGGCTCTGGGATTTTCTTTGTCAGCGGTTTTAGGCTGAAGATTAGCTGAGAAACTCGAGGCTGGGAGTCCAGCAGTGAGGCTGGATGCTCTACTTGGAACATTTCCTTAAACATATGCTCTACAGACTGTCCTGACTAGGCTTGACTTTATTAGGCTCCGTTTACACACCTAATTTCCTTAACCACACGCATTTACACTTGCACTTGGTAGTCAAATGCATCTCCACATAAAAATTGATTGCTGTGTGGAAATCATTGGTTGTACAGCAATTTGTACAAAAAGTTTTGGTTGTAATGGGAGGAGTTTTGCTAAAAGAGATGGATGTGGTTACACTGCTATTACACGTAGCACATATAATCTCGCACGTCTTGAAATGCGTTAAAGGCATGTACTAATTCTCTTATTTAATCATGGGTGTGTTTTATGTGTAATGTGAAACAAACCATCAGCATGTCACTTTCCATTCCCTTTAAGAGCCAGGTGCTCTCTGACGTTGGTGGATTGCTATTTTAATTGCGGTTATTAAACACTTTTGCGCTTCTCAGCAAAGGAAACTGACCTGCAATGACAAGATTGCGACGAACATCTGACTGTTGATATCTGTCTAGGCTGTATTCAGTCAGTGGTGCACCTGTGTTTTCCATTGTCAAGATAGCAATACAGCAGAAATTTACCAGAACACACCTCATTTTAAAACACTATGTCCATCAGCGTAGATATATTTGTAAGCTCTGTTGCTATTTAAATGACGCAGGTGTAAGGTGTGAAAATATACTGTTAGGGGGGTGTAAGACAACAATGTACATTTGTTGTTATGTAGTGACCTACACAATTTAAAGCAAATGTTTTTAATGGTCCTCTAGTAAAGCAGTGCTTCTGTGTAGACTCATAGACTTATTGGTCCATAATTGAATCATAATTTCTTCTTTGCATGGTTAAATGCTTACTTATATACACAGAAAACCTTTTGTAGATTGTTCTTTACCAAGAAATGAGTCAAAGAGCTCTTTTTTAGCACTATTTAGAACCATGCTATTTTTACTAAGTTTAAGTTTAGGATTCCTGGAATTGATATTGAACAGAGACTGTGATTTGCTCATTTTCCACACAGAGTTTTAAACATGCTCCCCTGTACGACGTGCTGGAGAACACAGAACGAATTCATTATTCAGACACAGCCAACGGTTTCTTCATGCAGGTTGGGCAGCACTCAGGGGCTTGCGCTGCTGAAGGCAGTGTGTGAGCATGTGAATGTGCGCTGCTGCTGCTGATGGTGGAGGAGGGCCAGGCCCCTTCCCCACTCCTCTGCAGGGATTATGCATGTTGAAAAGAACTCTTTGTGCCGGCAGCGCTGGAATGCCTGTCGAGCTCCATGTCTTTGGGAAACAAACAGCCAAAGTCAACGGAACATTTGAGCAAGACCCTGCTGGAATATACTGACTGTTGTGGACCCCCTGAACGTACGGGGGTGCGCGGGTGGGGTTACAGGGAGCAGAATCACAGGCAGCGATGTGTTAGTCAGGCCTGTGCTTTTACCAATCACCCACTAAAGACACATGAAAGACAGCTTTACATTTTAATAAGCTTAAGTCCAATATCTCTGCATGCCAGCATGTGGCTTAAGGCAGAAAGCCAATTACATATTTCTGGTGTAATTAATTACATATTTTTGGCAGAGCTGTACTTGTCTACTTTCATACAGGGGTTAGACAATGAAACTGAAACACCTGTCATTTTAGTGTGGGAGGTTTTATGGCTAAATTGGAGCAGCCTGGTGGTCAATCTTCATTAATTGCACATTACTGCACCAGTAAGAGCAGAGTGTGAAGGTTCAATTAGCAGGGTAAGAGCACAGTTCTGCTCTAAATATTGCAATGCACACAACATTATGTGTGACACACCAGAGTTCAAAAGAGGACAAATTGTTGGTGCACGTCTTGCTGGAGCATCTGTGACCAAGACAGCAAGTCTTTGTTATGCATCAAGACCCACGATATCCAGGGTAATGTCAGCATACCACCAAGAAGATCCAATCACATCCAACAGGATTAACTGTGGATGCTGTAAGAGGAAGCTGTCTGAAAGGGATGTTCGGGTGCTAACCCGGATTGTATCCAAAAAACATAAAACCACGGCTGATCAAATCACGGCAGAATTCAATGTGCACCTCAACTCTCCTGTTTCCACCAGAACTGTCCGTCACCACTATAAATTATTGTGGTCTAAAACCAGGTGTTTCAGTTTCATGGTCCAACCCCTGTAGATAACAGCAGTGCAAACCTGGGACTATTATTATTAGTATTACTCATTTAAGTGACACTCTTATTTGTTCTTGTTACACAGGTAGGAGAATGTAGAGTAGTGCCTGTTTATAAATAAGAGTTAATCTACAGTTACAGTATAGATCAACAATAAACTAGTAAAATCATATTGTGTACTGCGATTAAAAAATGTAACGCAATACCATAAATAATTGTCATATTGCCAATTCCTACATTATTTCAACATGACTTTCCATCATTACTTTAACTCAAACTTATTGTTTGTGATTATTTAGGCTTTTCTTTAGTAGTTCCACACTTTATGAATTCCCCAAACTGTAAATCTGTGAGCACTGGTACTGTTTTCTTTTCTCTGAAAGTGAGGCGATGATTCTTCATCCTATTCTTGAAGTACTTTTGGTTAGACCAAATCATCTCCCTGTGGTTTGGATTTCATCACAGTTCAGTTAAGCCCAAACCCATCATCAGAGCAGAAAGTGAATTTAAGGCTGTGTTGTTTACGCACTTCACAGCTGACGAATGGGTCTCGGGTCTACTTGATCTACCAAGCAGTCTCTTTTCTGCGGCTCTGGCGAGGAAGCTTGGAACTACATCTTTAATGAAACAATATGCACCAAGCATAGACTGTATATAGCTGGACAGAGCATCGTCTCTCAAAAGTGAAGCCACCACAGGTTGGGCGCCCCCTGCTGTTCGGTTGCAGAAAGCTGTGTAACCCCACCCATCCCCCTAGGTTTCAATGGCAAAACAGACAACTTTCAATCACGTTTTCCAATATACTGTAATTCTACCTCCTTTATTTAAATGCAACAGCTAGTGTAACCTCTGCTTATATTGTCTAATTTTTATTTCCCCACAGAATTCGTTGTTTAAAACGTTATTCAGCTTTAAATTCAAAAAGGTGTGGTTATTGTAAAAGGGCTGGGTTACACCTAGCCGGGGTGGGACCAATGACTGCATGGACGGGACCATAGACTGCGGGAGCTCTGTGGAGGCAGCCCTCAGGGGCGGGGTTATTTAAATGAGTAGGCTGTCTCTCCACAGTCTTTCTCCCTCCTCTGGTCTCTACTGCGCAGATTCGGGTTTCAGGATCGCCAACATGGAGGAAGATTTTGGCTTCATTTTCATTGAATGAATGGGAACTGCGACACGGCGTCCATCTTTTTTACAGTCTCTAGCACCAAATAAGAGAGAAAGTGTGTAATATCGCAAAATGTATAAACACGTGTAACTAAATTGAGTATAAATAGAGTCAAATATTAGTTTCTATCTATTTTGTTTTGCTGGTTGCTGCTGAGATTTGTTTGTCCTCTGTTGTAACTTACAGCAGTTAGCGTTAGCATGTTGTAGCATTACAGTAATGGCCAGCACTAGTCTGGATCACTTTACCTATCTCAAATACTCACAGCCTTGATAACCTAGTTGGACTCAGACCTCTGAGTACGAGTACTGTAAAGTTGTTGAAACAACTTTAACCACCCATCTCTACTAGCTTATTATCCAGCTTAGCATTCGTCTTGTAGTCCTTCTGTGCTCCAAGCTGTCTTATATCATATATCAAATACATTGCCAATATTTACGTTTTACTACGTCTCTGATCATGGACCTTTTTAAAAGGGTGCCGAAGATGGAGCATGCTGTGTTTGTCTGCTATTGTGTTCCATATTTGGCAACCCCCTCTAAAATGGACAGTTCAAAGAAGAAGGTGGTCACTGGATGAAGCAGCAAGAGATGCTATAGCTTAAAGGAGAACTCCGGTGTAAAATGGACTTTTGCTGTGGTAAAACATGATAAAAAATACTTACCTTTGATGAATAGTACACCTCCGTTCTCCCACAGCGTTCCGAGATCCAGAAATTTTAACAGTTTGTCCAAACACCCTTCAGACTGGGTGATAAAGGGCATAATTTGCCCCGATAAATCACTTTTTCCACCGTTGTCCAGCTCAAAGTAGCTCCACACCTCCTTGCTAGAATCCGGAGAGCCCTGACATTTAAAGCGAGGCATTAATAACTTAAAAAGTGCACAAGAAGCTTATTAAAAACCACTGATTACATCCTATAACGTTAGCTTCAGCTCCGAGTGCCACCGTCATTGTACTGATAATGACAGAAATATATACGATATAGACTCCGCATAGTGTAGCAGCCGACACCAGAAGGAGTCTATGTATATATATGTCTATGTTATTTTCAGTTCAGTAATCTCAGCGCTTGGAGCTAAAGCTAGCGTTATAGGATGTAAACAGTGGATTTTAATAAGCTTCTTGTGCACTTTTTAAGTTATTAATGCCTCAATTTAAATGTCAGGACTCTACGGATTCTAGCAAGGAGGTGAGGAGCTACTTTGAGCTGGATAACGGTGGAAAAAAACGATTTATCAGGGCAAATTATGCCCCAATTCACCAAGTCTGAAGGGTGTTTGGACAAACCTAAAATTTCTGGATCTCTGAACGCTGTGGGAGAACGGAGGTGAGCTATTAATCAAAGGTAAGTACTTTTTTTTAATCATGTTTTACTACAACAAAAGTCCATTTTACATCGGAGTTCTCCTTTAAACTTGCAAGCATGTTTTCACAATAAGAACTACACATTTTAACAGGGCAACAATACTGCAGATCATTTCAGACATGACTGGGTGCCTCTCTGCCTCAGAATACTGTCTGTGTCGGTAGTATTTCTCATATATCAGACACAGTCAGCCATGCTTCAACAATGTGATGCACAGTGATGTACCATTCTCTCTGCCTCAAGAGGGATCACCACACCACGGGTTCACAGGAAGCAGCCTGCTCGTCTACAGGAGTCCTACAGGAAGTCTACATATAGACCTGCCAGTCTCCTGCTGTTCTTTTATTCTGCCACTTGTTTTCCACTTCTTTGCTCTGCTCCCTTTGAGGATGGCTATCTCAGTGAGCTGTGGTTTGGGCAGGATCACACCCTCAGTATTACGCTATTGTACAGGAACGGCTATTGTGCTGTCACCCACCATGTGACTCTGTAATTACGGGTCGAACTGGAATTTTATTCCGCGCCAGTGATGGGATCCCATGATTCCAGAAGTTAGAGAATCCCCTCAATTATCTATGTGTGTATTGTTGTGGGAGAAAGATTGGAATTTGGATGCATGGCAGGCTTGGGCCTACTGTTAAAATAATCACTACCTTCAGGAATGAAACAGAGTCTGGTGTTGGGGCTGATATGAAACTGAAGGATTTGTGATTTGTTTACATTTTTTGTTTGGTTTCATTTTGTTTTCGGCTATGTATATCGGGATATTACACAATACAGGACCCGTCACGTCACCAGCCCCACAGCCACCCGAGAAAAACAGCAAAACAACAATAATCAAGCATTTAAATGGCCTTTTAAATGGTAAATAAGTGCTTTTTCCTGGCATTAAAAGCGTGAATTCAGGTGTAACTGGAAATATCTGCGCAAAACTGTGCGCAACTTTCGACAGGCTGTCTGCGCTGCGTTAAAAAGCACATGTGCACCCATGTGGAGGCCATGTGGTTACCTCGTGTTTACACACGCTCCTTCACCTTCTCAGCAGCAGACACAGAGACGGCTTCTCACTCAGAATGCTGTGTATCTATTTCTCGTGTCAAGAAAGGGGTTTCATTGCATTCGTGGACATCACACGTCCTGTGATGTGACTATTGCGCATGTGCACATCACAATGACGATGCTTAAGCGATATATCATACAGCCCTGAGGTAGAGCGTTAAATTTTGCTTTTTAAAAAACATTTTCAGGCTGTAGCTCCATACCTCTGACTTTCCTTAATGCAATAGGCCAAAATTTGCTCATCTAATGTCATTTGTCTCCATTTTGTTGGCCTATTAGTAGCTACACAGTGCTGCACGTCAGGTAGGGTGACCAAACGTTTGTTTTTCCCCCCGACTGAATTTAACTTTCACAGTCTCAGTCAGTCAGTGTCTGACTCTTTGTAAAAAACTAAATATCTATTGAACCACTGAACAATTTGTATACGATAGGTTTAAAAATAAAGAAAAGTTAAGAAAACGTAAATAAATTAAATAAAACAAACAAAAACCCTAAAAAAACGTGAAATAACAGTTCAGTCTAACTGCTGCTGTTATAATAACATTTAAGAACATCTCAAAAAACTCATTTATGTAATTCACGTAAAAATGAAGTTACTGTAAAAACCTATTTAAAAAGCAGAAGTTGTTCATTTGCATCATTTCTAACATATTTAGGATGTTTTTTACACACTTTTTTCACTCCCACAACCATAATCCTTTACAGCTTTAAAAACATGTATTATGCAAATTAGGTGTTGATGTCATTTAGCCAGGTGTCCTGGTTTACCCAAATGAAAATATGGTCACCTTACATCAGGTGCATAATGCGAACAAGTGGAGGAGCTCATGTGTGCAGTAAGCACTGTGCAGGCCAGAGCTGTGTGATTATAGATCATTCTAAATTGTGCGACTTTTTTTTTAAAACACAGAATTCATACCTGTCAAGTCTCCGGTTTTGGCCGGGAAACTACCGTATTTTACTCCTTTTTCCCGCCGTCCTCCCGTATTAGTATTTTCCCGTAAATTTCCGTATTATATTACAATTTTAAAAACGTTATTGTTAAGGTGACTGATCGCTGTGTTTCTTAACCAATCATGGTGCCAGATCAAGGAGAAAGTCCCGCCTTTGAGGAGAAACGGCCAATAAGCTTGCTGGTTTTTCAGAGCGCAGAGGAGGGTCAGTGTGGGGAAGCAGTAGTTTTAGGGTTTGTTAGTCCAATTTGATCTGATCAGGACTGGAATGAAGTATTAATAAAAGATTATTAATTGTGTAGGCCCATTAGGACTAATATTTATTTTTGGAATATATCTGTTTTTTGTAAAAGCTCATGATACTATTTTTAGGTCACCAACAGTCATTTTACAGAATTTACAATTCTTATGTAAAAATAATAAAGGCCATGTTCTTCTCCACATGAGTTTTGCCCTGCCTACATTCTTCCAGGCTTCTTTTTGCATACAGCCCAGTTTACAGCTTCCTTTAGTTCTTGGCTCCCTCTAAAGGAAGGCTATATATTTTAACTGACATTACCAGAAACATGCCTAAAGACACGTTTGATCGTGTTCCTGTGACCTGCACTTGTCTAAGGGTCTTCACAGGGCAGGCAGCTTCCTGATTCGTCAAACTGCAGTGGAGCTCAGTCTCTACAAACAAGGAAGCTTCAGTGCAGAACACCAGAGATTCCCTTCAGCATTATAAACCAACACCAGGTGGCTCTTACACGTCTCGTAACCTTTTTACTGCCTGGCTTAAAAGCACTGAGGCAGAAAAAAGGAAAGCAGCCAACAGAAGGAAATATGTAAGACAGGTTTTAATTATTTTTTGTAGGTTGCATCCAGAATAAAAGAACTAACAGGAATAAAATCAGGAGTCTGGCTCTTATGGAGTGACTCAGGATTATAGCAGTCCTGCTATTGTCCTAATGGAGGCGACCAATGGAGACACATCCAGAAGACCTGGTGTCAGATCACCTTTAGATTTCATTACAGATTTTCATACAGACTTTTACAGACCAGCACTGCATTAATGTGGTCATACAACCAGTGGCAATACCTTTCTGAATTATATGATTCCATCAAGACAATGCTTGTCCACATGCTGCCGCCATCTCAAGAACTTGTCTTGAAGACACCGATACTAATACATCTGCACCTCCAGATCTATCCCTGATTGAAAATGTGTGGGATGCTACTATGATCAGGAGATTGCTGGTTTGAATCCTGTTCATGCAGCTTGCCATCAGCTGCCGGAGCCCTGAGAGAGCACAATTGGCCGTGATCTCTCTGGGTGGGTACAGTAGATGGCGCTCTCTCCTCACATCACTCCTAGGGTGATGTGGATCAGCACAAGGCTGTGTCTGTTAGCTGATGTATCAGAACCGAGTCGCAGCGCTTTCCTCCGAGCGTTAGCGCTGTGATGCTACTCAGCAATGCTACAGCATCAGCAGCAGTTCAAAAAGAGGTGAAGTCTGACTTCAGATGTTACTGATAGTAACAGATAGAACAGATGGTACTGACATTATTGATAGGTGATAGGGGGAGTCCCAATGAGTGGGTTGGGTAATTGGCCTAGTAAATTGGGGAGAAAAATAGGCTAAAAAAAAAATAATAATAATAAAAAAAAAAAATAATAATAAATATAAGCAAGAGTTGCCTTTATCAGGCAATTTTTTTTATAATTTATTGTTCGAATAGCATTGCAATCAGACATATTAATCAACCAATCAATTAATTAATCTTCATTTTCACTCTGGAATACATTGAGGGTGACCCTCATTTACAGTGTTGCCGAGCATTTACAGTATAAGTGATTGAAAGCATTGAATAAGAAATAATAAGGAATAAAATAGTAAAAAATAATAAATAAAAGAAATACAAACACTAATAAGAATATAAAATTCTAAAATTGACACATAAAAAGTAAAAAAAAATGATAAAATATAAAATAAAGAAAAACATAATAATAGTAAAAGTATAGTAAAATGACAAGAATGATAAGAAATTATGTAAAATGAACAATAATAAACTAAGAGCATAAGAATCAATATATAAAGCATTAGAATAAAACATAAATAAATACAAATAAATTAAATAATAAGAAAAAGATAAACTAATAAAAAAAACATTTAAACAGTCACATGTTTCTGGTGGTGTTTAGAAAACTAAAAGTTTAGACTAAAACTAAAACTAAAAGTTCTGGATGCACCTCTTTCAGCAACTTCTTATTTCTTTGAAGATGAGTGTATTTCATTTTTTGTCCGGCATTAATCTGCTATCATACATACCAAACTAGGGTTCATTTTCTGTCCAAAAACTGCTGTTACATAATTTCACAGTATGCCTGAACTGCTGCCTACACATTTCTTGCTCCAGCTACACTTGACAGTTTTGCCCATTTTTTTCCCTTGAGCCATTTCTTCACATACTTGTGGCTTGCTCTGAAACGGTAAATGCTGCTTAGCGAGCCACACGTTTCCCTGGGTACTGGAGAGGCCATAATCATACGCTCACAGAAATGTCAAGTATTTCTCTTCTGCCCCTCAATATCCTGTCTACATGCACGATGTGGTGCATTGCACAACCCATTTTCCACATGTGTCTTCCAGTCTGAACACATCTTCTGCAGGTTGGTGTCTCTGAAGAAGAAACGCAGGCCTCAGGCAACGTGTTTCTGTGTGTCACGCAGCCAGCAAACGTTCAACCAGCTGCTCCAAGCATTCTGTAGACTGCTGGTATAATAGCATGGCTAAATTTAATTTCAGATACATTTAATTAACTTCTACTCTGTTTCAAAACTTAAATGCTACACAGAGTAAATAAGTGAACTGAACTTCAGTCAATCCTTTCTTTTAGTAAACTTTACTTCATTTATTTTTGCTGAACCAATCCTTTCTTTTAGTAACCTTTACTTAATTTCTGCATACATTATTACCTAATTACAATTACTTCATTTATATAGTATTACTAATTTTTTTTATATTTTTAGTTAAAACACACATTCAAATATTTACATTATCTGAAAGATTTATTTTGTAAACAGACCAAGTCTCACTGACTCAACAGATGGATTAGCTCTCCCAATATAACTATAGCATTAGTTTTCCCAGGTTGGCTTTAGCCCTCCAGGTTTAGTTTTAGCCCTCCATGTTTAGGTTTAGCTCTGCAAATATAACTTTAGCATTAGTTTCCCTGTGTAGCTTTAGCACTCCAGGTTTAGGTTTAGCTCTCCAAATATAACGTTAACATTAGTTTTCCCACTTTAGCTTTAGCCCTCCATGTTTATCTTTAGCCCCCCCAATATAACTTTAGCTTTAGTTCTCCTGGTTTAGTTTTAGCTTTAGCACTCCGGGTTTAGCTTTAGCTCTCCAAATATAACGTTAACATTAGTTTTCCCAGTTTAGCTTTAGCCCTGCATGTTTATCTTTAGCCCCCCCCCCCAATATAACTTTAGCTTTAGTTCTCCTGGTTTAGTTTTAGCTTCAGCTCTCCAGGTTTAGCTTCAGCTCTCCAGGTTTTAGGTTTAGCTCTCCAGGTTTAGCTTCAGCTCTCCCAATATAACTTTAGCTTTAGTTCTCCTGGTTTAGTTTTAGCTTTAGCACTCCAGGTTTAGCTTCAGCTCTCCAGGTTTAGCTTTACCTCTCCCAATATAACTTAAGCTTTAGTTTTCCCGGTTTGGCTTTATCTTTAGCACTTTAGGTTTATATTTAGCTCTCCAGGTTTAGGTGTAGGTCTCCGAATATAACTTTAGCATTAGTTTTAGGTTAAGCTTTAACTTTAGCTTACCAGAATTAGCTTTAGCTCTCATAATTTAGCTCTTAATTAAGAGCTGAAGGTAGGGCAGAGCCATGCTAGCATTGTGAATGGCCAGGGGTATGCTAACGTCATTTAATGCCTGCCCGCTCTACATTGAGTGCAAAGCAGTGCAATACTGCTTTATTGCATTATTGCACATTATTATACTTTAATATCATATTCATACTTTATACATTTTTATTTTATTTTATTTCATTGAATAGAATAATTAGAAAGAAAAGTCTGATTTAGGTTTCCAGGGGTTTTAAGAGTCTGGATCTGTATCATGTTGTACCATTGGGAGTACATCTGAACTATTTGTTCTTTATTAAACAGAAACTGTTTTCTAAGAGTTAAAGAGCTTAAAAAAACATGTGGTACGTGACTCAAGACTACAGTTCCTTCAGAATAAGATCAGTGCAAAAATTCTTGTATAGAAACGACCATTGAAATGTTCTCAGTGAACCAAAAAATCACTTTTCTACAGCATCACTTCTGATATCTTTTTTTCTTTAAAAGTGTATGCAGGGAGAATTGTGAGTGTGTATTATGGGCAGATAGCATTAGCATTACACACATTAGTGTGTGTGTGGTGGTTACCACCAGGTGGAGGTCTAGGATTAGACAGCTGGCGAAAGAAGATAACCAGCCAGCAGAAATCCTCTCTCCTCCTCTTCTTCCCTCTTTCCTCAAGCCAGACTAAAATTCCACGATGAATAGTCCTCAGCGCCGCTGGGCAGGAACCAGTAGGCTGTTATTACACCACTGTGGCAGGTCCCTCTGAGAGCACGGCTCCTCTGCACTTCCATATCCTGCATCTCCTGCTAACTAATCACGCTGTCTCTACCCATTTAGTATTTATTGAGCGTATGAAGCAGAGTCCTGGAGGAAACTTCATTATCCTAACAGCAGGCAGGAGTGGACTGAATGTGCCCAGATTCCTTCACATGCTTTAAACCCCTGCTGGCTAATATGAAGTAGAGGATTAGGTGGTGAAAGATTCACATTCCTAGCAGTGCAGTCACTTCTTCCCTCCAGAGACAGTCTGTCAGGAGTCCCTGCTCTCCCTTCAGACCTCCAGGCTCTTGCTCAGATCCTCTGACTGCTCTTTTCTCTCCGAGTTATCTAAACCCTGCTTCTCCTGCTCCACTGCTTCCCAATCCCTGAGGTCTGCATTTTCCAAGATCCTCCTACAACCCTTGAGTCAGCTCGCCAGGTAATTAGCAAGCCTATCTTCATGAGCTCAGTCCAGTGTAAAGGAGGAGAGAAAAATTAGGAAATTATGGCTTTCTGGAGATTTTTACCTTCTTACTTCCTACACAGCTCTGGAAAAAATAAAGAGACCACTTCAGTTTCTGAATCAGTTTATCTAATTTAGCTATTTATAGGTTTATGTTTGAGTAAAATGAACATTGTTGTTTTATTCTATAAACTACAGACAACATTTCTCCCAAATTTCAAATAGAAATACTGTCATTTACAGCATTTATTTGCGGACAATGAGAAATGACTGAAATAACAACAACAAAAAAAAGATGCAGAGCTTTCAGACCTCAAATAATGCACAGAGAAAACAAGTTCATATTCATAAAGTTGTTGAGTTGAGTTCAGAAATCAATATTTCACAGTTTTTATGCATCTTGGAATCATCACCTCCTCCACCAGTCTTACACACTGCTTTTGGATAACTTTATGCTGCTTTACTTCTGGTGCAAAAATTCAAGCAGTTCAGTTTGGTGTGATGGCTTGTGATCATCCATCTTCCTCTTGATTATATTATTATATGAGGTTTTCAATTTGGTAAAATCAAAGAAACTCGTCATAATTTATAAGTGGCCTCTTTTTTTGTCCAGAGCTGTATACTAAACTAAGTACGTCCCAAAAATACGATGTTTACACTCAAATAACTTTAGATTTCAGATTTCAGCATATTAATATAAAAACATAAATACTGTCTACTTACAAATATATAATGCACTGTTTAGAGTCAGAGTTAGAATCCGTAATGTCATGATTTGTACAGTACACTACAAAGGGAATAGTGAGTAATTTGATTTACTGTACATCTGTGCTTTCACCCTTCTTCATATAGTCATATAAACGGCTCATATTATGCTATTATAGTTATTTCATCAAGGTGTTTATGAAATCATTTTCAAAAACATAGGGATGGAAAACTGGGATGGAAAAATGTTTTTTATGTGTTTTATTGTTCGCACTATAAGGTGCTCTTAAAATCCTTTAATTTTTCCATAAATCGTCAGTGCGCCTTTTAATCCAGTGCGTCTTATGTATGAATTTTACCATTCAGGTACTCCGCTAAAGTGCAGCGTTATAAGGGTGAGTTTCAGTTTAGTTCTCCAGCGTCAGGGCTGGAGTAGCATTAGCATTAGCATTAGCCACTTACTGTTATTTCCCAGTTTAGAGGTGAGTACTATCAGCCTGTAGCCTGCTTCTACATTACATTACATTACATTACATTACATTTGGCAGACGCTTTTGTCCAAAGCGACTTACAATAGTCAAGTACAATGTAAAATAAGTTTAAAGGTAAAAACATCTTTGGATAGGGATAAAAGGAGGTCAAAGGGGAATAATAGGATAGAGGAGTGAAGGAGGGGAAGAAGGAACTCCAGCTAGCCCCAGCTAGCACTGCTGGAGCAGCATTAGCATTACTCGCTAACTGCTGTTTCCTCGTTCAGTGGGGAGAATTATTGGCCTGTAGCCTGCTCCAAACCCCAGCTAGCACTGCTGAAGCAGCATTAGCATTACAATAATGAATACGAACCGTCAAGATCTGAGCAAATCATCTAAACGATAATCTGATGAATGATTCATGTATTTTGGATGTAGCTTTAAGATATGAAGGGTGAAGGTACTGCAGGACCAACATCTCACAAAACAACCAGCATGTCAACAGTCCAGCAGTTTGAACAGAGTCTGAACTCTGGTACATTCAGCTCCAGAATGCTCTCCAGCTGCTATTTATGACCCTGCAGACTCAGACGCTGAAAGAAAGAATGCACAATTTGCCACGCATGTTCTGCACTGGCACGGCCTGCTCGTTTCAGAGACCAGCTTGTTTGTGTCCTCACTGTGATTGTGGCCTGTGGTTTGGAGAACCAATTCAGAGCTCTTTCTCATATGGCTAGCAATTAGCCAATTATCCAGCCTCATCCTGTCCCAGTCCATCTGTTCTCCACCAAGACAACAGGTGTCTTTAGCATCCAGATTCTCCTTTATTTGACCACATAATGCTCTCAGAACGAGTCTGAAATAGCACTCAGATTACTAAAGCTGCTGCTAATCACACACACAGTGTGAACTGCCCTGTTTATTAGTCTCACTCGTGTGAGGTACAGAGTTTAAAGACTGTGGTGAAATAGAGAAGCTAGTGGCAAAGAGATCTTAACAGCTAATTGAGATTCAATGTGAAGTCAGTAGTCGTTGAGTATTTTGACTGATAAATTATAATTAAATATCTGGTTTCAATGGTGCTTCTCAATAGGTGCTCTCAATATGCAATAAACAGAACCTACTAAGAAGTTTCAAAGAAGGACAACTAGTGAACTGACAGCAGTGTCCTCATCACCAAAAGCTTGCTGATGCTTATTAAAAGCCCCGACTTTTAAATAAGTATGGGCACATACTACATAATATTGGAGTTTTAGGAAATTTCCAAAAGCGTGAAATCAGAGGCAAATCGTTGTTTGCTCTGTAATCGCTCAGTCGCCATATGAATGGCTGAAGTCAAAACCTTTATTTTGTAATTTCAAGTTGGTAAGAGCAACACACATGATACACTAAAAGAGAAAAAGCACAATAAACAACAGAGCTCTCCAGTAACAAAGTACAAATACTTTGTTACTGAAGTAGAAATGTTGGTTATCTTACTTACTTTACTGGTGTAAATATTTTTCAAACTATTTTCTACTTCTACTTCTAACATTTTCACCCAATTATCTGAACTTACATTTTAAAAATACCCTCGTTACTCCTATTTCATTTCAGCTTTTGATTGTGATTGGATGTAGCGAAGTATGAACATACCATTCCGACACCCTATTGGTTTATACTGTGATCCACATAGGACATATGACTCTGTAAAGTTTTTGTCCTTAATGGCATTTTTTCCTCTATTTAACATTACTTTTACTTTTACTTTTACTTTAATACTTTAAGCAGTTTTGGTACCAGTACTTTTACACTTAAACTTAAAACAAGTTCATATTCATAAAGTTTTAAGAGTTCAGAAATCAACATTTGGTGGAATAACCCAAGTTTTTAATCACAGTTTCCATGCGGCTTGGCATCATGTTCTCCTCCACCAGTCTTACACACTGCTTTTGGATAAGTTTATGCTGCTTTACTCCTGGTGCAAAAATTCAAGCAGTTCAGTTTGGTGGTTTGATGGCTTGTGATCATCCATCTTCCTCTTAATTATATTCCAGAGGTTTTCAATTTGGTAAAATCAAAGAAACACATCATTTTTAAGTGGAGCTGTAGATCTGTGATGTTATTTCTCTCCATATTGTGCACACCAAATGATGTCCCAACTGACATCAGCCTCAGCCCCAAATGGGAGAATCTACTATCTGTACTATCAGAATGCTCTGTTACTGAGGGTGCACTCCACTGACCTACATACAGCGGCTTCATTGTTCTGATTGTTCAGCTGAGATTTTGCATGTTTGCTGTGTCTAAGCTTCAACATGCTGCACATTTTTTTTTTCTCGTTATTCTTCGTGTTCTGCCTTGTTCTCTTTCCTTTTTTCTTCTGCTTCTCCATCATTTTTCTGACTCGCTCTCCAGCATCTGTTATCAGGGTTTGGCTGGTGGGCTGGAATGCAGGCTCTAGCTCAGCGTAGCGTGTACAGACAGGCCAGCGACTCGACTGAGAGGCTGAACCTCCTCTCCTCTACCACAGTCTATTGACTATAGACAGACAATAATAATACATGTAGCATTAGGTTCTCTGTAGAAGGATTACATTTACTGTTGTTTGAGGTAAACGGGATTTATGTATTTATTGGAGAACTGGAAAAGGTGTAAAAGGTAAAAGTGATTTTTGCTTTTTTTGCTTAATATTTTTTATACTTTTATATCAAGTATGCTTTATATCAAAGCTGCTGTGCATTTGATTATATTGATGATGTGTAATATTTAAGCATCCTACAAAGTGGCTGTTTCTTAATGGTTATGTTTAATGCTTATTTTAATAAGCTGTTGTTTTTCTTTTTTGTGTGCCTATTAACTTTTTAAAAACTTTTTGAAAAACAAGTACGCTCCGCATATACTCAATACACACAATGATTAAAGAGGTTTTGCAGCATGATGAAAGTTATGAGGCAATATGACACCCTCCCATCCAGCAACCACTTCTGAGATGTGAAGTGTTTTTGAGATTTCTCAACAGAGCCACAATCAAGGAAAGTAAATGCAGCAATTACTGAAGCTCGATGCAATTTGAGGTTTGAAGCTTAGTGCAATCTGAGGAGCTCCTCACATTTGATTTTACCGCAAGCACTTTTCACTGCAGAAACGGCTGTTAAAAGAAGGTTCAGCCACTTTACAGAACTCTACCAGTTTCTATATATAGGTTTTGGACCAATTTTCTAGCCATTTTTGAACTTGTCGCTTCATTTCTTTTCCGCTCCGCTCAGAGAGAAGCTCAGAGCCAGGTAGTGAGTAAGCCGGCAGGAATTCCGGGGAGGGCAGTGAGTGTGTGTGAGGGTGTCGGGTCTCGAGAGATCACGGCGGAGAATGTGAGAATGTGAGAATGCTCCTCAGACTCAGCTGAATGGGGAAATCCGACGCATCTGTTTGTAAACGCCGTCTCCGCTGTGTGAGCCGGTTCCATTAATCAGAGCTGTGGAGTGTCTCAGGGGGGAAATCACGCCACGGCTCCACTCTCTGTCTCACACGCTGAGAACTCCACAGGGTGACGAGTTTACAGCTGAGTCATACCTGAATTTTCTTTCCTTATTTTCTTAATTCATAGGTAGTCCTGATGATCTGATCAGGATATTTTGCCCATGATTTGATTCAAGTCTCTTAATACTGATTAACAGCAGATACTGATCTAATTCGATCACCTGGTACTGATTCACTCAGAGTCTCTTAAAGCCATATATCAGCCGTTACTAATCAAAAAATCAGTATCAGCCAATACTGATCTGATGCAGATACTGATTTGATCATATCTCTCAATGGCAATGTCAGCAATACAAATCTCTCAATGTTGAGTCTCAGCCTATACAAATCTGATCTCTTAGCGCTGATTATAAAACAATACAAATCCAATCTGATCTCAAAATGCTATTTATCAGCCAATATAACATCTGATCCAATCTCTCAATGCTGAGTCTCAGCCAATATAAAATCTGATCCAATCATTCAATGCTGTCAACTGATACAAATCTGATCCTGATGCTGATACTGATGTGATCGTAGTTCTCAATGCCAATATTAGCCAATACAAATCTGATCCAAACTCTTAATGTTAATATCAGCCAATCCGATCCAATCTCTCAATGCTGAGTCTCAGCCAATACAAATCTGATCCAATCTCTCAATGCTGAGTATCAGCCAATACAAATCTGATCCAAACTCTTAATGTTAATATCAGCCTATATAAATGTGATCCGAATTCTATGCTGTTAACCAATACAAATCTGATCCAATCTCTTACTGTGAGTATCAGTCAATACTGATCTGATGCTGATACTGATGTGATCGTAGTTCTTAATGCCAATATTAGCCAATACAAATCCGATCCAAACTCTTAATGTTAATATCAGCCAATACAAATCCGATCCAATCTCTCAGTGCTGAGTATCAGCCAATACAAATCTGATCCTACTCTTAATGTTAATATCAGCCAATACAAATCTGATCCAATCTCTCAATGCTGAGTATCAGCCAATACTAATCTGATCCAATCTCTCAATGCTGAGTATCAGCCAATACTAATCTGATGCTGACACTGATCTGATCGTAGTTCTCAATGCCAATATATGCCAATGAAAATCTGATCCAAACTCTTAATGTTAATATCAGCCTATACAAATCTGATCCAAACTCTCAATGCTGAGTCTCAGCCAATACAAATCTGATCCAAACTCTTAATGCTGAGTATCAGTCAATACTGATCTGATGCTGATACTGATGTGATTGTAGTTCTTAATGCCAATATTAGCCAATACAAATCTGATCCAAACTCTTAATGTTAATATCAGCCTATACAAATCTGATCCAAACTCTCAATGCTGAGTATCAGCCAATACAAATCCGATCCAAACTCTCAATTCTGAGTCTCAGCCAATACAAATCTGATCCAAACTCTTAATGCTGAGTATCAGTCAATATAAAATCTGATCCAATCTCTCAATGCTGAGTGACAAATCCAATCTGATCACCTAAAGTATAAGACAATATGAACACGATCAGATCACTTTTAAAGCTGAGTATAAGACAATATAAATCCAATCTGATCACTTAATGCTGAGTATAAGACAATACAAATTCAAATGCGATCACTTAACGCTTGAGTGTCAGCCCATACAAATCCAATCTGATCTTTTTTAACACTGAGCGTGGTTGGTGTGGCACAGTGGATAACACCACTGCCTGCTTGTGAGCTAACACATCATGTAGGAGACTGGAGTTCAGTTCCTGGTCTGGGTGACTATACTGTGTTACACCAATCAGAGTGCTTGGGCAAGACTCCTAACACTTCACTGACCCACATCTGTAATAGAAATCACCTAGCCTTTTCTATTCCAGCACTCTAACTCTTACCTCTGGGTGTAATATAGCACTTTTTGATATCATATAAAAATTTTAAATATTAACTGTTTCATTCTCTGGAACTGTGAATTAAGACTTCTGGATTTTTGTCGTATTTCCCTCACAGACACGAGAAATATATCCATGCATCTTGGCATGGATAGAAAATAGAAAACATTTCTTATCAGAGAGCTGGGCCACTAACGGTTTCAGAAACAGACGTAACCCTTATGCTTGCTGATAGAAGGAACTAAACAGTTTATGTAACATCCAGAAATACACTGCAGATTTTTTGTTCAGACAAAACAAAAAGTAGTAGCAGATTTCTCAAGGCTGTGCTCTTGTGTCCTGCAGGATGCTCACGTGTTAGAGGAGGTGACGGAGAACACAGCAAACATGGACAGCCTGAACAGAAACCCACCGGATCATAGTCACCAGACTCATCAGGTGCTACAGGTAAGATCATATAAAACTATGGGGATCTATTTTTTAAACACAGTCTATCTGCTCTGTCCTGCTTCTTTACTTTTCCACTGGAGCAGGGACGTGCACAGGAATCTTGAAGGGCAGTTGCTCTAACCTGAAGAAAGGGCCTCTCTCCTGTATTCGTCTCTTTCGTCAGCTGCATGTAACTTAGTTTGGTTAGCCTCCCACAAAACAACCTGAGCCATGTAAAACGTTGACTGCAAGCTAGCTGGCTGTCGGGCTTTTTTGCTACCTAAACGTGGCACAGTAGGTGGCTGTCAGATTATTTAGGATCACTAAACGTCCTAAACTCGACGGCATCGGATTTTAGAGAAGTTGATTGTGATCATGTCTTGTAGTACTGTGAAGGCTACATTTCAAGCTCACCTTCAGGGCAGT
The DNA here is from genome assembly GCF_023375975.1 of Astyanax mexicanus. NCBI lineage: Eukaryota > Metazoa > Chordata > Actinopteri > Characiformes > Acestrorhamphidae > Astyanax > Astyanax mexicanus. The sequence continues at coordinate 5,808,537 of NC_064425.1, forward strand.
CGCTCTACTCCCACGCCATCTTCAAACTCCTCTGCTAGACGGCTGAAGCGCCGCCCGGTCGTGTGCTGCACTTTGTTTTTTTTCTAGTGAAGCGTGCTGCGTGTCCCCCGCTACGCCCGCGCCCCTCCCTTTTGCCTATCTCTCGAGGTGTCTGAATCTGAATGATTGACTCTGAAAACTTTGTTTTATGAAACTTCAATCAAAATTAAGAATTATAAAGAAAATTTGCCTATATTATTTTTTCCCCTCCCTCGGAAGGGCAATATCAGCCAAGGACGGAAAAAGGGCAGTTGCCCAAGCGTCTGCACGTCACTGCACTAGAGCTACAAAGCTAATATAGATAACCTAAGGCATTTTTTGATCTACACAGTAAAAAATAGATCATGCAACAACAAATAAACACTTTTTTAAAACATTTTTTGTTGGATGGTGTACAGTAAATGTGCCATTTTATATTAAAGTAAAATGATTTCTGAAGTATAAGAAATGAAACAGTGCACACATTGAATTTCAATGGTGCACTGAGTGAGAAAAAACATCACAGTTCACTGCATTACTTCACCCTCAAATGAGAGCTGTTATGCAGAAAGAGAAACACACAGTGAGAAAGGAAACCAAGCATCAAACGAACTGAAAGAAATTCAGAAAACATTAATCTGATAGTGAGACTTTAACCTGGTCAGCCTCAATGCGGGAGGGTCTAGCCTAGCGTGAAACAGCTCCTCAGAGCAAGTCTCAGTTCTGGGGGCTCTGTAATAGAGCCATTTCTAATACAGCTCTGGGGAAAAAAATAAGAGACCACTTAATGATTATGTTTTTCCTCTGAAATATAATCAAGAGGTAGATGGATGATCACAGGCATCAAACCAAGCTGAACTGCTTGAATTTGTGCACCAGGAGTAATGGCATAAAATTATCCAAAAGCAGTGTGTAAGACTGGTGGAGGAGAACATGATGCCAAGATGTATGAAAACTTTGATTAAAAACAACCAGGGTTATTCCACCAAATATTGATTTCTGAACTCTTAAAACTTTATGAATATGAACTTGTTTTCTTTGCATAATTTGAGGTCTGAAGGCTCTGCATCTTTTTTGTTATTTCAGACATTTCTCATTTTCTGCAAATAAATGCTCCAAATGACAATATTTGCTCCAAATGACAGAATTTGGGAGAAATTATGTCTGTAGTTTAGTCGCAGGGCTCCGGCAGCTGATGGCAAGCTGCATAACTGGGATTCGAACCAGTGATCTCCCGATCATAGTGGCACTAAAAATGCCATGTTCTTGACCATTTGTTTTCTAGTTTATTTTGAATCATGTTCCTGTTTTTTCTTCAGGATTATACTTTATACTCTGTCATTACTGTTATAAGAGCCTAAATGTGTAATGAGGCATGCAATCATGTGCTATCAGTGCTATCTTTCATTTAAAAGAGGTGTATTAATTGGGCTACACCAATCAGAAATCGTGAGTTAAAAAAGTCAGTTGTTCGCCGGTTTGAATCCTGTTCATGTAGCTAGCCATCAGCTGCCAGAGCCCTGAGAGAGCACAATTGGTCTTGCTCTCTCTTGGTGGGTACAGTAGATGGCGCTCTTTCCCCTCATCATTCCTAGGGTGATGTCGATCAGCACAAGGCTGCGTCTGTGAGCTGATGTATCAGAAATTAAATTATAACAAAATTGTTTTTATTGTTACTTTCACTGAAACCACAGGGTGTCAAACCCAACCAACATTATCAACCAGAAATATATTGTTCCGCATCTAAAGCTAATCTTTCAGAAGAGAGATTCTGCTTTACCATTACCATCATCATCATCATCATCATCATCATCATCATCCTCTGTTCCACATAATGCTGATCATATCAGCTCAGCCTCGCTATTAACTCCCAGTACTGAGGCTGTAATCCCTGCAGCAGGCCTGTTATAACCCTTTATTAGCACTTGTTCTAAAACAGTGTTCCCTATCTCAGAAATCCTCTTACCATCTTCAGTTACCAACTTCAGTTTCTGAATCAGTTTCTCTGATTTTGCTATTTATAGGTTTATGTTTGAGTAAAATGAACATTGTTGTTTTATTCTAAAAACTACAGACAACATTTCTCCCAAATTCCAAATAAAAATATTGTAATTTAGAGCATTTATTGCAGAAAATTAAAAAATGGCTGAAATAACAAAAAAGATGCAGAGCTTTCAGACCTCAAATAATGTAAATAAAACAAGTTCATATTCATAAAGTTTTAAGAGTTCAGAAATCAATATTTACTGGAATAGTCCTGGTTTTTAATCACAGTTTTCATGTATCTTGGCATCATGTTCTCCTCCACCAGTCTTACACACTGCTTTTGGATAACCTCATGCCACTCCTGCTGCTAAAATTCAAGCAGTTCAACTCGGTCTGATGGCTTGTGATCATCCATCTTCCTCTTGATTATATTACAGAGGTTTTCAATTTGGTAAAACCAAAGAAACTCATAATTTTTACGTGGTCTGTTATTTATTTCCAGAGCTGTATATCCAGAAGCAAGATACCCATATAAGAAAGGCCATCACTCCAAAAAAAGGCTTTTTATGGGTATATTTGCAGTGAATTTTGGAAAAACAGGTGATGTTAAGGCACAAATGCCATGGCCAGCTGCATCTGCAAACCTATCCCCAATTAAATACGTGTGGGAAGCCATAGGACATCTACAACTCCACACTGAGACATGGGAGATGTTATTCTGTTTGTGTAGATCTTAATAAAAAACATTTATTGTTCTGCGTAACGTTTATCTTCCTTCTGAATAGCATTGCAATCCGACACTTCTTTCTGGGTGCATATCAGGTGCAGCAAGGAGAGGACGTGGAGAGCGGACGCAAACGCAAACATATTTATTAAAAAAATAAACCAAAACAGAAAACAGGGAAACAAGGAGTAGACTAGAGACAAACAAACATGCAACCTGAACTGACAAAGAAACGTACAAGAACCAAAAAACTAACACTTAAAACACAAGGGGCTTAAATACACATGCAGGGAACAAGAAACAGAAACACCCGGCGACAGGTAATGAGGGGCGGAGCTACAAATTACCAACATGGAGAACACAGAAAACAGGAGGGGAGGAAAAACACAGACAGACAGACAGGAGAGAGACACAGAACAGGATGAGAACCTGACAGGGCTACTATTTATTTGATAATAAGTGTATAATAATACTAATGAATATATATATATATATATATGAAATATATAGGTTGGAAATGCATGCCGTGTGTAATCAAAGCATGATCTGGAAGGTTCTCAGTAATGCAGTGGCATGCAGTGGAGTCCTGATCATTAGCCGAATGCAGTATCTTCGTCGGGAGGAGGATGTCATGGCAAGATAGCGAAAAGAAAAGATTTGGCAATTCCTTCCCAGGCGCTTGCAGCTCCCACCGTTACCATGGCGACCACCCCTTTCTTGCCTTTGAACGTTGCAGACTTTTTTTTCCACCTCGAGGCGTAGCAGAAGGGAAGCTCACACACTTGGCGTAAAACAGCGTGTGAGCAAAATGTCCCTATATAGATCTGCACTTTGGGATTTGTAGAGAAATATTACATTTTAAATCTTAATTTAACCAGTTATTGGTAGTAAAAGTGTAAAATACAAATCACAATATTTCAGGGTATTTTTACAATACAAATATTCTTGCAGACAAAAATCTGAAAAGTACTTTAGTAGTTTGAAGAATATACTACTAAAATACAAGGAATGTTAATGTTTTATATAGTATAAAAAATTTAAACTCTCAGCAGAAACAAATTCAACAGTAACTCACCAACATACATTTTATAATTATAAAAAAAATATTAATCCGGCAACTTTCATATTGGAGTGAGACCTGATAATGGTTGTCACATGGATGGTACAGGTTGTGTATTTGACAGTAAACATTGCTTAGTCCACAGTATCGCGTGTGTACCTGGAATATCAATGTCATAGAAAGCTAATATTACCACCCACAGTGAACAGTAGTGCAGTGAATGGTAATGATTGTGACCGGCAGCATCTGGCTAGAATTGTTGCAAAGGCAAAAATCACATCCATTCAAAAACACAATACTGGTTACTGTCCTGTTGTCACACCTGTAGCCTGTATCTGTCTTCTGTTCTTTTCCTCAGTTCTCTTGTTTTTTTTACCTCCTTATGTGCTCCTTAAGCACATTGCTTTGTTGTGTTATTGGTCCTGTCTCCGCCCTAGCCCTGCCCTAGCCCTTAGTGTTGTCACCTGGTGTTTTGTTTGTAACCCCACCCACCTTTGTTTCCTTCCCCAGGTGTTCCTCACCTTCTCTCTGTGTATATATAGCCCCTAGTTTAAGTGTTTCCTTGTTGAGTCTTTTGTAATTTTTGTGTTCAATAGAATCTCTGTGTTTCATGTATCCAGGTCTGTTGTTATGTGGGCTTAGTTGGAGTTGTATTTCATAGATTCCATGTTTGCATGTTAAGTTTATCTAGTCTTAGATCTTAGTGTTGTTCCTGTTATACAGTTTCTTATTTTCTTATCTTAGCCTAGTTTTAGTTCTTGTCTTAATTTAGTATCCCAGTCTTATTTCTTATTTCGTGTTTTCTTTCAATTTTGCTTTTGTATATCATGTTTGTTTAAATAAATCATATTTCTGCACTTACGTTTCTTATTCCTACTCATCCATGACGCCTGTCACATGTGCCGCGGCATTTTAGTCTATTACATCAGAAACACAGCTAATTGGTTGAACTGATTGGTAAACATTTGAATCAAGTTAATTTAGTTCATTTAATGTTCACAGACTGAACTCTGACCTTGTAATCCTTTGCTTGCCTCCACAGAGCACCCCACTGGACCTGATTGAGACAGGAAACGGGCTGAAGGTCCAGGCAGAGCGCCCCCATCTGGTCAGTCTCGGAAGTGGCCGTCTCAGCGTGGCCATCACACTGCTGCCCCTGCCGGAGGGTGAGTAAAGAGTATTTACAGAAATGGCTAAACTTTTTTAAAATGTTATTTGTAAAATCCAATTTCACCCCAGTGTTCAGGCTGAGACAGGACTTCTTGAATGACTGAAATCTGTTCAGAATTATGTACCTAAATAACATTGCAACACTGAAGAAACATAGACCTGTTATTTTAATAAAAATGTTTATTAAGAACAGCTTCACACAGCGCTGCAAGTCAAATGAGAACAAGGGGAGGAGCTGCACACTGCGCCCCAGAGCTGCGTGATTATGAAATTCTAATTAGTAAAACTTTTATTTAAAACATAGTTTTATTTGTTACTTTGCTATATTGTGATTATTGCGCCATAGCTTTAAATAAAATAAATATAGCATTAAAAGACACAGGCTGACCCGACCCAGCCCGAGAAAAGTGGTGGGAAATCTCAGCCGGTTCGGGCAGAGAATCTTAGCTCCAGTACAGATACACAGAGTATACTGATAATAAAAAGTTTAGAGTCTAAAAATGACTGAAGCCTTAAAAATAAAGCTTTAAACTTAAGCACACAATCGAACAAATTATCTTTGGAGGGTTCTATCTTTGGAGGCACATCTTTCAGACTCCTATGTCCAGGTTTAGTGGCTTTTGACGCTTTGCAAGCAAACAGTCATAAAAGTTACAACTATGTTGGACCTGTGTTTTTTCCCCACCAGTATTTGTCTGAGAGCTTTTTTCCTATGCCCAGTAATTTAGAGCTAAAGACCTCTTTGTGTAACTATAGGTTTACATAGGATCTCCAGTGGATTTGATCTTGACTAATAAAGAGCAATCGGGATACAATCCAGATATCTGAACTGGATCTGGGCTGGCAGTGCGAACATAGCATACCTGTACATCAGTAGGTTTCTACTTTATATACCATATTATACCGCAGTTAGTTCCGACCCTGCAATGTGATTGGCAGAGAGGCTTTTTATGAGTGCCGTTATCAGCCGGTAATGCACTGTAACCGAAGCTCTCCATGTATTACTCCGGCACATACAGGTAACCTAGCAACAATGCTTACAGCGCTTACAAGCCAAACAGCGCAGCTACAAACAGAGAAGCATTTTCCAAACAGATCGTATTTTCTTGTGTATTATTGCTTAATTACAGCAAACCATTCTGAATCGCCTGATTTACATCTCAACATTAGAATTGTACTGAAATTCTAGAACAATTGGTGGAACCCTGTGTACGCCACCTACTGACAGCAAAGGCAAAAACACAACCTTAGATAAACTGAGTATTGTCCATACCTGAATTTAGGCCAAAACCATTACTGAAAATACACAGACGCACACAGACACACACTCAAAACCCCCTCCCCCATTTCTGTCTACAGATTGAAAGGCTAATGAGCCAACCCTGTCATCACCCCCACCCCCTTTTCCTGAGCCAGCAGCAACAGGAGACCTTTAAAAATGGCCTTCTCCCAACCCCTCCATTACCCACCTCCCTCTATCTCCCTCTGATACTCCCCAGCCTTTCTTCACCGTCACTCCTTTATCTGAGCCCATCTGTCCGCGTGTCTACAAAAGACGTATGGAATGTTCTGGAAGAATCTCAGAGGCTTCCATATGAGAAGCTTCTTTATTCGTGAGTTCAGGTGATACAGAGTGAAATAATGGTTCTACTGAAGCTACAGGGGTTCCCCGGGTTCAGGCTTATCTCGCTGTCCTGAGCGGAGATAAGACTAGAGACAGGACCAGCTGGGGAGACGGGAGAGGAATGTGCTTTTTTTCTTTACGCCAGAGTCTCACGTGTTTACCTTGGCCAGGAGAGTTAACGCTTGACCGCCGTGCTCTAGATCCATTGTTGTTGTGTCTCAGTGAACACTTCATGAGTCATTGCCTCTTGAGGCCAGACCCACATTCAGCCCCTGGTGACTTAACAGTCCGTATCTTTGTGACTGAGACTGAGGTGTGGAAGAGAAGAGATTATAATAACTGCTGTGAAAAGTAGTGCACCAAAAAGAAGAAAAATGTCTTTGCTTTTACCAAATTGAAAACGTCTGGAATATAATCAAGAGGAAGATGTATGATCACAAGCCATCAAACCAAACTGAACTGCTTGAATTTCTGCACCAGGAGTAAAGCAGCATAAATTTATCCAAAAGCAGTGTGTAAGACTGGTGGAGGAGAACATACCAAGATGCATGAAAACTGTGACTAAAAACCAGGGTTATTCCACCAAATATTGATTTTTGAATTCTTAAAACTTTATGAACTTCTTTTCTTTGCATTATTTGAGTTTTGTTATTTTAGTCATTTCTCATTTTCTGCAAAGAAATGCTCTAAATGACAATATTTTTATTTGGAATTTGGGAGAAATGTTGTCTGTAGTTTATAGCATAAAACAACAATGTTACTCAAACATATAGCTATAAATAGCAAAATCAGAGAAACTGAATCACAAACTGAAGTGGTCTCTTAAATGTTTTTTCAGAGCTGTGTGTATGTACGTGATTACAATATTACATAGAATGAAAGAATACGACTAATAGGGGAAACTGTACTATTGAAAGAAGTTCTAGTACCCTGATTGGTGATAAATCTGGCACCTTAAGGGGATAAGGAGGTGTAACAATCTTGCAAAGACATTCCTGGGAAAGCCTTGCAGTGTGTGGGCGAGCTTTATCCTGCTGAAAAAGGCCATGTTGTGTAGGTTGTGTAGTTTTTGACAGTGATGAACTACTGTGTACACCCACATATGGGCCATTGCAGTTTTAAGGGGCTAATTAAAACCTACAAGTACAATTACACTCTAATTACACTGGCACTGCTCTGCAGGGACGCATAGTGTATGCATGATAAGAATCAAAGTCAGTTAAGCCCTATATAAATTGGATTAGATTCTCAGGGGGATGTCTGTGAAAAATGTTTCACACTTCTACTCAGTGATAAAACTCTTGCATCCGGACTCCAAAAAACAGGAGGATCAGTGAGTTTTTAGGCTTTCTCGGTCACATGACAAAACGTTCAGTAGCTCCTCCATTTCCTCTCGCTGTTGTGTTTACGTGCATCTCTGTGGAAACGATGCCTAATGTTTAATTATGATGCATAGCAGTGGACAAATAGCTATTTTATTAAATGCGAGGTGACATTTCTCAAAGGACGTCTGAGAAAAACACATAAAGGGGTTGGACAATGAAACTGAAACACCTGGTTTTAGACCACAATAATTTATTGTGGTGACGGACAGTTCTGGTGGAAACAGGAGAGTTGAGGTGCACATTGAATTCTGCGTGATTTGATCAGCCGTGGTTTTATGTTTTGTGGATACAATCCGGGTTAGCACCCGAACATCCCTTTCAGACAGCTTCCTCTTACAGCGTCCACAGTTAATCCTGTTGGATGTGGTTGGTCCTTCTTGGTGGTATGCTGACATTACCCTGGATACCGTGGCTCTTGATACATCACAAAGACTTGCTGTGTTGGTCACAGATGCGCCAGCAAGACGTGCACCAACAATTTGTCCTCTTTTGAACTCTGGTATGTCACCCATAATGTTGTGTGCATTGCAATATTTAGAGCAGAACTGTGCTCTTACCCTGCTAATTGAACCTTCACACTCTGCTCTTACTGGTGCAATGTGCAATTAATGAAGATTGACCACCAGGCTGCTCCAATTTAGCCATGAAACCTCCCACACTAAAATGACAGGTGTTTCAGTTTCATTGTACAACCCCTGTACGTGGTCATTCTGGACAGGAATAAAATCACAGATGATCCCCCATAAAAGAGAAAACTAATCCCCTCTGGATAGGGCTGTATTTACTTTTTGCTACGTGCTTTCTATATATATATATATATATATATATACACACACACACACACTTACACATTGAATCATGGCTGAAGTGCTCAAATTTAATCTTATCTATCATTTCAGGAAGGACCACACTGGGCCATGGAGCTATGGACATAAACATCCAGGGGCCTGGAGTTACTGCTCAGCACTGCTTCATTGAGAACAAGGCTGGCGTGATCACTCTGCACCCCTGTGGAAACCAGTGCAGCATGGACGGATTTCCAGTCACCAAGCCTGTGCGCCTGTCTCAAGGTATCTATTCACAACCAGTTAAAGCAGACTGGTCAAATCCTTCACTCATATCTTATCAAAGAGTAAACAAGAAGATACTGGGTAAACAGGAGTACAGTGATTACATCTGATTACAGGACATTTCCTGAGGTGGTGTTGTGTTCGCCATTACGTCACTGCCCAATAATAACAAGGAGAAGTTACTCAAGACTGCAGCTTCTTCTGTAGAGACCAAAAACCACAGAATTTAAAATAGAAATCAGTGTATTGTACAAGGCTAATGGAAACACAGTCTTTTAGTGTTTTCTTAAACTATATCAGATTAGGCCTGATTTCACCAGAAAATGCTGGATCAATATCAGAGGAGGAAAGGAATTCAAATATTTTCCTATTAGTATATTAGTAGATAAATATAAAATTAAAAAAAATCTTACTACAATCTACATCATCAAATATTCTAGAATTTAATATATATATATATTTAAAAATACTAAAGATTTCTATTTTATTATCAAAATCGACTGTTAGTCCAGATTTTAATATTAGTATTAGTCAATGGTCAAGAATTTAATATAAGTATTGATACTGGCTGACACTCAAAATTTCAATGTAGGTAATAGGCAATACTCAAGATTTCAGTATTAGTATTTATACTGACTAATACTCCAGATTTAATATCAGTAAGTCAATTAATGGCTGATACTCAAGATTTCATTATTAGTATTAATATCAGCTATAATACCAGTATTGCCGAACAATCAAAATTTCAATATCATGAGTGGATCAAAATTTTAATATTAGTACCATATCCCAATACCACAATTAATATATAGTAATATAATCCATTGGTAAAAACTATACAAAAAATATGTATATTTAGATGTATATGCTTATATTTAGCAAAGAAAATCTGCCATCTAAAATGGCTATTTAATTTTAACTTCTTTCAATAAGCAATCAGTTCACAGTCATAAAATGAATAAAGTAAAACTTAAATTAAGCGAAAATCACTGGGGATCAGATTGTGCTTATTTTGAGTTGATATTCCTTACAATTAGACTAATTAAGATCATTATTCCTACAATAAACAAAATAATCTTACACTTACAATGTTTAGTATTTAGAACTTGATAAGATTTGTTTTTTTGCAGTGTAATCAGTAAAAACATTGACTTATTTGGGGTCAATACACCATATTTCAGGCTGTTACTACACACAACACACATACTGGAGGTTTCAATGCGAGTATTTTGTCATCTGTATGGAGCACCATAGTTTCTTCTCTTCTTCTTTAGTAATTCTTCTATTTAGTAATTTATTATTTTATTGATACTATGGCCGACCACAAGCTCCTTGGGGAACCTTTATGTTGCACCCACAGTTTAGCGGTGTGATATCCAGTGAATTCCAGTGATCGTTATTGTTTGGACAGCAGGAATTGATTGTTGTGACACGCTATCAGGCACTGAGTCACAGTGTTTTGGAAATATGAGCCTGAGAGTGAAATGATATTTATATTGTTTTTGAATGGAGACTTATACTGAACTCTATTTAGCATTTTCATCTTTCATTGCTTCTCCTGCATATAGGCCTGTCACAGTAACTATTTTATCGACTCAATCGTTCAATAAATGGACATGACCTCAATCATTTTAATAATTTTGATATCATCTATTGTGTTTGCACGTACATATATTGCAGTGACCCGGTAGTGCAAAAGCAGGGAGTGAATTAACTCATAATGTACCTTTATTAGGAAAACTGCCTTCTGCCAACACTCAAAATTTAAACTTAAAGAAACATAGTAACGGCCCAGTGCTAAAGTTAAGCTCTAGTCGCTTAACTTTAGTGTCTTTTAGGTTCCTGTTGCCTCAGCATTTCCTCTCACCACCAAGGTATCTCTTGAGTGAAGGCTGAGCAAGGTCTTTATGCTGGTTCAACGTGCACCAGCTGGGACAGACCGGGGCTGCACACCATGGTGTGTGACAGACCCACGGTTCCCCTGCCTCCGCACTTTGCAATGTGTGTGTATATTATTACAGTACACACTGAAGAACCTACTTTAACAAACTTTGGTTCAAGCTGGAACCTTTTTTCAGGTTCCAAAATTAGATGTGTAAGCAGAAATGGAAAGTTTATTGTCTTTAACCCTCCTGTTATGTTCATTCGTCAGGAAAAGCAATACTGTTCCCGGGTCATTTTTGACCCGGTGCATGTTTAATTATCCAAAGGATGTCTGAAACCAAAAAAAAATCCTAAAAAGTAGTGTTAATATTTAATTACTAACTCCATTAACTCCATTATTAATTATTCTATTAATATTTAGCAATGCAATTGTGTTTGTTACCTCTAACAGGTTATGGTTCAATTAGGATAATTTACTCATTTTTCATTAAAAAATTCACGTTCAAACTATTTTTTTTTTTAAGTTTCACTATTTCATTACTTTTAAAAGACCAACATATAAAACACAAATTTTACATAACATTAAAGCTTAATATTGCAGTTTTGTTTTAGTTTTAGTTTTTGCAGGGGGTGGTTGCAAATATGTAAGATGTGAGAGAACCATTTTCATATTATATGTTGATTTTACTAAATAAGGCAAGCAGAAGAAGTTTCATACTGAAAAGAATACTTTTAGCAATTTTTATTAGATCTTCAAACTTTAAAACTGGTCAGTTTGACCCAGAACATAATAAGAGGTAGGGGTGGGTGATATGACCCTAAAATAATATCATGGTATTTAATAAAAAAATATTTTCAGAATACACTACTGCAACAATCTGAATTTTATCAGATTTGTAACAGAAATCAATGATCCAGAATGTCATGATACTAATAATACACTCCAAATATCTCCATATATCCAGGATTAAAGTTAAATAAATGATACTGGACAGATATAATTTGTCTCTAGTAGTTATATCTTGGAAAATGAGAACAAGGTGATTTTATTGTGCTAAAAACAGCAAAAAAGTTGTACCCTGATGTGATAATTAGGGGTGTTTGATATAGCACCATATTTCAGGGTATAATATCGTTAACGATATTCAAAAATGTTGGACAATTTGATTTGGCACGCCCCTAATAGGAGGTTTAAAAGGGTGTAATTCCTTTGTTACGATATTATGTTATCATTTAATTAGTGCCAAATTAGTAGTCTAACAATGCCAATAATATTATTTATCGCAATAATTTCTGGGACAAAATATCATTTGCAAAAAGATTTTATTATGACAGGCCTACCTGCACACAATATACCTACAATATGTTTCATGGCAATCCATTAACAGAGGATAATTGCCAGAATGCACACAGTGTCGCACAGCTTTAAAGCCTGACATTTGCTCTGAAAGGAAGGAAGTGTTATCTTGGCTCTCTGCTTTGCAGCTTTATTATCCTGGCAGGTGTGGGAAAGGTCACGTACACGTGTGTTCTTTGTGCCAAGGGACACGCAGATATCCAGTACTGTATCTGCAGTATATGTCACAAATCGTTTGCTGTAGATTTGCTGTCTTTGACTCAACTTCGGGGATATACCCCTTGAACTTCTGTTCCCGAGGCAACTCATTAAATCGAAGCAAATTAACTCATTTAGCTGCGCCGGTCCTTTGTCCCCAACAGAGTTCATAGCCGACTGACCTCATTCAATCAAATAAGAGCAGTCACGTCAGCGGACTAAACTGGAACTCGATTGGATGTGAGCATATTCAAACCATCACAGCTGTCCCCCCTCGTGCGATCATCACCAGCGTGAAAAGACACCCAAACGTGATACACGAGTGTGAAATCACTCTGCTACATTACTGAATGGGCGTCTGCGTGACCCAACGGAAAAAAAAACCTGTGCCTGTATTCATATAAAAGCCCCCTGATCCACAATCTGCTTATATCAGTGAAATAATCATACATATCACAGTGAAGTCTGATCCTAGATCAGCATTCTCAAGGTTTTTGTGACTGGGAATAATTTGAGCAAACAGGTCTTGAGGGGGAGGGGTGTGTGTGTGTGTGTGTGTGTTTGGGTTGTAATCTTCTGTTTTGTGTAGGCTAATGTCTGATCAGTGGGTGAGTGCAAATTGCATAGCTAATTTTGAATCTTGAAATTACTACAAGGACAAGGACTGTGTTTATTCTAAACACGTAGCTTAAAAAGAGCAGCTCTGCGCAGAAGAATCTTCTACTATGTCAAGAAAATAAAGCTGTCTCCAAAAAGTACAAAATACAGAAAATTGAAAACCTCTGGAATAATATAATTAAGAGGAAGGATGGGGAAGATGAATGATCACAAGCCATTAAACCACTCCTTTTTGCACCAGGAGTATAAGGCATAAAGTTATCCAAAAGCAGTGTGTAAGACTGGTGGAGGAGAACATGCCAAGATGCATAAAACTATGATTAAAAACCAGGGGAATTCCACCAAATATTAATTTCTGAACTACTAAAACTTTATGAATATATTTTATAATTTTGACAGACACAAACTATAGAGCGTTTCTAACAACTTTATGGACTTCGTTTGCTATTTTGCTGAATAAATGCAACGCAAAAAAAAAGCCTTTATTGATAAGAAGCAACATTTATATTACAGTAAAAATATCATTAATTCCCATTGGGGTCAAGCCCTAAATTGTGGAGATTAGTTCAGTAAATTTAGCTGAAAGGTAGCTCTAAAGAAGCAAAATAAAATTTCTGATTAACTGAGGGTGTAGACATTTTACCACAGATGGCCATGCAGCATCAGGAGGAGATGATTTAGCAACAAAAAAGTTAATTCTGTCCCCAAAAATAAAATAAAATGCACTATAAACAATTAAAAGTAAATCAAGTAAATACAAAAATATATACAAACTAGTATGCTTTCAAAAAATATTACAGTACAATATGTCACAGAACTAGATTCAACATTGTTTTTTCCTGAGGTAATATTTATATATAAATAAGACATATTTATTTTAGGAAGGTGACAATATTTAGATAATGTAGACTACAAAAAAATATTAAAAGTAAACATAGTAAATACCAAAATATACACAAATAGTCTGCTTTCAGAAATATCACAAAATATGTCACAGAACTAAATTCTACATACTTTTACTGAGGTAATATTTATTTATATGTAACTCAGGTAGTGTTTTTTTTGTACTTTATCCACCACCTATATTAAAAAAACACATGTTTTTGTACACAATGAAGAAAAACATTAGAATAAAAAGAGATTTAATACTATATTATTGGACAGTATATGTCAGGGCTAAGCTAATAATTCAGAAGTGAGACTCTTCTCTGTATGTTTTGTGTTTATAACCTGGTGAATAATAAAGTATATAAATATATGTAAAATACCTCAGTGTAGAGGAGCTGAGTGACTCAGGGGTGAGGAGGAGTATTAGCAGCTCTCTCTCTCTCTATTTCCCCCTCCTCCTCCTCCTCCCTCTCTTTTTCTACCCCTCTTTTCTCTGAGTGAGGAAATGAGTTGGATCCATTGACGGAGACAGCTGTTGAGCTCCTGCCACCGTTCAGCTCAGCGGTTCAGATCCCACCCCTCAGCCGGGGGAAGTGAACCCAGCGCCGGCTCAGAGTCCAGGCTTCACCCGGGGGACTAAACACAGACACGGCCGGGAGATAAAGCCCAGTTCAGAGGAGGAGAACTATCTTTAAGGACTACTTTACCGGATATAGTGTAACGTTAGCACCTGTGGAAGTGGTGCTCACGTGTTTCAACTCAAGCCTGGATCTGCTCAAATCTTCCTCTGATAATTTCATTTATTTAGTTTATCACAGAAACAGTAGGAGACAATGGAGAGACGCTGAGCAGCATTTCCATAACAAAGACACGCTATCACTGCCATTCACTTCAGCTCTGAATTTGCCTGTAAGGGAAAAATCCCACGTGGCTCATTTTTAAAGAGACAGTCTTCATTTATTTCTCTGTGGAGGATTAAAAAGAGACATGGCTGTTTGGATTTAGAAGTAAGTAAGTGAATGAATGGATGAATGAATGAATGGAGGAAAAATGTTGCATGTGTGTTGCTTACTTTTGTACTAAAATATATTACAAGTGTCTAATAGAAATTACATTACTTTTGCTCTTGTAGAAATACAGCTTTGTTAAAAAAAATAAGACACCACTTAAAAATTATGTTTTTCCTTGATTTTACCAAATTAAAAACCTCTGGAATATAATCAAGAGGAAGATGGATGATCACAAGCCATCAAACCAAACTGAACTGCTCGAATTTTTGCACTAGGAGTATAAGGCATAAAGTTATCCAAAAGCAGTGTGTAAGACTGGTGGAGGAGGACATGGCAAGATGCATGAAAAAAATATATTTTGAATTTGGGAGAAATGTTTTCCGTAGTTCATGTTTATTTTACTCAAACATATACCTATAAATAGCAAAATCAAAGAAATTGAAGTGGTCTCTTAAATTTTTCCAGAGCTGTATATGGAAATATCAGATATTTAGGCTGCACAATGCTGAAAAAAGTACATTATAACATTTTTGTTTCTGTGACATATCTGCAATATTTAAGAATATAAATGATATAATGAAATACGTGATGTTTGGCAGATCCAATCTGCTTCTGATAGATATGTCATGGAAGATTCCCAATAACATCAGAAAAGTGGTCACATTTTATTAAATTTGCTTAACACAAAATTGCACATCCTTTGATGCATCCATTGTAAGTATATATTTTGTGCAGTTCTGTCAAATGCATTTAATTATCATAGCACTCTTACTGAAACATTTTCTATGTTGGTATGTATTGATATGTAACGTTATATTGAATTCACTAAACTTTAGAGTGTATTAGATTTTAGTATGCCACATGAATGAGAAGCTGTATCAGCTGAAAGAACTTAAACCAAAACTGCCTTTTCTTTATTTTAAGATCAAAATGACTCAAATGTTACTACATAAAATACATTAAACCCACACTGGTCTGCTTTACTGTTTTTGCTATGGACCATAGATACAGCAATGTTGACAACTGAAAACTTGGCTTATAACCCTGGCCCACACTCTCAGTGCATTGCAGTGGCAGCGGAGTTTCGTTTTGGCATGGTGCTGTGTGCTTGTATACTGTTACACAGCTATTCCTGGTCAATGTGACCCAAGTGCTCTAATCCTCATTCTCTCTCTCAGCTCGGCTGCAGCACCCTAGAGTTTGCACAATCTGACAGTTTACTCAGCTTTATTTGTACATAGCTGTCTGAGTGGGAGCCTGAAAGTCTGTATGAGTTCCTTGTGGTAAGGCTTGACCTCAGGATTCTGGCGTTCCTGTGTGGTCAGGGAGGGACCTGAAATCTGTGTGTACACCTATTGACACCTACTGACAGAAAAGCACCAAGTTGGAGTCTTAAAGGTCTCATTCCATCGTTTTTAAATTCATTTTAAACAGTCTAGTTTTGGTCTCTAGTAGTTTTTGAGAAAAAAGTGCTCAGGTGTTTCTATTTAGCCCTGCTTTAGATCACTGAATAAGAGGTCTCTGAAGAAAGACTCCTACCAGCCTCCCCCCCACAGTCCTTTTTACAGCTCTAAAACTCAAAAGACAAAATGTTTTTAGAGATACAGCCTTAGTTAAAGATATATCACTCAGTGCTAGGTAAAGTTAACACTTAAACTTCCCTTAATTTCAAATTCGAGTGGCCCCGTGGCTGAGAAATGTCATTAATGCCGCGGTGCGAGTACAAGAAGAGACTGCCCGTCGCGACACCGGTCTCCCCGCAGCAGCATGAATAAACTAAGGCTAACGCTACTAACACTTTGATGATTTGGTGCTTGGGCAGTTTCACCACGTTGAAGGCTCAGAGTACGCTCTATATCATCAAAACTGACTCGAATGTCGCTATTTTTGACTAGTGTTCTGTCGAGTTGTGAAACGTAGAATCAACCGGAGATCCGATTTAAACCTACAGTTTAGCTAACGCTAACTAGCTCTGTAAACTGTGTAAACAGAGCTGTTAGCTCCTCCTTAGCTAAAACTCCTAATGCTGTAGCCCGGGTTCAGCTCTGGCTGTGGGCGGTCCTGAGCCGAGGTGGGCGAGGTCATAAAGTCACTGGTTGGCGTAGACAGCCTAACATCTCTCTGATCAACTCGTATTTCTGAGGATTTTCTATTAATAGCTACTGCAGACAAGGGAGGCTAAAGAACAGTTTCATATACAGCATCATGAACAACTCAGAGAGACCTATAGTATTATACAAAGAACGTCTTAGAAAAAACGCATACATGGTTGTTCCGGACAGGAATAAAATCACAGGGGACCCCCATAAAAGAGAAATTTCCCCAGAACCTCCTGAGAAACTAATCCCACCTAGATAGGGCTTTAATCTCCTCTTACATTGTGTTGAACTGTTATTTACCAATAAAAAAAATTAACCATGTACTTCCATTTTAATAGTGTACTCTAATGTTAACTGCGACCTTCCAATGTGGGGGATTGCAATACAGGCCTGACTTCAGCAAAGATTACTAATTCCCCTGTGCTAAACAGAACTAATAAAACTTAAAGTTAACATGTAAATTGAATCAGGTACACTTGACCAGGAACATCACAAACCTGTGCAGGAATACCTCCCTCCAGGACCAGAATTACCCACCCATGATCTAAGGGTCAAAAGCTGGGTTAGGCCGTGTCTGCATTGTTCAGTCGTGCCTGCTGTGCACTTGGCCCAGTCAGTGACCTGCTGGGTTTTGACTGGTTCTCTTTAGTCGTGGATGCTTTCCATACGCCGTAACACAAAATGCCATAGCAACCAGTGTGTGTGGTTTCTGTAGCCTTTTTTTGTTTGGAAGTCTCTTGACCAAGATGGGTCACTGCTCTTTTCCCTGCCCCACAGTTTCTTTTCTGGTTCTTCAAGACGTCTTTGCTAAGGCTGATTTTGGTATGAACCTATGTCCCATTACACAGGGGTATTGATTTTGTATATTGTGATATATCACAATTCAAAAGATCAAAAGATAACTGTCATATAAAAAGGAGACCAGATTAGAAATAAAAAAAAAAACAGAAATCTGAGGAAAAATTATATTTTTAAGCATTCAAAACAGTGGGATCTAAAGACAACTCTACTAGTGGCACATGTGTATGATGACTGACTTCTTTGATTGTTTTCTCAGTGTGTGTTTGCATGCAAATATAACCAGATGGTGCAAAAAAGTGTATTTTCCTTTTTGCAGCAATATTGAAAAAGTTGTAAAATGGACAGAATTACACACATTAAAAAAAGAATAAAAAAGATTCATATTTGATAGTAAAGTGGGCCTTTGTTTTTTCAATAAGATTATATTGGATGCTTGCAATTCACCACAGGTGGGAATAAGTTACTAAATTACAAGTCCCAAGTCTTGACACTCAAGTCCTGAGTCAATACAGCATCATGCAATTAATACAAAATTCTTTGGTTATGTGATTCAGCATTGCCGAGTAGCATCACAGCGCTAACGCTTGGAGGAAAGCGCAGCGACTCAGTTCTGATACATCAGCTCACAGATGCCTTGTGCTGATCGACATCATCCTAAGAGTGATGAGGAGAAAGAGTGACATCTACCCACCCAGAGAGAGCAAGGCCAGTTGTTCTCTCTCAGGGCTCTGGCAGCTGATGACAAGCTGCATGACCGGGATTTGAACCAGCGATTTCCCGATCAAAGTGGCAGTGCTTTAGTCTGCTGGACCACTTGGAGCCCACCCACCTAATCCTAGTTTTTGAGAGTAACCCTTCGAGGGGTAAAATTCTCCACCTACAAATTGGGACAACTCTTCAAGAACCCGTAGGTGACCCTGCCATTCTGATGTCATAGCAGTGAAGTGCTAAAGTATAATAGGATTGGGCCAAAATCCAAGTCAGTGAAGGTAATGTAAAAGTCACGTCGCAAGTCAAAGTGTCAAGGTGACCCAGAGTTTTCCGATATAATTACCCTAGTGCATATAAATGCATTGATTTTGCATGAAGGTGCAGTTACTCACACTCTTTATAAAGTGAGTGAAATATGCGATAAATAATTTTTGCACTCGCAGTTTAGCTCTTGGTATTAATATATGATAAAGTGATGTGGGCACCAGTTGTCACGTTGCTCTGCGGGCTCCTGACAGGCTGTAAGCAGATGCAGGGACCCTGTGTATTTGGAACAGGGCCCAAACAGCACTCTCTCTGATGAGTGCAGGTTTTAGAAGTTACAGCTGTGATAAGGAAAGACTCCTTTCAAGAATGTTTTAAGAGAGTGAATGAATGTGTGTCATTATTGCTGAGTTGAGTTGAGTTGAATTGGCGAATGGTCGGAGCAGCTTCCTGTTGAGTGTGCCAGTTCCTTGACACTTTCACGGCGTCTCTCAAACGGATGCATGGATTTTAATTATGAAGTTTGTGGTGGAAGTCATCTGTCAGTGCAGACGACTGTAATGCAGTGAAATTGGAGTCTGGCAGAGAGCCGAGGTGTGAAA
The DNA here is from genome assembly GCF_023375975.1 of Astyanax mexicanus. Lineage (NCBI taxonomy): Eukaryota > Metazoa > Chordata > Actinopteri > Characiformes > Acestrorhamphidae > Astyanax > Astyanax mexicanus. The sequence continues at coordinate 5,828,006 of NC_064425.1, forward strand.
ACGTCCTGCATACAGGAAACGCATCATGAGGCTTAAAAACCAGTGGAAATGGAAGTGTCATTACTGTATGTGTCAGTGTGTAAGTGTATAGTATTATTGACTCTATCTAAATCCCACCAAGAACGTACAGTCAATATTAATATAACATCCCTTTTGTTTTTGCTGTATGGTTGTATAAATTACAACGAATAAACACATTATTATGTGAATTATTATAATTATAGAGGAATGCTAACCTTCACCTTAAAGAAATTTTTGTACAATTTTTAGACAGTGTTCTCTGATGTTGGATACAGGCTTTTCCCCATGTCTGCAGTGCTGCCTGTTTAAGCTGAATAATTATTTAAAGTGGTTAAATAACACACAATTGCATTTTAAATAATCATATCGCTATTTTCATTAAAACCAAAAATATCATCTTGGAATATGGCCGTGCCATCAGGGAAGAAATAATCCATTGATGGAATAACCTGGTCTATATTCAGTATATTCAGGTAGTCAGCTGACCTCATTCTTTCAGCACATACTGTTGCTGAACCTAAACCTGCAGACCAACTGTACCATCAACCAACCCCACATAATGTACTTACTTACATCCAGGTGGATAGTTCTTTTTTTTTATTAATTAATGGTATTTTAATTTCACTTAAAATACCATTATTGCACTCAAATATTTCTCATATTGTCTTTATTCTTAGCTGAGGTAAAGCTTAAGCTGTCCACCCTGTACAGTAAAATATCACAGTAATTACAATAATAATTATAGAAAATTAAAATGCAAGGTCAACATGATAGGTCAACCACATTTTCATCAAATGCCAATTTTCCACCAATTGCCTACTCTGTTGTGCAGCTTGCCATGACTGGAAAAAAAAGTAAAAAGTGACTAAGCTGTAAAACATAATTTTTGTGTAGTCTGAGGTCTTATAAATATGATAGAGCCAAAAAGGTTAAAAAACGTAATTTTGTAAAAGTTTGGAGTCGCCAAAAAAATTGCACAGTGTTCTGATAATAACCCAGTAGATAATTAGGCCTAATTTGCTGTTTGGACAGAACTTGCGTCTAGACGGCCAAAAGTGCTTCCATGTCTCTTTAGCTGGTCTGGCGTTTGCCAGAACTGTCTCAGTTTGCATGAACTGCTGTGTGCAGATGATCATATTATACAGAAACCCAGGAGACTGGTTGAGAGCTGCTGGCTGTGGTGGGTCTTTGGCTCACATGTAAGCAGACACTCATATCCAGAGCAGGAATCTGCAATGGGAAACTGACATAGTGTACAATAACCTTCCCCTGCCACTAAAATACCTGCGGTAAAACGATCTATAATAACTGGCAGAGTCTTCAGCGCTATAAACAATCATCAGGGGAAACACATACTATGTTTAACCTCCTCAGTTTAGAACTTGGAAATAGCTGAAGAATGTGTTCACCGGAACACTGAGAAAACACAGAGAAAACACTGCAGCTTTTATCTGTTTTAAATCAAATAGGTCATTTATGGAGGGAACTTGAATAGTGACAATATGTGAATTCCCCTATAGAACTGCACTGTGGAGCTCAGAGTGCTGTTAGTTATCTTTGACAGCTCTTCTGGGTTCTGCTACTCACTGTACTGGATTGAGTGATGCACTCTAGAAAGGGGTATCTGGTTATGAGTGTTAAGGGTGTTTGATCCGCTTCCTTTATTAGACATGTTTCTTTTACAAGTTGTACAAATATGTGTATTTTTAAGTCAGACAATGTGAAACAAAAGTTCAATACACAAAATGTGAAATTTAACACTGAGTTTAGTGGGTTTCTGCAGACATATTCATTTTGTGCCAACATGTTCATTTTGCTATCTGCAGCAGAATACTGTCTGCAGCAGAAAATTGCAAAACATGGGTCATATAGTCTGTCCAGCTCTTAGTATTGGCTAAATTATCAAGAATTAGGCTTGAAAGTGTCCAATACTAATGCATAACCATCTCTAAACTTACCTTTAAAGTTATTTCTTATCTTTAAATCTTTCAAGGGACCATATACAGCTCTAAATCAAATTGTTTTATTCTTTAAACTACAGACAACACTTCTCCCAAATTCCAAATAAAATATTGTCATTTAGAGCATTTATTTGCAGAAAATGAGAAATGACTGAAATAACAAAAAAGATGCAGAGCTTTCAGACCTCAAATAATGCAAAGAAAACAAGTTAAAATTCATAAAGTTTTAAGAGTTCAGAAATCAGTATTTGGTGGAATAACCCTTGTTTTTTAATCACAGTTTTCATGCATCTTGACATGTTCTCCTCCACCAGTCTTACACACTGCTTTTAGATAACTTTATGCCTTTACTCCTGATGCAAAAATTCAAGCAGTTCAGTTTGGTTTGATGGTTTGTGATCATCCATCTTCCTCTTGATTATATTCCAGAGGTTTTAAATTTGGTAAAATCAAAGAAACTCATCATTTTTAAGTGGTTTCTTATGTTTTTTCGGTGGAGAGCAGAGTTTCAGTATATTAGTGTGAGGATTGGGAGTATGAAAATGGGCTGACTGTAACAAGGACTAATCTTCAAGTTCCTCTTTTTGCCCTGTTTACAAGATTCAATTTTCTATTATATAGGCCATTAAATTCAACACAATTTCATTTCAAGAATTTGTGGACAAATACTTCTTGACTATTCCTCGTGATTTAGTTCTGAGATGTAAAAGGCTCGGCTGTAAGACTTGTTTATTAAAAGCCACATAAAATTATATGGTTGCTTCAGTCGTTTTACAAGCCCACGCTTTTTTCATCAGTCTGTTCACATTTAACAGGGTAGATATTGCGTGACAGTCTTTTTATCTGAGGAAGCTTTGCAGCAGCAGCGCTGTGGTTTATTAGAGGCCTGAGTGCTTTTGGGATGTAGTAATATACGACGGCACAGGAGTGAATTGCTCCTACCTCAGCAGGTATGATGATTCATGACTCCATTAAACGCCCTCATCTCTCACAGCACTGTCTCTGTATTCAGATTAATGCCTTACACCACCACGCTCGGTAAATCCACTGTGAAAACCCACACATTTACAGAGAATTAGGGTGAATCCATCAACTGGGCCAACTGAGGGCCAGCGGTGATTACGCAGGATTGAGTGTTGGGGGCAGAGTGCAGATGCTCCAGAGCTCTGGAGGACCTGTCAGTTTTGGTCAGCTCATGACTAGGACTGCTTCTTGAAAATTGACCAGTCATATAACCAGTCGGAGAGAGTAAAACACATGAAATTGACATTTTTATGACAAATTATACAACCGTTATTTCCGACCTCACTTGAGAAGTGTTCTAGCCGTGATTATATTTGTGATAACATCACAGCCTTCTCACACTAAACTTGGCGCATACACACAGGACAGTTTAAAATCATCACCTCCAGCGGCACCAGCAGCAGCATTAGCTTAGCACAGGCTAGCGCCCAGCCACGGCACGCTCGCCCGCAGCGCTGGCTCGTCTTTTGTGGAAAAAGGGAAAGAAAATCGCTCGGCTAATGCCGTCTGACAGCCAGAATGCTAACCAGCCAAGCTAGGCTAAGCTAAGTTAATGCTGAGCTAAAGCAAGCTACGCTAACCTAACCACAGTCCAGCCGGCTAGCTAAAACCAACACCACCCAGCAAAACAAGCAGAAATGCTCAAAAAATGCAAAGCTTTCACCTGAAGACGAGTATTAGCGTTATTTAACGGTCCTAACGTTTAAGTTACCATCTTCGCTTATTCTCAATTTTAATTTCAAGCTAACAATCGTGGTGTTAGTCTGTATAAACTATACACCGTTTTGTAGTTAAGTTTCAGTTCTGTTACAGTTGTTGTGGAACTACTTTTTGGCGGAAGGCACATTAAAGCATATTCATTCTGAATATCTTAAGGTTCTTTGATTTATTTTCTTTATTTATTTTGTAAAAAAAAACCTGTTGTATAAAAGCAATAGAACACTCAATGTTGTGTGTTATTGCGAATAACACACTCCCTCTGGTGTTCTATAGCTTAATTAACTAGGGCTGCACGATATTGGAAAAAAATTACATTGCAAATGTTCTTTTTTTTGACAATATATATCGCAATATTAAACAATGCAGGGCCCATGATGTCACCAGCCCCAACCCCACCCGTGCACTGTCTCACGTCCAGACCAATCAAGAGCTGAGTCCACGCCGAGCTCAACTCAAAACCTGAGAGACACAGCAAAACAATAGTAATCGTCCTTTTAATCAGACATTTAAATGGCTTTTTAAAAGGTTACTAAGAGCGTTTGTTTTTCTGGGATTAAAAGTGTGAATTCAGCTGTAACTGGAAATATCTGTGCTAAACTATGCTGGGCTGAGGTGCACAGCTTTCCACACATGCGTTTACACGCACGTGCCCAACCATGTGAATGGAGGCCATGTGGTTACCTCGTGTTTACTCCTACATATACTATGAGTTCTAAGAGACAAACACACACATTTGCATCGTCATCTCCAATATTTTTAATCCTGTTGAAAAAGAGCTGTTAGTTGGTTGATTATTTTGTGGTGGGCAGCGCTTTTTTTTCATTCATACATTGTTTTAATATATTTTAATGTAATTTAAATATAAAATAAAATAGGCTATAGAAGCTTATTTTAAACATAAAGACATAATAATACATGCCTGCTGTCTGTCTCATTATTCCACAAATCCATTTGATGGCACAATATTATGGGGCAGTTTTCCTGACAGGGATTAGGCCTCATCATAGATGATATTTTCTTTTCAGTGTAAAAAATCTCTATTAATCATGCTAAGTAGTCCGAGACAAGGCTTAATCCCCTATATGTGGGTAATTAAATTAAGCTGCAATTGAGATCATTCATCATAGGAATCATCTTAACCCTTTAAAGTTCTGCTCATCCATTTGGTAATGTGCACAGTTTCACAGAGTCACTGTATGTCATTAAGGAAGCTGTTAAAAATGAACCCAACCTGATTGTTCCATGATTGCTTATGAATATATACACTACAGTTCACTGTGTCTTTTTTAATAGTGTGCATTTTCACTTCTCTTTAGTAAATCACTAAACATTTGGATTGTTTTTGGTGGCATACTATTTTTAGAGTATTATAGTTACAGAGGTTTTGATGAATGGAATTATTTAACTTTACATAACATATATTAAAATTTATTTTGATGCATTATTTTGATTTTGCATCTAATTTTACTACAAGATTTTATGGCAAATGTTTAAAAGATGTGAATATATATAAAAAAAAACTTTTAAATCTTTTAAATCTTTTTTTTTTAAAAAACAAAACACTGTTCATATCTGTTCATATTATTGGACCAAACACAATACAAAAAATAAAAGAAAAGATTACTGTTTTTTATTGGTAAAGATGTTAAAAAATTAATTCAAGATTCAAAGAGTTTATTTTCTATTTTCATGTGCACAGTAAGAAAAAAGATAAAGATAAAATAAGAAAATATACAATAAAGCAAAAAATACCAAACTAACTAAATATATATATATATATTTATTAAATCAGTGTTAAATGTACATACAGGATGGAAATATATACATGATAACAGTAATGTGTTATGGATATTATTTGCAAGTAAGTACATGATTATCTACAGCAGTGAAATATGAAAAAAGTGCAAAAAGTTCATTAGTGTAGAGAGTAAAGTGCAGGATTATTTCTGTGGTAGGTTTAAGAGTTGTTCAGTGTGGTGTAAATCACAAGGAATTTTCTGATTAAGATAATTAAGATAATTATATAAGGAAAAAAACATGAACGAATAGTCAATTATTCATATTTAACAACCACGACAACCTCTGATCTGACTGACACAATTCTAAGTCTGGAACAGCCCTACTCATATCACAGTCTTGCATTTCCCGTTTTCAGTATTTATGTGACTCACTTCCTTCAGAACTGTCCGACTGTGTCAAAACCTTTGCTCTTTCATCCAGACATAAACACAGATAGTGTATCTGATCCCTCGCTGCTCTGCGTGACCTCGACTCTGATTCTGTATCATGTAAACACCCTGTGTAGTTATGTGATGGGATACAACAGCTCTTTGTTGGATTTGGGTGTATTATGAAGGACTTGGTCTGAGGGAGATGTTCTGTAGGATCATCTTGTCTGTGATTGGATCAGACATCACACATCAGTGTTTGATGTTCACAGTTAGACTGAAGCTGAAGTACACAGTGATGGTTTGTTTGCTGTACATAGTAAAATCCACAGCATTAAAATCACAGTGTAAATGTGTTTTAACTCTATGGGTTTTTCTAACAAACCCTCAGTGAGAGTTTAGCTTAGATTCTCTGACCGAACCCGACCTGACCTCTGTTTTTTAATTCGATTTTTATTTTAAATAAAGCTATAATGTGATAATCACAATATAGTAAAGTAAGTTAAAATGTTATAATCACGCAGCTCTGGGGCTCACGCACACGTAAGCTCTTCCACTTGTCCGTATTATGCACTTGACTTACAGCACTGTGTGTAGCTGTAAAAAAAAAAAATTAAAAAAAATAAATATATATATATATATATTTTTTTTTTTCTTAAATATTAGGTATATGCTTCTTCAGTGTTGCAATGTTTTGTTTAAAAGCATTCTAAACAGATTTCGATCATTCAAACAGACCGAAAATGTTTTTTAAAAGCTCAGTTTTAACAATCTTCTTAAAAAATGTTGGGTTTAAATCGGGCTTGGGCTCATAATGACATTTTATAGCTCGGGTCAGGTTGGGCTCGGGCAGAACTTGCACTGCTTTACTCTCAGCATGTTTTGCACTCACCATTATTCTTTCTTTGGGGTTATTGTGTGTGTGTGTGTGTGTGTGTGTGTGTGTATGTGTGCGTGTTTTTTTTATGTGTTTGTAGGTAAATATGATTTAGTTGTGGTGGTTTTCCTGATGAAGCGTTATTCACCCTCTTGGTGGTGGGTTTTATGGTGGATAAGAGTTATTGTGTTATGGGAGAACCACTTGTTTTTTTGGGCAGTTTTTGATGTTATAAATAAATAAATAAAGCTTAGATAGAATAAAAAAAGTAATTTCTTTCTGGGATAGCTCACATTTTATAATATTTTATAGATACTTTGGTATATATTTTCAGCTGAAGTTCAGAAATAAAAAAACGGACTGATGACAGTTACATAGAGTTAATATATGACTCCATACAGTGTTTAATTAACTTGAATTAATTTTTAAGATTAAAGATTGCCGGTTCGAATCCTGGTCATGCAGCTTGCCATCAGCTGCCAGAGCCCTGAGAGAGCACAATTGGCCTTGCTCTCTCTGTGTGGGTACAGTAGATGGTGCTCTTTCTTCTCATAACTCCAAGGGTGATGTCGATCAGCACAAGGCATCTGTGAGCTGATGTATCAGAGCCGAGTCGCTGCGCTTTCCTCCGAGCGTTAGCGCTGTGATGCTACTCGGCAATGATACAGCATCAGCAGCAGTTCAAAAAGAGGCGGAGTCTGACTTCACATGTATCGGAGGGGCATGTGCCACTCTTCTAATGAGTGGGTTGGGTAATTGGCCTTGTAAATTGGGGAGAAAATGAAATTTAAAAATAAATAAAATTGTGGTGGCGTTATTTTAACACTATAGTGATTGGGACCATGTCCATGTTACCTAGGTAGGACAGTGTTAAATTAACACTTAGGACAGAAAATTTAACACTGTGGCGGTGTAGGGGTTTGTCAGGGCTGAGCTGAGGACTGTGCTGAGTCATGTGGGTTTGAACCCTGATGCTGCAGTGGAGGCGCTTAGCTGTGAGGACACAGGGCTTCCTGTGTTGATCCTAATGCGTTGTGGTGTGAGCTCTGCTAACGGTAGCCCAGGGCTTCTGTGTCGTAGAGAAAACATGAGGATGCCGTTTCTGATATCTCACTCAGACTGACCTCAGAGACACTGAAAAAACTGCATGAGAAATGATGCACTCAAAATTGCTTTTTCATGAGCTAGACATTGCAGTGAAGAACACTGTAGACTTTATTACATAAAAAAAACACATTTCTGCTCCTCACATTTGGTACAAAGCACTGCAAGCTAAATGGCACCCAGCACATAGGTATGATATACATAACCCAAAATCAAGCAGCAATAGCCACATGTTGTTCAAAAAATAATAATAATAATAACTTAGCCAGCATATAACAGCATTATTAAAACACTTAGCATCAACGTTCTCACATTTTTCTAAAAGCCATAATGACTATAATGTTATATTAAAATGCCCATGAATGTGTTTAAGGGACATTCCAGGATTTTGGTACATTTCAGGGGTGGTCACTTCTGAAAATGTGATCTTCAATTTGATCATTTTTAGTCATATATTTATTAAATACAGGTAATAGACTATCAAAAAGTTTGATTCGTCAAGCTCAGGTATCGAAGCAGTTGTTTTAATTAGATTATGCAATATATTTGGTAACTTACAGTAACAGGGTTGTGAGTAACAGGGTTGCAAATCTAGGCTAAGTTGTGGTTTACCCCAGGAACAGATGCTAACTGTAAAATTTAGCTATGTATACAAGATCAAGCACAAACATGGTTATATAAGTATATAAAGTACATTTTGACTCTACTCAATATTAGTCTGACAATATGAGTAACAGGGTTGAGTTCACTGAGTGACACACACAACCTGGACAAACATATTTGGAAAAAAAATTGAAAATTGTTAGAGCACTTACTCTTGCTTTTGCCATGTGGGCAGAAAATGTCCTTGTGATGTCACTTCCTTTGTGCCAGTTGAAAAATATTTTGAACTCTTTCTCTGCAGGTAAAATTCCTTATGGTAACAGGGTTGCGCACATGTTGTGGGACACGACTTAATAGCATAAAAACTGTAACATGCAAAACAGTGTAGACCAAAGAAGTCGTTTTCATAAGTAAAGGAGATGCAGATCAACAATATACAAGAGGAAGTCATTTATTTAGAGCTTATTTTAATTGTTAAATTTGCCAAAGGAGTTGGTCACCCAATGAGTGGGACAAGAGAAAACGGCCATTTTTTGAGGTGGCCCAAAAAGGTATTCGGTTATTTGAATAATATCTAAGTAGCTTATTTTTCCACCATATGTTAGAGTTTGTCTTATAATAAGTACATTTTTCACAAAACTGTCATTTAGATATTTTGGATATGTACATTTAAAATTGAAGTGGTGGGACAGGAAATGTACCAAAATCCTGGAATGTCCCTTAAGTAGAATGTAAATATATATATTAAAGAAGCTTAGTTGGACTGGAGTTTGTCTGGAGTTCTCTTGAGTCTCTGCACGGATCATCTTCATACTAGACTACATACATCTGCTATGTTCTTGCTGGAGTGTGTGTGTGTGTGGGGGGGCATGTGCAGGTGTGATTTGGATGGAGAGATTTATCTGGATAGGGGTTTTTATTAAACGATTAGAAGCTGTAATGAAAACGAGCTGAAATGAAACAGGAATAACTAAGCTATTTCTAAATTATAGAAAGTAGGGGTGTGCCATATCGTATCGTACGCAATAATATCGCCAACATTTTTGAATATTGTGAATGACATTATATCCTGAAATATTGTGTCATATGCCCCACCCGTAATTATCACATCATGGTACTACTTTTTTACTGTTTTTAGCAAAAGAAAAATTCACACTGTTCTCATTTCCCATTATATATCTACTAGAGACAGATTATATCTGTCCAGTATCATTTATTTTACTTTAATCCTGGATATATGGAGATATTTGGAGTGTATTATTATTTTTGTATTTTCTGTGCAGTGCAGTAGTACAGAACATGTGTGCTTACAATATAATACAGGTATAAAGTTTTACTCTACTTTGCATCCCCTCCAAAGTTCTTATACAATTCCTCAAGTAAGAAAAGGAAAAAATGCAACTTTATCTAAGATTAAAAATTAAAAATGTTTTTAATATTAGGTTTGCAGTTATTATGTATTGTTATATTGGGGGTGGCTGTGGCTTTAGCTGTGGCTTTATCCAGGAGACTGTAATCATTTTTTTAGTGATCAAAAGAAGAATTGTTACTATTAATATCTGGTTTCTATCTATTACTTCCTCTGGTATAATTCCTAAAATTAAGCATGATGGTTCTAATGGCAATTCTGTATTTAGGCATTTGTAAATATATATATTTTTTAAAATCTACTGTTTTGTCATATCGCTAAAAGATTTGATATCACGGAAATACCATTAAATATCGTGATATTACTTTAGGGCAATATCGCCGACCTCTAGTAGAAAGTGCATATAATTGTGTGATAATTTGGCTGAAAAATAATTACTCAAGTAATGTATAGATAACCAAAATTTCTACTTAAGTAAGATAATGAAGTATTTGTACTTTAGTTTCTTGACACCTCTCAATACTAATCACCAAAGTGTAGGGTTTAAGAGGTCAGCTCTATTTTGGAGTATTACACCAGCACTACACTGCAGCACCTGGATCACTGGCTGCTGGGATTAATGATGAATAAATAACACTAATCCAGTAAGAGTTGGATCACAGTCGTCTGAAAGCTGCAGCCTCTGGGCACGGCGTTCTGAGGGTGTGTCCAGTCAAGTCAGGCATGACTGAAGCTCTCTGCAATTCATCTTTACCTGAGTCAAGTCATGACTTTGTTCTGTAATATGTAGCTCATAAATATCATCCCTACAGTCACAGAGAGGAGACGTGCAGAAACACAGATCTGAGGGGTGTGTCTTTCACTGCATACCTTACACTGGATCTGAGTATTAGACAGAGCTCTAATGCACACAGGGAGAGATCCTGGAGGAAAATAGACTAGATTTAATAACAGCAGGTGAGCATCTGCATGGTCAGACTGCGGAGATCAGTGTGTTAAACTGCAGGTAGCTGTCCTGATGTCTTGCTGTCTGCGCTGCCTGCGCTGTCTCGTAAGTCAGAGCCTTGAATTAATGTCTCCGTAATAAAATTACAAGGCCAACTATCTGTCCTGGCATTGGCAGGGTGTTGAAAGCCCACTGCTAGCTGTTGATGTTTAGCTGTGTTAGCGTTAGCCATTAGCCTTTTTTTCACCCAATAAATTACATTTTAAAAAGGCTACAATTCTGCACTTCAGTTTTGACTTGTCTGGGTGCCTCTGCAGTAATTATTTACAGTCAGACGATATATGTATATATAAAAATATTGGTAATATTTTACCAAATTAAAAAACCTCTGGAATATAATCAAGAGGAAGATGGATGATCACAAGCCATCAAACCAAACTGAACTGCTCGAATTTTTGCACCAGGAGTAAAGGCATAAAGTTATCCAAAAGCAGTGTGTAAGACTGGTGGAGGAGAACATGCATATTTAGTCTTTAGTGTTCTGCCTTCAGCCAAAAACATCATTTTACTTTTATTACTTTTTACTTTACTTTTATTTTGGTGCATCCCTGAAAAATATCAGTTTCAATTTTCTGTACTGTGCAGAGCTGCACTAAAACAGGCTAATAAGCATATATACAGCTTTGGCCACAGTTCCTGAATCAGTTTCTCTGATTTTGCTATTTATAGGTTTATGTTTGAGTAAAATTACCATTGTTGTTTTATAAACTATGATGCAGAGCTTTCACACCACGAATAATGCAAAGAAAAGAAGTTCATATTCATAAGGTTTTAGGAGTTCAGAAATCAATATTTGATGGAATAACCCTGTTTTTAATCACAGTTTTCATGCATCTTGGCATGTTCTCCTCCACCAGTCTTACACACTGCTTTTGGATAACCTTATGCCTTTACTGCTGGTGCCAAAATTCAAGCAGTTCAGTTTTGTTTGATGGCTTGTGATCATCCATCTTCCTCTTGATAATATTCCAGAGGTTTTCAGTTTGGTCAAATCAAAGAAACTTGTCATTTTTAAGTGGTCTCTTTTTCCAAATCTGTATATTAAAGTATTATAATCAATATTTTGCATTGTGAAAATAATGATACTTCTATACAACATATTGTTTATGCGTTTTTGCCATATCTCCCAGCCCTAGAGTTTTATTTATTGTTGCTTTTCTTAGTAGTGAGCATGCTGTGACTAGTCAGTCCAGGAAAAAAAAAATCTAAGTCAACATTTCTTCTCAGACAGAAGAACTAAGAATGAAAACATTGCTGTATTTGTGTTTTATACTCTGGTAGACTGATGCTGTAGAATCTAATGTGTTCCTGTCACACTTTGTCCTGTCTGGACCTGAGAGGTAATCAAATGTTCCTCTTCTTCAGTCTGGAACAAAAAGAGCATCTGGTGAACTCTATTCACTCAGCATCTGCTTTATTTAGTAAGAGAACAAAAACTTGGTATACTGTTACTAGGGGTGGGCAATATTATATCGTATACAATATATCGTGATACGGAAATATCATGATATTAAAAATCCATATCGTGATAATAGGGCTGTTCTGTCTTAAAAGTAGTCTATTATTTACTGTGAAGCTTTAGGTGTATTTATTGTATAATTGTTTTAGTTTGCAGTTTATATGCATGCACTAAATATTCTGCAATATTTTTTGCTGCATTATATTATTTTATGCTATATTATTTATTTTTCCACATTATGATTATTTTGTTATACTATTATACTTTATTCCTGAAATGAATGGATTATTTTACTTTTCCTATATCGTCAAATATATCGTTATCGCAAAAATATCCTGAAATATCGTGATATTATTTTAGAGCCATATCGCCCACCCCTAACTGTTACCTGTCCTCTAGCTGTAGATACTGTTTGTATGTTACATATGAGCATATGAGAGTGTTACTTCAGTACATTTTATGTAGGAGTTTGGACATTAGAACTATATATTAGAACTATATGAATTGTTATCTTAGTGTTGGTCTTTGCAACACTATGTTTGGGTTTTTCAGCCACATCCAAGATGATGCTACTAGCAGTATACAGTTGCAAAAAAAGTATGTGAACCCTTTGGGATTACTTGGATTTCTGCATAAATTGGTCATTAAATGGGCCTTGGTAAACTTGGGAATTAATTTTTCCATTCATGACAGCAATCCGTCCAGGCCCTGAGGCAGCAAAGCAGCCCCAAACCATGATGCCCCCTCCACCATGTTTCACAGTTGGGATGAGGTTTTGATGACTGTGTGCTCTGCCTTTTTCTCCACACATAGTGTTGTGTTTTCCTTCCAAACAACTCAATTTTAGTTTCATCTCTCCACAGTATATTTTGTCATGTTAGCATGTGCCTGAGATTTCGGTAAGTCTTAAGCTGACACTCTAGGATTCTTCCTCACCTCATTGATTATTCTGCGCTGTGCTCTTGCAGTCATCTTTACAGGATGAAGATCAAAACACATTTATTTCCCAATTTATGCAGAAATCCAAATAATCTCAAAGGGTCACATACTTCTTCGTGCAACTGTATGTATGGCCTTACACTAAAAGCATATAGCCATATATTCTCTATAGATAAACCGTACAATAGATGGCATAGGGGTACATGCAAAGTTTGGTTGAGTAGGGATAATGCTGTGGAAGTGATTTTAAAGAATTGACCAAGGGATTCACCAACTATTTGGTCATCTATTAGTGTGAAATGAAAGCATCGATGAGCAAAACAGCTGAGCCACAACATGCTAAACCACACAGACAGCCCAGATCTCTGAAGTGCTAGAGGAACATGTGGTGGATCTTTCACCAAACTGCCTATGGAAGCAACATCAGCACAAGAACTGTGTGTCAGGAGCTTCATGAAATGGGTTTCCATGGTCAAGCAGCCTGAGATCAATATGTGCAATGCTAAACTGGAGGTATCTAGGACTGAGTGTTCAGTCTTATCCAAAAAGGGTTGATGTGACTAAAGGTTTTTATGCTAAACCATTGGCAGCACACTTGATTCCACTTATTTAATCAACTGAAATGAATAAAATGAAAACCTGCAGCCATAACATAACATTTGATGATATTGGACAGCCCTGATCTAGGAGAATCTTTGAACTACATATGTTTTACCAACAGTAGAGCTTGTAGAAGGTGGAATAAGGGTTTTGGGTTGTTTCTTGGTTTTGATTTCCAGTAACTTTTTGTTTAATTATTTATGCTTCTAAGGCTACGTTCATATAACCAGGCTGAAGTGAATCAGATCAGATTTGTTCAAGTCAGATTTGAGTCACTTTTATATGCGGTTCTAAATCTGATACGTATCCGGTCCATGGACATGCGACATGAATGTGAACTCATATTCATGCGTCTTTTTTACGCTTTTACGCATGCCCTACATGCTTCTCTCTCGTACCCACACATTTCTTGGTGCAGCTGTGCGGCTATAGCTGTAAAAAAAACAGCAAAAGCAAACCACCTGTCCTTTTTTCACCTCCTCGACCTGAACATGAACTTCAGACCAGCTGTTTCTCTCCACAACAGCAAAAGATTTGAGCTGCTAACGCTGCATCCATTTCACTTTATAAAGCTACGAGCCTCTCGTCTATCTAATATGAGTTTTTTTTGTTGTTGGTGAAGAAGGAGACGTTTATACAGAGTGTATCAATGTGCAGCATGTGAGGAGTTTCAGGGACAGATTTGTTCACATTACACACAGATACAGATCATTTACATTTGTGAATGTGAACCGTCAAAAAATCTGATTTGAGCAAAGTGGATTGTAATGTGAATCAGGGGTGTGCAATATTATATTGTATACAATATATCGTGACACAGAAATATCATGATATTAAAAATCCATATCGTGATAATAGAGATGTTCTGTCTTAAAAGTAGTCTATTATTTACTGTGAAGCTTTAGGTGAATTTATTGTATAATTGTTTTAGTTTGCAGTTTATATGCATGCACTAAATATTCTGCAATATTATTTGCTGCATTATATTATTTTATGCTATATTATTTATTTTGCCACATTATGATTACACTGTTATACTATTATACTATATTCCTGAAATAAATGAATTATTTTAGTTTTCCTATATCGCCAAGTATATCTTTATCGCAAAAATACCCTGAAATATCGTGATATTACTTTAGAGCCATATCGCCCACCCCTAATGTTAATGTAACATCATTTTGTGGCTTTTTTTTGGGGAAAAAAACCCTTTTCTACTCCAGCAATAGACATAGTTTGATGCATCTTGGTGGTTTTCAGAAAGCCTCTTTCCCAACTCTACTAAACACCTTTGGGATCAACTGGAGCATTGATTGGTGGCCAGGACTTCTCATCCAGAGGAACTCAGAGTAGCTGACCTTGCAAATGCTTATTTGACTGAATGGACACAAATTTCCCAATCAACCTTGACTACACTTCCTCCCTTGAAAGCCTTCCTGGAAGATTTGAAGCTGTTATAACCTCTTAAAGGCAGGTCAACTACATATTAATGTCCATGGTTTAGAAGATGTCTTGTATCCATCTATCTTCTTGTCTACTTCTTCCTGGTCAGGGTCGCAGTAGAGCCAAAGAACCTTTAGGACTCTTCCTTTAGCTCATAGGATGCACGGTAGGAATTTCACCTGGACGGGGCCACCAGTCCATTGCAGGGCTTTGGATTTTATAAAAAAAAAAATAATAAAATGCTTCTCTGCCGAGCTTTTGTTTACATTCCTCTCCTGTCTTTCTGTCGTGTGACTTTAGTTTCCGCCCATTCTCGTTTTTCTGCCCGTTCTTGGGCTCCCTATCTCCTTATAAGGGTGTTTTTTTCCCGGCCGTGTCCCAATTCACTAACCAGGGCATTGGTAGTGTGTTGGATCATGACCCTGGCGACACAGGTTTGATCCTGTGTGAGGAGTGTTGTGTTTATTTATTTATTTTTTTCTTTCTTCTTGGGTTTACCTGCTTTGAGATCAACTGTTCTGCAATTGGGTTCAACAACCCTCTGGGCTGGAGAGCTACTAGTCTTTAGTACTCCATCCCATTACACTTCATTTTACAAAACAGAATTTTTTTTGTGGCCTGCCACATAATGACTTAGAAAATATCTGGCCCACGGCCAAACTTAATTGCTGTCCTACAGACTCTCCAGTGTCCATATAGTTTTGGCTATGTATTCTAAGAATATTCACAGAAGGCTGAAATCGCCAATTAATGTTTTAACAATGTTTAACTATTCTGGCCAATGACAGACTGTCAAAAAACTAATGCAAATAAATCTGTGGCTAATAAATCTGTATTATAAAATATTTATAATATATAAAAAAAGCTTGTGTTGTTGTTCTTTCCTCCTCACTCAGCATGCGCAGAGGCAGTTTACAGAGCTGACAGTGCACTGAATGATGTTCCTGCCTGTTCCCATCCCTCTCTGTCACAGTCTGAGAGCAAACGCTCCATGCCCCCGACTGCACCTCTCACACTACACTGCTAAAGCCACTCAGCTCCTGAGAGAGGTCCAGTCGTGATCGTTTGTGAATGTAACACAAGAGTGTGAAATGTGGAAGCTGGTAGTTTTAACTACCAAACTGGCAGAAATCAAATTTACGTAATTTTCTGCCGATGTAACGATACAATGCATCATATTGTATATTGTGAACAGGCCTCAGGGACCACCAGGGAGTATATATTTTATTTATTGTTGGGCTGGAGAAAAGAATTACTTTATTGGGGTCCCAGATAGAGTTTAGATCAGGCCCAACTGGGCCTAAACTGTCATTATGCCCGAGCCTGATTCAAACCCAACATTTTTTATTTGTTTTTGGTAAGTAGAGTGTTAAGAATATTTTCGGGCTGTTTGAATGAGCGAAATCTGTTCAGAATGATTAATTGTTAATTAACATTGCAACACTGAAGAAGCATAGACCTATTATTTAATAATAAAAAAGCTTTACATAAAATACAAATTGCATTAAAAAACAGACGCTTACATCATATAAAATGTTCTTGAGCCCGACCTGACTCGAGGATAGTGGTGGGAAAGTTGAGTTCAGGCAGAAAATCAAAGAATATAAGCTCTAAGAATCTAAGTCCTAGTCCACGAGAACCAGTTTTAAATCAGAGCTGGGCAATATGACATGATATTTTATCGTATTGTGATAGATTTTCATATTGTATTGACAATACTGGCCTTTTTAAGCATATCATTGACATAATCAGGGCTTGAAATACACTAACCCAACTGTTTATATCATTACAGATAGTGATGAAAAAAACTGTTTAATTGGATAATTGGATGGTGTGCAGCAAAAAAACTGAATAAAGAACACTGTACTCTGCTTGAAATAGTATTTAAATATCAGTTTTTAAGAATCTACCACTGCTGACTGTCTGCATGTTAAAATATTGGGGTAAATACTGTGTATTATAATGTCTTTAAAATGTCTTTAAATATCATGATACAGTATTTTTACTATATCGCCCAACTCTCTCAGTGCATGATTATGTACACCATGGATGACTGCTTTTATACTTTTAATATCAATATTGTAATTAGGAATATTGTGTTGACCACAATTAAGGAATACATGATGAGTTTAAAATAATTTTGACCATATTGTCATTTCCTACTTTAAATGCACTTTATTTAATGTTAACTGGATATTTTTGCTGATAATTTATTGTTAGCTACATTAGCCTTTTAGCTAATGATGCCAAATGTGGTTTGGAGATGGGAAATGGCAAAATCATGTAGATTTTTGTCTGAATCAGCTATTTAAATAAATGCCTAAAAGTGCTTGTTTGGCTGTGTTTTTCAGGCTGTATGCTGTGTTTTGGCCAGTCGTCCTTTTTCCGCTTCAATCACCCCGAGGAGGCATTCAGAATGAAGAGCATGAGGACAGAGGGACAGCACACATCCAGCATGAAGACAAGAGTCAACTCAGGTAATATACACACACACACACACACACACACACACACAAACTGCAGTGCTTCTGCATCAAAATTATTACTACTGCTGCTGCTAAAAAATGGTATTAAAAGTAAAAAAATTCAAATACAGAATTTTAAATCACAAGACGCTATTTAATGCATTTATTGGGGACTTTAAGTTGTTCTTTGATGTAAAAATGTATAAAAAGAGTAAGTATGCAACTTTGGTTGGGGTCAAATGCTTAGATGTTGTTTTACAAGCCCATTTACAACCCTATTATTTTGTCTCAGAATGAAATACATCGGAAAAAGATGATGAATTCTGGTTGGGCTGCACTGCTTAGCCTATAGCTGTGATGCCAAAAAGTCATAATTGAGACTTGAGAATTAACTATACCTTATAAGATATAAACAAAAATAAAACATTAAAAAAACTTTCAGCACAATATTAGGCTTAAGGCTTGTCTGCACCTGTATATATTGTAAGGTGATATCGTGTGAATAAGGATGAACACTGGCCAGTGTGTTCAAATTTGAGCGACAACCAAAGAACACGCTTAACACATGCATTTCTGGACAAGCTAAGAGATTTAGAACCGATATCTTAACTAAAATGTAATGTAAACTTAGGCGGTATAGTAATATTGCTGAATTGTGCACAAATATTATGTGGGTTATGCAGTGTTGCACAGTTCTTGCTAGGAATGTCCCAGTGGTAAAATCCCCTTTAGCACTATATTATATAGATGTATAACACAGAGTGGTTTATTTTAGGTGTTTATTTTATTTATTGTTGATGATTATGGCTTACAACCAATGAAAAGCCAAAAATCAGTATCTCAGAAAATTGTAATATTTAGCAGAAGGAGCATAAAGTGCTGTAATATATATTTTTTTATGGGAAAACACTGCACTGACTTTAGACTTAATAATAAAACACAGTGGATCAACACCAGCAGATGACATGTCTCTACAAACCATCACTGATTGGTGGAAACTTCACACTAGACCTCAAGCAGTTTGGACTGTGTGTCTCTCCACTCTTCCTCCAGACTCTGCTCCCTTGATTTACAAATGAAATGTAAAATTTACTGATGATCAGTGATGGTTTGGAGAGACATGTCATCTGCTGCTGTTGATCCACTGTGTTTTATTATCAAGTCTAAAGTCAGTGCAGTGTTTTTTTTTTAGATTTCATTTTCCAGCAGGACTGGAAAGTACCAATTGGTCTTACATAATAATCTTATTTTCTGAGACACTGATTTTTGGGTTTTAATTGGCTGGAAACCATAATCATCACCAATAAATGAAATAATTGCTTAAAATAGGTCTATAAAATATGAGTTTCACATTTTGAACTGAATTTCTGAAATAAAGTAACTTTTTAATGATATTCTAATATTTTGTGATGCACTACTTTTACACAAAAAGTCATGTAATTCATTTTGTTATATGGTTAATTGTGCTTGCTCGGCAAACCCTTAAATTTGTCACCTGGGACATGGACTAGTCAATTTGGATCAATTATCCTATGTATTGAAATAAAAGATCTGTAGAAAATACTGTATGTAGAAGCTAAATGCTGAATCACAATCTACTCAACCACTGGAATTACCAATAAATACAACAAGAATAATATACAGGCCAGTGAATGCAGCCAATAGGACAGCATATTTATCTCTCAGCAGCAGGGGATGCTTATTTGTGTAAAACAGAAGCTCCGTCAGATCGGAAGGAATTCATTACAGCTCAGGAAATGCAGCAGATCAGATGTGTTTACTGCTAGGCTCGTACCTCGTGGCAGCCGAACAGGAAAAGGCAGGCTGCGGCTGCCCGGTTTGGGTGTATTTACAGCTGAACACAGGAGGCTGTGTGCCGCTGGGAGAGGGAGAGGCTGAGAGCCAGGCTTTGCTCAGAAACCCGCCTTAACGAAGCCTCATAAAAGCTGCATGGGGGCAACTGCAGACCCGGTCCACGCTGCCGGCTCCCTCTGTCAGCGAGGGGTAACTGTAGGCATGCACCTGTAAGGGAGCCTCCGCTGGCACTGCAACAGTACACACCATTCATCTGCTCCTGCACTGGGCCCCATCCCTCCATTACTTATTTTAGGATATAGACGCCAACTCAAACCCAAGGTGGTGCCTTCACTCCTGTAGTCAAGCCTGATCTGGACTCTCAGGAGTCTGCTTTGGGGTAAAACAGGCCCAATTCCATTTCACCCCTTGACCCTATCCCTTATTTTTGAGTGTAACCCTTCCTTTTAGAACATAGGTACAAGAGGAAGGGGTGAAATCCTCCCATTAAGAATTGGGAAACCCTTCAATCACCCGATACGTCATCAGGAGCGCTAAAGTTCAGCAACCTAGCTGCTGCAGGTTAACTATTTAACTTATTAACTTACTAGTTAAATTATTGTCCATTTCTGGATTCCTCTGTAAAGGGGAGCTGAAATTAGCTTTGATTTGCTTTTATTTTATTTAATTTTTTCATTCCGCCTTAAATGCTGCAGCCCCTGTTGTCTGTTGCACCGTTTAAGGTGGAACGGAAAAGTTAGTTAGCTAGCTACCCACTGAGACAAACTACTAGCGATTTTATGCTTTTTATGCTTGTTATAAAAACAAATATGGCCATAAAACATTGAAACTACACATTAAACTATGGTGATATAATGCTAATTGCCACATTTAACAAGGACAATTCTTATATTTGTTGTTTTCTTACCAGTGATTGTCATACCCCCCAGTTTGAAGTGTGCTGAATCTGAAAAATCTCTGTATGAAGGACTAACAAACCCTATCCCGTCCCCTAACCTACCCTTCCAGCCTAACAAGAATTAGGACACCTTTATTCCTCAGCGTGCACACGCAAAACAGAGGGGTAGGGGTAAGTGGTAGGACCAAGAGTCTAAAGCAGTGAGAAGCTGCACTTCACAAAACCAACTGGGATCTAGTCACCAACTCTTGTATGCTTTCAGGCTTCCCTGTTCAGGAGAATACTATCCAGATCAGCATTCGTCTTGTAGTCCTTCTGGGATCTAATCTGTCTATATCTATCCAATGCATTACATATAATTCCATTTTTCTCCTTTAAATGAAGACTACAGCCTGTTGGTAGATTGTATTCAACTGAAATTGATTAATACAAAGCTGATTTCAAGCTGTTTCATTATGCAAATTTAAGTGCTAATGCTATGGTCAGCTAACCAGATCAGATCAGACAGCCATGTGATTACCTGAACACGGTGTGCAGGGCTCAATGGAGGACACCCTGTCTCAGTCTGTAGCGTCAGCTGACACTGTTCCTACCTCCATCACATTCCCAGTCCAGACGGCTTTGTTGAACACACTTATTTTGAGTAACGGAGATATCTTTTACAGGGTGTATTTTTATCTCCGCCCCCTCTCACCCCATTCTACTTTCTCCCCTCTCTTCATTCCCCCATATCCGCTCACCTCAGTCCAAGTCACTGGGTGGTTGGCTATTCTTGTACTACTGAGGCAGAGTTTTTTTCTGCATTTTTTTTTACAGGTACGAATGAAATGCAAAAGTGTTTTCACCCTTTTTATGTCACAGTGATACAAAAACACATATAACACCCAACAAACCACATGAGGTACCAAAGCAACCGTCTGGAATATTGGAAAATAAACATCCGGGGCACTGGGAAATTGCCTAGCAACCACTTGGCAGCAATTTAGCAACCACAAAATAACACCATAGTAACTGCCTAAAATACCACTGCAGTCACCTTGCAACAGTGTAGCATTCATCTAGCAAGCACTGTAACCGCCTAGGATACCATAGCAACCAACTAGAAACATCTAAGAGAAAACCTGGAATTGCAAACACAATGTGTTTACAGACTAGACAAGTCTGTCTCGACTAATTTTGCTTGACCAAACAGCTGGTCTGAAGTTCATGCTCAGGTCAAAGAGGTGAAAAAAGGACAGGCTGTTTGCTTTTGCTGTTTTTGCAGCTGTAGCTGCACAGCTGCACCAAGAGATGTGTGGGTACAAGAGAGAAGCACGTAGCGCTAATGCTAATGGATAAAAGCAAAAAGACGCATGAATTCTGATTTGACCGTTTACATTCATGTCGATTCCTACCCAAGATGGCGACGCGTTAACACGCAGCGGCCGCTCCGGGTCCGTTAAATGGTGCTTTTGTGTTACTATTTGTCGTTTTTTCCGTTTATTTCCTGCAAATATGTGCATCGGAACACCCGTGCACATGTTCTACCACCGCCAGACCCTGCTACAGTGGAGAAATCAGCCAGAAAACACGCTACCGGACGAGGTTCTGCAGACGCTACTTGAGCTTAGCCTGCTAAGAGACCCAGGCCGCCAGCCCGCGGTGTTTCCTGACGCCGGAGCCCAGCGGAAGTGCCATCGCAAGCGGTGCGAGCGGAAGCGCGGAAAGAGAGCTGGGATCCGCGCGAGGCTAAAGGCTAGTCCTAGCCGGCCGGCTATACCATCGCTCTTTCTGGCAAACGTCTGTTCCCTTGACAACAAACTGGACTACATCCGACTCCAGCAAACAACCCAGCGTGAGTTCAGAGACTGCTGTGCTTTGGTTTTTGTGGAATCGCGGCTGAACGACAACATTCCGGACAGCACCATTCAGCTAGCCGGGCTAACCGCGTTCAGCATGTTTAGGGAGGCTGCTACTGAAGGCGATTCTGTTGATTTGGAGGAGTATGCAGCATCAGTCACTGGCTACATTAGCAAGTGTATTGATGATGTCACTGTCTCCAAGACCATCACTACACGCCCAATCCAGAAGCCTTGGATGACTGCTGAGGTACGTGCGCTGCTGAGGACCCGTGACTGCGCCTTCAGAGTGGGTGACAAGGTGGCCCTGAGGAAAGCGAGAGCCGACCTGTCAAGAGCCATTAGAGAGGCAAAGCGCGCACACGCCCAGAGAATCCACAGCCACTTCAAGGACACGGGTGACGCGCGGCGTATGTGGCAGGGCATCCAGGCAATCACCAACTACAGGACAATGCCACCGTCCTGTGAACGTGATGCCTCCCTCCCTGATGCCCTGAACAACTTTTATGCACGGTTTGTGGCACAAAACAACACGATGGCGAGAAAGACCATGCCTAAGCCGGACGAGCAGGTGTTGTGCCTGACTGCAGTGGATGTGAGGAACACTCTGCGCAGAGTCAACCCACGAAAAGCTGCAGGACCAGACAACATCCCCGGCAGAGTGCTCAGGGAGTGCGCAGACCAGCTGACAGATGTTCTCACGGACATCTTCAACATCTCCCTGTGCAGCGCCACTGTCCCAACGTGCCTCAAGTCCACCACCATCGTTCCCGTTCCAAAGAAGTCCACAGTGTCCTGCCTCAATGACTACCGTCCCGTTGCACTTACACCCATCATCATGAAGTGCTTCGAGAGGCTAGTCATGAGGAACATCAAGACACGACTGCCCTCTTCACTGGACCCCCTGCAGTTTGCGTATCGTCCCAATCGCTCCACGGACGATGCCATCACCACCACCCTTCATCTCTCCCTCACCCACCTGGAGAAGATGGACACTTACGTCAGAATGCTGTTTATAGACTTCAGTTCAGCATTCAACACCATCATCCCACAGAACCTCATCAGGAAGCTAAGCTCGCTCGGCCTCAACACCCCCCTCTGCAACTGGATCCTGGACTTTCTGACGGGGAGACCCCAGTCAGTCCGGTTTGGGGGCAGCACCTCCAGCACCATCACACTGAACACTGGGGCCCCCAGGGCAGTGTCCTGAGTCCTCTGCTGTTCACCCTGCTGACTCATGACTGTGCTGCAAAACACAGTTCTAACAGCTTTATCAAGTTCGCCGATGATACAACCGTGCTGGGTCTCATCACCAAAGGCGACAAGTCAGCATACAGAGAGGAGGTGCAGCGGCTGACAGACTGGTGTACAGTCAACAACCTTCACCTGAATGTGGACAAGACAAAGGAAATGGTTGTTGACTTCAGGAGAGCACAACACACCCACTCTCCACTCAACATCGACGGGTCCTCTGTGGAGATTGTTAAGAGCACCAAGTTCCTTGGTGTCCACTTAGCAGATAAACTCACCTGGACCCTGAACACCAGCTCTACAGCCAAGAAAGCCCAGCAGCGTCTCTACTTCCTCCGGAAGCTGAGAAAGGCCCGTCTCCCTCCACCCATCCTCACACTCTTCTATAGAGGGACCATTGAGAGCATCCTGAGCAGCTGCATCACTGCCTGGTTTGGGACCTGCACCGTCTCTGACCGCAAGACCCTCCAGCGTATTGTGAGGACAGCTGAGAGGATCATCGGCGTCTCTCTCCCCTCCATCACGGACATTTACACCACCCGCAGCATCCGCAAAGCAACCAGCATTGTGAATGACCCCACCCATCCCTCACACAAACTGTTCTCCCTCCTGCCTTCGGGAAGAAGGTACCGCAGCATCCGGTCCAGCACGACCAGATTCTGCAACAGCTTCTACCCCCAAGCCATCAGACTCCTCAACTGCAGAGACTGAACTGATGGTTTTTCTGTACATGCACACACACTCTTACCCCACTTACCCCAGAAAATGGAAAGCACTAAAAACCCTACTACCTCACTGGACTCTATTGCACACTGTGTAATAGAGGTAATTACTACCTCACTGGTCTTTTTTGCACACTTTTTGCACACTGCATAATTTGCACACTGTCTTGTAATTTATTATTTCTTTGTCTGTATTGTGTTGTATTGTCTGTCTGCACTTTTGTACTGTTGCACTATTGTTCTGTCTACACTGTGTTTATGTGCACCATGGTCCCTGGAGGAACGTTGTTTCGTTTCACTGTGTACTCTGTATATAGCTGAAATGACAATAAAAACCACTTTGACTTTGGATCGAATATGTATCTGATTTAGGACCCCATAAAAATATCAGATCTGAGCCACATTCATTTTAGCCTGGTAATGTGAACGTGACCTAACACTACAATAGATACAATAAATACAGCATATACAGCTCTGGAAAAAATTAAGACCTTTCAGTTTTTAAATCAGTTTCACTGATTATTCTATTCATATGTAAATGTTTGAGTAAAATTAGTAAAATTATGTTTTATTCTATAAACTACAGACAACATTTCTCCCAAATTCCAAATGAAAAAAATGGTCATTTAGTGCATTTATTTGCAGAAATGAGAAATGTTCAAATTAATGAAAAAAATATGCAGAACTTCCAGACCTCAGATAATGCAAAGAAAACAAGTTCATATTCATAAAGTTTTAAAATAACCCTGTTTTTTAATGACAGTTTTCATGCATCTTGGCATGTTCTCCTCCACCAGTCTTACACACTGCTTTTGAATAACTTCATGCTGCTTTACGCATGGTGCAAAAAAATCAGGCAGTTCAGTTTGGTTTGATGGCTTGCGATCATCCATCTTTCTCTTGATTATATTCCAGAGGTTTTCAATTTGGTAAAATCGAAGAAACTCATCATTTTTAAGTGGATTCTTATTTATTTATTTATTTATTTTTGTAAATAGAATAATTGATTATGGTTATATAGGTGTTTGTGGTTGAGGGATTTAAGGGGCGCTGTCTCTTTAAGAGGAAGCGAGTGCAGCAGTTGGCCCCGCCCCTCTCGCGCAGCTCCTCCAGCAGTGCGTCACATCAGCACCGCGGACAGGGGGAGGGCGGGGCTGAGCCGCGCTGTGGCCGAGTCTGAGTGCACAGAGCCCGGCTACAGGAGAACCGCTGCTCCGCCCTGCCTGGGCACCGTGCGGCCGGCTTTAGCCAGCGTGGTCGGTCGGATCCGGAACGCTGGTTTGGGTTTAGGGGCCAGAACGGTAGAGCTTATCCTTATATGTAAGTACTGAGCGTTTCTGCTGATTAACTGACTGCAAACCCCAAATATATCAGATTATTATACAGAATGAACAGACAGAGAGGAGCCTTCACCTCCTAACGCTGGAGTCTGCTAACAGCGAGCCTTAAAATCAGATTTTATACTAAAACTGATCAGAGATTTAATCAGAAATCAGATCATTAGTGTGTTTTTAAGGAGATCTCTGGCTGTACAGCAGGAATCTGGGGGATCTGTATGAGCTAACGGCGTTATACATTATTTGTGAGGAGTTTGAGAGCACAGTGTGTTTCATAATGGAGGCACTTCCGAGATAATATCCTCTATTTTTTATTTAAAAAGCATATATTTAATGTAATTTCGTGTAAATGTGGTTTGGATAGTTGGTTTACTCTGCTGAAAAATCCAGCTCATTACTCACTTTTGCTGGTAAATGATTTAAATGTGTTTAAAAATGATTTTTGAAGGTTAATGTGGTTGGAAATCTGGCATCCAGGCTAAATCATACCCTATACTGCAGAGATGGGCATTTAATTTACCCAATAGAGCCAAATAGCTAGCTAATACACTAGGGCTGTTTTGGAGGGTAAGGCCAACAGATTAAACATTATCAATTTTGCTCAATGTTAAAGCAGCAGTCCTTAATCATTTTATACTTTTAAAAGAAAATGAAAATAGTAGTGTTCCTGAGTGAGAAGAGGGAAAATATTAACATAAATGGCATTAATGTGCTTCTGCTACTAATCCTGAAAAAACACATATATTCTTTTAAAAACAGGGTGTCTGGTAGGTCCTCAAACATTTCTTTCAATTTTGCTTAATGTTAATGTAAGCAGGTTTTATTCTATTAAAATTACTATTGTCTGAGGGAGGAGAGGGCAAAACATTATAATTGGCATTGGTGTGCTTCTAATACCATTCCTGCAAAACCATATGTATTAATTAAAAAAACAGGGTGTCTCAATTTTGCTCAATGTTAAAGCTGCATTCCTTAAGATTCCGTTTTTTAAACTGAAAGTTCTAGTGTCTCTGAGTGAGAAAAGGGCATAATATTAACATAAACAGCATCAGTGTGCTTCTGCTACCCTTCCTGACAAAAAAAAAAAAACATATACATTTATTAAAAAAATAGGGTGTCTGGTAGGTCGAGGGACATTTCTTTCAAATTTGCTTAATGTTAAAGCAGCAGTACTTAAGATTCCTTCTTTTTAAAATAGAATGTTCTAGTGTCTCTGAGCGAGAAGAGAGCATAATATTAAAATAAACAGCATCAGTGTGCTTCTGCTACCCTTCCTGAAAAAACATATACATTTATTTAATAAACAGGGTGTCTGGTAGGTCCTGGGACATTTCTCTAAATTTTGCTCAATGTTAAAGCAGCAGTCCTTAGGATTTCTTCTTTTAAATTGAAAGTATTAGTGTCTCTGAGTCAGAAGAGGGCATAATATTTTAAAAAGTGGCAATAAGTGGTCTTCTGCTACTATTCCTGCAAAACCACATATATTCATTTAAACATTAGGGTGTCTGGTAGGTCCCAGAAGACCCTAATTCTGGCTGAGAACGCAGTTGCTGGTTACGTGAGCCACCATGGTGTTTATAATTCTCAATTAAAATGACCAAATTCATTCAATCTGAATAGAGACTGCACCTCAGGGCATAATCTAAAAGTATGTTTTAGCATGCTGTATTCAAATACAGATGGTCACTTTATTTTATCTTGTTATCTGTTATCTTGTTTATCTTGTTAAAATGCACTTTTTCAGTGCTTGTTTCTTGTTCGGTGAGATAAATCTAGTCTGTTTTGGGCTTAAAGAAGTGCAGTTTTTGAGGTCCATATGTGAAGGGCAGGTATAGAAAGGCTATGCTGTTCTTAACCATTCTGATCATGTTGATCTGCCAGCATGGTCAAGTTTGGTCATACTGATTGTCTGGCTCAGTCAGGTTAAACATGATTAAAGACCAGCTAATCCAAAAAACTCATACAAAAACACACCCCATACTGATCAGGAACTAAACTAGTCAACCATCTTACTTGAGCAGCTTGAGCTGGCTACACTCTTATTTTCAGCAGAGTTGTAGGATATTGTACACTTAAAGCAAGAAATTAGGCATAGCTGGTGCTGAAGTCTGTGTTTTGTCTCGTAATAATAGTAGGGTAATCCTTTTTTATGCTAATTTGCATCAAATCTTTATAGAACCATCAGAGAACCATTTCATCAACCAAAAGATGCTTTAAGTTCTATATGAAACCATTTTCCTTGGTAAATAAACGTTGAAGAACCCTTTTAAGAATGGTTGTAGTGGTTTAACCCCTTTTCCAGTTAAAGCCCCATCTCTGTTTGTTGCTTTCTCTCCCAAAGCCTTTCTGTTTCTTCTATTCTATTAAATTAATGAACTCTCTCGTGTGTTTAAATTCAGCATTTGCTGTATTTAGCAGGTGCAGATCCTCCAGCCCAGGTGCCATTATCTTAAAAGCCTAATAAGGCACTTTTTCTGAGTGCAGGTGAAGCAGCCTCAGCGTCCATTTATTACACAAGAGCTTTGGTCAGGGTGAGATGTGAAATGTGCTCTTGTTAATGTGCTTGACCTCTTCTGAGAGCTGGGCTTTATGAGAGAGTCATTTCCACACTTACTCAGCAAAAGCTCAATTATTTTGAGGCTAAGTTATGATGATGTAAATTTAGGCTCTCTGTTGGGTATATGTTTTTTGCTTAAATTATATTAGAAAGGATTGTGATCCAAATATAATTTGGATTACGATAAAATCTAATATTGTTTAGTTGACAGCATTATTCTGAAAAAAAAACTCATCCACCCCAACATTTTTCAGCAGATTGAAAAGTTACAGGTTAATACACAAGACATTTTAAGAGAAATGCAGCTCTGGAAAAAAATGAGACCATTAAAAAAATTATGAGTTACTTTGATTTTACCAGGAGTAAAGGCATAAAGTTATTCAAAAGCAGTGTGTAAGACTGGTGGAGGAAAACATGCCAAGAAGCATGAAAAGACAGACATTTCTCATTTTCTGCAAATAAATGCTCTAAATGACAATATTTTTTGGAATTTGGGAGAAATGTTGTTCTTAGTTTATAGAATAAAACAACAATGTTCATTTTACTCAAACAAATAAATAAAACAAATAAACCTATAAATAGCAAAATAAGAGATTTTGGTAAAAAAAAAAAATGTTTAGCGTTCATGCTTTGTTGCATTTTAACATTTAATTTCTTTTAATTTCTTTACCTGCCAACAGATTCACAATTCTTAATTTTGCTCAATGTTAAGTTAGCAGTACTTAAGATTTTTTCTTTTAAATTGAAATACGTAGTGTTGCTGAATGAGAAGAGGGCATAATATTATAATCAATGACATCAATGTGTTTCTGCTGCCCTTCCTTCAAAACCAAATATATTGATTTTAAAAAAGGACTATTTTATGGGTGAGTTTCCCACACAGGGATTAGGCCTAGACTAACATTAAGACTATGTTTTTCCTTTAAAAATCTGTACTCAGATTTTTTTCAGTCCGCTAGTTGCTAGTTAATGCTAAAGGTTAGTGTGGTCCCCAATCCTAATCTAATCGTAATCGTATATGTTAGTGTTGTCCTGGCCTAACACATCAACTTGAACCCAGTTATGGACTTATTGGTTATTCGACAAGTTTTATCAGATTAGGGCAGTTACAAAAACATGATATGTAGTGCAGGGTACTGTTGTTGGGGTATGTTAACTGCTGTGGTGTGTTTGCTGACGGCAGCTTTTTCCTTCCAACAGACTCTGAGAGCCTGGTCAATGGGAACCATCAGTCGGAAGCACCTGAGTCTCGCCCAGCCCCCAAAGAGAAAGTGCGACCTGAGCACAGTGCCATTGTCAATTCAATTGAGAAGGACCTCCAGGACATTATGGACTCCTTAGTCATGGATGATCCTCAGCCTTCCTCCTCCTCCGAGCCTAAGAAGGCTGCTGGCCCCCCTGCTGCACAGTCTCCTTTGTCCCCCTTGTTAAACGGAGGTGGTCGCTACCTCCTCTCTCCCCCTACGAGCCCTGGTGCTATGTCTGTGGGCTCCAGCTATGAAAATACCTCTCCACCGTTCTCTCCTCTCTCTTCGCCCTCAGCCGCAAGCAGCGGCAGCTTCACGAGTCCCTCACCGAGCGGTTGTCCAGACCAGATTTCCTCTCTGCCTCCAGTGCCGGTCAGGTCCTCCAGTTACAATTACACCAGCCAGCCACCTGTACCTCAGCCTAGGACCATGTTGCCCAACAACAGTAGTGGAAGCCAGAAGGTTCCAGAAAGCCCTCGGCTCCAAAGGAAGGCTCTTCTGGAAGCGCCTCCCAGCCCAAAGCCGAGCCGCAGGGGTCTTAGTCAGGATAACTCGGTGGGCAAGGCTCCAAACAGCCCCAGATTGCCCTCAGTTTTGCCTTCACTCTCCCTCTCAACCATGCCCAATGATGTTCCATCTGTTGGTAGGATAGTGGTGCCAGGGAGCCCCAAACTTGGCCTCAAATTCACCACCACGTCCCCCTGCTCTTCTCCATCTAGTCCCAGGGTGAAGCTGACCACCAGCCTTCAAGATCGCCCATCCAGCCCGTTCTGCGATCAGTTCCAACTAGACCGCTCCCCCACCTCCAGCCCATCGCAGCAACTCTCCCCACCATCACGAACCTTCCAGCCTCCTCTAGACCCCATCATCCATATCATCCAGCCTCAGCCGCAGCCACGCAACCTGCAGCCTCCAGAAAGTCCTCGGCTGGTCCGAAGGAACTTAGAGGCTGGTTGTAGCAGCAGCATGAGAGAACTGCCCCCTCTCAGCCCCTCGGTTGCTCGTCGAGGGGTACCTGTGCTGCCAGGGGCTCTCCCGGGAACCCTCCGGACACCGGACAGCCCATCTGCCAAATCGGTTCCAGACAGTCCCAGACTCCGACGCAAAGCTGCATCACCCACAGAGGAGCTCTTCAGCCCCCGACTGGTCCGAGCCCGCAGCCCCTCGCCCACCTCCGGCCTGATGGAGGGCGGCGGTGAGAGAAAAGGAAGCTTCGGGAACATCTTATCTCCAGCCTTTAGTCTGGGTTCTTTACCCGGTTCCTCGCCCATGGCCAGCCCCAGGAGTCACAGGAAGATGTCGGTAGGACACAGGGACTTCCGCCTGGCTCACCCAGGCATGAGGGAGCGCAAGAACAGCATCACGGAGATCAGCGACAACGAGGACGAGCTGCTGGAGTACCACCGCCGCCAGCGAGAGGAGCGTCTTCGCGAGCAGGAGATGGAGAGGCTGGTAAGTGCTATTTAACAACAATATTTTTACACAAACAACCCACACATTGCTGCTCGAAAATTTTCACGAAACTTTTCTAATTTTCGTAAGTTTGAATTTACAATTTAGAAGTTATTTGGCAATGTTAGTTCAAAAATGGCACGAAAAGTGAAATGAATATTGTGAAAATAATGCACACTAAACGATAGCTAACTTATTTTAGGTCACAATATAGTGTTTACTCTATTGTTAGAATAGTTTTCAGCAACAGTGGCACTTTACTGACACAAAACAGTACAAAAAAAGACATCAGAGACATCAGAAAGGCTATAGCCACAGTCTGTCATCAGCTTGGTGAGTTGTCCAGCTCAGAGAAACAGCCTAGCATCATGCTCCAGCCCAGCCAAGGCCGGCACTTGCCATACAGTACTTGTTATATAAAATGCCACATTAAATGGTCTGTATTCAACCAAATGTTTAATTTCTTTTTTGGTCAAAAATGTTCATTTCACTGCATCACTTGTTCCTGTATTCCACATACATGAGAAAAGATCAAAAACACAAAGCAAGAATTCCTTCAATGCATGTCTTTAAATTCATTTTTTTGGCAAATATTGGTGTAATTTAGTGAGAAACAATTATAACTGCTGTATAAAGTGATTAATTTGCTTTTTTGTGTTGTAATATAAATATGAATATACTCTAAAACTTAAGCACAGGGCATGTTTTCAATAAGCAGGACTGAATAGAGACAGAAGCCTTTCAGATCTGCCTGAAAGTGACTGCGGTGATCTGTCGTCTCTCTGTGGCAGAAGACTCTGATTTCTCCATGACGACGCCATTGTTTGTTGTCTCTTTTAACGGTGGGGTGGGCGGGAGAGACAGACATGCCGCTCCAGTCTGTTGTCCGGTCTGTTGAGTCGGCCAGACTCTGAAAGTTTCTTTGCGTCCAGCGCGGCTCATTTTCGCTCTTTTCTGATGATTCTGATACTGTGAGTGTTTTCCTGAGAGAGAAGGAGGTGATGATGTAATTGTGTCTGCAGTGTCACGCTCTGATAGTCTGATAGCCGTTTACACCAGAGCTCTATTCTATTCAATCGTATTTATAATGCCAGGGGCTTTTATTGTGTCTTTGTGACTCATAGTCACAGTTAATTGCTTGACTAACACTTTATTAGGCTTCTTCTTTTGCTACCTTTAAGACATGTTTATTAAAAGATTTTTTGGGGGAAATACTTATTATTAGGGGTGTGCATTATCGTATCGTACATGATAATATCGCCAAAAATATTAATATCTTGAACGATATTATACCCTGAAATATCGTGCTATTTCACCCACCCCTAGTTATCACATCAGAGTACTACTTTTTTGCAGTTTTTAGCAAGTCCTACTATAATACTGTCCAGAGGCTAGTCACATGCAGCTCTGGAAAAAAAATGAGACAATTTAAAAATGATGAGTTTCTTTGATTTTACCAAATTATAAACCTCTGGAATATAATCAAGAGAAAGATGGACGATTATCCAAAAGCAGTGATTAAGACTGGTGGAGGAGAACATGCCAAGATGCATAAAAAACTGTGATTAAAAACCAGGGTTATTCCACCAAATATTGATTTATTTGCATTATTTGAGGTCTGAAAGCTCTGCATCTTTTTTGTTATTTCAGCCATTTCTCATTTTCTGCAAAAAATGCTCTACATTACAATATTTTTATTTGGAATTTGGGAGAAATGTTGTCTGTAGTTTATAGAATAAAACAACAATGTTCCTTTTACTCAAACATAAACCTATAAATAGCAAAATCAGAGAAACTGATTCAAAAACTGAAGTGGTCTTCCAGAGTTGTGTGACGCTTGTAATGTGAACATGGCCTGAGCTCCTCACTGATAGGCGGAGCTCAGGAGCACACAATACTAACTCTTGCATGCTGCTGCTTTAAGGGTTTGTTTCCAAATTTAATTTTTACTTCCCAAAGCTTTAAATGCTCGTTATTATCCACCAATATTCAACATTAAAAGTCACATGGCTCCAGGGACATGGCGTTTTAATACCATAATGCATTTTTTTAAAGAAATCCTTTCACTTTTATTGGGCCTGTTGCCGTCCCTAAACTCAAAAGGCCCTGAAGACAAAATCAATATGTGCGCTCTCTAAAAGGATTAGCTCAGAGTGAAACAAGCCAAGCCAAACCAGCAAAAAAAAAAAATTAATTAAAAAAAATAACCTTTGATTTTGACTTTGCTTTCAGATATATTGAGCAAGTTGAGCGTATTTGCACAAGTCCAGTGAGTGCAAACAGCACACAATGCACAAAAGTGTCTAGCTTCTTTGCTGAAGAGATAAGGCAGGGAAAGCTGCACAGTGTGTGTGTGTGTGTGTGTGTGTGTGTTTTTAATCCAATAAGAAATGAGCATGAACAGCAGATTGAGTTATCAGATTATGCCATTGTGCCGTATCAGAGATCATCAGACATGATCAGGTTTCAGCTTAAAATGAAATTTTATAATCTCTACTGTGAAAAATTGAAACCTGCTTAGAAAAAAAAAACATTACTCACTGTGTTTCTTACTATAAATAGCTCTTATCAGATTATGAGATCCTAATTAAAAGCTCTTTAACACATCTAATAAACAGTAGCTCACGCTCGACCCGTGACATCTGTCAAACGGTGTCTTCAGTTCAACCTGAACATCAGGATCCGGTGTCTCAACTCTGTGTGTGTGTGTGTGTGTGTGTGTGTGTGTGTGTGTGAGAGATCTGTAAGGAGCTGAAGCGTGCCACATGGCCACAGTGAGCCCGGAGCCGTGGACATGCTCGGCGGAGACGGGTGAGCTCAGCCGAGCGTGTGGCGTACAGAAGACGGCCTGAATCAGAATCACAGTTGCGTGGAACGTGTAGAAGATGTGTGTCTTGCTGGGATGTTGCTCATGCAAATAGACAGAGAAAACAGAATACAGATACAGGGGTTGGACAATGAAACTAAAACACCTGTCAGTGTTTTAGTGTGGGATGTTTCATCATGGCTAAATTGGAGCAGCCTGGTGGCCAATCTTCATTAATTGCACATTGCACCAGTAAGAGCAGAGTGTGAGGGTTCAATTAGCAGGGTAAGAGCACAGTTCTGCTCTAAATATTACAATGCACACAACATTATGGTATTATGTGACATACCAGAGTTCAAAAGAGGACAAATTGTTGGTGCACGTCTCGCTGGAGCATCTGTGACCAAGACAGCAAGTCTTTGTGATGCATCAAGAGCCACGGTATCCAGGGTAAAGTCAGCATACCACCAAGAAGGACCAACCACATCCAACAGGATTAACTGTGGACGCTGTAAGAGGAAGCTGTCTGAAAGGGATGTTCGGGTGCTAACCCCGATTGAATCCAAAAAACATAAAACCACGGCTGATCAACTCACGGCAGAATTCAATGTGCACCTCAACTCTCCTGTTTCCACCAGAACTGTCCGTCACCACAATAAATTATTGTGCTCTAAAACCAGTTTTAGCAAAATCAGAAGAAGATAAAGAACAAATATCTAAAAGCAAGCTTGTAATATGACTGCAT
The DNA here is from genome assembly GCF_023375975.1 of Astyanax mexicanus. Classification (NCBI taxonomy): domain Eukaryota; kingdom Metazoa; phylum Chordata; class Actinopteri; order Characiformes; family Acestrorhamphidae; genus Astyanax; species Astyanax mexicanus. The sequence goes on from NC_064425.1 coordinate 5,862,432, forward strand.
GAATTGCATGTAGGGCTGCATTACAAAAACTTAAAGGTTATAGCAGGTTATAATCACAATACAGAGGTTACCATTCAATTAGGACTGCACAGTGTATTATTTCAGCATTGTCATTGCGATGTACATGTGCTGTAGTCACATTGCAGGATGTGCATTGTTTTGTGCAATATCAAGTTACTCGTTTGTTGCTTGTAGGGCTGCAGTTATCAATTATTTTAGTAATCGAGTACTCTGCTGAAAAATCGATTCGATTAATCGAGTATTTGGATAAAAAATATTTGCTTGCTTAAAGTGCAATGGAAAAAAAATACACAATAGAAAATAAGACATTTGGCTTAATAATGAATGACCAATTGGTTTCCTTTTTTAGACAAGTTATATTTTTAAATTCACAACAATTACTTGAATTACTCGAGTAATCGTTTCACCCCTAGCTGCTTGTTCCTACCAGTATCCATCAGGTAGAGCTGAGCGATATGGCCTAAAAAAAATTGTAATATGTATATATATATATTTTTTTTTTTTTATTGCAGAGGCTGCTAGGTTTGTGCCATATCATATCGTACACAATAATAATGCTAACATTTTTAAATATCGTATTGTTTGATATTATATCCTGAAATATTGTGCCAAATCACCCACTCCTATTTATTACATCAGGGAACTAGTATTTTGCTATTTTAAGCAAAAGAAAACTTCACACTGTTCTCATTTCCCATTATATATCTACTAGAGATAGAATATATCTGTCCAGTATCATTAGTTTTGCTTTAATCCTGGATATATGGAGATATATGGAGTGCATTATTATTAGTATCATGACATTCTGGATCATTGACTTCTGTTACAAATAATACATAATTTTTTGTTGTCTGTTCATCAGGGGTGTGCCATATCATATCTTATGCAGTAATAAAATAAAATATTTATTTTGTTGCAGTAGTGTATTCTTTCGTCATATTCCCAAGAGTATCATTATCGCGAAAATATCATGAAATATCGTGAAATTATTTTAGGGTCATATTGCTCAACCCTAGCAGCTGCAGGGGTGGGTAATATGGCACAATATTTAAGGGTATAATGTCGTTCATGATATTCAAAAATATTGCTGATATTATTGCGAACGATACGTTATGGTACACCCCTGATGTCCAGTGTTTTAGTCAGAGCTTTATAGCCTATATATATGTATGTGTATATATATATACTGTACCTCCTTCTACAGGATGGTCACTAAATTTAGTTAGGGCTTGGATTTTTAACCGGAAGGGTTTTAGAAAGCGCAGAAGGACAGAAACCCTCCCGATCGACTGCGTTTAGTTGTGGAAACAGTTCAGTGAGCCGCTGACCTCGGTCATGTGATCTGGATAAGTGGTGAAGCTGATTGAGGTCTTGGCTGCTGCAGCGTGTGATTTATCACACCAAAATTGTGACCAGGCTCTAGGGTTGCCCGAGAGACAGGCTTGGCGTGCGCACACACACACACACACACACACACACTTGGCATATGGTTGCCGTGTCCAGAAGAGCGATCTGCCAGTCACTGGAGTTACAGTAAGACTGCCGGACCTGCCAGAGATGAGCTCATCTTTAAAGCTCATATAGTGACATCACATTTCCATTACCCTTAACATGGACTGTGTTCAATTACTCAATATAATAAAGAGGAAAAACACTATATGCTGTATAGGAGTGTAGGGCTGCGACGATTAGTCGATATAATCGACAATGTGGATTATTAATATTTGTCAACTACAAATTTCATTGTCGACTAATCGTTAATTTGTAACAGTACCACATTACACACAGAGCTGGGGACAGAAGAAACTTGGTCTGTGTCTCCAAAAGTGCCGAAACACAACAGATTACATATTAACTCACTAAATATCAGTACTCTCCACATTTAAACAACATGCGGACATTTAATAGCCTTTTATATCTCATGTTTAGCTGTTCTTCTGTCGTTTTTAGAGATGGAGGACATGGCAGAAATAATCGTTGATTAATTGGAAAAATAATATAATCAAACCAAAATAATCTTTAGTTGCAGCCCTACAGGGCTGTGCCATATCATATCGTACGCAATAATATCGCCAACATTTTTAAATATCATGAACGATATTATACCCTTAAATATGGTGCCATATCACCCACCCCTAATAATCACATCAGGGTACTACTTTTTTAAATTTTTTTTTACTGGTTTAAGCAAAAGAAAAATTCACACTGTTCTCATTTCCCATTATATATCTACTAGAGACAGATTATATCTGTCCAGTATCATTTATTTTAAGTTAATTTAAGTTAAGTTAATTCAGGGGTGTTTAAACTAAGGAATTTTAGAAATAAAATGAAAGTTGCTCTGCTATTAAGCAGGTTTTTATAATGTGAGATTCAAAGTTTGAGCGCTAGGTGTCGCTATCACATAAACCCAATTTAAAACACTCCTCATCTCTTTTCCTTTCTTAATTATGCCTACATTAATTTTCCTGTGCTTTTGGGAGAACATGGCATCCATCCATCCATCCATCCATCCATCCATCCATCCATTTCATTTTTAAATAGTAATTTAATTTTTTTATATGTCAGGAATCAGTTGCCATAATGTAGAAGTATAATAATATTAATAGACATTATGAAACGAAACTTAATTTAAAAAAAAATCTTAGTTTAAACAACACTGTCAGAGATAGATAAAGATAAAGTAACTCAAGTAAAATGATGTGTAAATGATAGTAATCAAGAAAATGTATTATTATAAGTAGTATATTTTATTATTTGTTTTATTAAAGAGGCTGTGGCCAGTGACTGCACATATATTTCTCCTTCTGGCCCCCAACAAAAAAAGTTTGGACACCCCTGAGTAAATTAAATATTAGCGAGTATATAAAACAGATCATTTGAGTCACAGTAACAGTTAGAAGTGTAGAAGTATAGCTGATGTGTTGAACTTGTGGCTGAGGGTTGATTTTGGTCCATGGAGGGAGATTAACAGAGAGAGAGAGAGAGAAAGAGAGATTGAGGGGGGAGTGAAAGAGGGAATGGTGAGAAGGCAACATGCAGCTTCACTTTTCCTAGTACAGATTATTTGGATCACTGATGACTTTCTCAGCTTGTGTAATCAAGCCAGTGGTGAGTAGTGAGCATGTGCTGCGTCAGTCTAAACACTTCCCACAGTGAATTCTGATGCGGCCGTGTTCACTTCCTTCTCATAGCTCACTTTATATTTATGAACTCTAAATTTGCAGTGTTCCTCAATCCTGATCCTGGCTCGTGCACATTTTAGAGGTTCCTCTGCTTTCCCTGAACTTTCACACATTCTCTGCAACTTATTAGTTGGTTAGGTGAGATGGGAAGAGGAAAAACATGAAGGGTTGGTTTCCTAGAAAGAGATTATTCCTAGACTAACTTTTCCTCGGAAATCTCTATTCAAAATGTGTAGCTGTGCAGTCCAAGAATAGACTTAAAGAGCCACTAAAACCTAAACCACATATATATTTTTTTATTAATAGCTGAAATGTGTTCCTTTAAAGTAATGAAACATGCCTGTACTGCTTGAAATTAGAATAAACGAGAGATTGATGTGTCCTTGTACTTTGGTACGCAGACACATCACAATATGCAGATCAGTCTATCAATCAATAATACAGCCCTCATGCTGATGTCTTAATGCTGCAGCTCAGCCAATCAGCTCTCCCTTCTGTCCTGCCTCTAAACCCATACATCACCTAGTGACCCTCCCAAACTGCCCTCACATTTATTTTTTTTAGCCCTTTTTCACATTTGAGCTAAGGGTGAAGTCAGCAAAACTTAAGTTTGCTTAAAGGTGCAAAACAATTGCGGAGCGTAAAAAAAAAAGGTTTTAATTTCTTCTCCTTCTGGTATTAAGAAACACAATTCTGGTTGTGTTTACTTAAACATAATACCATCTCTTGCAGTGTGACAAAAAGCAATCAAACTTATAAAGTAAACATGCGGTGAAGAACATTGGTATTTAAAATGTGTAAAACTGGCACAAATAAATCCATAATTCCTGCTATTTATTTATTAGAAGCTTTTATTTTCTCAGTAGCATAGTCCCTCTGAAGTGTGTAAAATAGTTTTGCGATATATTGATTGTCGCTCAATCGCAGTTTTGAGGTATTACCATTATCATTAATTTACTACAGCTGGAAAAACTTTAAAATGAGCCTTGAAAGTGCTTGATTTTTACCTTTTACCTAAAAGGTGTATGTACTCTGCTGCTTGTAGAGCAGTCTTTGCTCTAGGTTTTGTTTGTTTTTCCTGTTCTGGCAACCCTCTTGAGTTCATTAGTTGGCTGTAAATGAGCTGCTGAGCTGATCAAGTGAATCAAATCGGGTAAAATAAAAAAATTGGGGGATTTAAATGATGATCATAAGCATCCTGAATCTTCTGATGTTCTGAAGCTGCAGATCACAGCTTTCAAGGAGGACTATCTTCATCCAGCGTCAGACTCAGGGTGCATGGAGTGCACAGCAGCGCTTCAGCCAGCACCTCCCCCTGGAGCTCAAGCCCCTCCTCTCCCTCCTTTGAGGAGGAGTGTCTGGAGAGGAGCTGGCACCGGTCCTGGTCCTGTGATCATTCAGATTTCAGACGTGTGGTGGGAATCAGTGCGGCTCTGGTGAACGCCGGCTCCTTCTGGAGCACTGTGACCTGAGAGAGAAGCATGAGCCAGAGGCAAACATCTGCCCGCGTTCAGGGGAACGGGGTGGTGGAGAGCAGGGAGCAGACCCTGCTGTACCTGCTGAGCCTCGTTCAGCAGAAGCCCACGCTGCTGCTGCACAACCTGGCAGCGCTCATGAAGGTAACTGAGGACACTTCTAATATTAACATCCAGCCAACAGTTGCTGCTCTATGTCTGTGTCGTAGGCTCTGGCCTGGTATCTCCAGAGGTTGCTGCTTCTGGGAGCATGGTCTGAGGACTGATTCCATTGCTGTTGATTGATCATTTACTTTACAGTCTTATCAAATATAAGTTTATATAGCAGTAAGTATACAGCTCTGGGGAAAAAAAATAAGACGCCACTTAAAAATGATGAGTTTCTTTGATTTTACCAAATTAAAAACCTCTGGAATATAATCAAGAGGAAGATGGATGATCACAAACCATCAAACCAAGCTATCCAGCAAACCAAGTTGTCCAAAAGCAGTGTGTAAGACTGGTGGAGGAGAACATGATGCAAAGATGCATGAAAAAATATGTGATTAAAAACCATGGTTATTCCACCAAATATTGATTTCTGAACTCTTAAAACTTTATGAATATGAACTTGTTTTCTTTGCATTATTTGAGGTCTGAAAGCTCTGCATCTTTTTTGTTATTTCAGCCATTTTTCATTTTCTGCAAATAAATGCTCTAAATGACAATATGTTTAGATTTTTATTGGAATTTGGGAGAAATGTTGTCTGTAGTTTATAGAATAAAAAAAACAATGTTTATTTTATTTAAACATATAGTTTATATGGTCCAGTCTGCCCAGTTTAAAAAGCATCTCTCTCAACAACTTTTCATTCAGTGGTTTCTCAGAGAACTGATTCTTTTCCCCAGGGACGCCCAGATGGTCCTTAGTTTTGACTTAAACAGATTCTTTACACTCCAAGTCCTTTTATAACATCTGTAAGGAACCACGTGTTCGACCATCTGGGGGTCTCTGAGGACTACTTTGAGAACCGTCACTTTATAAAACCACTTTTGTTAATGTTGTACAATGTAAACTTGGGAATTTTTTATAGTTTAAATAACCCCTATGTAATGTAAGGTTTCTAATAAGAATCCACAAATTTATACTGAATCATTATGCGATTCATTAAACATTTAAAAGTTTCTTCTACTGAGAACCTTACTCCTTTATCCTTTTTAAACGTGGTTCTTTAGGGAACTACAAGACAGGTCTCTGAAGTGCACTTCAGAGCGAGTCCTTAAAAAGTCTTAAATGACGTAAATTAAAATCTGGGGAATTAAGGTCCTAAATTGTCTTAAATTTGCTGTAAATTTGCTCTAAGTATTACATTTTCAGACGGTGAGTTTAATGCTGGTGGCGAGTTAGCTAACATTACTAGGGAGAGAACTAAGGTTAGCAGGGAGCTAGCTAACATTAGCGGTAAGAGAACTAAAGCTAGTGGAGCTAACATTAGCAGCAAGCTAGCTAACATTTTCCAGAAAAGAACTAAGGTTAGCAGAGTCTTGCTACATTAGCGTCAAGCTAGCTAACATACTAATGTTAGCGGCGAGTGAGCTTCATTAACGGGGAGAGAACTAAGGTTAGTGGAGAGTTGGCTAACATTAACAGGAAGAGAACTAAGGTTAGTAAAGAGCTAGCTAACATTTGTGGCGAGCTATCTAACATAACATTAGCGGCAAGCTAACTAAATTGCTAATGTTAGCGGCGGGTTAGCTATGTTATCGTATACAATGATAACAAATGGGAAATGTTAAGTTTTGATTTCCAATACAATACATTATTTTAAAAAGGTCTTAAAAATAATTAAATGTGACTTTTAAAATAGTGCAAGAACCCTGTTCCTATTATCTTATGCATTATGCCTTTTTTGGGGGTCTCTGAGGACTGCTTTGAGAACCGCAACTTTACAGAACCACTTTTGTAAATGGAATAAAATAATTTAAAATTTTAAATATAGTTCAAAGAACCTCCAAATAATTTAGGGGTCTCAATATGAACCTATAAATTGATACTGAGCTTTATCGGGGGTCTCTGAGGACTGCCTTAAGAACTGCCACTTTAGAGAACCACTCTTGTTTATACTGTCCAAAAATCTGAGAAACCTTTATAAGGTTTTAAGAACAACCTTATAACTTAAAATGCTCTATAAAGAGTATTTAAATTTAAGGAGACATAAATTATATTGTTATCGGCTGATAATTTTTTTTATCAATTTATGTATTTATTATTATATATTTTTTAGAATTATCTGCATTTGAAATTTTAAACAGACACTTGCTGATGTATTTACTGTATTACAGAAAAAGACCAAGTGATTCTGGTCGCTCTACTACAGGTTTCTGACACTAGTTTCAATAGATCTATTGTTATATTTGTCCTGTTAATCTAAAAAATGGTTTTAAAGCTGTGACCAGCCTATGTAAGATCCATTTAGCTAAATAACTGTGAAACTTACCCTCTTGCCAAATTTTGCTGTCTTCATGCAGTTGTTTGAAAGCTAAAATGTAAGGTAAATAAATGGTACATTTGTTTTTTTAAAGTTATACCAGGGTGTCTTATCTCTCTATTAGTTATAAATGTGTATATCTGCATCAGCATCTCTACTTAAACTGATATACAGGGTTCGTACAGTCATGAAAAACCTGGAAAGGTCATGAAAATTTAAAAATAGCCATTTCCAGGCCTGGAAAAGTTTTGCTAAAATAAAAATACACAGAAGGTTTTGGTAAAGTCGTGAAAATTTGCAGTCTACCAATGTGTGTTTCCATTTATCGACTCAGAAAAGCTGTTTTGAGCTAATAAAATACATCAGCACAGAGTTAATTCAGTAATTTAGCCCTACACAGGATCTGACCCACATTGTATTATTATTATTATTGAACATTATGTCAGCATTGCTCAAAGCAATTTAGTAGTTTTTTTTTTTATTATTTTGTTATATTTTTAGTTGATTTTTTGGTTTTGTTGTCTATGTCTGCACTGATGTTTTAAAAAATGTATGGTCATGAGAATTTGAATTGAAAACATGGAAAAGTCATGAAAAAATAATGAACATTTATTATAATAAAAGTGTATGAACCCTGGATATAGAGATTTTCATTTTGTAATTTTACACTCGCAGATTTTTTCAAAAACACGGCTTTTTAGAGAACCAGAAATGATTCTTCTTAAAGAAAGTACCAAATGTAACCCAGACCCAAGGCTTATGTGTTTAAGATTCCTACTGGAAATGCCTCTCATTCCTGTGTATTAAGAACCCTAAGCTTCTAATTACACCAACCATCCTAACAGTCTCTCTATTTATACCTAATATTAGCTCTTTATAGCCTGTACACTTTTAGCCAGTGGAGAGATTCTTCACTAAACACAGCAAATGGCAAAAGGTCAGGAGCCATCTGTCTTTTTGTTGCAGGTCTGAGGGAGCTTAGCCTGTATTAGCAGTGCAGTGGGGGGCTCTGGCTCATGGGGAGGCGGGGGTGTATGGGGGGGTGTGGGTTTGGTGGGGGGCAGCTTAATACTGAAGTCTGGGAACAGATCCACAGCTAGCGACTTCACACACTGAAGCGAGGAATGAAATGATGTCTCCAGTGATGCTTTTATAGCCAGTTTATTGGCGTTCCACATTAGCCCCACGCTTAAATCAGCCCCTCGTATTTAACGTCGTATTAGCGTGTTCACCCGACGCTAACCGCTCCGTCTGGACGGATTGTGCTGAGTAACGGCTCAGACTGAGTGAGCTAGCTTCCAGACCCTTAATAGAGTAGAGTCCCTCTCAATAGAGTATAGAGCACAGGGAGGAGGAAGATCTACAGCCAAGGTGAAGAGGTGCCCACATGTTACACAGATGAGTTAGCAGCGTAAACACACAGCGTCCTGTTCTGAACGGCTTGTTGTTTCCAGGCTCAGTGTGACCAACCAGCGTGAAAAAAGGTTTATTTGGAGTGATGCCATAGAAACCACTTCAGTTTCTGAATCGGTTTCTCTGATTTTGCTATTTATAGGTTAATGTTTGAGTAAAATTAACATTGTTGTTTTATTCTATAAACTACAGACAACATTTCTCCCAAATTCCAAATAAAAATAGTCATTTAGAGCACATGTGTCAAACACAAGGCCCGCGGGCCAGATGTGGCCCGCCACGTCCTTTTATGTGGCCCGCGAGACCTTGTAAGATCTTAGTGTCTATAATAAATAGGTCAGGAGCGTTCTTTGACCAAAAACTACATTTCCCACAATGCTTGTCGATTGTATTACCCGCAAAGTCACGGCTTACTGCCACTACACGGCAGTGTAGTCATTGATGTGGAAACCCTGCCGGAGGGAAGGCGTAACTTCGCGGATGGAATTGAGACATACAAATGTTTATCCCATAATGTCCAGAAAAAGAAAAGTTGATGCAGACGGACGGCTGTGTTTCAAGGCGAAAGACCGGTATGCCTTTTGTGTTACGAAGAGTGTTACTGACCAAAATAAACGCTTTTTAGGAGAGATATAAGTTCTGTGTAAATATTTATAAGACAATACCTGACAAAATCTGTTTTAATGACATTAATAAACATCACTGTGACAGCGCTAGTCGCAGTTTCACCTCAGCAAAGGACGAGGACGTGAATCACTTATCTAACCAGCCTTTACTGATTTCTGCCCCCAATAACCCTTTCAATAACCTCCAATAAACTCCGTAGTTATAAAAAAATATGAGGTTAGCAGCGCGCTAACTGACCTGTTTTTAATGTAATTCGAGCAGTGATTCCGTGACGCTGCTCTAAACTGCTGCTGTTAGCTGCTTGGGCTGAAAGATGAACTGTAGAGAGCTGTATTATCCGGTTAGTGGGGTTAAAAATCTTTATTTCATACACAGAAGAACTTAAACATTTTAAAAACGCTCCAGACTGGCTCAGCTGAGCTCTGTAGCCCGTGGCTGGCCTGTAGCTCTGACGTAGTAAAGACTGCGGGCTTGTGCTGCTGCTGCAGCTCCGACTAGTGGTTGGATGAGGAACTGCTAATGTTCTTCACAGCTCACAATTTTTGATTTTATATTTATTAAGCCTTATTTCAGTATCAAACGTTTTGATCAAAGTTAATATAACTTGATGTCATTTCTATTCACTTGAATTGTTTGGTTCTTGATTGATGGAGTTTTTGGATTTCATAACATGACAAATTAAAAGGATTTATGTTAATAGAGCAACAAGCAAACATTTTTTCCATGCAACTGTAATATTTGATTGAATAAATAATATATTGAGAGTTATTTAACATTAAGGAGTAATTACATTCATTTAATATTACATTTGGTTACATTTTATTACATTTATAAGTTACATCTGGCCCTCAGAGGACAGCCAATATGCCAATGTGGCCCTCGGCCAAAATTAGTTTGACACCCCTGATTTAGAGCATTTATTTGCAGCAAATAAAAATGGCTGAAATAACAAAAAAAAAAAGATGCAGAGCTTTCAGACCTCAAATAATGCAAAACAAAAACAAGTTTATATTCATAAAGTTTTAAGAGTTCAGAAATCAATATTTGGTGGAATAACCCTGGCTTTTAAACACATCTTGGCATGTTTTCCTCCACCAGTCTTACACACTGCTTTTTTTCAAAGCTGTTGTTCAAAGCCTTTGGCCTTTAGTATGAATGAATTCCATGTGAGCTATTTTTTTTTTGTGAAAAAAAGTGGTCCGGTGATCTGGTATAACTCTGCTTTAGTCCTGTGGGGCGAGGGAGAAGTGTAGGTTTCAGCTCTTACTCATGAATATTCATACATGTAAACATGTTGCCTCTGATTTGCTAAAAGCACCGAGGCAGCAAGATGAACAACAGTTAGAACCTTTTAAAATAAAGACATTTTTTACACTTTTGCAATGTCATATGTTACTGTACAACATGTGTAAGCCACTGACCTAGTCTTAGAGTCTCTGCAAAAAAAATCCACCGGAGATCCTATGTAAACCTATAGTTACACACAGAGGTGGGTAGTCCAGGTCCAGAAAGTAAAAATCCACTGCGGTGGATTTTTTACCTTTTACTAGTGTAAACAGAATTTACACAGAATCTAAATTACTGGGCTGGGCAAACAAGATTAAGTGGATTTTAAAAACACATATAAGTGCCCAAAATTATTGCATAAAACTGTATGTGTTTAGTAACAAGTCTATCAATCATCTGGTATTTAAAGTGAGGATTATTTTGGGGCATGATGTGTTCACACACTGATAGAGAACATGAGTAAGATAGATAGAGAGAGAGAGGTGGCAGGAGGTAAAGTGAGGCAGCATGGGAGGGCCTTGTGTGTTTGGTATGAGTGTGTGTGTGTGTGTGTGTTTTGTGAGTGCTTTTTGAGTGTCATTCCAGACAGTGCGAGGGCATTGGAACGTAAAGTTGGGGTCAGGTGGCATGGCCTTTGGTCTGCTGCGCTCTGATTGGTCAGTGCACAGGGGGATTTGTGTGGAAATGCCTGAGCGGAAATGAAGGAGAGTAGGAATGTGTCTTGTCTGTGTGAAGAACACCATCAATCACTGCTGTCTCCCCCCTGTCTGCTCTGCTTTTACTGAATCTGTCACTTGTCAGACACGGTCACACCCAATCCAATTCTCATCACACACTTTTTAAAGATGCCCTACAATGTAAAACCCTGTGTTTACTGGAGTATAGCTGAAGTTTTGGCACATATTTTTTTTGTAGGAGCTCTTTGGCCTTACTTTCCAAGCTACTGAATTTCAAACGGTTCTCAATTTTAAAGGAGAACTTCGGTGTAAAATTAGCTTTTGGTGTAGTGAAACATAAAAAAGAGTACTTACCTTTGTTGTATAGCACACCTTCACTCTACAGCAGCGTTCCGAGATCCAGAAATTTTATTCCGTTCGTCCAAGTAAATTGATATGGTGTGTATGTGTAAGTGTGTGGTATGTATGTACATTTGTGTGTGTAAATATATGTATGACTGTGTGCCCATATATGGATTGGCACTCTGTCCTGGGTAAATGCTGTAGTAATTAATGTAGTCCTCCAGGTGGATGGTTGTTTCTGGTTGAGAGTACGCCGTGCTCTATTGGCTGCCTCTTCTCACTGGTGTGTGGATGAGTGCTGATTATGAATGGTTGTGTGTAAAATGTGTTAAGTGTAAATCTTTGGGGGTTCTAGAACGGTGCTATACAAGTGTAACTTCATTCATTTATAGTATTTATTAGAGGTGTCACGATTTCGATATTTTATTGAAATCGATCGAAATTATGTCATGGTCTCGATCCTTGAAGTCAAAAAGAGGATCGACGATCCCTCCCGCAGATGGCGCAGCACGCTACGCAAATGGCGTAGCACGCTGTAGCCGCATTGTGCTCAAAGAGCTGCCCTTTCTCCAGAGAATGTGGACATTTTCATCTTCTTAAAGAAAAACTTAAAAATATATAAAAATAACAGTTGTTTTGTCTAGCCTCAAATATGTTAATAGTGTTGGTACCTTAAGGAGCATCTTTCTCTCAGATAAAGTTAATAATATATCTTTATTAAAGACAAAAACTTGTCATTCTCAGGGACCGAAAAAGTCTTAGTCTTATTTTTCATGTTTAACTCTTATAGTAGGATAGAGTTCAGTTTGTTAAGGCTCTAATTGTTCTATTATTTTGTACATGACTGTTCCTGTATTTTTTTTATTATTTATTTTAATAGTGCACACTGCTGCTACCAAAAAAAAGCCACTAGATGGCATTACATATATATCTTAATTAAATTATATAAATTTGACCATTAGTGCCTAATGTGGTGTATTACAGATCACTTTGCATCACTTATATTAAGGCCACCTTTTGAAACAAAAAATGTAAATTTGTTGAATCAAACCAATGACTGACTATAGACTATTCTAAAACTGGCATAAAAAAAATCGATAATCGAATCGAATTGTGACCCTAAAATCGGAAATAAAATCGAATCGAGGATTTAGAGAATCGTTACACCCCTAGTATTTATTAAATCAACTGGACCCCCAAAATGTGTTCCATAACAGTAACATAAAAGTTTCAAGGCCAGGAAAGCAAACAGGTATCCATGCTAGGCTACAAGCTAACTCCAGCTGAACATTTAGCTTTTATACTATCTCTTCTCTACTACATTCAGTCAAAATAATCACTCAAAATAAAGCTGAGGCTAGAGTGTACCAAACATCAGAATGAAACTTTAAAAGCGCTGTGTGAAGAAGCCAAACCTAGGGAGATAAACACATGCTAGGCAGGTAGCAGGCTAAATGCTAACAATTGCTAACCAGCTTCAGCCTCTTTATCTAGCTAACCACAGAATATGCCAAGGAAAACACAGAAAGTAAAGCAAGATTAGCCAGTAAGACTAAAATAAATAATTGTAACTACAGTAATGACAGTTGTCTTGTTACAGTGCTATAAACAGAACTCTGATATGCTATGCTACACTGCTTTAGCTGTTAGCTGTGAGCTGTGAGCTGTCACTGTGAGGAAAAACAGCAGCCAGTCAGAGCAGACCCTGATTTCAACTGCTTACCTTAAAAGGAAAAAAACATGCTGTTTAATTCTGAGGTAAAATAACATGTTTTTAGTTTTTATAAGAAGTTTCAGTACTGATGGACGGTACTGAACCTGCTTACACAGTGTTTTCAGAAAGGAACAGTCGTATAACGGCTTGTTGTTGTGCAGCATGTCTTCTTATCACAGGCAGCACACAGCGGCAGGCTGGCGTGTGTGTTTCTGAGTGGGCTGGAACAGGAGGAACTGTGTTTGCTCATCTGTCTCAGCATGTGTGGGTTTGTTAGGCAGCCAGAAAGCTAAAGCAGACCCCCAGAGAATAGAATCACTTCACAGTGGGAGAACTAGTACCTCTTACTACAAACACAGTGAGGGTACATTCGTGGAGCTTTTTGTATTTTTGTGGTTTTTTCTTCTTTCAGTCAAAATCATAGAAAACCGACATTTTCTAACAAACCCTAGCAAATAAAAAAGCTGATTTAAGTATACTAAGCATTATTATGCCAAAGTGCACTAAAGTGTTCTTGTAGCCACATTATTATTCAGTATATTTAAAAATTGCTAAAATCTAACAATGTTTTTTGTACTTATTATACTTTAATTGTGTAAAAGTAGTAAAAAAAAAAGTCTTACTTAAATTGTGCCAAGTCTGCTTAACTGTACTAAAAAAATTAACTAAAACTATTTTAATCATATTTAAACATACACACATTTACAGTATAAAAGGGATTAAAAACATTTAATAAGAAATTAGAAATAAGGAATAAAATAGTAACAAAATATAAATAAAAGAAATACTAATTTTAAATCAACATTTAATATATATTAATTTGAAAATATATATGTAAAAAGAATTCTAAAAGACCATAAAAACAAATTGACACATAAAAAGTAAAGCATTTATAAAATCTAAAATAAAGAAAAAGAAGAATAATAGTAAAAGTGAAGTAAAATGATAAGGAATGATAAAATGAATAATAATAATGAACTAAGAACATGATAATCACAATATATAAAACATTAGAGTAAAAACATAAAAAAATAATAATAAATAAATACAAATAAATCAAATAAATTAAAATAGTAAAAAAAAGATAAGTTCATTTGAAAAACACATTTAAAACAATCACAGGCTTTCTGATTGTGATTAGAAACTAAAAGTTTAAAAGTTTAAAAAACTCTGGAGTGTAGCTCCCCCCACCCCCATCCCACAGCTATAGTCACCTACTCTTCTTCACAGATTATTATACTATATGTAAAATACTGCAAGCTATATTGCAATGTAAATCCCATCACTAGTGAGGATTGTGTGCAGTTCTAATGTGTATTGAGAATGTTTGGGATGGATGGTTGAAAGAAGGGGGTGGGCGATGTGGCCCTAAAATAATATCACGATATTTCATGATATTTTTGCGATAACAATACTCTTGGCAATATGATGAAACACTGAATTAAAATAACTATTTCAAGAATACACTACTGCACCAAAATGAATATGAAATTTTCTTATTTCATATATGATATGACATATGACACACCCTTAATTTAACTGAGATTTTAAAAAATTTAAAAATAATTTTATCAGATTTGTAACAGAAGTCAGTGATCCAGAATGTCGTGGGTACTATTTTTAATGCACTCCAAATATCTCCATATATCCAGGATTAAAGTAAAATAAATGATACTGGACAGATCTAATCTGTCTCTAGTAGATATTTAATGGGAAATGAGAACAGTGTGAATTTTTCTTTTGCTAAAAACAGTAAAAAAAAAAAGTAGTACCCTGATGTGATAATTAGGGGTGGGTGAAATGGCACAATATTTCAGGTTATAATATCATTCACGATATTAAAAAATTTTGGCGATATTATCGCGTATGATATGATATGGCACAGCCGTAGTAGAAAGTTGTCTCTGTTTATCTCCCTGAGAGCCTAAGTGGAAGTGGAGGATCTCAGAGACTCTGTCGGCCAGGATGGAGGTTATATTCGTGCTGCAGCTTGCCTGGGGTTTAAAACATTTTACAAGCAGAGTTTTGTGTGGCTGTTTTCCTGGCCTGAGGGAAGCTGCTCACCGCATGTGGAGAAGCTTTTAAAGCAGAGTGTATTGTTTCTGAGCAGGTAAAAGTCCGCCCGGCCTCGTCTTCTCTCGGGATAAAAGTGTTGGTTTAATTGGACTCTGTGTTTTCTGGCTGCTTGGAACTGCTGTGTTAATTTTTGCAGAAATCCGTGAACTCTACTCCGGGCCAGATGTGCTTGGTGAGGAACTTGCTGCACACTTTGTGAGCCTTCAATTAGTCTAGAGGAATAAAAGACATTTTCAAAGGCTGTAGCGCTGCAGGAGCAGTCAGGAGCTCTGAAACAGAGGGATTAAAGGATACGTCTGCTCGGGATTCAAGACGTGTAATTTCCTCAGGCGAACAGCTTTGTCAGATGCCGGGGAAGACTTCTCTCTTTGATTAAAATATGAGCAAGTTTCTCCAAGTAGAAACTGAAGATTTGATCGGTCATAGAAATATATATGAGCAGTTTGAGCTGATCTGAATCTAATGGTTCATTGAAAAAGTTAATAGCAGTTGTAAAAGAAGCTCTTGTTGGCAGAACGTTATATTCATTGAAGGCCTTCCTGGCCTTGTTCAAGTGTAAGGTTCTCCACCTCTTTACTGTACGCTGGTGAGACCCACTACTGTATTATCATCAGTAAACATGATGATGTGGCTGGAGCTGGGATTTGTAGCACAGCCGTTAGTCAGCAGTGTAAATAGCAGGGCGTAAGAGCACAGCTCTGAGGAGCTCTGTTGTGGACTGACCTACTGTGCTACAGTATGTGTGTTTTATTTCATTTACTCCATGTATAACCTTCCACAGATACATCTGATACTACACTCTTAAAATTAAGGTGTTTAAAGGCGTTTTTTTTTTTACACCTGTAGTTCATTTCTCTGGTCTGGATCAGTTGGATTAGTTTGTTTATTTGTAGCATTTTCTCCCTCTGTTTGGTTTGGTTTTACACAGGCATTAACCTAAACGCACCAAAATGCGCACCAATAAACCACGCGAGCAGGCTGTTTCCTCTGATTGGCTCTGATTGGACTTGCAGCGCAGATGTATACATAGTAAACTGAGTCACTCAGCTGTGAGTAGTGAACGCAACACAGAGTGCACATGCATGGACACAGTGTTTGTTAATAGCTGTGGTAATTATCGTTAATTCTGAAAAATGCGGGTGTCTGGTTGCTTTTTGTGGGAGTTCTTCTTCTGGCCACGTCACGCGTCTTTACAGACTTACGTCACATATACAGCCTCTAAAAGAGGATTCGGCTCAGTGTTACTGAACGCGAGCGGCTGGTGGAGCAATGGAGACTTCAGAAGAGGAAACTCAGAGCTCAGTAGATCATTCACTCACAGTAAAACCAAAGAAACGAAGGAGTGAAGTTACTGACTGAGCGCACTCTCACTCTCTCTCTCTCTCTCTCTCTCTCTCTCTCTCTCTCTCTCTCACTCTCTCTCTCTCTCTCTCTGACTGAAAATAACCTGGAATCGGAGTCATCCGCTCTGAAAGAAGACCGCATCACACCCTCCCAGTTTAAAATTATTCTCCTGCTCAGTGCAATTACCCATTCTTACCAGCACGTTTATTTGTAAAAATAAATAATTTCTACATTTAAAAATTGGATATTCCTTTAAACCCACAATTTCCACAGTGGAAAATAGTGTATTTCTAAAAACACACATCATTCTTGGCACCAGTAACTGGTATTTGATGTTTAGCCATCTCTGGAGGAGGTACTTCAACACATAGTTCACACAGCTAGTGATTCTGATGTGTGTGTGTGTGTGTGTGTGTGTGTTGTATGGGAAGAGCTGCATGTGCTTCAGTGCACGAGTGCCCCCAGCTGTGTTTCTCACATCACTAAGGGGCGTGTGAGCTGCAGATTACAGGTTAGGCTAATGGCGGGTTTGGAGAAGCCTCATCTCGCTAGATCACAGTGCAGCAGCGTCTCTGTATGACTTTAGAGAGCATTATGGAGAATGAGCTGAAATGAAGCTCTTGGAAGACTAAGCACCGGCTCCTCTTTCATCTTCAGTTTTCTCATGTGGATTTCCTCGTGAGGATCAACTGCAGAAGGTGTGCAGTGCGGTGCATCTCAGACCTAATGCTCACAGTGTTCTCAGGCCATCCTGGCCATCACTCTATCCTTGCTTTTCTAAAGCAATCAATGGAATAAATATATGGCAGCATTGCAGTACATTGACGGTTGCTACATGATTAAAGAAATAAAAAAATAATGTAAGAAACATCAGAAATAAGTATTGTAATGCAATCACTGTCAAATAAGCAGTCGGAGTAAGAGTTGCACCCAGAAGGAAGTGTCAGATTGCAGTGCCAAGTCTGAAAAATATACTAGTGCATCTCAAACAATTAGAACACCACTGAAAATATGTATATAGATGTATTTCACACAGAGTGATCAATTTGAGCATTTATTTCTTTTATTGTTGATGATTATGGCTTACAGCTGATAAATCCAAAAATCAATGTGTCAGAAAATTTGAATTTTATTTGAAGGCAATTGGTACTTTTGGCAGTGTGGGCAGTGTGCCAAGTCCTGCTGGAAAATGAAATCCACATCTCTATAAAAGTTGTCAGTAGCAGAGGGAAGCATGAAGTGCTGTAAGATTTTGTAGGAAAACAAAACTGCACTGACTTTAGACTTGATAGTAAAACACAGTGGATCAACACCAGCAGATGACAGACATGTCTCTACAAATCATCACTGATTGGTGGAAACTTCACAATAGAACTCGAGCAGTTTGGACTGTGTGTCTCTCCACTCTTCCTCCAGACTCTGCTCCCATGATTTACAAATGAAATGTAAATTTTACTGATGATCAGTGATGATACTCATACTAGTTTTACACCAGACCTTCTGTATGTCGGTTACATGACAGGTCATTGATCTTTGCTTTGACCACATTGTCTTCACACACTGATTTGTTGGTCGTCTTTACCAAGACAAAAGCCTGGCCCACTGCCATTCTGATGCACTAGACACTAAGTTTCATTCCTGTCTTTTATTTATTTTTTCCATTTTGTTTTTATTATGAGTGTATTAAGGAATGCAATAATGCAATTAATCTTGGAGCTGGTTCGGTCACATAGAGCTCTGAAAGAAATTAAGAGAGCACTTCAGTTTCTGAATCAGTTTCTCTGATTTTGCTATTTATAGGTTTATGTTTGAGTAAAATGAACATTGTTGTTTTATTTTATAAACTACAGACAACATTTCTCCCAAATTCCAAATAAAAATATTGTCATTTAGAGAATGACAGAATGGCAGAAAATGAAAAATGGCTGAAATAACACTAAAAAAAGATGCAGAGCTTTCAGACCTCAAATAATGCAAAGAAAACAAGTTCATATTCATAAAGTTTTAAGAGTTCAGAAATCAATATTTAGTGAAATAGCCCTGTTTTTTTTATGCATCACAGTTTTCATGCAGCTTGGCATGTTCTCCTCCACCAGTCTTACACACTGCTTTTGAATAGCTTTATGCCTCATACTCCTGGTGTAAAAATTCAAGCAGTTAAGCTTGCTTTCATGGCTTGTGATCATCCATCTTCCTCTTGATTATAATTTGGTAAAATTAAAGAAACTCATAATTTTTAGAGAGTTGAGTTAAGTTGAGTTGCTATGCTATGTGGTGTTAAAAGGTCAGTGTGTTACATCACCCCCTCCCCCGTATGCAGTTCAAGGTGGGCTTGAGACACAAGACGTCAGGACAGCTGTTCTCCTTCAGAGACGGAGCTGCAGGAGATCGGAGTCGTGGTGTCTTGTTGTTCAGTTGAGGGAGGATCCCTACAAAACAGGAGCGCTCTGCTCCTTTATATGGTAGGGAGTGTAAGTCTGGCTGTGTGTGTGTGTGTGTGTGTGTGTGTGTGTGTGTGTGTTCTAAGAGCCAGAACATGCTGTTTCAGAGTGGCTGAAGACCTGGGCCTGATAAGAGCAGCTCCAGGCAGCTGAGCTTCTGTTTATTTCCTCCTCTTTCAGATCACTATCGGTCAGTGCTCTCTGTCTCTCTCTCTCTCTCTCTCTCTCTCTCTTTCTGAGGCAGCAGAAATCAGATCGCTGAGTTCCTCCTGGTCCAGCTCTTCTGACTTCAACTTTTTTGTGGTTCTTTCAGGAGCGCCAGCGGCTGGAGACCATCCTGAACCTGTGTGCGGAGTACAATAAGGGGGACGAGCCGGGCATGGGTTTCTCTGGTTTGGTCTCGGGTGAGGCGCCGGGCGTCAGACGGCCCTCCGTGGACCTGGCCGCTGCCACCTCGCTGAGGATGGCTCACAGACAGCGGGAGAGTGACGAGGACACTGTGAGAGAGGAGTGCAGCAGTACTGAGAGCACACACCAGGAGGTGAGGACCGCACACAGCCTGCAGAACGGAGACAATGCACAGGTCAGTACACCTTTGCCATCATGTGCCATCTTTAACCCGGGCCATTACATTACATGTTTTTTCATTCATTTAAAGTGTCTAGTTGTGGTCTCTTGTATGAATGAATGTCATTTGAGTTGTTTTTTTGTGGGGGAAAAAAGTGCTCAGATGATGCAAACATATTGTCTCTGATTGGCTAACAGCACTGCGAGACAGCGAGACAGTTAAAACGGTTATAAAGGTTTAAAATAAAAAGACATTTTTACACTAATAACAGTCTTTTTTAATGTCATATCCTACTTTACAACACGTGTAATAATGCCCTGCTAAGTGCAGTTCAGACACTGACCTAGTCTTAGAATCTCTCAGAGTAAAACACCAAATCCACCGGAGATCCTATTTAAACCTATAGTTACTTACACACAGAGGTGGGTAGTCCAGGTCCAGAAGGTAAAAATTCACCCCAGTTGGAGGAAGAAATAAAGACAGGATTACACACATGTACGTAGGCTTTAGGAACAAATGTATACAAATTCCTGTTTCATGAGAATCAGTGGAGTCCTGTATCATCTAATAATAAGTTCACCAATTGTGGTTGAAAATGTGGTACATTTTGTGGTTCTTTTTGTTCTTTATGTTCTTTAGCATGCATATGCTGCATATACTTACAAATAAGAGCAGGTAGAATCCATGAACATTGATTATTTTAATAATTTGTAATTAGTTTCACCTTAAAATCTTCTCCGCATGTTCTTTTTAAGCTTTATAAATGAGCTGCTTGTAGTTTCCTATAAGTTCTCGAGCATGGGTGTCTTAAGGATTGATAAACAGCGTGAGGTTTGTTGTTCTTTGTCATCTAGAGTGCTGAGAATTTTGTATTTACATCTGCATGGTGTACATGTACAAGTTATTCTAAGCTTTATTAACTCCTTTATTAAGATTATAAGGTCCACTGTAGATTTTTGGAAAATAAAAGGATTGTAAGTGTGCTTTATAATGTGAAAAATACAGTACATAAAATACAGACTTATAATCCGGTGTGCCTTATATATGAATTTTACCAGTCAAGTATTAAGGAGCAGTAAAGTCTCTAAGCTAAAGTACAGCATTATACAGGAGTTTCAGTTTAGGAGTATTAGTATTAGCATTAGCCGCTAACCACGCGAAGCACTAGCTCTTGGCCGTCCAGAGGTGAGTATTATTGGCCTTTAGCCTAGTGACTCATCCAAATAAGTCAGGAGAGAAATCTGTGTAGATTATCATCCAGCACTTGTTTGACTTGTCTAACTCTTCTGAAATGTTTTTTTTTTAAGAATTACAGTTTTGTTGACTTAGCTTAGCTTTACAGCTGAGAACAGAGTGCTGAGAATTTAGTATTTACATCTGCATGGTGAACATGTACAAGTTCTTTTAAGGTTTATTAACTCCTGGGGGTTTTGAAATATTGAGGCACAGGTGTTCTAGGAATTGATTCATTACTGTAAGATAGTTTTTGTAAGATAGTCCTCTAATGACTCGAGTAAAATCACAGTTGTATTTTTTGCACTTTTCTTTTATTGTAACTTTCTTTTACCTGTAACTTTGTCTTCTGTGTTTTCTGTGTTTATGTAAAGCGTGTGAAAAGTGCTCTACAAATAAATCTGCCTCGCTGTATAATCCAAGCATATGTCTGAGAGTTATTCTGAGACTTCTGTTAAATTGTGTGTGTGTGTGTGTAGGTGGAGGAATCGGGGGTCTTGGGCGGTGGGTCGGTGCTGGAGCTGGGTTATCTGGAGGAGGAGCGGGTGCGAGTGCTGGCGAGGGTTGATGAGCTGAAGGCCCGAGTCACAGAGCTCGAACAGCAGCTTCAAGAGTCCAAACAGGAGGTAAAACACACACACACACACACACACACACACACATACACTCTCATGCCCGGATCAACCTTCAAACACAACTCAAGATCAGATCAGACAATTTACACAAGATGCCGTATAGGCCACTCAAAAATAACACATGGACATCTTTTAACAAACGCTGAAATACCATCTTGTCCATCGTGGAACACCACACTAACTATGAAACACATCCTCATCGACTGTCCAGCCCATAACCATATAAGAAAATTTTACTATCAAGAAAATAACATGAAGGACCTTTTTGGAAAACAAAAACAACAGGAAAGATTTTAAAGTTTTTATCGGATATTAATCTTAAACATCAAATTTGACACATATGTAGTGACTTATGTAATATTTGAATCAACTGTACTATATCTACACATATAAAACCAAGTTTATGCCACAAATAGCCTAATTTTGTGCTGGAGTGGCAATAAAACCCCAACAACCAACCAACTCATGCCCGGATCAGACTACACGATTTTAGCCCGATTTTGACCCGCACACATTGCGTGTTTCGGATTCGAATTTCAGTGTCGTGAGCGACAAAGGTCGTGTAGTGTGACACAGTCAAATATCAATAATTTGACGTGAGCGACAGCGTCGGAGCGTCTGACGGAAAGACTAGCATGTAAGAATTTTTTGTATTTTATCTCCTAGTTTGACACATGCTGCTCCACGACGCACTCCCTGACTCTGACCAATAGGAAGAAAGAGCGTTCTGTGGCGCACAGATGTAAACACAGGAAAAGAAAGCAGGACGGTGCTCCTGTAGTTCGTTGGACCAGAGAAACAGAAAAATAATCTAATAATCATCTAATACCATCATCTTTACCATACCTTAAGTTCTCTCTGGAGTACAAAAAGCATGTAATGTCCATTTGGGTCACCCAGGAACCCAGGAGCCTACAGTCGCTTTTCCCTCTTTTTTTTAGTTTCTTCAGCACAAAAGCGCTTCCATCACGCAAAGGGCTTCTGTAGGCATGATTGTCAGATTCTATGCTTCTCCCCCGCGATGAACTACGAACTCACGCGAGGACACGGACGAGGATTGGTCGCTGACTAACGTGTAGTGAAGATAAAATGAAGATGAAGATAACAGCTTAATCTGACATAGTGAACATTGTGAGAGGCAAAAATGTTGTGTAGTCTGAGCTTGGCATCACACACAGATTGGTTTGATGGCTTGTGATCATCCATCTTCCTCTTGATTATATTCCAGAGGTTTTCAATTTGGTAAAATCAAAGAAACTCATCATTTTTTTGGATGTATTACTTGCTATCTACATATTTACTGTATTTTATAAATGAACAAAATGAACAAAACTGTATACTCAAAAGCACAATTTATTACATGTACCTGCATTAAAAGTACTCTTGTATATGCTGTGTGCAATTACTCACTCTCACCAGAGGGGTCTCCAAATCCCCAAAATGGAATTGTGGAATGTTGTTAAATATCAGAATCATTTAAGGATGGGTTCTGCATTATAGAAAGCAATGTCTTCAGGAGACACAGATGTTCTGATGTGTGTGTGTGTGTGTGTGTGTTTCTGTGCAGGCGGAGATGGAGAGGGCTTTGCTTCAGGGGGAGAAGCAGGCAGAGCTGGAGCAGATCGAGGCTGAGACTCAGATCATCGAGCAGCTGCAGCACAAACTCAACGAACTGGAGAGCGCCATCCAGAGGGAGAAAGACAAGGTACAGCGTGCACACAAAACAACACACTCAAAGCTTAAAGAAAACTCACTATAAAACTACAGAACTCATTTCACTGGCTGTAAACTGTAAACTTTAGTACTCTGAAATGAAAATGCAGGTAGAGAAATATTACATGAAAGTGATATTTCAGCCAGAAAACAAATGTACACAACTTTCCACGTTGCCCAAATTCATCGATTTGCAAACCTGCATCCAGTTTGAGTTTAAAAGGCAATTGACTAAAACTGGTACAGCCGTCACTGTTCAATACACTCATCAGTCGATGCACACCCCTGTGTGTGTGTGTGTGTGTGTGTGTGTGTGTGAGAGCAAGAGAGTGGTGTTTTTGCAACTACAGATGCTAGAGGTAGTGCTAGCATTAGCAAAGCTCACTATCGCACATGTCAAAAACAATAACCAGTCTAATAAGTATAAGAAGATTATAAAACACACTGGATGTTAATCTACACAGATTTCTCTTCTAAAAACTGTTTATTTAGGTGAGTAACGAACTTCTGTTTATTTACTTTAAGCTTAGATTTTTAATGTTCTAATTGTCTAAGGGTGAGTTTTTTTTTGTGAACTTTCTCCAGCGCTAAGGCTGGGTGCAGCAGCATTAGCATTAGCCACTAACCGCATCGCTAGCGGGACGTAAATGCGGGCAGCGGATTATAAGGAGCACTGATGATTTTAGGGTGATATTAACCACTGCTAGCACTGCTGGAGCAGCATTAGTATTAGCATTAGCCGCTGACCAGCGCTAGCTCTTTTGCTGTTCAGAGGTGAGTATATCGAACTGTAGCCTGTGCGTTTAGCATGTTAAAACAAGCTACATGGGACAAACTGCTAGCTAATATCACCCTGGCTTACCGGAACACTCAGGGTTCCTCAGTGTAGCGCTGTGTAGATTAACATCCAGTGCCTGTTTGACTTGTCTGACTTTTTTTTTAAGAATTACAGTTTTGTTTATTTAGCTTTACCGCTGCTGAATAGAAGCGGTAAAGCTGGAAATAGACCAGATAATAGATGTTTATTGATGGCGCGCCTTATAGTGCAAAAAATACTGTAACTGAAAGAAGTGTTTAAAATCATATTCTGTTAAGGCCTGAATTGAATCAGTAGCTAGCTTTTATATAATAATAAAGGTGTAATATATGCGCATAAGCTATCGTTATTTTTTATCTACATACACTTTGGCCTTGAATCTTGGCTGTTTATTGGAATGAGGGAAATTTGTGTACATTTTTATTTGTGCTTTTTTATAAATTACCATTATTCTACCATTGAAGCTACCATAGCTGTATTTAAGCTGTATAGCTCTTCATATGACATTTTTTGGCACTTGGAGTTAAAAGTTTGCTCTGTCCAGCTAGAAGTATGTATGTATGTATGTGTGTGTGTGTATGTTGGTGTGTGTGTGAATGAAATGCTGGTGAGCCTCTCTGGACTGAACAGCCTTCTCTGGTCTTTGACATTCCTTAAAGGCATGCTATTCTCCAGGATGGCCACTCCAGACCTATGCTGGTCGCTTTTGCCATCCCCAGGTAAAAAAAAAAACAGACAATAAAAAAAGGGACGCAGTTTTAAAACTAGCCAAAACCTCCATTCTCCATTATCACATTATCTGGCCATCTCCATCAGAGGATCTGAGGAGTTTAGTGTTTCATTGGATTGTTTTAAGTCAGAATTAGAGAATTAGTAGCTTGGCAAATCATTGTTCATGAAGGCAACATTCGGTTGAGGTGAATTTTGGATTCTTTTGGTCCCTCATCAGGTCCTCTACACACAGCTTGGCTTCACTAATCAGCCTCCATTAACCACTAACCCACTCATCGCTCCACTCCGCACTCACGCCTTCTCTGCTGCTCTCACTGTGTCCTCCTGTCTCTCCCTTTCCCTCTGTCTATAAGGTTATTAGCTTAGCACAAACTCACAGCTCTGGGATTAGCATGGTGGCTTTAGTGGTCAATGAAACTTCTTATATATACAGGGTTTTCAGGTGCACTTCGGCACTTGGGCTTGTTTTATTGTGGTAATTCTTATTCGTTCTTCTCGCTTGTGGTTGTGGTGGTTATTCTTGTTAGCTTGTAGGCTGGTGGTGACTATTTAGACCTTTAAAGTAAGAGTGGGACTTCTGAAGCTCTGTGAAAAAACACTTTGAATGTCCTCTGTTTGTCACACTTTACCTTTTTAAAAGAAAAAGCGTGTAAAAGAGTGTAGAGGTTCCTGAAGACGTACCTTTAAGGCTATTAGCTTAGCGCAAACTCACAACTCTGGCATTAGCATGCTAGCCAGTCCTTTGATAAAGGAACAAATGCTAATGCTAAAGCAGTTAGCTCAGCTAATGTTACAATCACATTTATTCAAGGATAACGTAAAAATGAACTTAAACTTGCTGTTTGTCAGCTCCCTTGCTCGAGTGGTTTAACAGTATACAGCTCTGGAAAAAAAAGAGAGAGCACTTAAAAATGACGAGTTTCTCTGATTTTACCAAATTGAAAACCTCTGGAATATAATCAAGAGGGAGATGGATGATCACAAGCCATCAAACCAAACTGAACTGCTTGAATTTTTGCACCAGGAGTAAAGCAGCATAAACTTATCCAAAAGCAGTGTGTAAGACTGGTGGAGGAGAACATGATGCCAAGATGAATGAAAACTGTGATTATAAAACAGGGTTATTCCACCAAATATTGATTTCTGAACTCTTAAAACTTTATGAATATGAACTTGTTTTCTTTTTTGTTTTTTTTTTACAGACATTTCTCTTTTTTTGCAAATAAATGCTCTAAATGACGATATTTTTTTGTTGGAATTTGGGAGAAATGTTGTCTGTAGTTTATAGAATAAAACAACAATGTTCATTTTACTCAAACATAAACCTATAAATAGCAAAATCAGAGAAACTGATTCAGAAATTTAAGTGGTCTATTCATTTTTTTCCAGAGCTGTATATACAGGGTCTTCTGGTCTTGTTTTATTGTGGTAATTCTTATTCGTTCTTCTTGCTTGCGGTTGTGGTGGTTATTCTTGTTAGCTTGTAGGCTGGTGGTGAATATTTAGGCCTTTTAAAGTAAAAGCGGGACTTCTGAAGCTCTTTAAATGTCTTGTGTCTTGTGAGTGAAGAGGTTCCTGAAGATGTATCAGAAACCGTGAATCAGTGCTTTGTGAATAATCATATCAATATGAGTTTCTGAGGCATGAGACACATTGTAAAGAGCCGCACCAGCAGGAAGGATGAAATCACATTGCATGTGCAGCTTTACAGTGATTAGATTAGAGCCAATGTAG
The DNA here is from genome assembly GCF_023375975.1 of Astyanax mexicanus. Lineage (NCBI taxonomy): Eukaryota > Metazoa > Chordata > Actinopteri > Characiformes > Acestrorhamphidae > Astyanax > Astyanax mexicanus. The sequence continues at coordinate 5,888,934 of NC_064425.1, forward strand.
CTTTAAGAGAGTGAGAGATTTAGCCACCACCCAGCCCAGATACGATTATATCCTTACAGCCCCTGAGAACACATTTTAATGTATTGATTGTTTTTTTATTAGTTTAATACTAAACTTAGGTGTTATGTGAAATGTTCAGCAAAGTTTGAATAAAAAAAACAAACACTTATAAACATTTAGACAAGAACAACTCCGACTGAGCAACTGCTTTTGAATGGACAGAAAATGAGTGACAAAAGAGAGAAATATGTTTAGCTTTGGCATGCTTTAGCTAGCTGATGCTTAAATAACTCAAGTTTAGAAAATATAAAGTCTTGTATCTGAAAACACACAATCGAGTTAATGGTTTTAAGAGTATTTTTACTGTTTTGAGGCACATATTTCAGATTTCTTTCAGCCAAACTTGTTAAACTCATACCTACAGTAAATAGTTTACATGTATTTTGTCATTTTAAAGAAAAAAACAATTTCCAAACTACAATTTTACCTTTTTAATCCAACAGAGAACAAATACATTTACCTCAGCAGTGCTATTTTAAGTATCAGTTTACATAAGCAGTTCTATTCTAGTCATAAATGCACCTCAAATGTTCCTCTGTGGTGCTATCTAACTCATATGTGAGTGAAATTTAAACAGAGAATGATAAACAAACAAATGCTAAAGCTAGGGCAGTTAGCTTAGCTAATATATTACTATTATATTTATTTGAGTAAAATATAAAAATGAACTTAAACTTCCCTTGCTCGAGTGGTTGTACAGGATACTTTTTTTGGTACCACTTTAAAATAAGACTACCTTTATAAAGGGTTTATAAATGGTTTATAATTACCTAACTATAAACTATAAACCATTTATAAACCCTGTATAAAGGAAGTCTTATTTTAGTGGTACCCTTCTTTTTTTTTCTTCAGTCGCTTTTTGGTCGATTGCCAAATATTCTGTGCATTCCTAAAAGTTGCACTTTTTGTTGTCTCTGGAGTGTTTTTGACAGTTTTAAGTACTTTTTTTTTTTACTGTTTTTAGCAAAAGAAAACTTCACACTGTTCTCATTTACCATTATATATCTACTAGAGACAGATTATATCTGTCCAGTATCATTTATTTTACTTTAATTCTGGATATATGGAGATATTTGGAGTGCATTATTATTAGTATTTTAACATTCTGGATCTCTGACTTCTTCTACAAATCTATGAAACGTTTTACGTGTCTTCATGATAGTTCATGTGCTGCCTCTGTTTACCTGACTGAGTTTGACTCTATGAATTGCCCTACTCTGTCCAATGTGAGCGCACCAGTGTTTTACCGGCTCCTCGTATTCTTTAAGGATACAGTCTTCTCTACTTTTTATTGGGTTTTGGTCACATTTGACTCCAGCACACAGACAGAGTACTGAGAAATGTGTGTCGTGATGTGGCTGGGAATGTTTTATTCATGCGAAAGATGGAAAATGCATGAATGTGACCCGTATGCATTCAGGCATGTCGATGTAGAAGCTAGACTGATCTAAGAGACTAACTTCTAAAGGTTACCAGAGTAATGGTTTGACTGTTGTCGCAAATCTTTCTTTCTGAAACGAAAGAAAGGAAAAGCTTCCTATCAGCCAGCTTATGTTGATCGCCAGGCTTTAGGAAATAATCCATTTAATTCAGCCATCAGACTGAGGTGGCGCATCATCACGCAGACACCAGTGAGACACTTCAGCCGCAGCCTCTGGCTGAGACATGCCTGAAGATAGAAGCCTGTTCGGCCCTGTTGAAGGCCTTCAGTCCTGTAGTCCTGCTGTTTAGGCCAGTTAACTCCCACATGTACTGTTCTGCCTTGTCGTCCATTTAGTGTGAATAGTTTATGTTCTAATAAATGCTGCTGTAGCTGTTAGAGATGCACTGAAATAAAAACAAAATTGGGCAAAAGACTAAACAAAGACTGAATACAGAGGTTTTCATTATTAACCCTTTCAGACCTGAATTACGTCCCAGTGATGGACAAATTTAAGAATGTTGTTTTCTATCTGTAATGTATACAAAATAAGACACTACAATTCTAATATAAAATTAGTAGGGGTGCAGGAAAAAAACGATTCGAGCTCAGATCGCGTTTCAAACATTGAACGATTCAGAATCGATTCTCATTTTCAAAAAAATAGATTTTTTTTTGCGGGTGCAGCTACTGTCGTGCGGAGCTTTAAAAAAACAAAAAAAAAAAGGTTTAAAAAGCTCCGCGAAACAGTAGCTGAGCTCCACGGTACAGTAAAAAAAGATTCGCGCGACAGTAGCTGAGCTCCGAGGTACAGTTAAAAAGCTCAGCGCGACAATAGCTGAGCTCCACGCTACAGTTAAAAAGCTCCGCGAGACAGTAGCTGAGCTCCACGGTACAGTTAAAAAGCTCCGCGAGACAGTAGCTGAGCTCCACGATACAGTTAAAAAGCTCCGCGAGACAGTAGCTGAGCTCCACGCTACAGTTAAAAAGCTCCGAGCGACAGTAGCTGAGCTCCACGGTACAGTTAAAAAGCTCCGCGAGACAGTAGCTGAGCTCCACGCTACAGTTAAAAAGATCCGCGCGACAGTAGCTGAGATCCACGGTACAGTTAAAAAGCTCCGCGAGACAGTAGCTGAGCTCCACGGTACAGTTAAAAAGCTCCGCGAGACAGTAGCTGAGCTCCACGGTACAGTTGAAAAGCTCCGCGAGACAGTAGCTGAGCTCCACGCTACAGTTAAAAAGCTCCGCGAGACAGTAGCTGAGCTCCACGGTACAGTTAAAAAGCTCCGCGAGACAGTAGCTGAGCTCCACGGTACAGTTAAAAAGCTCCGCGAGACAGTAGCTGAGCTCCACGGTACAGTTAAAAAGCTCCGTGAGACAGTAGCTGAGCTCCACGCTACAGTTAAAAAGCTCCGCGAGACAGTAGCTGAGCTCCACGGTACAGTTAAAAAGCTCCGCGAGACAGTAGCTGAGCTCCACGCTACAGTTACAGAGCTCCGCGAGACAGTAGCTGAGCTCCACGGTACAGTTAAAAAGCTCCGAGCGACAGTAGCTGAGCTCCACGCTACAGTTAAAAAGCTCCGCGAGACAGTAGCTGAGCTCCACGGTACAGTTAAAAAGCTCAGCGCGACAGAAGTTGAGCTCCGCAGGACAGTAGGTGAGTGTCACGAGACAGCAGCAACAGGACAGGGAAAGTTTTTGCTCTTACTGCCTCTCCCTATTAGGCTACAGAGGGGCATGTAGTGTCGTGTTACGGTGTTTATTGTTGCGCCGCTAAATTATGGAGGATGAAATCCAGAAAGAAATCCAACCGATTTGAAATAATCATGACCCCAAGAATTGATTCTGAATCGAATTGTGGGATTCCCAAAGATTCACAGCCCTAAAAATTTGTACTGGGCGGCAGTTTTGCATTTTCTCATACTGCTATACCACTAGGAGCCACTGGAGCACCATGTAGAACAGCACCACCAAAGAAGGAGCTGCAGCCTTGTGGAGTCAAACCACAGTCTAATGCTCGTCTAGTGCTATCCTGCCTGTAGAGAGAAATGAGATCGGCTCCTGCTGCCGTTTCTACTGTAGGAGTGTTTTTATTTGAGTAAAATAGAGCAGTAACTACAGCCCTTTTAAATATATTAATACTGTAGCTTGAAAGATGATCTGAATGGATTTTTTAACTGAAGAAGGAAGAGATTTGTGGCTGATTGTAATACTGTAATGCCTCTAATGGCTTCAGTAATAACATATTGTGAATTGATATTAAACTTGTGTCTTACTTGTGCAAAAGAGCTTTTGAAAATTATATTTCTTTGAATACTTCATAATAATTTTTTTTAGGACAATTTATAGCGTTTATGGAACTATTTATTAAAATATTTAATTTTGTAAAGGGAGCCGTGTTAAAGTTGTCGGCGTATCTCTTTTTAAGGTCTCTTGTTTAAATTCTTCAGCTGTTTTTCTGATTTCTTCATATATTGTTTAATTTTGTGGGACAAAGTAAACCCCATAGTAATTTAAAGCCTACTCATGCACAAAAATAAAATAAATAAATAAGATAAAATAAAAATACAGTAGAACTGCCAGAATCTTAAAAAAAATACCGTAATATGCTTTTTTGGCCATACCGCCCAGCACTATATAAAATAAATCCAATCAACTAGAAATTGTATTCCTAAACATGATACAAAAATGTTCTAAATCAAAAGAATCAGTATGAATTAGCTTGAATGTTTTGGCCTCATTTGAAGAACAATTAATTTACCTCAGCAGTGCTATTTTAAGTATCGGTCTACTTAAGCAGTGCTATTCCAGTCATAAATGTACCTCTGTATTGTTATCCAAATCACAAGTGAGGGAAATTTACACAGATAATGGCAGCTAGTCATTGAAAAACAATCAAATGCTAAAACTAAAGCGGTTAGCTCAGATAATGTTACAATTATATATTTATTCGAGGAGAGTGTAAAAATGAACTTAAACTTGCCGTTTGTCAGCTTCCTTGCTTGACTGATTGTACAGTATAATTTATTCGGTGTCTCCCTTATTCTGCTGAACACATAAAAACTGTTTTTATGCCATTTTCAGCACATATTCAGATATTTTTGGTTGCCAAATATTCAGTGCATCCCTAGTAGCTGCAGTTTTTGTTGTTTTTGTCTCTGGCCAAACAACTCTGTCGTCATGTCCTCCTCTAACCTCAGATGCTTGTGCATGGCGTGGATTTGAGCAGTGTTCTCTCTCTCTCTCTCTCTCTCTCTCTCTCTCTTTTCTCTCTCTCTATTCCTGGACGGTTTCTCTAGGAGAGGGCTAATGTTGACACCCAGAGGGAAGCCCTGGAGAGGCTTCAGGATGCCTACAATGAGTTGAAGAGCCAGCTCCATAACTGTCCTGAGTCCCTACGGGAGCAGTTACAGGATCAACTCAAAAGGGTCAGTCTCGCTCGCCCCTGCAGACACCGGGACTGCCAGCTGTGCTGCTGCCCATCACCTGAAACAACCCTCTGAGGACCCAAACACACCAACTGCACCCCCTTACCTCCTGCACCACCTGATCTTATACAGTACAGGCCAAAAGTTTGGACACACCTTCTCTTTTTCAGTGTGTTTTCTTTATTTTCATGACTATTTACATTGTAGATTCTCACTGAAGCATCAAAACTATGAAAACTATTTTATGTACTTAACAAAAAAAGGTGAAATAACTAAAAAAAAAAAAAAAAATATATATATATATATATATATATATATATATATATATATATATAAATATTCTAGTTTCTTCAAAATAGCCACCCTTTGCTCTGATTACTGCTTTGCACACTCTCTGCATCATTCTCTCAATCAGCTTCATTAAGAGGTGGTCACCTGAAATGAAAAGTTTTCCAACAAGGAGTTCCCAGAGGTGTTTATTAGCACTTGTTGCTCCTTTGCCTTCTTCACTCTGTGCTCCAGCTCACCCCAAACCATCTGGATTGGGTTCAGGTCCGGTGACTGTGGAGGTTCAGCTAATTTTTTGTTAAGTACATAAATCTCCACATGTGTTCATTTATAGTTTTGATGCTTCAGTGAGAATCTACAATGTAAATAGTCATGAAAATAAAGAAAACGCATTGAAAATGAGAAGGTGTGTCCAAACTTTTGGCCTGTACTGTAAACACACACACATATGCCACGCATGCACACACACTCACATACACACATCCCCAACCCCTCACCAGTCACTCTGGAGACCTGAACTGATGTTGGGATCAGTGGGATGTTGGTATGCATGATGCAAATGCTCAAGTATGACTTAAAAAAAAAAAAGTAAAAGTGCTATTTCTGCATTTCTGGCTCTGAACAAAAAAAATAGCTGGCGCTAGATCTGCTGGAAACTCCAAATGAAATCTGGGTGATGGCAGGTTTAAAAGAGGAATAGTTTGACCATAATGGCTGGAGCACAGCTGCTAATGACAAATGATGCTTAGTAACCATAAATCATAATGAATAATAGATAAACTACAGACAACATTTCTCCCAAATTCCAAATAGAAATATTCACATTTAGAGCATTTATTTGCAGAAAATGAGAAATGGCTGAAATAACAAAAAAAAAAAGATGCAGAGCTTTCAGACCTCAAATAATGCAAAGAAAACAAGTTCATATTCAATAACCCTGGTTTTTAATCACAGTTTTCATGCATCTTGGCATCATGTTCTCCTCCACCAGTCTTACACACTGCTTTTGAATAACTTTATGCTGCTTTACTCCTGGTGCAAAAATTCAAGCAGTTCAGTTTGGTGGTTTGATGGATTGTGATCATCAATATTCCTCTTGATTATATTCCAGAGGTTTTCAATTTATTAAAATCAAAGAAACTCATCATTTTTAAGTGGTCTCTATTTTTTTTTTTCGAGAGCTGTATATGTTAGAAAACCCAAATGAAGAATTGGCCCTTTTTAGGTAATGCCATTACCAAATTATTGCATTTTGGTTGAACTATTCCTTGGAATTCCTGGACGTTGTTGGAGCTGAGCCCTGTATATAAGCTGATAGAGGGCTGTTTGGTATCTTCAGTATTAAGTCTGTTGACTGCAGTGCCTCTGTTCTGAATCTGTACTGTAGATGTGCACGTCTGTCTGAACTGAGTCTGAACTGATACCTTTTAACACCTAACCTTACTACTAATCTATTAATGTAGATATTAACCGGTGGGTTGAGTCATCTGCATATCTTCTTTTCATGTATCAAGAATATTTTGCATTTTGTGAAGGTTTAAGGGGCAATTTTCCAAAATGTCAGAATAATTCATTCTTTGTAAGCAAAGTCATGCAGGAGGTTTGGTTGAAAATGGTTTACATATTTGGGAACTATGGCAGGTTTTCCATTCACCAATTTTTTTTGGTGAATATTGAAAATGTGTCTAGAAAAATGAATAATGGCCAAAAAATGGAATTGGATGCCCAATTTTGCCTATTTTTTTTTGCTAGGACCAGGTAAAAAAGTTAAAACATTGCTAACAAATGTTTCTATAAAATAATAAAAAAAACAATATCAACCTATAAACAGTGTTGGGCACGTTACTTTGAAAAAGTAATTAGTTATAGTTACTCGTTACTTCTCCAAAAAAGTAACTGAGTTACTAACGGAGTTACTCCACTATAAAAGTAATTAGTTACCAGTAAAAGTAACTATTGCGTTACTTTTATTATTCACCCTCAAAAAAAGGAAATCAATTATGCATTTACTATTATTATTTAAAAAAAACAAACGAAAATGAACCCAAAATGTTGACAAAAATATAATCTAACGAATTTCAAAAAAACAAAACGAAATTCTCCACACAACCAAAGAAAATAACAAAAACTTGTAATACTGGAAAAAACGGAAAAACGCGTCTGGGGATGAAATTAAATAAACCAAGCCACACTCAAAGGAAATATGTATATATAAACAAAACAAAATAATGGACAAAAAGAACAATCTCATGACCGTTAAAATGGTATTAATATAACAGCTTCACCAAAAGAGAATAGAGCTTAGGTCGGCCCAAAAAATCCCACCCGACCCAGCCCGAGCCTGTGCACGTTCTGCCCAAGCCCGACTCAACCCGAACCATGAACTGTCATTATGAGCCCTGTCTGTTTTCGGGCTGTTTAAATGAGCGAAATATGATCAGAATTATGTTAATTAACACGGTAACATAGAAGCATAGAACTATTATTTAATTAAAATGATTTTTAAGAACAGCTAAACACAGTGCTGCAAGTGAAACGCGGAGGCGTTCACGTGCGCCCAGAGCTACGTGATTACATTTTTCATTTTTATTATAGTTTAATTTAATTTTGTTTTTATTTTTTCTGTTCAGTAAGTTTTTAGGGTGGGCTTGCTAGCGTTTATTAGTTTTCACACATCTCATCAGAGAGATCAATCTAAGAAACGTGTGAGAGAGAGAGAGAGAGAGAGAGAGAGAGAGAGAGATTTCTGGTATGAGCTACTCAGGTAAATGTTCTCACATACTGTATCTCCTGTTTCTCTTTCATCTGCCTGGCGCTCATATTGTAATCCCATACATAGTTCTGCAGTTTCTCAGTGTTTTCCGTCGTATTTTGCGGCTATAGCGCGAGCGCTTTACACAAGAACTAAAGGACCACGAGGTGCCGCGCGCTCGGCACAACACCGCCCGCTGTACAACTCTGCTGTACAACAGCGCTTATAAATAAATTAAACACGAAAATGAGGGTATTCTATCAGTAATTTCAGTTCGTTTTAGTTAGTTTTATAAACATAAAATACAGTTCGAGATAGTTATGTTTTTTCCATTTAATTACCGTTTTTATTAGATTCAGTTAACACAAATGTTTTTTCACTTTCAGTTTTCGCTATTTCAGTGAACAAGAATAATTGGTTAAAAAGAGCTTAACGTCCTTAATTCGGAACTTGGGCTGTCCACGGCAATCACTGATTTGATAAGAGCACGCAAATAGTCACAATTGTGCCTCACTTCACCACGCCAAACCACAGGCACAGCGACCAGAAGCTCAAGTTCACCGGAAAGAGGAGGGGTTAACCAGGGCAAAGCGAAGTTAAAAAAAAGTTCATGGCTAAAGTAACGTGCAGTAACGGGGTGTCTGAAATGGTAACGGCGTTATAGTTACAGTCATAGTAATTAGTTAGATTACTCGTTACTGAAAAAAAGTAACGGCGTTAGTAACGCCGTTACTCCCAACACTGCCTATAAATCACGTGGTTTGCTTGAGATGCAGCAGTTACATAACCATGAATTGATGTTATGGTTATGCCAAACTTCACACAAGTATAAAGTTCATGACACATGGCACCAAGTGGTCCAGCGGTCTAAAGCTCTACAGGTTCGAACCCCAGCTCATGCAGCTTCGCCATCATGCTTCTGGTGCTCAGAGGGAGCACAATTGAGTCCTAATAAGTGGGTTGGGTAATTAGCCGTGTAAATTACGGAGAAAATGTGAAAAAATTTGAAATAAAATTATAAAAAAAAAAAAATTAAAAAATTCACAACACATAGCTTTTTAAAGTTTGCTTTAGACATTTTGACATACCAAATCCAAAGCAAATCTGAAAGATGGCTCTGCACCTCTCTAAGAACTGTCTGGTGTGTTTGTACTCCCATATGTATGGTTAATCTATGGTTAGCATTCTGCCCATCATCTCCAAAAATCTGCTAAAAACACACAAAGTGATCTAAATATCTTCATATAATGTTTGCAAAACATTTGTCCTATAAGGCTGTACACCTTCCTCTCTTACTTTCATTTTAAGGCAAAACCTTCTCTCCAAACAGCTCTTAATGACTTTGCTTACATCTTAATAATTTACTCATACAGAATAAAACAGCACCACTGCTGCTTAATTTGGGAAATGAAAGAATTTTCTCTTATTTTATTAGCTCTGTGCTCATCAGGGTAGGGAGCACACATTGTCACATTGTTTTTAAGGCAGAATTTTTTGATGACTAGCTCTCTTTTCACAGAGACGAACCCTGCAGGCTGCTCAGAGAAAGCATGATGACACAAACTCTCTAAACCCTCTGGCTTTTCCCTGTCAGATGCAGTTTGATGATTTGATATCAAGCGCTGCCCAGCGTCCTTGAGATCTGTTCGGAAAGCATGAGGGATTCACTGCAGATCAAGCAAAGCTTCTCTTTCACTACAATACAGACAAGATTAGCATCAGGGCTTCATTGTAGATCTAGAACAATACTACATGTTAATATATATTATTTAGAAGGGGGCAAAATCATGGAAAACCTACTTTTTACAAATTTTTTAATCTTCCATAGAATTTTGCTGATAAAACACAATATGTAAAGGCATGGGCTCCACTGTAGACATTTAAAGGTGTCCTGTGATATTTGGCACAAAAACATTAGCAACAGGTCCTTTAAGTCTTGAACCTGTCGATTTATAAATAGTTTTAATTTTATAATGAGCTTAAAGGAGAACTCCAGTGTAAAATGGACTTTTGTTGTAGTAAAACATGATAAAAAGTTCTTATCTTTGACAAATAGCACACCTCTGTTCTCTCACAGCATTCAGAGATCCAGAAATTTTAACAGTTTGTACAAACACCCTTCAGACTGGTTGACACTGGGCATAACTTTAACTGCCCTGATAAATCACTTTTTACACCGTTATCCAGCTCAAAGTAGCTCCACACCTCCTTGCTAGAATCCGGAGATCCCTCAAATTTAAAACGAGGCATTAATAACTTAAAAAGTGCACAAGAAGCTTATTAAAAACCACTGGTTACATCCTATAACGCTAGCTTCAGCTCCGAGCACCGCCATTACTGTACTGATATAGACTCCGCATAGTGTAGCAGTCGGCGCCAGAAGGCAGGCTAAACTCAGTCTATGTATATGCATTTCTATGTATATTGGGGGAGACCCAAAATCTAAAATGTTACATTGGTTAATAACATAAAATATTTTTAATTCTAAATGTTTAAGATTACAAAAAAGATTTACTTAAGGCATAAAAGACCAATAAGCTCTCAATTTTAATTTTATGTAAATCAGTCTGTGTACGAAATATGTCTCCGTAGTCACACTACATGTATTCTGTATGTAAAGGTGTTATTATTTGTAAGGCTATTTAAGTATTTAACAAACATATATAGCATGTGACATAAACTTGGGTAACAATTACATTTTTATTATATAATGATTTTCTGAGGTTTAAAATTGCTGGGGTCAAACTGAGCCCAAACATAATATGTGTTGCTGTTGTTGCTAATATAAATTGTTTAATTTTAAATGTTTTAGATTACAAAAATATTTACTTAGACATAATATAAAAACATCAATATACCAATAATATCTCTGTTTTTAATTTTAGGTAAATTAATGAGATTTTATGGTGTGTGTATATTTCTCCATGGTCAGATAACATGTATTATGGTGGTATAAGGGGGGTGAGTGGAGGGTTAGAATTATTTATAAATGGCTATTTAGGTAGTCAACAAACAAATATAACATGACATTAACTTGGGTAGAAATTGTATTATTGTACAATAATTTTCTGTAGTTTAAAATTGCTGGGGTCAAACTGACCCCAACCATAAAAGATGTTAGTAAACTTAAAGGTAACAGGAGGGTTAAACTACTGCTTTCAGTGGTGACACAGCAAAACTGGTATTCGATAACTCTACAGCACACGTACCACATTTCACTTTCTGCCAAAATTTCAGACATAATATACAGTATGCCGAGCCAAATCACTCGCCCCGAGCCTGGCAGCTTGTTGCTTTTTGTTCCCTGGCTGTGCTATAAAGCTGTGTAGCCCAGTGCCCAGTGCCTCCACCTCTCACTCTGCTCTGCTCTCGCCTGATGCTGTTTTCTGACCCTGTGTTCGGTGCGTGTGTGTGTGTGTGTGTGTGTGTATAATAGGAAGCAGAGACTCTGGAGGCAGAAACGAAGCAGTTTGAGGACCTGGAGTTCCAGCAGCTGGAGAAGGAAAGCAGTCTGGAGGAAGAGCGTGAGACCATTTCCCAGCAGCTCCTGCAGGAGAGAGCCCAGTACCAGAACAGCGTGTCCAAAAGAAAGGTAAACAGCACCCCAGCAACAACACACACACATTTTTTACAGATCTCGCTCTGGACAAAAATAAGAGACCACTTAAAATTATGATTTCTTTGATTTTACCAAATTAAAAACCTCTGGAATATAATCAAGAGCAAAATGTATGATTACAAGCCATCAAACCAAACTGAGCTGCTTGACTTTTTACACCAGGAGTAAAGACATAAAGATATCCAAAAGCAGTGTGTAAGACTGGTGGAGGAGAACATGGTGCCAAGATGCATGAAAACTTTTTGTAAAAACCAGGTTTATTCCACCAAATATTGATTTCTGAAATCTTAAAACTTTATAAATATGAACTTGTTTTATATGATATGAGCTTTCTTTTTCAGCTATTTCTCATTTTCTGTAAATAAATGCTCTAAATGACAATATTTTTATTTGAAATTCGGAAGATAGGTTGTCTGTAGTTTATAACAGATTTAGAAACTGAAGTGGTCTCTTAATTTATTTCCAAAGCTGTATGTCTCTTTAAAAAAAAAAAAAAAAAAAGCAAACCTATAACTAAAATATGCAATGCATTTACTTTAACAGTTCAATTCTAGTCATGAATTTACTTCAGCAGTGCAAATTTAGTTACAAATTTACCTCAAGGCACAGAGAAAGACAACCAATCTTTTGTTAAACATACAAACAAACACTAAGGGCCCTATTTTAGCGATCTATAGGTGAGATGTCAATTGAGCATCAAACAGATTCATGGTGTGTCTTTGGTATCGCAAGGGTGCAAAAAAGGCATGAATTTATTCTCTTATCTAATAATGGGTGTGTTTTGGGCGTAACATTACAATATAATATATTTCTAAACTAAAAGCTATTATAGCTATTATTGAGAAGAGGTAGTAAACTGATGCCAGGCTTAATACGTGATCCTGAACACTTTATTTAATTTAATTGATGCGAGTAGAGTGTAAAAATGAACTTAAACCTGCCGTTTGCCGGTTTTAAACACTTCACAGATATTATAATAATTATATATATAACATATTAGAGTTTAATAACCTAACCTTTTTGATTGCTGAATATCTGTACATAAATATGGTGCATTTTAAGCTGTAGTCATTATTCAGCAGGATTGTTTCTAAGCTAATTCTCTCTCTTTTTACTGCATAAGCTCAACTCAACACACAGTAGAAAAGCAGAAAGAACTTGTTTAGACCTCAGCTGGTGTTTTTGCTGTAGTGGATAGTAATGTTGCTGTAGGCAGCTCGGAAAATTCACAGACTGTCATACAGACACATGTTCTCCCAGCAGCTGCAGCTGTTTGTGTTTCTGTTGTTGCTTAAGGAAGCTGTTTGTTTCTCTGCAGGAGAAAGTAGCAGCTCTGGAGAACCAGGCCGGTCAGCTGGGTCTGCAGGCGGCGCAGGAGTTCGAGAGACTGGCCAAGGACAGGAGTGTGACTTTACAGCTGCTTCAGAAGGTACATCTTCATAATCATGATCACATTAGCCTCTATTAGCCACCTGTATACCAATTAGAATATCATTAAAAGTTACTTTATTTCATTAATTCAGTTAAAAATGTCAAACTCATTTATTATATAGATGTATTAAACACAGAGTGATGTATTTTAAGTGTTTTTTTTTTCTTTTATTGTTTATGATTTTGGCTTACAGCCAAAGAAAACCCAAATATCAGTGTCTCAGAAAATTAGAATATTATATAATAAGACCAATTGGTACTTTTGGCAGTGTGGGCAGTGTGCCAAGTCCTGCTGGAAAACGAAATCCGCATCTCCATAAAAGTTGTCAGTAGCAGAGGGAAGCATGAAGTGCTGTAAGATTTTGTGGGAAAACAAAACTGCACTGACTTTAGACTTGACTCTCCAAACCATCACTGATTGGTGGAAACTTCACACTAGACCTCAAGCAGTTTGGACTGTGTGTCTCTCCACTCTTCCTCCAGACTCTGCTCCCTTGATTTACAAATGAAATGTAAAATTTACTGATGATCAGTGATGGTTTGGAGAGACATGTCATCTGCTGGTGTTGATCCACTGTGTTTTATTATCAAGTCTAAAGTCAGTGCAGTATTTTCCTGCAAAATCTTTAATTTTCCAGCAGGACTTGGCACACTGGCCACACTGCCAAAAGTACCAACTGGTCTTATATAATATTCTACTTTTCCGAGACACTTAGTTTTGGGTTTTTATCAGCTGTAAACCATAATAATCAACAATAAAAGAAATAAACGCTTAAAATAGATCACTCTGTGTGTAAAACATCTATATAGTATATTTGTTTCACATTTTGAACTGAAAAAAAGTAACTTTTCAATTATACTCTATTTTTTAGGGGAATTCAATTATCAAGTCTACTTGATAAAATGGTTTGAGTGATTGGATTTGTGTCTGTTCTGAATGTTTCTTGGGCGTGTAATCAGATAAGTGTAAATGTGGTCATAAGGTGTCATGATGTTTAGAGGTGCGCCAACCAAGCTTTTGCTTTTAATTCTGATTCTCATTCTGAGCAGATTTTTTTTTTAATACTGAGAAAACATTTTGTACGTTTTAGGTACTATCACTTTATTTCAAAAGCTAAGCTCTTAGCTACTTAACTATGCTACAGTGTGCTGCATTTTTTAATGCAGCATTTATATTCGTTTTTTTGGGGGGAAGCTAATTTTCTTGTCTGAGAATGCTCTGTTCATCTAACTGCCCTGAATTAGCCACACACTGCGTTTATGTGTGTCTAATTGAACTGTTGTTTTAATGAGGAGCGTCTAGCTTAAGCGACCGCAGTCAAAACACTGGTGAGAAGTGTGTGTTCGTCTGTTTTCCTTTTCTGCTTTAAAATAACTCCACACTGCTGGCATCCATCATTAACTGAGACTATGAGTCACTGCTGAGAGCTGTGGATAAGGGTCTGTTTATGTCATACAGAGTGTAAAGTGGAACTAATGGAGGATTTTTCACGTTTTTTGCATCGTTCACTGATGAGATTTGGCCAGAATCACTTGGTTTAGTGTGAAATGGATTGTTTTAGAGAAGCCAGGAGTCATGATGTCTACACTGCAGTGATGTGATGATGTAAATGTGGATGTTGCTTTTATGTGGTGGAAAATTGAATCATATCTACTAACGCTGGAGATGCATTTAAATCACAAGTGTAAACAGAATTTACTATTATATACCATTTTTTTTGCATGGTAAGACACAATGGATTATAAGGCGCATTATTTTTAGAGTGAAACGAGTGCTAGATGTTCATCTACACAGATTTCTCTCTTAAAAACTGTTCATTTAGGTAAGCAAAGTGCTTCCGTTTATTCATAGTAAGCTTAGATTTGCGCTACACAGTAAATGGGGAGGCTACAGTCCGATATACTTGTCTCTGAACGGCTGAAAAGCTTATCTAGTGCTTAGCGTGGTTAGCGGGTAATGCTAATGCTGCTCCAGCAGTGCTAACCAGGGTTAGCAGCAGGCTACAGGGTAATAGTACTCACCTTTGAACAGCAAAAGAGCTAGCTAGTCCTTAGCATGGTTACCAGGTAATACTAATACTGCTCCAGCAGTGCTAGCCGGGGTTAGCATTAGGCTACAGTCCGATATACTTTCCTCTGAATGGCAGAAGAGCTAGCTAGTGCTTAGTGTGGTTAGTGGGTAATGCTAATGCTGCTCCAGCAGTGCTAGTCCCAGTGCTAGGGTTAGCAGCAGTCTACAGTCCGATATACTCACCTCTGAACGAGGAAAGAGCTAGCGCTTAGCACAGTTAGCCTTTAATGCTAATACTGCTCCAGTCTCGGTGCTGGAGAACTAAACTGAAACTCATGTATAACTCTGTACTTCAGTGGAGTGTCTTTACTGCTCTTTAATACCTGACTGGTGGAATTTATACATAAGGAGCTCCGGATTAAAAGACGCACTGAGGATTTTTTGGAAAATGAAAGGATTTTAGGTGAGGCTTTCAGTGCAAAAAATGCGGTATCTTGATAATATCTTAATACAAACCGTATGCTAATGCCAGATGTAAACAGACCCTTAGGTATCTTGAATAACATGTATATTTAACAATTTATTTAAGCAAACATTCTCCAAAATCAGCGAAATTCCATTTTTACATTTTTACTTTACATTTCTAATTGTATCAGGCTTAAATTTGTCTTAAATTAGTCTTGGATTTGTTTCAGCGCTAAAACCGATGTTTCAGAAGCTCACAAATGGGTGTTTTTACAGGAGAAGGAGCGTCTGACTGGTCTGGAGAAGAGATATCTCAGCTTAACTGGCGGAAGAACTTTCCCTAAGAGCTCCAGCACAATAAAGGAGGTAGGCCTGGATTATTACTGCTGCTGAAAACAGACTAAGAGAAAGTTAATCAACACAAAGAGAAGTACAATAGAAATAACTTTACATTTCCTCTTTCCTTCTTCCTGCTTTCTAATTTACCATCTCTCACCCATTCTGACCCTCTCATTTACCTTGAATGAACTCATAGCTTGCTGACCTTTACTTAAACAGTATTTTTTCATTTAAATCTACTACCAAGCTAGTTAAGACATTTACAGCTCTGGAAACAAATAAGAGACCACTTAAAATGATTTCCTTCGATTTTACCAAATTATGCACCAGGAGTAAAGGCATAAAGTTATCCAAAAGCAGTGTGTAAGACTGGTGGAGGAGAACATGATGCCAAGATGCATGATTAAAACTGTGATCAAAAATCAGGATTAATCCACCAAATATTGATTTCTGAACTCTTAAAACTTTATGAATATAAACTTATTTGAGGTCTGAAAGCTCTGCATCTTTTTTGTATTTCAGTCATTTCTCATTTTCTGCAGATAAATGCTCTAAATTACAATATTTTTATTTGGAATTTGGGAGAAATGACGTCTGTAGTTTATAGAATAAAAAAACAATGTTCATTTTGCTCAAACATAAACCTGTAAATTGCAAAATCAGAGAAACTGATTCAGAAACTGAAGTGGTCTCTTATGTTTTTCTAGAGCTGTGTGTATCTTTAAATAATGGAGTTTATGCTTGTGGAAAAAAAAGTTGAATCAGGAATTTCAGGATATTGCAAAACCAAACAGACTGGTAGAATTGTCGTTATCCGCTCGTCTCCTGCAACATCCTATAAACGATACGCATCACGTCTGATCAGGGAAACAGGAAATGAAAGCCCGTGAGGCAGAGCATTGCTGACATGTAAACCTCTAAACAGGAAGTGCTTCACATCACTGAGTCTGACCTGTTAGACGATGCCCAACTCCAGAGCTCCTACTGTCGGCCGGCCGCGCCCTATTCTTACACTTCCTGCAGCAGCTCATATCCCCGCCCACCTCTGGAGGTAGCAGAGCTCCAGCGGTCCGTGCATGCAGCCTGACTTATCACACACACACACACACACACACACACACACACACACATACTCTCTCACACTGCCAGCCCGACACCTTCAACTGAGCTACAACTGTACTATTGTGTGGTGAGAGTGTGTCAGTTGTAGGGGTGTGCGATATGTTACTTTATTTTTTAGTAATTTAGTTTAAAATATTTTTTATATATATTAAACACAGAGTGATCTATTATAGGCATTTATTTATTTTGTTGTTGATGATTATTTTGGCTTACAGCCAACGAAACCCAAAAATCTGTCTCTGAAAATTAGAATATTATTTAATAAGACCAATTTTGGCCAGTGTGGCAGTGTGCTGGAAGTAAGTCCTGCTGGAAAATAAAATCCACATCCCAGTAACAATTGTCAGCAGAGGGAAGCATGAAGTGCTCCAAGATTTTCTGGGAAAACAAAACTGCACTGACTTGATAAAACTTGATAAAACCTCCCATAAACACCCTCTAGTAAACACACACTCTCACACACTCTCACACACACTCACACAGCCCGACACCTTCAACTGAGCTACAACTGTGCTGTTGTGTGGTGAGAGTGTGTCAGTAGTAGAGGTGGACGATATGGCCCTAAAATAATGTCCTTATATTTCATGGTATTTTTGCGATAATGATACTCTTGGCGATATGACAAAACAATAAATAAATAAAAAATATTTCGAGAATGCACTACTGCAGTAAAATGAAAATTACATTTTATTACTGTGTATAATATGATATGGCACACCCCTTATAGAGATATAAAAAAAATACAAGAATTTTATCAGATTTGTAACAGAAGTCAATGATCCAGAATGTCATGATAGTTATAATAATAATAATAATGCACTCAAAATATCTCCATATATCCAGAATTAAAGTATAATAAATGATACTGGGCAGATATAATATGTCTCTAGTAGATATATAATGGGAAATGACAGTGTGAATTTTTCTTTTGCTCTTTTGCTAAAAACAGTACAAAAGTAGTACCCTGATATGATGGCACACCCAGAGTCAGGAGTGTGTGAATAAATGAATGAATAGTACACAGTAAAACAGTTCCTTAAGGAAATGCAGTCAAAATTTGGCCTAAATTAAAGGAACAGGATAGGAAGTACGATTGCAAAAATTAGAATGTCATTAAAAAAATGATATCCGCTAAAAAAGTTACTTTATTTCAGTAATTCTGTTGAAAATGTGAAACTCATATATATTATATAGATGTATTTATAAAACACAGAGTGATCTATTGTAAGTGTTTTTATTTCTTTTATTGTTGATGATTATTTTGGCTTACAGCCAATGAAAACCCAAAAATTAGTGTCTCAGAACATTAAAATATTATACTGTATAAATAAGACCAATTGGTACTTTTGGCAGTGTGGGCAGTGTGCCAAGTCCTGCTGGAAAATGAAATCCACATCTCTGTAAAAGTTGTCAGTAGCAGAGGGAAGCATGAAGTGCTGTAAGATTTTGACTTTGGACTTGATAATAAAACACAGTGGATCAACACCAGCAGATGACATGTCTCTCCAAACAAACCATCACTGATTGGTGGAAACTTCACACTAGACCTCGAGCAGTTTGGACTGTGTGTCTCTCCACTCTTCCTCCAGACTCTGCTCCCTTGATTTACTTTAAATGAAATGTAAAATTTACTGATGATCAGTGATGGTTTGGAGAGACATGTCATCTGCTGGTGTTAGTTGAGTAGTGGATGGAGCTGGTGATTGATGGTGTGTGTATGGTGTGTGTGTGTGTATGGGTTTGGTGGTGGGATCAGCAGTACTGCAGGATGGAGGATGTGTGTAGGATGTATTCCAGCAGTCCTCAGCTCAGCAGCTCCGCTCAGCACGGCCTCACTCTCTCACTCGCCCCGGCTGTAGCTGCTCCCCGCGAGGTATCACCCAGACCTCACAGCCCTTCATCTCTATCTATCTCTCTCTCCCTTTTCCCTTTCTCTGTCTCTCTTTCTCTTGATTTATCTTTCTCTTTATATCTCTCTCCATTTCTCTTCCCTCTCTCATTATATCTCCATCTGTCTCTCTCTTTTCCCATCTCTTTCTCTAACTTTGTCTGTCTCTTTATCTCTATCCCTCTCGCTCTCTCTTCTCTATCTGTATCTCCATCCCTGTCGGTCTCTCTCTCTCTCCCACTCTTTCAGTTTATCTCTCTCTTTCTCTCTCTCACCTCTCTCCACTATCTCTTTTTCAATTGATCTATCTCTTTCTATCTCCATCTGTCTCTCTCTCACCCACTCTCTCTTTCTCAATGTATCTCTTTCTTTCTCTTTCTTTCTCTCGCTCTTCTCTTTCCCTCTCTCTATTTCCGGCTGTCTCTTTCTCTCTCCTGCTCTTTCTTAATCTGATTTATCTTTCACTTTATCCCTCTCTCTATTTTTATACTTCTATCTCCATCTGTCTCTCTTCTTCTCACTTTCCTTTTTTTCTATTTCCATCTCTCTCTCTTCCACTTTCTTTTTCTCTCTCTCTCTCAATTTATCTCTCTCTTTCTCTTTATCTATCTCCCTCTGTTCTCTCTCTCGCTCTTTCTTTTGATTTCCATCTGTCTCTGTCTGACTCTTTCTGTCAATGAATCTCTCTTTCTCTCTCCCTCTTTCTTTCTGTTTGTATCTGACTTTTTCTCTCTCCCCCACACTTTCTCTTAATTTATCTTTATTTCTATCTCTCTCTCCCTCTCTCTTTCTATCCCTCATTCTGTGTTTCCTGTTTCACTCTGCCAGCTTGCGTTAGGCTGCTGCATACTCACAGATTTCCTGCTTTTTAATGCGTGACCCAGTTCTTTGCGTGTGCGTTTGTGGGATCACTGCATTATTAATGATGCTGTTAGCGGTGTTACAATACTCCAGTGTTTTTAACCTAATTCATATCTGCCAGATCTGCAGCACAGCTGATTACCATAGACTTTCATTTACACTCAACAACAAACGTTAGCTAAGTTCAGAAATAGCGGGTGAGCATTGTCCTGCTGAAATAGCACACTGGGATGTGCAGGAAGTAAAGATAAAACTTAAGACCAAATGTAATCTGACATTGTACAGAGTTACTCCCCACACCATGATACCAGGGCTTAGCAGTTAGCATTGACTTCTTTAAAATAAAATAGAATAAAAAAATAGCATTATTAAGCTGTGAAAAATGTGAGCATTGAAGCTGTTTCATTTTCTTATATTTAGATTTCTTTAATGCCTTTCTCATCGTGGATGAAAGTGATGGTTCATTTATGTTAATGATCAATGCTGGCAACCCAGACAGCTTGTTAGTGTTAAGCCTATCTCTAAAACTGATGTAGAACATCATTAGTTTTTACATTTCAAAGGCCTGTTGTAACCATCATGAGACCACCAAGTGCCAACCATTGGGGTCCAAGCACTATTTGCTATAATAAAGACATTGGATCACTGGTCATGTTCATACTTTACTAAATTTTTTGCATTGTAACTGAAAATAGTATCAGCTGCTGTAAATACACTACAACTTATGAAGCAATTGGCAAGTTATTGGCTTCAATTGGAAATCAGGTTTGTGCATTTTAACATTTTAAGGGGATTTTGCATGTGGTAATCTGCAGTGTGCTACATATGTGGCAGAGAGAGATTAGACTGAAAAACATTGTAAACAAAAAAAATGATTTTTTTAGATATACAGCTCTGGAAAAAAATTAAAAGACCACTTCAGTTTCTGAATCAGTTTCTCTGATTTTACTATTTATAGGTTTATGTTTGAGTAAAATAAACATTGTTGTTTTCTTTTATAAACTACAGACAACATTTCTCCCAAATTCCAAATAAAAATATTGTCATTTAGAGCATTTATTTACAGAAAATGAGAAATGGCTGAAATAACAAAAAAGATTCAGAGCTTTCAGACCTCAAATAATGCAAAAAAAAAAGTTTATATTTATAAAGAGTTCAGAAATCAATATTTGGTGGAATAATCCTGGTTTTTAATCACAGTTTTTATGCATCTTGGCATCATGTTCTCCTCCACCAGTCTTACACACTGCTTTTGGATAGCATCCATCTTCCTCTTGATTATATTCCAGAGGTTTTCAATTTGGTAAAATTAAATTTTTGAGTGCTCTCTTATTTATTTTCCAGAGCTGTACATTAAGCTTATAATAAAGCTTATAAAGGAATATTATACTGGTAGATTTTTAAATCAGTATTCTGTTTCTTTAGGAATAAGTTATTATTGATATTTGCTCTGTCTTTACCTGTTTGACCTGTTTCACTCTCTTCCTCTTTAATCTTCTCCTCCTTCCTGTGTCCATGTGCTCCTCCTGGCTTCCTCCAGGAGTACGTTACTGTGGGCCAATTAAACCAGATCTATGGGATGCCAAAGGTGGACTCCTCCCCCACCTCTCCTGCTCAATCACGTCAGCCTCTTTTCACTCCGCCCACTTTTTCCTGCCTTCCTTCCCCTCATGGCTCCTCCCTTTCTCTCTCTTTTGAGGTGTGTCTCTTTTCCCTTCTATTTTTATCTCTTGTTCTTTAAATATTTCTCTCCTATAAACATGTTCTTCCTGACGTTTGGCAACTTTTATAAAATTATGTAAAGAAAGGCCTGGCTAAATAAGAGTCTCCATCTGGATGTAAGTAAGTAAATGATGTGGGGTTGGTTGAGGCTGCAGTTGGTCTGCAGGTTTAGGTTCAGCAACAGTATGTGCTGAAAGAATGAGGTCAGCTGACTACCTGAATATACTGAATATAGGCCAGGTTATTCCATCAATGGATTTTTTTCTTCATATTCCAAAATGACAATACCAGGATTCATGGTGCTGGAATTGTGAAAGAGTTCAGGGTTCAGGGAGCATGAGATCATCATTTTATCATTTTCACACATGGATTGAGAGAGTTCACCACAGAGTCCAGATCTTAACCTCATTGAGAATCTTTGGGATGTGCTGGATGGAGAAGAGCTGCTTTGTGCAGTGGTCAGACTCTACCATCATCAATGCTGCTGCAAGATCTTGGTGAAAAATGAATCCAGTCACACTGGATTTAAATAAATCTTGTAACATTGCAGAAGCTTATTGAAACAATGCCACAGTGAATGTGTAAAGCTGCAATCAAAGTTAAAGGCGGCCCAACCAAATATTAGATTGTGACCTTTTTTTGCCAGGCAGTGTATATTAACAACTTTTTTATTTTTTCTATTTATTTTTAATGATCAGCTGCAGTTTAAAAGCCAACACAATTGCCACTGCTACTTTTAGTCTAAATAAAACAAGCTGATTTCAAATGATATTACGAAACAAATAATGTGCTTTCCTTTCCTTATTAACACCAATCTGTCCCTCAGCCACCTAGTTTAGCATAATTTTTTAAGATTGTATATTTTTAGTATTCCTATTAGTTGTACTTGATACTGTTGCGGTCCTTGAAGGATTAGCTTTTAGTTTAGCACTTTATTAGCACAGCCATATTCTTTCAGTGTTTGATGCTTTACCTGGAAGCTAAGCATTTGTTTTTAGCCTTTTTATTCTCTTACTCTCCATAAGTTGCCATTTAATTTGTCTATGAAAGATGAGGATGAAATTTAGTTTGAATGAAGAGACAACAGTATTTGTCAGTTGCGTGTACTGAACTCTAGATTTTGTTCATTTGCTATTAAAGGGAAGCTGTTCATTGTTGGATTAATTCATAATTCAGTTCATTAAGTTTCTATAACCTCTATAATTTATTTCTGAAGAATGACAAATTTATGCTTTTGTGTTAGCATACCATTAGCAGAACATAAGATAAACATGGGAATAGAGGTGGATGGCAGATCTGGAAAACATTAAAACTATTATAAGATATATACAAGGATATATAACCTGACTGTAAATAGTAGGGAGTGCAGTAATACAAAATAAATAAGATAAAAGGGAAAAGCATATAGGTATCAGCATATACTACTATACTGGGAAAAAAAAAAATAAAACCTGTGCAAGTATTGAATTGTATGTAGTACAATGTAAAAGTGTCCAGGAGTGCAAAAATTACAGGTTGCACAGTAAAGTGTCAAAAAGAGTCGCAGAGTGTGAATATACAAAATGTACAGTAAAGTGTCAGTAGTGTTTAGTAGTGCAAAGGTACAGATTTTATGGTAAAGTAATAGTAATAATAGAGTCCCGAAGTGCAGGTGTACATGATCCTCATCGGTCCTTTCAACTCTTTCAGCTCCGCTGGAAGGAGCTAAAATAGTCTCATGGCTCTTGGGATAAAGGATCTTCTGAGTCTGTAGTCTGTAGAGCAGCTCTGTGACAGGAACCTGCTACTGAAACTGCTCCTGTGGTTGTTGCTGCAGTTTATAAGCAGCTCTGCCCAGAACTGCCTCGACCTTCACTGATTAGATCAGCCGTTAATTTGTCTGGGAGAAATTGTAAGATACACTAACTAAAGCAAATGAGATTCTCTCTTAGACTGACTCGATTTTCTATTGGCAGACGTGCCTCTGGTTTGAGGGGAAGCTTGCTCACTGCTCTGTCACTAAACCTTTACTTTTCAGTTGCTCATTAACACTCTGTTCTTCTTCTCCTCCTTCCCTCACCCTCTTTTTCTCATGCCACAACTTTCCACCTCCTCTGCTGCTCCGCCTCCATGCTTTGGGACGTGTGTGTGAAGGTTCACCCAGAGTGGCTCAGGCCTCAAGTGGCCGGTCTAGATTTAGAGCGCTGGTATCAGGAGGCGATGGAGGCTGGAGACTGCAGCCCACTCTGCCCCCCTCCTCTACCGCTCAAAGTTCACTCCCGCAGGCCTCTGCAGGTAAACCACGTAGACCCGGATTAGCCCTGTCAAACTACAGCTAATAAAACGATTAATATAGTAGAATAATATAGGATGTTGAATTAGGATACACTTTAAATTGGGACAATTTAATTTAAAACAAAAAAGAAAAGAAAAGAACATGAAACCTTTTTTCATGCTATCACCTTTGAACAACTGTACTCTATCTAGACATATAAAAGCAAGTGTACGCCACAAATAGCCAAATTTGTGCTGAAGTGGCAATAAAACCCCAACAACCAACCAACCATTGTCTGCAGTTGCTAAGAAAAAAACATATTTAGAAAAACGAGTCGATCAGGAAAAGCACTGTGTCTACATCAACCCATGAATTAGTATTCATGGCCCCGCCCACCTTGGCTCTCGACTTTACGGTACACATACAGTGTGAGCACTATCCGTACCAGCACGAAATAAGATGACGTTGTTAGTGATGCGACATACCTTTAAACAAACATGTAGCTAGACTCACTGCTTCGCAGAGCTGTTAGCCCAACAGTTAGTCAGGCAATGTGTTTGCATGTATGAATATTCATGGGCAAGAGCCGAAATCCTATCGTTTCTCCCCACCACTCCTCCACTGGACTAAAACAGTGTTATACCTTATCACCGGAGCACTTTGTATCACTCAGTAATAAAACTCTTGCATCTAGACTGCAATTGAAAAAACAGGAGGACCGGTGAGTTTTTGGCTTTTTTTCTTGGTCACATGACATCACGTTCAGAAGCTCAGAGGACGTCTGAGAAAAACGCGTACATGGTCGTTCCAGGCAGGAATAAAATCACAGAGGATAAACCCCCCCATAAAAGAGAAATTACCCCAGAACCCCCTGAGAAACTAATAGAATAATTAGAATGATTAAAATCCTGACTGACGCACATGAGCAACACTTTCAGTACTAAACAAAAAATCTATAATTTTTTACAGAAACTCTGTAGCTACATGATTCACACTAGTCAAAAAACGAAAAAAAGAACCATGTAAAGAAATGAGTTAACAGACAATATCTGTCCGTATAACGGAATTTCTGATGCGACTAATTAATTAAATTGAATTAACCGCACAGCCCGACCCTCTGCTCCTCTTCCTCCATGCTTCACCTTCTTCATCACTGAACTCTCTCTACACTCAGAGATCTCACATCTCTCACGCGTAGCAAGCTCAGGATCTGCTGCAGATTGCTAAGAAACATCACCATACGGTTTGAGTCTCATCACTACCATTCTGTAGGTCAACCAGAAAAGGTCACATCTGCTCTCTTTAGCCAAAACACACAGTGGAGTCTGTTTAGTTAAAAACATGCACTGTGCGATAGATAAGTGAGCCCAGTTTTTAATATTTAATTCATTACTAAGATGCATTAATATACACACATTTATACAGTGCCATGCAAAGTTTGGGCACCTCTGGTCTAAGTTTGATCTGTTACAGTGAATTTCTAAGTGAGTAAACGGCATTAAGTTAAAGATGAATCATTACTTTAATGTTTTAAATGGAACTAGGTTTTATCTCCATCTACTACAATTTAAAATGAACAAAACAGGAAAAAACAGTATGGTCAGTACTTAAGAACACAAGTTATGAATTATGAACACAAGCAGAGTGTCCCTGCTTTTAAAAGCTTTTTAAAGTTTGGAGGATTTTCGCCCATCCTTCCTTGCAGAGACTTTTCATAAAGTCTGGATATGTATTGCTCTTTTGAGGTTGAGCCACATACTTAGATGTTTTTTAGGTCAGGGGACCAATTTGGCATTACCATAGGCTTGTTTTTCATCTGTTATTGCTTTCAGAATATGCTGGTATTCGATTGAATCAGTTTTTTCACATGCCACTGGCTGCAACACTAACCCCCATGTTCAACAGTTGGAGAGATGTTATTTTTTTTTATTAAACTTTGTCCTTTTTTTTCCCCCAGAAGTAGGCCTTTGACGATAAGATATATAGATGTATCGTCCCTAAAATTATTGTGATAAATGATTTTACTGTCATTTGAAGACCATTTAAATGGCAGAGATATAATGCTAATAAAATAGCATGACAAAGCAATTATAATTTTTTTAATCATAGTTTTTTCTTCACCTACTGCAGTCTGTTCACACTGTGTGTACGGAGTCACAGTTATTGAAGACCTGATTGGTCATTTAGCATGACTGGCTAAAATACTGTTCACTGGTATATATGTTAACAAACGTACAAATAAGCAAAACAGACCATATCAAAATGATCAAATATTATTGAGGTAATGTCTATTTATTGTTTTTATTTATATTTATTATTTATATAAGTCTATCATTTAATTATCTTACATGTTGTACAATATGTTTCTCTCAAATTGTACAAAAACAAAAATAATACTCTGCTCTTTCTTAAAATGATGAGGAGATTGTTTCATCTTTACCTTTTTTTTTTTTTTTTTTTCATCTGTAGTAGATTGATTCATCTCATCTTTTGACTGGTGGTGCCCAACCTTTAACAGTGTACTGTACATTGTAATATAATTTAAAATGATGTTGTTTGGTGTGTAACGTGTTCTGTTTCTCTGGTGGGCAGGTGTATCGCTCCAGGCTGGACAGCGACGCCAGTCAGTCCTCACTGAGGCCAAAGGTCAGCGCTGGCCTGTCGCCCACGTACACGTCCGCTACTCTCGGCCGCAACACTTCTTCCAGGGTGAATAATCTCTCTCCAGCTCTCTCTTCTTTACTCATAATTTACTTAAACATCATGCCTTTTCTGTGATTTGATATCTGAGTGTAAAACGTGGTTTATTTTCTTACTCAGAGTCCAGTGATGGTGGCGAATAGCACAGGAAGTCTCCCTCGCAACCTCGCAGCCACTCTGCAGGACATCGAGATGAAGCGGCAGCTCGCCCTGCAGCAGAAAGGTACTACCACTGCTTTATTTATCAGAGCTTCGGCAAAAAAAATAACTGAATGAACATCTTGTCTGCTACATTAGTATTTTACCTGAAATACAAAACGAAAAGCATTCTGTATATTATATATGGTGCTAGTTTCACATGTACTGTGTATGAGGCACATTAAGCGACACTAGTAAGGATGCTACATCGAAGTAAGCAAGCGTGTCGCCATGTTTGACTTCTAATGGGGAAGCTGGGGA
Organism: Astyanax mexicanus; assembly: GCF_023375975.1. NCBI lineage: Eukaryota > Metazoa > Chordata > Actinopteri > Characiformes > Acestrorhamphidae > Astyanax > Astyanax mexicanus. The sequence continues at coordinate 5,915,753 of NC_064425.1, forward strand.
AAGCGCCTAAATAAACAAAAACTGTAATTCTTAAAAAAAATTACTTTCTAACGAGCGCTGGCTTTTAATCTACACAGATTTCTCTCCTGTAAACTGTTTATTTGTGTGAGTAAAGCATTTCTGTTTATTTGCAGTAAGCTTAGATTTCCAATATTTTTATTATATTTAAGGGTGAGTTTTCAGTAAAGTTTCTCTAACACTAAGGCTGGATGCAGCAACATTAGCATTAGCCGCCAAACGCAGCGCTAGCGGGATGAAAATGCCGTCCGATAGACTAAGAAACCCATATTTGAAATAAATCTTAGAAAATTAGAATATTATAGAATATTTAAACCAATTGGTATTTTTGGGAGTATGGGCAGTGTGCCAAGTCCTGCTGGAAAATGAAATCCACATCTCCATAACAGTCAGCAGAGGGAGGCATGAAGTGCTGTAAGATTTTGTGGGAAAACAAAACTGTACTGACTTTAGACTTGATAAAACACAGTGGATCAACACCAGCAGATGACATGTCTCTACAAACCATCACTGATCATCAGTAAATTTTACATTTCATTTGTAAATCAAGGGATCAGAGTCTGGAGGAAGAGTGGAGAGACACACAGTCCAAATTGCTCGAGGTCTAGTGTGAAGTTTCCACCAATCAGTGATGGTTTGGAGAGACATGTCATCTGCTGGTGTTGATCCACTGTTTTATTATCAAGTCCAAATCAAGAAAGCTTTTATAGAGATGCAGATTTCATTTTCCAGCAGGACTTGGCACACTGCCCACACTGCCAAAAGTACCAATTGGTCTTATTATATAATATTCAAATTTTCTGATTAGACACTGATTTTTGGGTTTTTATTGGCTGTAAGCCATAATCACCAACAATAAAATAAATAACTGCTTAAAATAGATCACTCTGTGTTTAATACATCTATATAATATATGAGTTTTACATTTTGAACTGAATTACTGAAATAAAGTTACTTTTCAATTATATTCTAATTACTCCTCCCCACCCTACATCCCTCTAATCACCTCACGTTTTATTCTAATCATTGTGCTGTTTGTATCTCTCTGTCTGCCACTCTGTACATCCACCTCCACTGCCCCTCCTACTCCCCAACCCCTAAACTCTCACCTCCACCCCCCACCTCCACTTCTCACCTCCACCTCCCACCTCCACCTCCCACCTCCACCCAGACCGCTTGCCTTCATCGTCTGAGTCCTCCTCCACCCCGGACAGCCCCACAGGTAGACTGCACTGGAGTCTGGAGTGGGTTTGGACTCGTCATCATCATCATCATCATCATCATCATCATCATCATCCTCCTCCTCACCACCACTATCACTCACTACCTTCCTTCACTTTATCATTCATCACCTTCCTTCTTTCTTTTCTTCATTCTTTATTCTGACCTTTAACGGGGCATGACCTTTAATTCAGAGTTGTATTTCCTGCACTTTCTTCACGTGTGCCTGCGTTTCCCCTGCGTTGTCTCCCAGCATGGAGTATTTAAAGTGGTTAAGAAGTGAAAACAGTGCAGAGCTTCAGGACTGATGGGATTAGCTTGGGCTTTTTTAATTGATTTCTTTATTTATTTAATTATCTTTTTTACATTGAGCGCATTCAGTGCATACGGTTATGTGCTGTATGTGTGAGGGCATGACTGAGCCGTGCAGCGTTAGCGTGTTATCCTGCAGGGATGCACGGGTGTCTTGGTGCTTTATCTGTGATCTTTATGATATCCGGTGTTTCTACTGTAATAGATGCTTGATTCCCAAACAGGTGCTGATGGTCTTTTTTTTTGTGGCTGTGAATGGATTTGTATTTGCTGTATATGACTTGCTGATGCAGTCTGTTTATTTGCATTTGTACACTGCCAGTCAAATGTTTGGGGATTTTTTAATGTTTATAATTATATATATATATATATATATATATATATATATATATATATATATATATATATATATATATATATATATATATATTTTTTTTTTTTTTTTTTTTTCCCAATGTGCACAATATATCAAATGGTACACACAATTAATTGGGACAGATAATGCACCCATTTTAATATGGAATATGCAGAATGAAAAAAACAAGATCACAACGAGAAAACTATTGTTTTAAAAATCATAAATGTAATTTTTGTCATGTTTTGGCTGGATTAAAGAGCAGATTTGGGCCTAAATGTTGATTTAAACATTATCTTTTTGCCCTCCAACATCATCTCTCACTGGAGGACTATTAGGTCTATATTACATATATATATTTTTTTACTGTATCTCTGTATCTATGTTTACATAGATACACACAGGTAATAAGTTGGAGAGTAAAATATAAAAAATAGTGAATAAAAACACTGCAAAGCAAAATCAGCAGCCAAAACAATTAATACAAAAAGTGGAAAAAAAATTTAAAACATAGGATGACTTCTGCTATATCAGTGCATATCAGCATTTTAATGGTCCAAAAGTCACTTAAACTGCAGAAAGGATTGAGAGTTCTACGCCATATTTTGTTACTGGTGTTAAAAGTACTGTATTAAAATAAACTGTAATGATATAAAGCTTGTAATAATTCATGTAGAAAGTAAATTGAAAGAAAGATAATGTCACTAATATTAAAACCAACTACCTAATAAATCATACAGTTTAATGCAAAGCTTTCTGTAATAATGTAACAGTAACTATAGAAAACAATAGACTTTAAAGGAATATTAAAAAAAAAAGAAACAAAAAATAGAAAATACTGTATATAAAAAAATGGCTTCACTAGGTGTCCCCAAACATTGGACAGGTATGTGTATGATTTATAGTGTTTATACAGCTCTAGAAATAATTAAGAGAACACTTCAGTTTCTGAATCAGTTTCTGAATCAGTTTCTCCGATTTTACTATTTATAGATTTATGTTTGAGTAAAATGAACATTGTTGTTTTATTCTATAAACTACAGACAACATTTTTTCTCAAATTCCAGATCAAAATATTGTTATTTACAGTATTTATTTACAGAAAATGAGAAATGACTTAAAGTTTTAATCACAGTTTTTTTTTCATGCATCTTGGCATCATGTTCTCCTCCACCAGTCTTACACACTGCTTTTGGATAACTTTATGCTGCTTTACTCCTGGTGCAAAAATTCAAGCAGTTCAGCTTTATATTTATATATTTATATTCCAGAGTTTTTTAATTTGGTAAAATCAGAGAAACTCACCATGTTTAAGTTGTGTCTTATTTTTTTCAGAGCTGTATATACGTGTGTGTGTGTGTGTGTGTGTGTGTGTGTGTGTGTGTGTGTGTGTGTGTGTGTGTGTGTGTGTGTGTGTGTTATTCCTCTGTAACGTGATGCGCTCTCTCTCTCTGTCTCTCTCTCTCTCTCTCTCTTTCTTTGCTCTGCAGGGCAGCAGGTGATCGAGGAGCAGCGGCGTCGGCTGGCCGAGCTGAAGCAGAAGGCTGCAGTGGAGGCTCAGTGCCAGTGGGAGGCGCTGCGAGGCTCTCAGACGCAGCTCAACAACCCTCATCACCTAACGGTGCCGCCTCCGCTGGTCCACCACTCCATCCTGCACCACACGGCCCCCTCTGCTGGAGAGCCGGCGTACGACACGCTCAGCCTGGAGAGCTCCGACAGCATGGACACCAGCATCTCCACCGGCAACAACTCGGCCTGCTCGCCCGACAACATGTCCAGGTCAGAACTCCGCCCGCTGCTCCATACACCACCCGATCTGTCTGTTTTACACCGAGCTTACTGACGGCCACCGCCGCGCCTCCTCCATCTCCTCACCCAGATCAATTACCAGCCATCTGTTTCTCTCCGCTCGCCGCTCATTCCTTCATTATTCCTCCAGTCTGCACCTGCGTGAGCGTGAGGAGGAACAGGCCTGCTCACGATTGGTTGCCTGTCGGCTGGATGCTGCTCATGAGATTTGGGCATGTCTTCCAGTTCCAAATATTTCTATTTTGTTTTGTTAAGAAATAGAAATCATTTCATTTTCAGTCAGTTTGGAGAAAGTTTGCTAAGCTGGAGCCTGAGTTTAAGAATATTTTAAAACTTCCCTCAAAATCCCCTCAAAAACACAAGAGATTAAAACCACTTAAATAAAGGCTGAGTGTCTCAAAACACACAGGCTGAAAAAAAAATTATATATATAAAAATATATATATGATTCTGATTATTTTTTAATGAGTCAATTATAGCAACAGATACAGCCCTACTGTATTGTACGCAATAATATCGCCAACATTTTTGAATATCATGAACGATTTTATACCCTGAAATATTATACCCCCTAATTATCATATCAGGGTACGACTTTTTTGCTGTTTTTAAGCAAAAGAAAAAAATCACACTGTTCTCATTTCCCATTATATATCTACTAGAGACTGATTATATCTGTCCAGTATCATTTATTTTACTTTAATCCTGAATATATGGTGATATATGGAGTGCATTATTATTAGTATTATTATCATGATATTCTGGATCATTGACTTCTGTTGCTAATCTGATAAAATCTTCAGTTTGTTGCAGTAGTGTATTCTTGAAATATTTTTTTTTAATTCAGAGTTTTGTCAGTGAGTATCGTTATTGCAAAAATACCATGAAATATCGTGATATTATTTCGGGTATTTCTGAGTATTCAGTCTGTCTATAAATTGGAGTATTCTGGGTATTCTTTAATATTTCTATTTTTTAGAATATTAAAATATTCTTTTTTCTGATCATTTAAGGTAGCAGCAGTGTTTGGACAATTTTAGGCTCAATGTTGAGTCATCTTAGATAGAGGGTCTTTGCTCCAGTCTTAGGGCCAATGTGGTATTCAGATTAACCTAAAACCCCTTTATATGCCTTGTCCTGTATACTGGCTACAGATGTAGGTGATACAAAACCCTTTATTTCTGCAGTAAAATAACTTATTTACACTCTGAAAATTTGAAGATTTTAAATTCTCCAACAGGACACTTGGAGAAGCTGCCTGTTTTCTCTCTACTCCACTTAATAATTCTAGATCAGTAACAGGAATCAACCCAAATTCTGCAGGTTTGAAAATAAAGACGTAAAAACTAGACAAACATAACTAAACTAAAGGTTTGGAGGACGTTAACTGTTTGATTTGTATTCAGGAAAATACTGATTTTAAAAGTAATATCAGAAAATATTTAATTTTATGATTTTATTAATTATATTTTGACATTAGCAGATTTACTTAAATATTTTTTTAATACTTACAGTTAGTAAGTTTATTATCAAACATTAAACCTTTTATGTAATGCATGAATATAAATCTTCAGGATTTTTGTGTGTAATATCAGGCAGAAAATTTACAAAAATGCTGGCTTGTTAAGGGGTTAAGGTAAATGTTGAGAGTTTTGATGTTGGGATTAATTGAAAGTGCCGTTTGGACACTAGATTTTTGAGGCTCCATAATCTACTGTAGATTTAGTTCTCTGTTGAGCTTTCTCTTATTACTCTGTATCAGCATCTGTATCAGTGTTGTTAGGTTTTACAGATGAGTCAGATTAAGATATTTACCTTAATATCCATCCATCCATCCATCCATCCATCCATCCATCCATCCATCCATCCATCCATCCATCCATCCATCCATCCATCCATCCATCCATCCATCCATCCATCCATCCATCCATCCATCCATCCATCCATCCATCCATCCATCCATCCATCCATCCATCAGTTAACAATCAACCAGTTAACAATCAACCAGTTAACAATCAACCAGTTAACAATGCTCGGTGGGCAACAGCAAAGTGGGCCAGCGACTCCAGCTCTCATTAAATGGGCCACTGCCCTTTTAATTAAAGGCCACTGTCTGGTGTCTGGACCGTTAGAGTCGTGCACAGCTGACAGGGGTCTGCACTAATAAAGGTCTCTTTACTGTAGACGCCTGTTGTTGAGTGTTGAGTCATCTTAGATAGAGGGTCTTTGCTCCAGTCTTAGGGCCAATGTGGTATTCAGATTAACCTAAAACCCCTTTAGGTTAATCAATTATTTTATTCATTAAAAGTGTGTGTTCTATTGCTTACTAAAAAAAATGCTTCTTTCAAGAAAAAAATGATTAAAACAAGCGAACTTTTTTTTTTTCTGCCAGTGGAAATAGATACTTTCTGTAGATAAAATTAATTATATACTAAATCATAAATAGGGTAAATATCTTCATTTGAAATTCTGCTATATACGACTGCAATGATTAATTGATGTAATTAATTAATGTAATGTACATTATAAAAACAGGTTGTCAATACTATAAAACAATTTGTAGATCAATAAAAGTACACCAAACAAAAAAAAAAACAGAATAACTCCCAAAATTTGTGTAAAGCTCGAGAATGTAGCCGTCATGCTGCAGTAAAACATAAACAGTAAAAAAAAAAAAACCTGATTAAAAGTGTTTTAAATCACATTAATTAAATTAGTAAAAAGAATAGCTGTTCCTTTGCCTTAATGGCTCTAGTACTGTTACTACTGTTTTTTCCAATGTTTTTGCAGTGGGCGGGGCCAAGCTAACGCTACTGTTTCATTGGTTTATAAACTTGTTCATTGGCTGATTCTGATGGTCTATTCTGATGAACAACAAACAGCTCTCAAATAGTGTTATGTGCAATAAAACATTTAAACATAAAGAAAATATAATGTCCTTTGTATTGGATGCAGGGTATGAAGGTAATAATATAGTGCTGTTATATATCCAATATACTGTGAATATAGACAGACGTCTTATGTAAGTTAAAAGCAAACATTTCTTAACTAATTCTAAAAGAAGAATGTCTCTAAATCTTACTCACGCAGTGTTTACCCTTTATCCAGTGTCCATATATATATATATATACTAGTATATTACACAAGCATTTTGCAACTCCTACCAATTATAAAAAGGCCAGAATGAACCACCAAAGTCTCCAGTTCTTTTCCGAGTATAAATAAGAGCGTAATTAGGGCTGTGAAAAAAATGTCAACACTTAAAAAAGTCTTTTCCGTAAACAGATGCCAGAGGGCTGCCGTTTCCATCTCCACCCTGCCAGCCGTAAATTAGTGCAGATTTTTTTAGTTTTTTTGTTTCCAGTACCAACGCCCCAAACCCGACTGCTCTTTAAAGATTCTTAATGAGCAACACGACAAAGAGTAATACGAATTTAATTGTGCATGGGTACTAAAACTAGCAATTAAGCTGGTGTAAACATTGAAACTCATCTTGAATTAATTAGTCTTTTTTTTTTTCTTGTATTTTTGCACAATTATCTTCTTATTTGTCACCAAGCGAAGTTGGGGAACTGTTGAGGTTTTATTATTTGTGTATAGTGTGTTTGTGATCATGAAGAAAAGACCGTATTGTGACACCTTCAGGATAAGGGATTGCACGCTTTTGTCAAAATATCTTAACTGCGATTTTTCCACAGAATTTTAAATATTAATTTAATTCAATCAATCAATCAACCTTTATTTTAAACTCGGAAGTACATTGAGGGTGACCCTCATTTTCAATGTAGCCGAGCAAATACAATAGTGATTGAAAAAGCAAAATTAAAAGCAAATATTTAATATTTATGAAACAGAAGAATAAAACTGAAACTAAAAAATAAAACTATTTAGTAATAAGAATAAAATTGAAAAAATTAAAAATATATAATAACAGTATTACTGATAAAACATAATAAAAAAAATATTAAAATAAAATAATTATAAGAAAGTAAATACAAAAACAAAAATAATAAAAAAATAAATAAATAAATAAATATATAAATAAATAAATTATATAAAATAAATAAAAGGAATATAAATATATATAAAAAAAATAAGAGAACTAAAACATGAAGTAAAATAAATAATTAAGATTGAGTAAAACAGGTACAGGCTGTCTGAAGGTGTTTAGATATTAAAAGTTTAAAATGATTGAGTGACACCAGTGAGCTGAGTTTTAGTGTTTCCTGTAGTGAGTTCCAGCTCGCCGGTGCACTGTAGCTAAAAGCAGATTTTCCCAGTTCAGTAAAAACTCTCGGTACCTGGCAGCTGATCCAACCACTGGAGCGAGTCTGATAATTACTGTTATTAAAATTAATCAATGAAGTGATGTATTCTGGCATATGACCGGAGAGTGTTTTATAAATTAAAATTAACCAGTGCATTTCCCTTCGTGCAGCTAATGGAGGCCAACCAACTTTTCTGTACAGATCACAGTGATGAGTTCTATAAGGGTCGCCAGTGATGAACCTTAGAGCAGAGTGATATACTGGATCCAATAATTTGAGGGAACTGGCGGAGGCATATTTATAAATGACATCACCATAGTCTAGAACAGATAAAAGGGTTGCCTCAACAATTGTTTTCCTAGCGTGCATGGGGAAACAAGCTTTATTTCTATATAAATAACCCCGCTTCTGTCTACATTTACTGACTAGTTTATTAATGTGAGGTTTAAAAGTGAGTTTCTCATCCAGCCATATGCCGAGATATTTATATTCTGTAACTCTTTCAATGGTGGATCCTGCCAGGGTAGTAAAATTTACACAATTAACATCACTATTACGAGATCTGGAAAACAGCATTAACTTAGTTTTCTTAGCATTTAAAACTAGTTTGTGATTATTTAGCGCAATCTGTAGAGCATTAAAAGAGTTCTGTAGTTTTATTACTGCAGCATGTATAGAATCAGCTGAGCAATATAAGATTGTGTCATCTGCTTAAAGGTGTATTTTGCAATCTAAGGAAGAAACAGAGGCAGCAATATCATTAATGTATATATTAAATAAAACTGGACCCAGAATGGAACCTTGGGGGACGCCCTTAGAAATAGCTAGGAAATCTGATTTATAATTATTGAATGCTGTGCATTGTTGTGATTATTTTTAAACTTTAAAACCCTAAACCTGTATTACTGGTTAACATATATATCATAATATAATCTATATATAATTCTAATTTTCTTTCTATATAAAATATTCCCAGGGTTCTCAGTAGGGGTGGGCGATATGGCTCTAAAATAATATCACGATATTTCAGGGTATGTTATTTATTATTTATTTAAAATAAATTATTATTTATTTTTCATAATTATTAAATGCAGTTGTCAGTGACTATAAACCCAAAGACTACAATCCCCAGCGCTCTACAGACTACAGACACGCAGTGACGCATCTCCAGAAGAGCAGGCTGCATCTTCACTATTAGCTACTATTACTATTAGCTATGTGGACAGTAAGAACCTGTAGTGAATACTGTAGAGTATAGACAGAAAGGTCTAATACAACAGTTTGGTGATCTGCAGGTTTAAGCTTAAACTAGCATCATAAAGCTTTGAGGTTTTTGTCAGAAAGTGTTCATGTGTTATGATTATGGATTATCTAGCTGTCCACCAAAATTCTACCAAACTTTTGTTCAGATTGATTTTTTGGTCATTGTGAAATGCGCTGCATTTATGAATGGATGTAATTATGTTTAAACTATGATGTTTTAATTTGTTTGTTGGTGAAGCATTATATAGGTATAGCATTATATAGTTTTTAAAACTATTTGTGTCTTATTTTTAAAGCAAAAACCCTAGGACTAGTTTGTAAATGCCTATTTTGCTCATTTGCATAATATGTGAAACCTACAGAGTTCAATCATCCAAATTGGATGCAGATTAGTTTATTCTGAGCCAAGGTATCAAAGCAAAAATTATTTTATCTATACAAACGTTTGCTCTGGAGGCAACCTGCCGACCTGTAATTTTGTGCACTCTTGAGGCCCATCAGACTTAAGTTAAGCGATGTAGATCTAAAGGTAGATCTAAAATCAAATCTGATTTAGGTTGTAAGTGTGAACATAGCACATGATGTTTAGACAGAGAATTGGAACAAAATGCAATAAAAAAAGAACGGAATTATTACAATAAGATTCTACAGACCATAATGAGCACCTGTATCCGACATAATAAGAAATACTGGGTTGGCATTCAGTCAGCTATTTGCTTTTCATAATTGGTCTTAATGATTTTATAATCCTACATTTGTTCTGCTGATAAAACCAATGATACATAATGCATACTAGAGGTGGGCGATATGGCCCTAAAATAATATCACAATATTTCATTATTAAAAAAATATATTATTTCAAGAATACACTACTGCAACTGCAAATTCAGTTGTATTATTGCATACGATCATAGACTGTATATAGCTGGACAGAGCTCTTCGTCTCTTAAAAGTGAAGCCACCACAGGTCGGGCGCCCCCTGCTGTTCGGCTGCAGAAAGCTGTGTAACTCCACCCATCCCCATAGGTTTCAATGGCAAAACAGACAACATTCAATCAAGTTTTTTTCTAATATACTGTAATTCTACCTCCATTATTTAAATGCAGCAGCTAGTGTAACCTCTGCTTATATTGGTAAATTTTTATATCCCCACAGAATTCGGTTTTTAAAACGTTATTCAGCTCTATTCAAAAAAGGTGTGGTTATGGTAAAAGGGCTGGTTATGGGCGGGACCAATAACAGACAGTCAGCTCCGCTCCGCCCCGCTCTGCAGTCTGTGACCGCGAGGCAGCCCTCGGGGGCGGGGTTATTTAAATGAGTAGACTGCTCTCCACAGTCTTTCTCCCTCCTCTGGTCTCTACTGCGCAGAATCAGGTGGCAGGATCGCCAACATGGCGGAAGATTTTGGCTTCATTTTCATTGAATGAATGGGAACGGAGACACGGCGTCCATCTTTTTTACAGTCTCTGCATACGATACGATATGGCACACTGCTAACTGAGATATTAAAAAAATACAAGAATTTTATCAGGTTTGTAACAGAAGTCAATGATCTAGAATGTCATGATACTAATAATTCACTACAAATATCTCCATATATCCAGGATTAAAGTAAAATAAATGTTACTGGACAGATATAATCTGTCTCTAGTAGATATATAATAAGAAATGAGAACAGTGTGAATTTTTCTTTTGCTAAAAACAGTAAAAAAGTAGTACCCTGATGTGATATGGCACCATATTTCAGGGTATAATATAGTTCACAATATTCAAAAATATTGGCAAAATTCACACATATACCACAGAGTGAACACAGTGTAAAATCCTGGATTCTGAAGTGTGTGTGTTCACTGTGTGCAGTGCTAGCGGGATGGACGCGCTGAAGATTGAAGAGATGGAGAAGATGCTGAAGGAAGCTCAGCTGGAGAAGGCCAGACTAATCGAGTCCAGAGTGAGTAAAGCCCAGATCTCATCTCATCTCTCTCTCTCTCTCTCTCTGTCTCTCTCTCTGTCTATCTCTCTCTCTCTCGTCTCTCTCTCTCTCCTCTGATATCTGTGTGTTTCTCCTCCTGCAGGAGCGAGAGAGTCTGGCCCGTAAGCAGCTGCTGGAGGAGGAGAGGAGGAGGAGGGAGGAGGCAGAGAAGAGGCTGCAGGAGGAGACGGTTCACCGGCAGCAGCTGATCGAGAAGGAGGTGAAGATGAGGGCGAAGAACTTCTCTCAGGTGAGTGTGAGCTCAACTCTGCTCTGACACTGATCTGACTGCAGTCTCACTGTAGTATCTGACTGATCACAGATCAGACTCAATGTCTGAGATTCAGTGTGAAGAGCAGCATCATTGAAAAAGTTTATGAGTTTATGAATAAGATTTCATTAAAATGATTAAACTCTTTAAAACTTTTTCAAACTTGCTTTGATTCCAACTTGCTCACTTTTGCTGTTCTCTGGTTCTCCTGGAATGGTTCTCCAACTGTTTAAAAAAAGTTCTAGAGGTGCTGAGAACTTCCCCTGGGTTAGTTGTATATCTGGCTATACAAACACCTAAAATAAAAACCCAACCCAACTTTTTTTTGTTTGTTTTACCTCTACTACCTAACTGCATATGTGTTGCTTTATAGTGTTAAGTCTATTATTAATCTACAATGTAGTACAAAACAAATAAACAACAGACATTAATGAGAATTAAAGTGAAAGGAAGGGAAAACCGAGGAACTGCTGACATTGAAAAAATATATAAATAAATAAAATGCTTCTTTGGTGAGCTTTTGTTTATATTCCTCCCCTGTCTTTCTGTCACGCTCGACATGACTTTAGTTTCCGCCCGTTCTCGGCCTCCCTATCTCCTCATAAGGCGATTCTTTCCCGGTCGTGTCCCAATTCACTAGCTGGGGCAGCGGTAGTGTATTGGACCGCGACCCTGATGACAGGGGAGCTACTAGTCTGTAGCACTCCATCCCATTACACTTCATTTTCCAAAACAGATTTCTTTTTTTGTTGTGGCTAGTCACGTATCTGGCCCGCGGCCAAACTTAATTGCAGACCCCTGAAATAATATGTTATCAGTTAACAGAAAATCAGAATTAGAAATATTTCTTTACCAGTCACAGTTGGCTCTATGTGTATACAGATACAGTAATTGATGCATTAGTCAGTGTGTGACTGGCAGAAATATTGATGGATGTAAACTAACATGCAAGGAAACGAGATATCAAGGCCCAAAGTAAACATAAAAATTATTTAGGGCATGTTAATTTATTTTATGATCATTTAAAAAATGTCATTATTGTGACAGACCTAATAACATCCACAAAAAACAGGCCTGGAAAAGAAGTGAAAAATAAAATTTTCATATAAAGTCATATAATGTATAAACTGGAATCTGGGGTCACTGCTGCGTGAGAGCAATAGTCATTTTAAAATATACAGTTTGTACAATCATGAAAATCCTGGAAAAGTCATGGAATTTGAAAACAGCAATTTCCAGGTCTGGATAAGTTTTGGAAAAGTCATGGAAATTTGGTCTACAAATCTTTGTGATTCAGTTTATTAATAGAGAAAATCTATTTTGAGTTAATTCAGCAATTTAACCCTACAGAGCGGAGCTCTCAGAATCTGACACATATTTTATTATTTAATATTGTGTGTCAGAGTCATTTTAGACCTTCTATAATTTCTATAATTTCGATTATAGTTTTAGCTGTTTTTTGGTTTTATTGTGCATGTCTAAACTGATGTTTAAAAAATTGTATGGTCATGAAATTTGCCTTTAAGGCCTAAAAAAAGTCATAAAAAACCTTGGAAATTTTTTGGTTAAAAAGTGAATGAACCCTGAATAGGGGTGGGCAATATTATATCGTATACAATATATCGTGACACAGAAATATCATGATATGAAAAATCCATATTGTGATAATAGGGGTGTTCTATCTTAAAAGTAGTCAGTTTATATAGTTAGCAGTTTATATCGTCGCTGTGCTATGAAAAACACTTATCTCCATTTTTGTTAATTTTTTGTTTACTACATAATTTGAACAGACAAACCGTCCCTTACATTGAAATAAACTTTGTTTACATTGACTTCCACTGAAAGTTTACAAGTTTTTTTCTGTTTTGGAGATTTTTTGGAGTGTTTTTCATTGGACAGCAACGATATGCATGCACTAAATATTCTGCAATATTATTTGCTGCATTATATTATTTTATGCTATATTATTTATTTTGCCACATTATGATTATACAGTTATACCATTATACTTTATTCCTGAAATGAATGAATTATTTTAGTTTTCCTATATCGCCAAGTATATCGTTATCGCAAAAGTACCCTGAAATATTGTGATATTATTTTAGAGCCATATCGCCCACCCCTAACCCTGAATATAATAAGTGATCTTATTCTGCTTCTCTCTTTTTTTTTTCTGAAGGCTCGCCCCATGACTCGCTACCTGCCCATCCGTAAAGAGGAGTTTGACCTGCGCTCGCACGTGGAGTCCTCAGGCCACAACATCGACACCTGCTACCAGGTCATCCTCACCGAGAAGATGTGCAAGGGCTATCTGGTCAAGATGGGCGGGAAGATCAAGTCGTGGAAGAAGCGCTGGTTCGTCTTCGACCGCCTCAAGAGGACCTTCTCCTACTACGCCGGTAGGAGCACCACCTCACCACCTCGCCGCTTCAGCTATGCAAATCCAGCCCCTCTGCCAGTGTGTTCTTACGCGTCTTTGCACTCTAAGCTTGAAGAAAGCGTGCGATTTAGTACAAAGAGCCGGTTGCTTAGCGGTGTGGGGGGATACGGGTAATTAGCGGCTGCTTAGCTGGCGGAGGCTGCCGCGGTTTCCGATAGCCTCGGGTTAGCCGGGGGCATACAAATATCCAGCAGCTCGGCCGCGTCCTATCTGATGCTGATGAAATCCGCCGCAATGCTGTGGAAATCCTGCTCCACACTCGGCACGGGCGAGCGCTTTCACTTTCACCCCCCTCCCTAATTGTTACAGAGGCGAGCAGAGGCAAATGGAGCTCTGCTAACTAACAGCCTGAAATAATAACAGCATCTGCCTCCCAATCACTGTCTCTCACAGCTTCAGTCCTGCTCTCACTGCGTCTCACTCTGTCATTTCCTCCTTGTTTCTCTCCCCTCCACAGACAAACACGAGACCAAGCTGAAAGGAGTCATCTACTTCCAGGCCATTGAGGAGGTCTACTACGATCATCTACGCAGTGCCACAAAGGTAAACTATAAAATCCAGAAAAAAATTCTGAACTATTAAAAATAAAGGTGCATCTAATAAGTATTTGACGGACCTCAGCAGAACCACTTTTAGTTCCATTAAAAAATAAATAAAAGTCCAAAAATAAAACACATAATAGAATTCACAGCATTGCTTTTATAAATATGAACAAATGCCACATTTATCAGAAAATTCTGGGGGAACGTCAGAATATTTGTCAAAACTCTTAAATGCATTTTAACCCTCCTGTTATGTTCATTTGTCAGGAACAGAAATGGATTTCACAGGTCATATTGATCCGGATCATGTTTAATTATCCAAAAGATGTCTGAAACCAAAACTATTTTATTACTAACTCCATTACTAATTATTCAATCAATATTAAGTGCAGTGTTGTTCCTTACCACTAAGAGTAAATGCTTCAATTAGCATAATTCACTCATTATTCATAAAAAAAAATTGAAACATAACACGGAAATTTTGTTTTAGTTTTTGTTTTGCAAATATGTTAGATGAACCATTTTCATATTATATGTTGATTACACTAATTTAGGCAAGCGGAAGACGTCTCATACTGAAAAAATACTTTAAAAACTTTTAAAACTTTAAAACTGGTAAATAACAGGAGGGTTAAGTAGAATTCTCTTTTTAAGAATGGTCAGTGATTGAGAACATATATTTGTAAAAGAGATCTGTCAGTGTAAAAAAACAAACAATTCACATTATGAAGAACCATCACTTGATGTTTCCAAATGTCTCAATTATTACTTATATTAATGACTTATACAGTACCTGTCAAAATGTTGATACTTTCTTCTTGTGCAGAGCTTTTCAAACCTTTTCAAAGCGTTTAATGTTTAATTTAATCCACCACACAATGTTCCACGGGTCCACTGTTAAAGAATCAGTTTAAATCCATTTATCCATAATGGGTAGAAAGCAGTATGAATACACTCAGGCTCTGGTTACTGACTGGCACAGGCGTCTGTTAGCTGCTGTATCAGAGCTGAGGATCTATAGCTTTCCTCTGAGTGTGCTGTTTTTGCTCAGTGACACTAAATTGGCGACAGTTATAGTTAAAGTAGCTCCACACCTCATTGGTAGAATCTGGAGGGCCCTGAAATTTAAAACAAGACATTAGGAACTTTAAAAGTGCACAAGAAGCTTATTAAAAACACTGTTTACATCCCTTAGCGTAAACTAATCTCTGGGAATTGCCCTGAGATTAGGTTATGCTATAGGTTATGCTAAGGCTATGCTAAATGTCAGGGCCCTCTGGATTCTAGCAAAGAGGTGTGGAGCTACAGGGGTTGAACAATGAAACTGAAACACCTGTAATTTTAGTGTGGGAGGTTTCATGTCTAAATTGGAGCAGCCTGGTGTTCAATCTTCATTAACTGCACATTGCACCAGTAAGAGCAGAGTGTGAAGGTTCAATTAGCAGGGTAAAAGCACAGTTCTGCTCTAAATATTACAATGCACACAACATTATGGGTGACATACCAGAGTTCAAAAGAGGACAAATTGTTGGTGCACGTCTTGCTGGAGCATCTGTGACCAAGACAGCAAGTCTTTGTGATGCATCAAGAGCCACGGTATCCAGGGTAGTGCTGGGCGATATAACGATATCGATTTGTTTCGCGATAATTTTTCCCTCGATGACGATGATAAGCCTGTGCAATAGAATTCGATAAACATTCATTTCCATTTCCGTCTAAGTGGCGCGGCAAACAACGAAAACACAACGTGTAATCAATCCAGAAGACGCTGGAGCAAATTAATAAATAGTTAAGAAAATTGTAATAGTTATTCTCATGCATGCAACAAAAAACCCTAAAGAATAGTGGAGTATGGCCCGACACATGCAAACAACCATAGTGTTTGGACTTTGGGAATAAACGGCCGCACTGTTCAGCACGTTTTAAATAAATTTTAAGTATATTTTAAGCACTAAATGTAATTAATTCAATTTATATTAGGACCTCGGGGCAGGTGCTGCAAAAATGTGTATGTGGGGCGCGGATTAAAGGAAGAGGTTTTTTTGCGGAGCGGTAACAGGACAAAAACACCTTAAGAATGATGTCTAAATGACTTTCCTCTAATCTAATATAATTTAACATGGTTTAAGGATATAAAATAATTTCTAAACAAACGAACTTTTTAATATTGAGCTTATGGCCCAAGTGCAAAAACACAAAATCATTTATCATTTAGATTATCTGCCTGAACGCGAGCCCGAACCCGAGCTTGAACGCCAGCCTGACTCAGGCGCTGCATGAACTCGGGCCGGTCGAGAACACCGCTTTCCTCTCAGATTAGGCGGAAGAAAATGGTCTTTTTTTTAATGTAACAAATCACACTGTGATTTTTGTGATATTTCCCCAATTACAGCTCAGCTGCGCGTTTAAAGCTCAACGCATGAATTAATCGGTGCGCTGTGCGCCGCACGTGCTCGCGGGGGATTTGACGCGTCTGTCAAGCAAGTTAATGGACCGTTTTGGGGGCAGAGATTAAGAAGTACAGCAGGTACATCTCAGATTTGTAGTTTAATGCTCTACTAAATTACTGGCTTTAAAACTGGCTCATGATATGGTCGGTTCTGGCTGGATTTTTTCCTGCCTACAGGCTGCATTTGACGGAAAGCAGCTCCTCAGTCAGACAACAGTGTCAGCATACAAATCGTGTGCGTTTCCTACAGGACAAACCATTTAAAAGTGCAGATAAACTCATTAAAAAATCACACAGTGTCTGTCTGGCTTAAAATACTTTTAATAAGGTACAGCTTTTAAATTAATAAATCAACATTCATTAAAAATCCGTGAGAAGTTCTGTATGCTAAATGACAAGCTAAGCTAATAAGCTAATAACATTTAATAATAACAGAAAAATAGATATGAATTTGGAAAATAACCAACTAAAGTGAGCTCAAAATACAATAATAAATATAATCTAACGAATTTCAAAATATAAATTAGAAATATTGAACTTCAATATTAAATTCAACTTCAACTACAAAAAACGCAAGGACCGATAGAACATAACGAACAGAAAAAAATAAATTTGAAATTGGAAAAAAAGTTCAAAATGCTAAAAGAAATAAAACCTAACGAATTTCAGAATATAAAATCTAAATATTGCACTGCAGCAGTACAAAAGCCTAAGTGCTTAAACAAACAAACCAAAAAACAGCCTATCACAAATCATTTTTTGAGCCCGACCCAGCTGAGGAAAAGGTGGGAAATCTTTTTTTTTCCGGCTGGGTCTTGGAAAACTTTGTGGTGAATTAAAGGGGCCGAGTTGCAATTTTTGTTTTACTTTAATCAGTTTTTAATCCGTCTTTTTAAAAACAAATATTCCAATATTGGCTGCCAATCAGTGCCCAATATTCTGAGCTCAAAAAACGCTATTCGGGCCAGCCCTACTAATCTAATATAATTTAACATGGTTTAAGAATATAAAATAATTTCTAAACAAACGAAATATTTAATATTGAGCTTATAGCCCAAGTTTTTTTTTCAGTCATGGAAAATTGGAAAAAATTGGAAAAAAGCCCGAGTTCATGCAGCGCCTGAGTCAGGCTGACGTTCAAGCTCGGGTTCTGGCTCGCGTTCATGATTAATTTGTTTTTTTTAAAAACTAATATTGGAATATTCGCTACCAATTACTGCCAAATATCCGGAGCTCAAAAAATGCTATTCGGGCCAGCCCTAATAATTATGGAGATACAGAAAAAAATATTGTGATAAAACTTCCATCACTCCCTTATTCTCTCACTAATAAAAACAAACCTTTAAGTGTGACACAAAGTGATTTGATTTATATCGTGATACATATCGATATCGACTGATATGGAAAACTATATCGTGATAAGATTTTTTCCCATATCGCCCAGCTCTAATCCAGGGTAATGTCAGCATACCACCAAGAAGGACCAACCACATCCAACAGGATTAACTGTGGACGCTGTAAGAGGAAGCTGTCTGAAAGGGATGTTCGGGTGCTAACCCGGATTGTATCTAAAAACATAAAACCACGGCTGATCAAATCACGCAGAATTCAATGTGCACCTCAACTCTCCTGTTTCCACCAGAACTGTCCGTCACCACAATAAATTATTGTGGTCTAAAACCAGGTGTTTCAGTTTCATTGTCCAACCCCTGTAGTTTAAGTCTGGATAACGGTCTAAAAAAGTGATTTATCTGCAGGGGCAAATTATGCCACTTTAAGCTCTATGGGTGAACGAGTGAGTTAACTGGGTTAAATGCACTTTTATTTATTTATTTTTTTAAGAGTGTTTAAGTCCCTCACAAAAAATATACAAAGCTCTGAACCCACACTTTACATCCACATGCTTCTGTTGCTGCTTCTGCACTGATACACTCTCACTCTCACACACATTTGCACACTCTCACACACCCTCACACTCCTCTGCACTTTCTGCCATTCTGATGCTTCTTTTCAGTCTATTCTGCTCACGTTCTTTTTTTCTCTCTGTGCTTCGCTTCTCACGTCTTCTGTTGTGATTTTTATCTTCTGTGCATTTTTTCTGTTCCCCCTCCACTCTCCTTCCTGTCCATTCTTTTCGCTCGGCCGGCCGTTGCCACAGAAAGGATTTTTCAACCTGAACTTGACAAATGTATGTATGCTTTTCTTGCACCCGCCCCTCAGACCGCATCCTGCATGTGATTAGCCTCCCTTTGCCCAGAGACAGAGCTGAATTCAATCTCCAGTTCCTTTGCTGAGATCAAGCTTATCTTCTTATCCTCCCCCCTTGAGATTAATTACCAATTAGTCACAGCCGAGTCGAGCCCCGCAGTGATTATGCGCATTGCGCTGCTGCTGCTGCTGCGGTCGTGGACAGTGTTTGTCGTGGCTGTAGAGGACGTCTTTTGTGTGTTAACTGAAAAAAGAAATTGTAGACTTTTCCTCTGCCTCATCTCCCCCAGCATATCTTTGAACTGCTGCCTCCTCACTTTTACAGAGAGATATGTGTGTGTGTGTGTGTGTGTGTCTAAGTGATGCATACTAAGTGCACATCTGGCTGGTGTGTGAGCATATGTTGTGTGTGTAAGTTTGTGTGTGTGTGTTTGTGTGTGTGTTTGCATACTTTCATCAAATATGGCAAGACTTTTTGGGTCACTGATACAGAGCCTTGCAAAAGTATTTGGCCCCTTTGAACTTTTCAACCTTTTGCCACATTTCAGGCTTCAAACATAAAAATATGAAATTGTAATTTTTTTGTGACGAATTAACAACAAGTGGGACACAATCGTGAAGTGGAACGAAATTTATTGGATATTTGTAACTTTTTTTTTTTTTTTAGAGCTGTTTTGCAAGAAAGAATGGGCAAAAATTTCGGTCTCTCGATGTGTAAAACTGATAGAGAGAAACCCCAAGCGACTTGCCACTGTAAAAGGTGGCGCTACAAAGTATTAATGCAAGGGGGGGGGGGGGGGGCAATATTACACGCCCCACTTTTCAGTTTTTATTTCTTAAAAACAGTTTAAAGTATCTAATAAATATTATTCCACTTCACGATTGTGTCCCACTTGTTGTTGATTCTTCACAAAAAAATACAATTTCATATCTTTATGTTTGAAGCCTGAACTGTGGCAAAAGTTAAAAAAAATGTTCAAGTGGGCTGAATACTTTTGCAAGGCACTGTATGCGAGATCGATTTATTTAATGTTTAAAACCTAAAATTAACAAACAAGTAACTCTCTTTATCACAATTATATTTATACATCAAGAAGAAAGGGGGTCCAATTACAGTCCTATAGGGCCTCAGTAGTCAATCGTAGGGGTGGGCGATATGGCCCTAAAATAATATCACGATACTTCAAGGTATTTTCACGATAGTGATACTCTATGCGATATAACAAAACACTGAATTAAGAAAAAAAATATTTCAAGAATACACTACTGCAACAAAATGAAAATTAAATTATATTAATGCATACGATATGATATGGCACACCCCCAACTGATATATTAAAAAATACAAGATTTTTATCAGATTTGTAACAGAAGTCAATGATCCAGAATGTCATGATACTAATAGTAAATATAAAATTAAAATAAATGATACTGGACAAATATAATCTCTATAGAGATATATAATGGGAAATGAGAACAGTGTGAATTTATCTTTTTGCAAAAAACTGCAAAAAAAAGTGAGAGTAGTAGTACCCTGATGTGATGATTAGGGGTGAGTGATATGGCGATACGATATTCAAAAATGTTGGTGATATTAATACATAAGATAAGATACGATATGGCACAACCTTAATCAGGTGTATGCTTTAACAAACCTGATTTAACTGTATCACAATGTTATATTAAATAATAAATCAGTAAATGGTTTAACTGTAAATGCCATCCTTTTTTTGGTCACAGTGAAATAGCTGTATTAAATAGCTTACAGCTACAGTTTCCCTGTAAAGCCGGTGCCAGAGCAGCACTTTCACACACTGATGATGTGGACAGTAAACAGCAGCAGTGCTGGTGATAAATTCATGTTAAAAATATCATGCTGTTTCTGCAGCTGCAGGCACTTTTAACTTCCAGTACTGGATTGGAAAAAGCCTAACCAGTCCAAACATGAATGTTTAAAAAAAAATGAATGAACCTATGAATTTATTTTGAAAATGACATAATCTAGATATTACATTTTAAAAAGACTTGTATCAGGTCAGATTACTTTTATTTTTTACCTTTTGTAGAAGATTGCAAATGTGATGAAAACCTTCCATTCAGCCCATGTTGATTTGTCATTTGGTTGCCAGATATCACTGGGTTATTACTTCAATTCGGCAAAAATAAATTCAAATCTGCTAACCAAACTGAGAAAGGCGAGTAAAATGTGAGAAAATTGTGTACAATTGTGTAAAAATTAGAGATTTTTTTTCTTTCTGTAGTGAATTTTCATACAAGCTCACTGCCACAGTTTTACAATCCTGCCACCTGTAGTTTATCACTACTCATTTATACTCAGCAGTTAATTACCAGGTTCAGTACCAGGTTTCTGTTTCAAACTGTGCTGGACTGGCATTGCTGGTATTGAACCCCTACCGTAATCAAACACGGGATAAGGTTACATTCAGTGTATTAAGGGCGTTTTCACATCTGTATTTGGTTTCTATGGTCCGGATAAGTTGATGAGTTTATTTATTTGGAGTGTTTCTCCCTCCGTTTTGTTTGGTTTCATACAGGCACAAACCTAAATGCATCAGTAAACCTCACAAGCAGTAAATATAGCAAGAACCATGTATATCTGTACAGTGTGAAGTTGCTTTAACACAGAACGATACATGTAGTAAATGAGTCGCGTGGCTGCAAGCAGTGAACACAGCACAGACCATGCGTGTAAACAGCATGGAGCAGCAGCAGAGACAGCGTTTGTACATGGCTGTGGTAATTAGCATTATCTTGCTAATATATCAGATTGAACTGCACCTTATCAGCAGTTTAGCTCAAATAAAAAGGAGTATATTTGATAGCTGGATCAGATTAAGAAAGGATCATGTTCTCACCACAAGTGAACCACTCCAGAGCAGGTCCCGGTGTGGTTCTTTTGATCTTCACCAGAGTGCAATTACTGTTTTCACACCTGCTCAATTGAACAAACCAACCAGAGTCCGTTTTAACCAAACCAAATAGTGCTGGTGTGAAAACGGCTTTATTCTGCCATTACTATGTTTGCTTAGACTGGGATTATTAGCAGTGATTTATAATGGCCTTTAATAACCCTTCATTAAAGGTGTGCATTAATTACCCTGCATGACACCTACTTAAGATTTCAGGACAATTGATATAAAGCTATTTTTAACAGATTTATTTATACAGATTTACTCACTAATACTTTTGGTAATTTAACATTAATAGCCTTTATAAATACAGTTTATTTCATGTCATGGAAGTGTAGCATTAGGAGTCTTTCCCAAGGACTCTTATTGGTGTAGAGCAGCATCGTCACCCAGACTGGGTAGTGGCGTTATCTTGTGTGCCATGTTAATGTTTCAGAAATAAACACAGAAAAGGGAAATCTAAGAAAAAACAACTATGAATTTGTTCTTTTATGATCTGTCCTGAATCCTAAAATGCTTCTGTTTTTCTGTATTTCATGGTGTGTGTGCTTAAAGCTGGCTGGCTGGGGTATTAAAGTGCAAAGGACTAGATTCCAGGAGCCAAATGCGTATAAACAATATAAAACAAAGTTTTCTAAAGTCTTTACTACAAAATTCAGGGCACATCAGTATCCCAATGTCTTTTATTAACCCGTCAACAGCTTATCAGCAATGTTTTTTTATTTATTTATTGAGGAATAGCATCGTTTTATGGGCATTTGCATGTCTGCATTTTAAATAGAAAGCACTGTGCTAAAAGTTCTACTTTCATCACCTTGTGGAGAAACTATTATGAAATTAAACTGTACAGATGTATAGTTGCATTTTATTCAAATCTAAAAACCATCTAGGCTATTTTTTTTTTATTTTAAAAGTCAATGCAAGTTAGTTGCTCCTCTATTTTTTTCCTGATCTTTCCACCAATACTATTTTCTTTACAAAGTGTTATAAGTGTTAAATAAAACAGATTTCATAGGGTCCTACATGTAACCATATGAACAACATCCTAATGTCATTTATGAAGAATATTTTGAGATAAGTACTTTGTGTCCAACATCTGTACTGGTTTGGAGCTTTTCTGCCTTCATCACCTTGTTAGAAAAAATAAACTACTCTACTAAATTATTGTACTGATATACAGTTGCATTTTATACAATTCTAAAAACATCTAGTCTAACGTTTTATGTATTTTTAAAGTCAATACAAATAAAAAAACACACCCATATTTTTTTTATAGTTTTTAATTGATTTCCTGATCTTTCCACCAGCACTATTTTCTCTAACAAAGTTTTTAAAAAGCGTTTTAAAATTTTAAATGAAATGAAATATGTTAAAAATAAAACTAAAAAAATTAATAGGGCCCTATGTGTAACCTTATGAACTGTATACCTAATGTAATTTATGAAGAATAGTTTTTGAGATAAGTACTCTGTATCCCACACCTTTGAGTGCTGGTTTGGAGCTGGACTGTAGGAACTGGAATTGTTGGAATTGTCCCCCCTGCTGTAAAGAAAGTATAATATATTGAGTACTGAGCACTCAGTGTATTATTCTCCTTATATGATTTGCTTCTAACGTCTTAACTGCAAAATTCAGGGCACATCAGTATCTCAATGTATTTTATTAATCCAGTCAACAGCCTTTCTGCAAGTTCTGATTATTTATTTATTGAGGAATAGCATTGTTTTGTGGGCATTTGCATTTCTGCATTTTAAATTATAATAGTTCTACTTTTATCACCTTGTTAGAAAAACTAAACTACTCTACTAAATTACCGTACCGATATACAGTTGCATTTTATATTTAATTCTAAAAACATCCAGGGTATTTTTATATTTTAAAAGTCAATAGAAGTTAGTTGCTCCTCTATTTCGTTATTTTTTTAACTTTTATTGATTTCCTGATCTTTCCACCAGCACTATTTTCTCTAACAAACTTTTTAAAAAGCATTTTAAAATTTTAAATTAAACGGAATGTGTTAAAAATAAAACTAAAAAAATTCATAGGGCCCTATGTGTAACCTTATGAACAACATCCTAACGTTATTTATGAAGCATATTTTGAGATAGGTACGCTGTATCTCACACTTATTGAGTGCTGGTTTGGAGCTGGAATTTTATATGGAATTGTCCCCCCTGCTGTAAAGAAAGCTCTGCATGTTACTGCATGTCAGAATGAATAACAAACTCATCTCAGGCTTTTCTGTGCTAAAATATATATATATATATATATATATAATAGACAGTCTCTGATCTCTAATTCTGCTCTTTTCGCTCGCTCTCTCTCTCTTTGCTCCAGAGCCCCAATCCCTCGCTGACGTTCTGCGTGAAGACCCACGACAGACTGTACTACATGGTGGCTCCGTCTCCGGAGGCCATGAGGATATGGATGGACGTGATCGTTACAGGAGCAGAGGGCTACACGCAGTTCATGAACTAAAGAAATAAAGAACAGCACAGAGTGGAAAAAGGTCAAAACGGAAAGGGTTTCGGCAGGGAAACTTCTAATGACTCCTCCTCCTCCTCCTCTTCCTCCTGTTTACTTGTTTGGGGAAAAGCCTTTTATTTTGTATTACGTTCATGTTTGTTCGTTCGTTGTTTTTTTATTAAGTTGTAAATTCAGCACGACTGTACAGATCCACATTCTTCACAGATTTTCTGTGTCTGCCTGGATTTAAAAAGGGATTCCTAGAAGACGAGCTCGAGAAGCAAACCTACGCACGGTCGAGAGATCCGCTGTGAAAGCGCCTTGTTGTTTGCTGTAGTTTAGCGTAGCGTTCCTCTGCAGTTCTGTTCTTTAAGTATGCATAATATCACGTTTCTTAACTTTTTTTTTTTTTTTTATGATTTTTTTTCCCTCACATTTCAGGTGGGATATTGCCAAATGACGTCAAAGCCATTCTGGAGATTTTTCTTTTTTTCTTTTTTGTGAAAAAAGAAAAATATATAATACAGATTCTGTGGCTTTGAATTAGAGA
This sequence comes from Astyanax mexicanus, assembly GCF_023375975.1. Classification (NCBI taxonomy): domain Eukaryota; kingdom Metazoa; phylum Chordata; class Actinopteri; order Characiformes; family Acestrorhamphidae; genus Astyanax; species Astyanax mexicanus. Next base: position 5,940,827 of record NC_064425.1, read on the forward strand.
GAGAGAGTAAGTTAAGTTATAAAAAATATACAGGTAGTTCATTTTAGAGATCAGAGTAAGTGCATAGATTTCTCAGATATATTGGTATCGCAGTATAAATGTCCGCACAGTGCCACAGAACTAAAACCTTATTCACCAAAGTCCGTCATTTCCTCCCTGTTTAGAGCATATTCCCCCGGAAGTGATGTAATTGTGTAGTCCACATCCTGCCCATAGTAGGAACTCTGAGTTAAGGAACTGTTAAATCATCATTAAACTAAAAAATACATATAAAACATAAAACTACCACATATTTCTTTGTATTCTTGGCATAGATGTTGAGCAATACATCCACTAAGACGGCAGATCAAGACAGAGTCAGAGTCAAACATTTCTGACAACCACAAACATGAAGTTATTAATGATAACATGACATATTAAAAAAAAGAGGAAAGAAATCGTTAAAAAGCTCAGTTTCATATATATTCTATTCAGTATTAAACTACTTACACTGCTGAAACATGTAAGCTTACATAGCTGAGCATTAAACTGACAACTCAATCACAACTTTTACAAGATGAGGAGGTCAGGTTACAAGATAAAAGGAGGTCAAAGGGGAATAATAGGATAGAGGAGTGAAGGAGGGGAAGAAGGAAATGAGGTTAGAAGTAGTTAGTGTGTTAGAGGTGTTAGGAGAGTAAGTGCTCTTTGAAGAGCTCTGTCTTCAGGAGTTTATTAAAGATAGTGAGAGATTCTCCTGATCTGGTAGTGGAAGGTAGTTAGTTAGAGGTGTTAGGAGAGTAAGAGCTCTTTGAAGAGCTCTGTCTTCAGGAGTTTCTTAAAGATAGTGAGAGATTCTCCTGATCTGGTAGTAGAAGGTAGTTAGTTAGAGGTGTTAAGAGAGTAAGTGCTCTTTGAAGAGCTCTGTCTTCAGGAGTTTCTTAAATATAGCGAGAGATTCACCTTCCACTACCAGATCAGGAGAATCTCTCGCTATATTTAAGAAACTATAGACTTCAGTTGTCTACAAATTGAATAGCTGATCATATACTAGTGTTAAAAATACAGTATTAGACTTTTTGATAGCATGTGGGTTCAACAGCCTTGTGATTAGGTCCATTCATTTAAATATAACAGCTTCAAAATTGCTTTTGAAATACAGAACCTGAGCAAAGTCCTTGTAGGCCTTTGTAAAGCCATCGTTAAATAAACATTATTTTAGATAGCTAATAAAATCTGATAATCTCATATGTAGTTTGTAACATTTGGCTCAATAATGCACCAAAAAAAACGTAGCTTGTACTGGTAACTGCGCCTGCGCAGATCTCCATGACTAGGGGAGCTCCTTCAATCTCAGCACAACTAGCAAGCTGATTGGCTCTTTTTATTGAAGGGCGGGGCTTCATCCATACAAAGACGCTATGTTGAGCATTATAAGAAATCCTATTCATATTCTTTTAACCAACATCCGGTCTCTTCATTAATAACGTCTCTGCTTAGAGTTCCTACAATGGGCATGACCCCCACTACACAGTCACAGCATGACTTCAGAGGTTTATCACTGTAATAATAATAATAATAATATTAATATAAATAATAGCTCCTGTTTGCTTGCATCACTCTGTGTAAGTCAGCGGTACGGAACCACATGTGCGCACATACACACACACACACACACACTCTCTTAAAGTTAAATATCTAAATACGTGTAAATCTGCCAAGTCCTGACAACATCTTTTGACCGGACCCCTTAAGGAAGCAGCCATCTACTCTTCACTGCCACCTGAAGGCATGGAGGACGACCTGCATCAAACTACTGGACAGAAAAACAAGGAAAAGAAAGAAAAATCTATCTACTGGACGTTAATATAACAATGCAAATCATTCAGTGCCTTGATATTACTATATTTTCCCCCACGCTTCATCATGCAGAGCACGGAAGTCCGTGGCTAGCAGGACAACAGCACACCAGGGACACAATCGCAGTTTTTCTTTTTTATGTTATTTTTATTTACAAAAAAAAAAAAAAGAGAGAGATGTATTGTGAAAAATCTTAACGGACATTTGCACATGGCATGTATTCGGATTGATGGAGAAAGAAAGAAAAAAAAAGCGACGATTGATCACAAAACGTGATGTCAGCTTTAATAGAGATTCCTAAATAAAAAAAATAAAAAGTCAGTGTATTAGTAGCTTGTAAAGTCGTTAAATGTGGAACGTCTTTGTAATCTGCCTTGACTCTTGTTAGTTTATGGGGAAAGACTTCGACTGAACTATGCTGTGATTATTACAGATGTGAGAACACAGAGAATCTTTCATGCCTTAGTGTTTACTGGGGGAAATAAAAAAAATAAAGGTTTTATTTAAAATGAGTTTTGTTTAACAGCTCTGAAACTGTTAGAATAAAACCAATGTGCTCTTCTTTTCTTTCCTGAAATTCAACTGTGTGTATATTTCACGTTGTTGAAAATGGCCAAAAACTCACCGTTACTGTTGATTCTGATTACTTTTTCAGTGTTTTTTCTTTTTTTTATTTCATTATTCTAAACATGAGATGAGTATTTATACAGATGTGGGTAAAGAATATGAATACATTCACTGCTAAGTTACTTTATTTCATGTGTTTTGTACACATAGAGATGTGTGTAAAAGTATAGGCACCCAGAGCAGCGCTGAATAGTAGAGTAGTGCACCACAACTGTGTGTCTGCTGAAAATCAGCCCTTGCTCTACTCTAATACAGGGGTATGCTTTGCCTTTCTTGCCAGCATAGGAGCAGTTATGAGTTTAATTGGTCTTGCAGATTTTGCTTTGACTCATTAAATTCTTAATAAAAGTTCTCACAGTGCAAATTATGACCTGGAATCAATCTGATATCATTTCATTGCCTTAAATTGTATTGAGTTTATGGTTTGAAGGGTCAAAAATAATTCAATTCTTGAGCTATCTAATACATGATTTGGGTATTGGGTAAGGTTAAGTGGTGAGGCTTAGAAGGGTTAAAAAAAAAAGTTAAAAAAAAAAAAAAAACATTTACAGCTCTGGAAAAAATAAGAGACCACTTCAGTTTCTGAATCAGTTTCTCTGATTTTGCTATTTATAGGTTTATGTTTGAGTAAAATAAACATTGTTGTTTTATCCTATAAACTACAGACAACATTTCTCCCAAATTCCAAATAAAAATATTGTCATTTAGAGCATTTTTTGCAGAAAATGAGAAATGGCTGAAATAACAAAAAGGATGCAGAGCTTTCAGACCTCAAATAATGCAAAGAAAACAAGTTCATATTCATAAAGTTTAAAGTTCAGAAATCAATATTTGGTGCAATAACCCTGTTTTCATGCATCTTGGCATCATGTTCTCCTCCACCAGTCTTACACACTGCTTTTGGATAACTTTATGCTTTACACTCCTGGTGCAAAAATTCAAGCAGTGATCAAACATCTTCCTCTTGATTATTTTCAATTTGGTAAAATAAATAAAAACAATAATTTTTAAGTGGTCCCTTCTTTTCCAGAGCTGTAAATATGAATAAATGCACATTAGGTATTCAATTTTTTTATTGTAAAAAAAGTTTAAAGTTTAAAGAAGTAAACTAAATATCTAATAAAGCTACGGTTGCCCAAACTTTTGCACACAACTGTACAGAACTGGACTGAATCTCACTCGGTTGTACAGAAACACACATTCTCTTTTCAGTACTTCTGTTTTCTCACTCTCACACACTCGCTGACACACTACATTGGTATGATGGTACTATTCATGTGGCACTTTGGATGGAGTTTTTTCAGGTTTATTAAAAAGAACAGAAAGCTTGCGTTCTCTCGTCTCTTGTTGAAATGGCTAAAGCCTCTGTAATGATGCTCTTGTTCACTGTGTGCTACGAGGCAACAGCGCTTTCAAAAGAAACTTCATTACCCAGGAGTCAGATTTCAGATTTTAATGATACTGCTTTATATCAAAGCACACTGAAGAGCTGCAGTTAGCCTCTTCTTTACTCACTGAAGTGATGTAGATTTACTTCACATTTGATGTAAAAGAAACATTAATGAGCATCTTTTCCCTCATTCTTTTACTAGCGGAGGATTTCTTAATTTAAGTGAAGTTAGAAAAACTACACTAGACTTAGACTACAAAATGTATCATGAGATATTTTGTTCTTTTGACTATAATATAACACTTCAGACTATAGAGAAATATTTTCCAGCTTAATAACTTTTCACTTTTAATTTTTTTGCAATGGCAAGCTCTACGACAGAATGAATCATTTAATATAAATTGACATTTTTTAGTAAAAAAAAAACAACATTTTAAAGGTCTCATTCCATCACTTTTAAATTCATGTTAAAATGTCTAGTTGTGGTCTCTAGTATGAGTGAATACCATGTTTTCACTCATGAAACCATGTTTTTTTGTGAAAAAAGTGTTCAGGTGTTTCTATTTAGCCCTGCTTTATTTAGCTGGATTAGTGGTCTCTAAAGAATGACAGGTTTTGGCTCTTGCTCATAATTATTCATGCATGCAAATATATCACTTCTGATTGGCTAACAGCACTGCAGCAGAGAATGCCTACCTGCCTTCCCCCCACATGGAGTTACATGGAGTGCTACATAAAGTTCACCCTTAAACTTCACTTAACGTCAGACTCGAGTGGCGGCGCGGCCGAGAAATTGTTAAGTTGTTAATGCCGCGGTGCTAGTGCAAGTAGAGACTGCCCCACTGCAACGCTACTCACTCCAGGGCAGCGCGAATAACCCCCGTAGCCGCAACGCCACTCACCCCACAGCAGCATGAATAACCTAGGGATAAGGCTATTAACTCTTACTTCAGCCTCGATGATTGGTGCTTGAGCAGTTTCATCACGTTGCTACCTTGTCCAACCGTGCTCACTTATTGTAAAATTAAGGTCTCGGTAAAACGCAGAATCAACCGGAGATCCAATTTAAACCTACAGTTACTTGCACAAGGTAGCTAACGCTAACTAGCTTTGAAAAGAGCTGTAAACAGAGCTGTAAGCGCCTCCTTAGCTATAGCTCCTAATGCTGTAGCCCAGGTTTAGCTCTACCTGTGGGCGGTCCTGAGCCGAAGTGGGCGAGGCCATGAAGTCACTGGCTGTTGTGGACACCCTAACCTCTCTCTGATCAAGTCGTATTTCTGAGGATTTTCTTTTTCTAGTTACTGCAGAGAGTGGAGGCTGAGAAAAAAGAGTTTCATGTGCAGCATCAATATACAACTCAGAGAGACCTATAGTATTATACAAAGAACAAGAAAAAAATGAGAACTTTAAACTTAAAATAAAAAAAAATGTGAAAATTCCTTAGTATTTGTATTTTTCAGCACAAAACTAAAAATAGTGTTTGCGCAGTGTTTACATGACATTTTAACAAGCTGTGAACATAAAAGGCTTGTTATTTTGACCCTATAAAAACAGCAGTAGCGAGTGTGTGAAAATATTTTATTGATACTCCAAACTCTCCAAACTATTTTTCTAACATTTCAGAGTCAGTTTCACAGACATGGCCTCGTTCTAGACCGGGTCCAGACAGGACTTTTGTCTTTTGCTTTTTAAGTTGGGAAAAAGTCAGATGTCGAAGACAAAAGACAAAAATTCCCATTAGCCTGATAAAATCTTTGCATTACCCGCCATTGATTTCTATTCATTACTGAAGTTGCTCATGAGTCACAGCTATAGTAACAGACCTCTGCTTTGTGAAAAGAGCTCATTTAAAATAACCATCTAACTAAGGACTCATCTAAAAGCAGGATTTTCTTCGTATTTTGGGCAAAGTGTGGAATTTCTGTCTCTCTTTAGTTATTAAGCAAATCTGCACCCAATCCAGGAACCACAGCTCAACCCTTACTGTGTATCACAACTAAGAGTGACCTATAGAACAAATAGATCACAAGAACAAGTTCATTTCCTGTGATTTAGTGTGATAATGATGCGTTTTAGTATTTCCTGTTATTTTTGAGAAGGTCAAACATCAGCATCAGCACAACGACAATGTCCTTTACAAACAGCTTTCATAGCATTTTTAGAACATTTGCAAAGTTGGAAGGAACACGCTTTTTAAATTCATTATTTAACAACAACAAAAAAAGACAAAGACTAAACTCTGAGAAAACTAACTAACTAAGTAGTAACTAAAATGCTGGAAACCTTAAAAAAGAAAATGAACGTTTCTGAACATCCCAATAAAACTGCTACATACTATGGGTGTGCCATATCATATTGTAACATTTTTGAATATTGTGAACAATATTATAGCCTGGAATTTCTTGACATATCACCCACCCCTAATTATCACATCAGGGTACGACTTTTTTGCTGTTTTTTAGCAAAAGAAAAATTCACACTGTTCTCATTTCCAATTATATATCTACTAGAGACAGATTATATCTGTCCAGTATCATTTATTTTACTTTAATCCTGGATATATGGAGATATTTGGAGTGCATTATTATTATTAGTATCATGACATTCTGGATCATTGACTTCTGTTACAAATCTGATAAAATTCTTGTATTTTTTTTAAATATCTCAGTTAGTAGTGTTCCATATAATATTGTATGCAATAATTTAATTTAATTTTTATTTTTTTTAAATTCTGTGTTTTGTTATTTTGCCAAGAATATCGCTATCGCGAAAATAACATGAAATATTAATTATGAGACATACAGCTCATGGAAAAAATTGAGAGCACTTCATTTTCTGAATCAGTTTCTCTGATTTTGCTATTTATAGGTTTATGTACGGTGGCCGAGAAAGCCCAACGCAGTGCAAATTGAAAAGCGCTGCAAAAGCACAAAACACATCCATCAAAATTACAACACAGGCGCAGCAAATAGAAAAACGCGCTGCAAATAGAAAAACGCGCTGCAACTAGAAAAACGCGCTGCAAATAGAAAAACGCGCTGCAAATAGAAAAACGCGCTGCAACTAGAAAAACGCGCTGCAAATAGAAAAACGCGCTGCAAATAGAAAAACGCGCTGCAAATAGAAAAACGCGCTGCAAATAGAAAAACGCTCTGCAAATAGAAAAACGCGCTGCAAATAGAAAAACGCGCTGCAAATAGAAAAACGCGCTGCAAATAGAAAAACGCGCTGCAAGTAGAAAAACACGCTGCAAATAGAAAAACGCGCTGCAAATAGAAAAACGCGCTGCAAATAGAAAAACGTGCTGCAAATAGAAAAACGCGCTGCAAAAAGAAAAACGCGCTGCAAATACAACCACAACACAACGGAAGTGAGTCACAACACAACGGAATTTTCCCTGGGGACCTTAAAAGATACTGTACCAGCTAAGCTGCGTCTTCAGTAACGTCTCGGACTTCACTATGTGTACAAAGGACAATAAGTGGCAAACAAGGCGTTTTGTGAAGCAGAACTTTTAATAATATGCACACAACCGTGGTAATCACAGGTAATAAACATAACTTACTTTTCAGAAGCTTGTTTGCCACTTATTGTCCTTTGTATAACTGTTACAGCTGGTACAGCATCTTTTAAGGTCCCCCGGGAAAATTCCGTTGTGTTGTGACTCACTTCCGTTGTGTTGTGGTTCTATTTGCAGCACGTTTTTCTATTTGCAGCGCGTTTTTCTATTTGCTGCGCCTGTGTTGTAATTTTGATGGATGTGTTTTGTGCTTTTGCAGCGCTTTTCAATTTGCACTGCGCTGGGCTTTCTCGGCCACCGTATTTATGTTTGAGTAAAATGAACATTGTAAAATAGAGTAAAATAGAGCATTTTTTGCAGAAAATGAGAAATGGCTGAAATAACAAAAAAAAGATGCAGAGCTTTCAGACCTCAAATAATGCAGAGAAAACAAGTTCATATTCAAATTTTAAGAGTTCAGAAATCAATATTCGGTGAAATAACCCTTGGTTTTAATCACAGTTTTCATGCATCTTGGCATCATGTTCTACTCCACCAGTCTTACACACTGCTTTTGGATAACTTTATGCCTTTACTCCTGGTCCAAAAATGTAAGCAGTTCAGTTTGGTTTGATGGCTTGTGATCATCCATCTTCCTCTTGATTATATTCCAGAGGTTTTTAATTTGTTAAAATTAAAGAATCTTATCATTTTTAAGTGGACTCTTTTTTCAGAGCTGTATAAAAAGTATCTAGTACCAGATTGAGAGAATCAAACTGCCAGGGAAATACAGGAAGAGACATACAGAACTGAAAACAAACTGCTTGAATGTAACAGTGTTAATTACAAAAACATTATAAACTGCTGACAATTCACTCTTGATTTTCACTCAGTTGAACAGTTTTTCCTGAGTCTATTATTCCCTCTGTATCCAGTATTATCAGGAGCATGGCGGACACTATGATAAGTAAAGTAAAATGTTTACGACAACACGACACTCTGACTCACCGCTGCTGAATCTGACAGCTCTTGTAAACATGCTGAACGCAACGTGAGATAAATGACAGCTCGTTAGGTCTGAAACAGTGAGGAAATAACCATCACAAGTTACACTGGAAACATTCTGACCCCAGCCATTAACTCATTCAACCAGTTCTCAGATCCCTACGCCATTCCTCACTGCCATGGCCCACTACGAGCCCCACATATGGTATATATAAACATGAGTTGGTAAATCTTTGGGTTCTAACCATGTACATAGCTTAATTTTGCTTATTTTACAATATTAAATACTGTTTAAGCCATAGTTATCTGTTTTTAAGATTGCCCTGAATTTGCTGTTAAAATATTCACATTTCTATTGAATTGTTCACTGTAATTTCAAATAACTCGTAAAAGGTTAAAACCATTGCTCATATTCTAATTTTATGGTCTATAGCAAATAGGGGTGTCACGATTCTCTAAATCCTCGATTCGATTTTATTTCCGATTTTAGGGTCACGATTCGATTCAATTCTCGATTTTCTTTTTTTTTTTTTTTTACATCAGAGAGGCCTATGCCAGTTTTAGATTAGTCTATGGTCAGTCATTGGTTTATTATAAATACACCACATAAATAATAAAAAAATACAGGAACAGTCATGTGAAAAATAATAGGACAATTAGAGCCTTAACAAACTGAACTCTATCCTACTATAACAGTTAAACATCTCTGAGAATGACAAGTGTTTTTGTCTTTAATAAAGATATATTATTAACTTCATCTGAGAGAAAGATGCTCCTTAAGGTACCGAAACTATTAACATATTTGAGGCTATACAAAACAACTGTTATTTTTATATTTTCAAGTTTTTCTTTAAGAAGATGAGACTGTCCACATTCTCTGGAGAAAGGGCAGCTCTTTGAGCTACAGTGTGCTGCACCATTTGCGGGAGGGATCGTCAATCCTCTTTTTGACTTCGAGGCTCGAGACCATGACATAATTTCGATTGATTTCGATAAAATATCGAAATCGTGACACCCCTAATAGCAAACATCTTTAAAACTGTTCAATACTAGGAGTGCACACTAGTAAAAGAAGAGTCAGACCATAGAATGGGACAGTTTTAACATTTTTATTGAGCTCACCAAAACTGTTTTACTGTTTCACTGCCTGTTCCCCAGGAGCCATGTCTGCAGTGTGGGTCAGTGGGTGGTGGTCTAAAAAGAAGTGCGGGCCTACTGAGCTTGTCTTTATAGCAGACAAGCCAAGTCTCCCTGAAGCTGTGGGAGTCTACCGTATTTCGTACCGTATTTCGCGAGTCACAGATAAGCTCCCAGAATTCAGAACGAGCGCCCCAAACGCGCACACAGGCGACAGACTTTTATTCTCTAATTGCGTGTGGGAAGGAGAGAGAGAAAACAGAGAGGGTTCTGATTGGCCTGTTCTCTGCAAAGAGTCTGTGAGACAGCCAATCAGTTTTTAGTGTGGGCGGGCAGTGTTTTTCCCCCCTCCCGAACCTCCCTGAAATCAACTTTTGCAACTTGGGATGTCTGTTATAGACATGCTGTGAATTGTGGGTAATGGAATGTACTACCTGGTAAACCAGGGGGTAAACCAGTGTCTTAACAGAGAAGAGAGGCTGTGCCATTCTTTTAAAAAGGGACTGTTGCACTGTGTGGAGGGATGTTTTTAATTTTTTTTTTTTTTTTAATTCATGGCTTTGCTTGTCATGATGGTGGAAGTTGCTTCCTAAACCAGAAGTTTGTAAGAAAGTTCTTCCATGGTAAGACTCAATAAAATTATGGATTTTGTGATCTATCAAGAGCCACAGTATCCAGGGTAATGTCAGCATACCACCAAGAAGGACCAACCACATCCAACAGGATTAACTGTGGACGCTGTAAGAGGAAGCTGTCTGAAAGGGATGTTCGGGTGCTAACCCGGATTGTATCCAAAAAACATAAAACCACGGCTGATCAAATCATGGAGGAATTCAATGTGCACCTCAACTCTCCCGTTTCCACCAGAACTGTCCGTCACCACAATAAATTATTGTGGTCTAAAACCAGGTGTTTCAGTTTCATTCATTACATTTTTTTAGATGCATATGTAAATGTGTAGCTTACTGTGTAGCAGCATGTGTGTGTGGTACAGGCGTTTCTGTGATATGGTGGTACATGGTCTTAACAGTTTAAAGAAAATCCTAATTTTAATTTTCAGTAAACAGTAAAATTCAGTGGTCTGGATTTGCGATTGATACTGATGATGAATGAACTCAAGAAAAAGGCCTGTTTTGACAGTGTTGAGTCCAATAATGATATATTCTTATTTTCCGCCCCGTGTAGCTTCGTTCTGCTCTATAACCTTTAGTGCCATTCTGTCAACAAAATAGACTCTAATGGAGCAGCAGGAGCTCCTCACTTCATCCAAATAGATGATGACGTTTCCGTTCTCCTGGTCCACGCGTTTCACGAGTGTGTTCACTGTTCAGCTGTTACGGCGGGGCACAGATGAGGAGCATGCAGCAGAAGCGGGGATATGCGAGCAGGGAGATCAAAGAAAACATCTGCCCTTAAAGTGTCACTCACAGGCCTCAGAGACGCCTCATCCGGCGTGAAGCCCGACAGCAGCCTGACGCTGATGATCGCAATGCTGGTCTCCCCTATAGAGCCACTGTACCTGTAACACAGCGCTTCCCCCGCTCACGTTCCACTGCAGATATCTCTCATCCTTCACACTTTACACATAAATCACATTTCTGTTTATTCTAGCTCTTTCAATGTGGGTCTGTCTGCTCTCTGTCTGTCTATCACCATCACAGATAATCAATCCCACTGGGGTCGTTTCCCAGACAGAGGTGAAAACCCCTTAAAATGCCTTGTCCTATATACAGGATACAGGTGTAGGTGATACAAAACCCTTTTTTCTGCAGTAAAATAACTTTTTTTCTACATTCTAGAAAATTTGAGGATGTAAAAATCTCCTACAGGAAACTTACAGGAGAATCTGTATTTGTATCTGTATCTGAATTTTCTCTTTTTACTCCACTTATTAATAATTCCAGATCAGTAACAGAAATCAACCCAAATTCATTCATGTGTAAAAATAGATGTAAAAACTAGACAAACATACAAAAAATAAAGGTTTGGAGGACATAAACTGTTTGATTTGTATTCAGGAAAATACTGATTTTAAAATGAAGTTCAGGAAAAAGCCAATTTTATGATTTTATTCATTATATTTTGACGTTAGCAGATTTATTTAAATATGTTTTGTTATATTTTCTATTACAAATACAGGCATGCTTTTCATAACTGTTCCTTATCAAATATGAAAGATTTTTATGTTATACTTGAATAGATATCCTTAAGATTTAGTGGTGTAATGTCAGGCAGACAATTGACAAAAAATCTTGGCCTATTCTTGGACTTTACAGCATTTTGAATGGAGATTTTACATTAAAGGAAAAATGTAGTGTAGGACTAGACCTAATCTCTTTCTAGAGGGATAAAGGAATAATAAAAGATTGTTTCTGACTTTTTTTTTCTGTCTTATAAAAATAAAATCAGTCATACCTTAAAGCGTTTCTCATTTAGATGTTTGTTTATTAATCTGTATATATATATATATATATATATATATATATATATATATATATATATATATATATACATACATTAAGGTAATTTAATCTTAAATATGATAAACACACTTGGATATTTTCCCAGCAAGGGATTAAGCCTAGTTGTAGATTATATTTTCCTTACAATTGAAAGTCTTCATTAAAAATACTGTATTGTCCAAGACTAGGCTTAATCCCTTGCTGGGAAACTATCCAAGTATCATATTTAAGATTCAATTCCACTTATGTATTTACATATATAGAGAAATAAAAAGTCAGGATGAGAAAAGCTTAAAGGTATGACTGCGTTTTATGTTTATAGGTCAGAAAAAAGTAGAAAAAAGTTAAAAAAAAAAAAAAAAAAAAGTTAATTTTTAAAAATTTCATTTGAACAGGCATTTATTAGGCCTAATCCTAAATCTTAAAGCTTTTCCCTTCAATAGGAAGTCTCCATTCAAAATGTTGTGTAGTCCAAGACTTGCCCTAATCCCTGTTTTGGAAACTGACCAAAAATGTTTTAATCCATGTTATTTAATTATTATTTTGCTCTTACTGATGTCATGGTTAACATCAGTTTCATAGGCCCCAAAATAGAGCACTGTGGGCTTAAAGAGCCACTAAACCCTAAACCATGTTTTTTTATTAATGGCTGAAATGTGTTCCTTAAAAGTAATGAAACATACCAGTCCTGTTTAAACATTTTATAAACATTTCCTAACCTTTAAAAAACGCTTTTACTGTGGTAATTTCTCCCTCTGCAGCTCCCTCTCAGGTTTAACAGTGCTATAGGTGTGCAGGATGTTTTTGTGCACTTTGGTATTCAGACACATCACAATATGCAAATAAGTTAATCAATAATACCGTCCCCCTGCTGATGTCCAACCATCTGCATCTCACCACTATCAGAGGCACACTGCTGCGGTTTACTGCAATCAGCTCTCCCTCCATCCTGCCCTGCCCCTAAACCCATACATCACCCAGTGCCTCTCCCAAAAAAACCCTCTCTTTTTTCCAATTTTTTCAAATTTGGAAAAAAGGTGAAATTAGAAAAAATCATGGGGTTTAGTGCCCCTTTAACCAAGCAGTAAACCAAACCGTTATTAAATAATAATCAAAGTGAAGTTGTTTCTCCAGACAGGGATTAAGACTAGTCTTGGATTGCACAGCATTTTGGATGGAGATTTCCCATTGGAAGTGAAGTATAGTTTATGTCTAGGCTTAATTCCAGTCTGGTAAACTGCCCAGATCTGTTTGTCATCTTTAAGATTCAATTCCATTAATGTATAGGCAGTTGAGATTCATAAAAAAGTGTGAGAGCTAAAAGGTTTAAATTCAAGCTTGATTAGGGCATCTGTTAAAAGCCTTAAATGTAAAATATAATTACATTTAAGTTGTCATATTATGCTTTAAGTATGAATGGAAATAGCTGATGGTCTTAATCTATTACCAACATATTACCCCAAAATACTGGTCTAGATATTAAAACTGCTAGATGCTTGCTGGGCATCTGTGACTGGTTAGCGTTCACTATGCGATGCCTCAGCGAGCGTCTTTTAGCAGTTAACCCTACACGATTAAGCATGCGCTGAGTGATCGCCGATCTGACTCTGAGCAAAAGTTTTTGCCTGTGATCTAAAAATCAGACCCAATCAAAACCAAGCTAAAACTGTTTGGTAGTATAATAAAAGTGTTTCTTCCATGGCATCGACCAAAGAACCCATTGTAACATCTTTACATTTCATATATGACAAAAAAAAAGAAAAAGAAATCCTTGGCAAAAGAGAACGATTACTCCCTGCATTCTCTGCTCCTCAGAAGTGCAAATCTGTGATACATGCTGACAGGGATGCCTCATGGTTGACACCTCCCAATGAAAGAAAAAAGCAAGAAATCAAATGACCTGCAAGAACATTACATTACATTACATTACATTACATTACATTACATTACATTACATTTGGCAGACGCTTTTGTCCAAAGCGACTTACAATATTGAAGTGCAAATAATAGAAGAGGTTAAGTACAAAAATAATAGAAGTTAAAAATAAAGCATCTATAGACAGGGCCTTAAGGAGGTCAGAGGGAAATAATGGGATAGAGGAGTAGAGAAGAGGAAGAAGGAGATGAGGTTAGAATTAGTTAGTTTGTTAGAGGTGTTAGGAGAGTAAGTGCTCTTTGAAGAGCTCTGTCTTCAGGAGTTTATTAAAGATAGTGAGAGATTCTCCTGATCTGGTAGTGGAAGGTAGTTAGTTAGAGGTGTTAGGAGAGTAAGTGCTCTTTGAAGAGCTCTGTCTTCAGGAGTTTATTAAAGATAGTGAGAGATTCTCCTGATCTGGTAGTAGAAGGTAGTTAGTTAGAGGTGTTAGGAGAGTAAGTGCTCTTTGAAGAGCTCTGTCTTCAGGAGTTTATTAAAGATAGTGAGAGATTCTCCTGATCTGGTAGTAGAAGGTAGTTAGTTAGAGGTGTTAGGAGAGTAAGTGCTCTTTGAAGAGCTCTGTCTTCAGGAGTTTATTAAAGATAGTGAGAGATTCTCCTGATCTGGTAGTAGAAGGTAGTTAGTTAGAGGTGTTAGGAGAGTAAGTGCTCTTTGAAGAGCTCTGTCTTCAGGAGTTTCTTAAAGATAGCGAGAGATTCTCCTGATCTGGTAGTGGAAGGTAGTTTGTTCCACCATTGGCCACCAAAGCCCTTCACTACCATGCCCTCTACCTTCAGCATGGGCCTGTAGGCCTCGTTTCAGTTCATGACTGAAGTCATTCTTCATACCGCGTTTTTGAAGTGTATTGTTGCACAATGCAAAGAGATTCCTGAGGAGCTCAGAAAAAAGGAACTTTTAATGCTCATCAAACTGAGAAAGGTTTAGACAATAATTGAGACAAAATATTTATCGCGATATGTATTATTTACAGAATCTGTGTATAGATTATAGGTTTATGTTTGACAGGGATGTCATGATTTTGTTTGTATATAAAGGCTATATGCAGATAAAAGTGAGCAGTGATTTATTTTGACTAATTTTATTTCTAAAGTATTATATAGTTTTTGTGAGAGGGGCTTTAAAGACTTAAATTAAATTTCACACAGTATTAGGTACAGATTTCCATTCTAGGGATTTTAAGCTGTTTTTCTGAGGCCTTCAAAATGTTTATATTGATATCGAAATTATATCATATTGACCGAAATTAAGAAATATATCGCAATATACATTTTTGTCACTAGATTCCAACAATCTATAATCAGACACATTTTGTACAAGTTTAGGAAAACATCATCATTAACCCTCCCCAGAAGGGTAATATCAGACCAAGAGCAAGGTGTATAATAGTCAGCGAGTTACAAAGGAACCTAGGGTAACTCCTAAGCAACTGAAGGCCAATAGTGTGTGAGGCAGGGCTTTAAGGAGAAACCACCTTTTCTATATTTATTTAAAAAACAACTCTTCTGTCTGTTTACAGTTTGCTAAAGCTCTTCTAGACAAGCCAGAAAGCTAATGGAGCAGTATTTTAATTTTTTCTGGACGGATGAGACCAAACATGATTGTTTCACTTAAAATGACAATACTGTTTTACATAAGAAAATGATTGATGATGCCATGATTGATGAAACATAATGATAATAATATATAATATTTATGTTATATTTATGTTATATTAATATGTAATATAATAATAATGTGGGTCATGCAGCAAGACAATGACCCTAAACACACAAGTCGTTCGACTTACCAATGGTTAAAGAAGAATAGAAAGTGAATGTTTTGAAAGTCTTGACAGTAATCCAGTAGAAATGTTGAGGAGGGACCTAAAGCAGCAATTCACTAAAAAGTCGCTGTGCAGAACTGTTTTCTAGTCAACAGTTGGCGGAAAAGTTTAGATTTTCTTTTTTTGGGCAGCACATAGCTATAGTTCACATTCTTTTAAATTTGCCACTCACAATGTAATATGTAATATTGGATGAATTGGAAAAATAAATGAGCAAGCTAATAATTTTTGTTTAATTTGTTTCATTTTGTTCTCGTCTAATTTCCGCATTTGTGTGAAAATCAGATTCAAGTACAGCTCTGTAAAAAAATAAAAATCTCTGCAATACAATCAAGAGGAAGATGGATGATCACAAGCCATCAAACCAAGCTAAAAGTTATCCAAAACAGTGTGTAAGACTGGTGGAGGAAGACATGCCAAGATGCATGAAAACTGTGATTTAAAACCAGGGTTATTCCACCAAATATTGATTTCTGAACTCTTCTATTAAAACTTTATAAATATAAACTTGTATTATTTGCATTATTTGAGGTCTGAAAACTATCTGAAAGCTCATTTTCCGCAAATTAATGCTCTAAATTACAATATTTTTATGTGGAATTTGGAAGAGATGTTGTCCATAGTTTATAGAATAAAACAATGTTCATTTTAGTCAAACATAAACCTAAAAATAGCAAAATCACAGAAAAAAATATTTAGAAACTGAAGTGGTGTCTTAATTTTTTCCAGAGCTGTATATACATGTTCTAGGTCAAATATATGTAGAAATATAGAACATTTTAAAGGTTCAAAAACTTTCGAACCCCACAGTGTACAGTCACAGCATAAAAAACACACAGGTAGTGACAGAGAGTATTTTAAAATATTTATAAGCTTTAGGTGAATTTCTTCATGCTTAAGGTGGAGTCTGAGTGGCAGGTAACAAGCCTGCTGGTTTGTTATTCAGTATCAGGCAGCTGACATGCGTACGCTCTCTCCGTGCCGGTTCTGTACAGACACGGCGTCCAGTGAGAGACAGGAGAGATCAGACAGGAAGAGGACGAGCAGAAGTTACAGTATTCTTTGTCGTCTCTGAGAAAGAGCGTTTCCTCGCCAGCTGACATGACAGTCACTATACTAATACCAACGAACCAAAGAGCCGTGAAGCGTGTCGTCAGTAGAGTTGGACACTTTAGAGCAGGGAAGACACCAGTGCTGCTGGAGCCGTGCATTTCTACTGCGCTGACTGTCGACAGGATATGATACCTTACATCCAGTGGTGCAACATCTTCACAACCATACAGACACCAGTGCAACCCTCACTGACCTTCAATAGCTCCGGATCCTTTTAATTCTGAGAACAGCAAGGAGAGTTATTTCATGATCCTAACCTTTACCATCTTCGCTTATTCCCAATTTTTTTTTATTTCAAGCTTACCTTCGTTGTGTTACTCTGTATAAACTATACGCCGTTTTGTAGTTACAGTTCTGTTACAGTTGTTGCGAAACTACTTTTTGGCGGAAGGCACAGTCCGTATTAAAGCATATTCATTCTGAATTTCTTAAGTTTTTTTAATTTATTTGCTTCACTCATTTTGTGAAACAAAACTGTTATATAAAAGCACCTCTTTCATTGAATTTTGAGTGTTTTTATCTACCTTGTTATACCTGTGGTGTTCCTGGTCAAAACTGACCGGCATAGAAAATGAATGGGTATCTAGACTATATTCATACATCAGACAGAAAGCATCCCCATCCCAGCTCATGCAGCTTTGCCATCAAGCTGCCGGCGTTAGAGGGTGCAAAATTGGCCCTGCTCCCTCCGGGTGGGTAGATGGTGCTCTCTCCCCACATCCCTCCTATGGTGATGTCTGCAGCACAGGGCGTCTGTGAGCTGATGTACTGGAACTGAGCCGCTGTGCTTTCCTCCAAGCACGCTGGCTGCTCGGTAATGCTGCATCAGCAGCAGTTCGAAAAGAAGCGGTGGCTGACTTCACATGTATCGGAGGAAGCATGTGCTAGTCTTCACCCTCCTGGTGTGTTGGGGCATTACTAGTGAGTCCTAATGAGTGGGTTGGGTAATTGGCCGTGTAAATTGGGGAGAAAATGGGAAAAATTAGAAATAAAATTATAAAAAAAAAAGAAAGCATTCCCCATACACACCACCCTAACTCAATCACTCACTCACATTTCAGACTGAAAAATGTTTTTTTCTGGATACACATCCCTTTCCCCGCACTTATGTAGCGATCCTCCCACGTAAACCACTAATCAATGTATAAAATATACACACAAACCTCATATATAGCTCGATGTTTGCCTTGCACTCCTTTTACTCTGAGCACAATGAGTAGGCCCCTGACCATGTGGTTATGTGTCAAAGAGGTTCTGGTCCAGGTTTATGGACATAATAAAAATGGCACTGAAATTGAACCAGACGATGGTGTCTCAGAAGTGAAAGACAACTTAGATTTTGATCCAGACTGAGGAGACTGACCAGTCAACAGATGGAAAGGGAGAGACAACTGAAGAACAGGTACCTGAGGAGACATTCCAATCCAAATGTGGACACTTGCAATGGTCTTCTTTCTCCCAGGACAGAGAAAGTAGAGCGAAAGTGGAAAACATCACAAAATGTGTATTTTCACTGCAGTTATTTTAGGTCTAATTCTACACTTATTTTTGTGCTAATTTAAGGGCAGTTAAAACAGACCAGTCAATTTTGACCGGGAACATGAATGAAAGGGGCAGGAGGTGAACACGACAGGAGGGTTAAATGACAATAATGTTATATATGGAGAAAGGAAACAGTGTATGCTGCATTCCAGCATAAAAACAAACAATTTCCTGTCTGTGAAACATGGTTGTGGTAGTATCATGTGTTTGGCCGTTTTCTTTGCCACGATCGATAAAACAATGCATTCTAAGCTCTGGTTGTATCTTTTAAAAGAAGCGTAACTTATTTTAATACTACTTTAAAATAAGACTACCCTTATAAAGGGTTTATAAATGAGTTTATTAATTATTATTGGTTAGGTTGTAAATGCTTTAAAAATCATTGATTAACAGTTACAACACATCAATTAAAAAAAAGGCAACAGTGATCCGTTGTTCGCTTAGTCATTTAATTCAACTCATTCAAGTCATTTAATTTATAGTAAATAGTTAAACATACTTACAAATATATTAATATGACCGGTTCATGGAAAACACAAAGTAAGATCAGTGTTTAGGAAGATCTGAGGTTTAACAGTATAAATGTGTGTGGAATAAAATTTGCAAATTTTCAGCTCACTGTTGACATTTCTATTTTTGTGTTGTTATATATTTATTAACTGCTTATTAATGTTTTAAGTATTTGCAACCCAATTAATAACCATTAATAAACTCATTAATAAACTATTCATAAACCCTTTATAAATTTATTCTTATTTTAAATAGAAACTTGACTGTTTGAGTAAAATTAACATTGTTGTTTTTTTATTCTATAAACTATGGACAACATTTCCCAAAAATATATATATATATATATATATATACAGTCATTTAGTGCATGTACTTGCAGAAAATGAGAAATGGCTGAAATAACAACAACAACAACAACAAAAGATGCAGAGCTTTCAGACCTCAAATAATGCAAAAAAAAAAAGTTTTAAGAGTTCAGAAATCAATATACTATTTGGTGTAATAACCCTGATTTTTAATCACAGTTTTCATGAATCTTGACATGTTCTCCTCCACTAGTCTTACCCACTGCTTTTGGATAACTTAATGCCACTCTTGGTGCAAAAAAATCATTTAAGCAGTTCAGTTTGGTTTGAAGGCTTGTGATCATCCATCTTCCTCTTGATTATATTCCAGAGGTTTTCAATTTGGTAAAATAAAAAAAAAACTCATAATTTTTTAAGTGGTATCCATTTTTTTTAAAACTGTATTTCCAGCTTAATTTTTATTTTCACGTATCCTGTTATGCATGTGTCAAAGGGAACGATCTTACGCCCTGCACAAGGTGCATTGTGATGCTCATTGCTATCTTACACCCTGCCAGCACTCTATTTTCACACCTTTTTCTTGTGCCGTTTAAATAGCAATAGTGCTTATGAACATATCTACCCGGATAGAATCAGTAAACACAGGTGCATCACTGACTGATTAAAACCCTGACAACAGTCGGATGTTCATTGCTATCTTGTTACATACACAAAGATGTGCAGCAGTGAACAAACCAAACATTTACGTCAACAATAAACAGTATAAAAAATGCTTGAGCATCTTCACAGCGTGAACGAGCAGGTTGGTTTTCTCTGCTGAGAAGTGCAGAAGCACTGCACCATTAAAACAGCAATCCACCAAAGTCAAAATGCACCTGGTTCCTAAAGGAGATGAAAAGTGAAACACTGATTGGTTTATTTTACGTTACGGCCAAAACACACATGATTAATTAAAAAAATTAGTACATGCCTTTTGTGCATTCTGAGCCACTCGAGGTGTACTTTCCCGTCGTTACGATAGCAAAGACACTCGGAAACGCTCTAAATCAAGTTGCATGGTGCGCAATTGACAGCTCGAAAGAATCATCATAGAAAACGGTATAAAATTTGAAGGTAATGGTAGGTCAACCGGGCCAAGTTGAATTGCTCACTAGATGTGAATGAGGGTGTGAGTTATACCCTGCAATACACTGCTGACCGGTCCAGGGGGCATTCCTGCCTTGTGCTCAGTGATTCTGGCTTGACTCTGGACTCTGCAACCCTGATCAGAAAAAGCAGATAATAAATAAAACATCCACACAGCTCCACACAGCCCACACACTGAGCTCTGGGCAGCAGATCTCTGCCGGGATCTCCAATAAATAAATTACTAAAGACATTCCATTCATCTTCGTATCCACATCTTCCAGTATAAAAAATGGCCGCTTTCTATTGAAAAACTGTTTTATTTTGGAGATCAGTAAAGGCAGGGTTTAAGTCGGGCTACTGGAGCAAATAGCTGTGGCTGGATGCTTTACTGAAACATACTTTATTCTTTTTACTTGTTGTTTTTTACTTGTTGCAGACGAGGTGGGCTGAATTTCTGGACCATTACATCATAGAAGGCAGTTCTAAAATAAAGGACCCTTTATTTTCAGGACGCAGCTGATGTATCCTTCGCAAAACTCAGTTACCTGCAATTCTTTGAACAAGTACAACTGGGCAGTGGTAAGGGCTGGGTATCGAAATTCAATACCAAAAAGCACCAACCGCAATGTCTTGGTACTACCGAGTACCAAAAGGTCTAAAAAAATAGTTTTCGATACTTTGCATGAAACGAACACAAAGAGTGAGCACAGCAAGGTAAAAACAACCGCGACAATGCCTTCGCACTGTCTGTGTCTCGCTCGCTCTCAAGTGCGCTGTCTTGATCAGGGGTCGGCAATTAAGTTTGATATTTTCCAAGCCATTACGTGGTGGGCCACAAAAAAATGTAGTGTAATGGGATGGAGGGCTACAGACTAGTAGCTCTCCAGCCCAGAGGGTTGTTGAACCCAATTGCAGAACAGTTGATCTCAAAGCAGGTAAACCCAAAAAGAAAAAAAATAAATAAATAAATAAACACACCGCTCTTCACGTGGGATCGAATCCGTGACGTCAGGGTCGTGGTCCAATACACTACCGCTGCTCCGGCTTTTGTGAATTGGGACACACCTGGGAAAATACGCCCTTATAAGGAGATAGGGAGCCCAAGAACAGGCGGAAAAGTCATGCCGAGCGTGACAGAGAAACAGGGGAGGAACGTAAACAAAAGCTCACCAGAGAAGCTTTTTATTTTTTTTTTTTTTTCATTATCGTTCATTACAGTTCAAACAACCTCACGGGCCAGATGTTTTATGGTTGCGGACCACATCTGGCCTGTAGGTTTAGAGCACCAGGTCATTAAAAATAAGGCTGTGGCAGAAAATTCGTTTTCAGTTGTAGTTAGAGACACAGAAATATGTGAATTTTAATGTAAATTACCATTAATCCAGGCCAAATTTCAATTGTTGTTCATAGTTGCTTGCAGAAAACTTTGCCTGTTGAATTAAATGCATCATATATGTATAATAATAAATATTTTCTTGTTTTTTGTTGGTTAAAAATGATTAAATTGGTCAACATAAAATACAAGCAACTAAACCATAATAAATATATCTTTTTCATTGGTGTCATTTAGAATAAACTAATCATATATTAGACTGTGCTTGAGGTTTAGTTCACACATCAGTTTACAGTTTATTATCCAGTATTGCGCAATGACCGCTGTGTAATGCGTGCAATAATACAGGGTTAAACACAGCCTTTGACTTTTTTTTTTAAACTTGCCTTTTCTGTTTAATAAAAGTATAAATTATTGTCACTTTCATATTTCTTTTTTTATTTTGTTTAATTGGGTTCCATGCTGTTAGGTTACATCGTAATGCAACCAAATGCACATTTCACCCATAAAGTGCAATCCCTTCTTGCCAATCTGCTATTTCTGTCCAATTTATTAGGGCTTAAGGCAAGAGCTTGTTTTAAAGGAAAGGGATTGTGTGTGGATGAAAAGCTAATGCCTGGAAAGCTTTGAATAAGAAAAACCTGGCAACCTTAGAGGCGTGACCTGGTGGGAAATTTTAATAATTTCAAAGTACTGTCCAGAAAATCGATTAAGTGCAAGTCCCAGCATTTGTACTGATGTAACATGTGAGTTTAAATTGCCAACTCTGAGTACGGCCGTCTGGTTGCTAAGCTTCGTCCACTAAGTGGTTAGAGACTAGTCTAGTCTGAGCTCTTCATTTTCTAATTGGAGTTTAGGTTCACACAGTGTTCGCCTATGAGGATCATAATGTTTTACTAACTGCTTTCATTAGCATGGCTATTTGTCTTGTCCATTTTCAATAAAAACACACTTACAGACGGTCCAGAAATGTAAAAAAAAAAAAAAGCCAACACTTTTATTGTCTCACCTGACATTATTAAATTATATAACCTGCTGTTCTGCAGTCCAGCCAGGATTATAAAATGTAAGTTACTGTTTACAGATAAAGAGAGCCAGCAATCAATCAATATCTCTCAGGGACTTTACCTGCTCCAGTCCGGGCCAAAACAGTTATTACCAGTTATTACCTTACTCTACTGCAGCTTCCATAAGCAGAGAGATAAAAGATAAGAAAACACAGCAAACATTTGCTCTCTACTGCATGAATACCACAGCGGATAAACATTAACTACAGTCCTACATTCTACAGCACTAGGAGTCAGTGTTTAAAGGAGCATTATATAGAATTTTACCATGAAATAACCAACATGAGAATCATTTTGCATATTTATTTTGGATGAGGTTCAGATGCCAAAAAAAAAAATCTTGATTTTTCAAACCAGCATACTATCTATGCAACAGCCTCCGAAAACGAGAAGGCCAATTGTTCAAATAATGTGTTGTTAATATTGTGGAAGTTCTTGGAAGGTCTGCTTCCGCTAAAATCCAGTTTTTACTTGTTCTTAGTGAAATACTATAGGTCTCAGAAATACGAGTTGATCAGAGAGACGTTAGGGAGTCTACGTCAACCAGTGATTTAGTGGCCTCGCCCACCTCGGCTCAGGACCGCCCACAGGAGTTTACAGCTTTTGTTTACAAAGCTGTTTAGCGTTAGCTATATTGTGTAAGTAACTATATAGGTTTAAATTAGGGCTGTCAACCAGCGTTAACGCACGCTGTTAATTTGGAATCAGTAATGCGCTACTATTTTTTTTTAATACAAGTTAATTAAGGCACCAAGTTTAACCCCAACTTCTCCCGTAATCTGCCCCACCCCCCGCCCAACGCACTGATCTGTTGCCTGGCTGAACCATTGAACTTCCATCTCTGACCTGGTCAGAGAGCTTTATTTCTCTCTCTCTATTTCTCTTTCTTTCTCTCTCTCTCTCTCTCTCTCTCTCTCTCACTCACACACACACACACACACACACACACACCGTGCTTTCCTGCCCTGTGAGATTTTTATGCTCATCAAATTAATTTCAAATTCAGAAATTCTCACAATCAAGACATTTACAATGCAATTTATCATGCATTCTTTATTCCAGCAACCTACGCTGATTTTATCTCACCTTATATATATACAGTGCCCTCCATAATTATTGGCACCCCTGGTTAAGATGTGTTCTTTAGCTTCTCATAAATTGAGTTTTGTTCAAAATAATATAGGACCACGATGGGGAAAAAAAGTAAAGTCCAACCTTTAACTCAAGTAAATTTTAAGGGGGAAATAAAATCCCTGACTAAGAAATAATTATTCTTCATAAAATCACCTGTTCCATAATTATTGGCACCCCTAACAATTCTTAGGAAATAAATTTAATAAAAGTATTTCTGTCACTTCTACAGTAGTTTACGAAGTTGATCAGAGTATGTAGGAACATTTAATTAGTAATTCACAACTTCCTGTTTCCCTGGGGTATAAATATGACGTGACACAGAGGCCATTTATCTTCAACATGGGAAAGACAAAGGAACATACCATTCAAGTGAGGCAGATGTGTGTTGACCTTCACAAGTCAGGCAATGGCTACAAGAAAATCGCTACTCGCCTACACCTGTCCATATCTACTGTCAGAGGAATTATTAAGAAGTTTAAAACAACTGGAACAGTGGTAAACAAGCCTGGATGAGGACGCAAGTTTATTTTGCCACCACGCACAGTGAGGAGGATGATAAGAGAAATAAAAAGTTCTCCAAAGCTCACTGTTACAGAATTGCAAAAAATGGTAGCTTCTTGGGGTCACAAAGTCTCCAAAACAACCATCAGGCGCTATCTACATGCCAACAAGCTGTTTGGGAGGCATGCACGGAAGAAACCATTTCTCACTCACAATCATAAACGCAAACGTTTGGAGTTTGCTAAGCGGTACTATGACTTCAACTGGGACCGTGTGCTTTGGTCAGATGAAACAAAGATAGAGCTTTTTGGCAACAAATGCTCTAAGTGGGTCTGGCGTAACACAAGAGCTGAGTATGCAGAAAAGCACCTCATGCCCACTGTGAAATACGGCGGGGGATCAGTGATGCTGTGGGCCTGTTTCTCTTCTAAAGGCCCTGGGAACCTTGTTAGGGTGCATGGCATCATGAATGCTCTAAAATACCAGGACATTTTAAAACAAAATCTGGTGGCTTCTGCCTGAAAGCTGAAGATGGGTCGTCACTGGGTCTTTCAGCAAGATAATGACCCTAAACATGTGGCCAAATCTACACAGAAATGGTTCACCGCACACAGAATCAAGCTCCTCCCATGGCCATCTCAGTCCCCAGACCTCAACCCCATTGAAAACCTGTGGGGTGAGCTGAAGAGGAGAGTGCAGAGGAGAGGACCCAGGTCGTTGGATGATTTAGAGAGAATGTGCAAAGAGGAATGGTCAAAGATCCCTCTTTCTGTATTCTCCCAGCTTGTGAAACATTACAGGAGAAGATTAGGTGCTGTTTTGTTGGCAAAAGGGGGTTGTACAAAGTATTAACATCAGGGGTGCTAATAATTGTGGCACACATGATTTGATGTTAAATAATTATTTCTTAATGTGGGATTTTTTTCCTACTGAATAAATTCACTTGAGTTAAAGGTTGTATTTTACTCTTTTTTTCCATCGTGGTCCTATATTATTTTGAACAAAACTCAATTTATGAGAAGCTAAAGAACACATCTTAACCAGGGGTGCCAATAATTATGGAGGGCACTGTATATAACTTTCATTGACACCACTAATATAACTTACATATAATTGCATTTTACATTTCTTAAATTCATTCTTTTATTTACATTTAAATATCCACTATAAAAATTTGCGTCTGAAGAAAAACAAATGTGATAAATTGCAGTTAATCACAGAATTTTGTTGTGATTAATTGGATTAAATTTTTTAATTGATTGACACCACTAGTTTAAACCGGATCTCCAGTTGATTCTGCATTTTACCAAGACCTTAAAGATACACTATGGGAGCACAGTTTGACAAGGCAGCACAACTCGACAGAACACCGGTCAAAGCGGCCGCCATTCACATCGGATTTTATGATATAGAGCGGACACTGTGGGGATTTGCTGTGGTGAAACTGCCCAAGCACCAAATCACCAGGTAGACGGGAAGCAGGTAGACGTTCTCTACTGCAGTGCTGTTAGCCAATCAGAGGTGATATAAATGCATGTGTTAATATTCATGAGCAAGAGTCCAAAACCTGTCTTTCTTCTGAGTCCATTAATTTAGTGAAATAAAACAGAGCTAAATAGAAACACCTGAGCACTTTTTTTTTTTTACAAAAAAACATGGCATTCATTCATACTAGAGACTACAACTAGACATTTAAAATTAATTTAAAAGTGATGGAATTAGAGCCTTTAATGAAGCACTTGATTATTTATCTTTTATCATAATCCATAAAAAATCCAGGTTCTTCAGTTTCAGCTTGTTCAGCTTGTGGTGGATGGTAAACATCAACCCAAACAAGATAGACTGAATCTCAGAGAAAATAAAAGAAAATACAGTTTAGTGTTTGTAATTCCAGGATTAGCGAGGAAACAGTATTCTGCCAGCAGTGCTCTGCTATCATGCTTTACTGAGCTGATCCTCTGCCTCTGCAGATCAGTGGGCTGTTCAGGTGTAATACATTATACAGATCTGACTCATATAATCAGACTCAGAGTAACAGAGAGCAGCTGAGTGGTGAAGGATCTTCTTCTTCTTGTTCAGTAATTGCAGGTTTTGACATTTGGTTCACAGAGTTTGCAGATTAGAAGGATAATTCCTGGGAGGAGTGAACACAGGTCTGCACTTTTCCACTGAACCTCTCTCTCTTTATACATTTCAGGGAATTTAAATTAGACACTTTCTGAAGCTTTGTGTTCATTTGTTACTGTAGCACACTTCATTAGTAGCTACAGTAGTTACAATTAAAGCAGAGATAAGATATCCATAAGATATTTTTTTTATTTGAAAGCAGTGGTATTTCTGGGTTGGGAGAAAAAACTGTGAAAACAGTGCAGTGTCATATATATTTATTCTTTTTTTATATATACTTTTATTTAAATTTTTTGTATAATTTTCTCCCTAGTTTACAAGGCTAATATTTCCAACCCTCTCAATCGGACTCCCCCTATCACTAGTGATGCCCCAACACCAGGAGGGTGAAGACTAGCACACGCCTCCTTCGATACATGTGAAGTCAGACTCCGCCTCTTTTTTAACTGCTGCTGATGCAGAATTGCCGAGTAGCATCACAGCGCTAACACTCGGAGGAAAGCGCAGCGACTCGGTTCTGATACATCAGCTCACAGATGCAGCCTTGTGCTGATCCACATCACCCTTTGCAGTGATGAGGGAAAAGAGCACCATCTACTTTACCCACCCAGAGAGAGCGAGACCAATTGTGCTCTCTCAGGGCTCTGGTAGCTGATAGCAAGCTGCATGACCATGATTTAAACCATCTCCTGATCATAGTGGCAGTACTTTAGAATGCTGGACCACTCAGAGCTCCCATAGTAGATTAATATTAAAGATATAAAACAATATTCATCCTCCACAAAACCTTTTTAACCATGCTTCTGGTCTATGTTAAGTGTGGTTCACACAATGTCACCAAACAGCACAATGACTACCTGTAGCCCTATATATAGCCCCACTTTTTATTTATTATGTGGGTTTTTCTTTCATTATCAGAGGGGTACCAACAATTTTTTCCACATGTGTAGAAGAATCTGAAGTAACAATTCTGCATGTGTTCCTATATAGCTTTAATATTTAATATTAATATATTAAATTTAAAATCTAAAAAAAATCATAAAAAGAAAGAAAACACATTGAATGAGAAGAGGTGTGTCCAGACTAGTTCTGTATTTCAGAATCTTAAATACTCTAAACACTGGGCCAGATGCACCCATAGTCAAATAAACTCAACATGTACTGGTACTAGGGGTGGACGATATGGGCCTAAAATAATATCACAATATTTCATGTTATTTTTGTGATAACAATACTCTTGACGATGACAAAACACTAAATAAAAAAAGAAAACTTCAAGAATACACTACTGCAACAAAATAATATATAATATATTTTATTCTATATAACTAATATATAATATAATAACTGAGATATTAAAAAATACAAGAATTTTATCAGATTTGTAACAGAAGTCAATCATCCAGAATGTCATGATACTAATAATAATGCTCTCCAAATATCTCCATATATCCAGAATTAAAGTAAAATAAATTATACTGGACAGATATAATCTGTCTCTAGTAGATATATAATGGGAAATGAATTTTTTTTGCTAAAAAAAAAATAGTACCCTGATTTGTTAATTAGGGGTGGTTGGTAGGGCACGAAATTTAAGCATATAATATCGTATAATAATCATAAAATGTTGGTGATGTTATTGCGTATGGTATGATATGGCACTCCCCTAATTTGTACCATATTTGTGGGTTTGTTTTATCAGTACTACACTCCTGTGATACGTTTCTGTGTTCAGGTTTCAGCAGCTGCAGAAAATATCTGCTCCACTAACCTACTGAATTTATCCAGGACACTTCAGCTGCTGGAACTGACAAGTGATCCAAACACATTTCACATGTACGCATTCACAAATTTATCTGAATGGATTTAAAACATTTCCCTTTTTCCATTCCATCCCAGTCCATCTGTGCTGTCACAAATATAGCGTATGACTCACTGCTTCAGTTTTCTAGACATAAAAAGCTCTTTCCATATAATGGATAAAATACACGCTTCAGGCACCAGCAGTGTCTAGCACCCACCAGGATGATGCAACTGCAGCTCGTGCGCTAGTGTGCTCACCACGCATTGCTATTCACTGAGGAGGTGAGCAGAGAGAATTAGCAGTTTGGAGATGGGAGATTAGCTGGAGAGGTCATTTTCAATAAGGACAAAAGTGTTCCTTCTGAACCAGAAATCTTCTCAAGCAAAAAAGTAAAAATCTGTGGCTGTAAAGCAGTTTTTTCATTAAACAACATAATATATAAATATTTAAATCCTTGTATTAAATATTTCCCTATCTAAGATTTCCATACACATTTTATGTACAGTAAGTCAACCAAAAACTATTTATACTCATTTATTTATTTCTAATTTCCCATTTTCTCCCAATTTAGCTAGGACAATTGTCCCACCCATTCAGCTGCTATTCAGCTGTATATCCCCCATCACTGGTGATGCCCTAACACAAGGTTAAAGGTCCCTCGACATATGTAAAGTCAGACTCCGCCTCTTTTTGAACTGCTGATGATGCTGGAGCATTGCTGAGTAGCATCACAGCGCTAACACTCGGAGGAAAGCGCAGAGACTCGGTTCCGATACAACAGCTCAAAGACGCAGCCTTGTGCTGATCCACATCACCCTTTGGAGTGATGAGGGGAAAGAGCACCATCTACTGTACCCACCCAGAGAGAGCAAGGCCAATTGTGCTCTCTTAGGGCTCTGGCAGCTGATGGCAAGCTGCATGACCAGGATTTGAACAGGCGATCTCCCTGGGCGGGGAGAAATGATAGGATTTTAGCTCTTGCTCAATAATATGCATACATGCAAACATATCGCCTCTGATTGGCTAACAGAATTGCGAAGAAGCGAGACGAACAACAGTTAGAAACATCTTTAAAATAAAGACGTTTTTACACTAATAACAGTCTTTGCAATGTCATATGTTACTTTACAACATGTGTAATAATGCCCTGCTAAGTGCAGTTCAGCCACTGACCTAGTCTTAGAGTCTCTGTAAAAAGCAAAATCCTCTGGAGATCCTGTGTAAACCTATAGTTACTTAAAACACTAAACAGAACTGTTCTAAACATACAGCTATTTATCTCAATTTTACTTTGCTGGTGTTCCTCCATAGACAAATTCTAACCATTTGTTCCTTAGCTTTGAATTACTGGGTAAAGTATATAACACTGATGTGTTATTCGTACATATAACACAGGAATGAACTGCCATGCTGTTCCTAGTGTTGTTAGCTTCTATCTGACAAGACGTATTACGACCTGGTTTCAGCTCTGGCTGTGGGCGGTCGCGAGTCGAGGTGGCCGTGGCCATGAATACTAATTAACAGGTTGACGTAGACATGGTGCTTTTCCTGATCGACTGATATAACTCAGAGAGAGCTACTATATTTCACAAAGAACAAGAAAAAGTGGATTTTAGCGGAAGTACACCTTTAATGACGTCTTTTCTGCCCTATTGACACATATGAAATCCATTTTACACAGCTTATAACTGCAATATAAATGACAGGGCTTAAGTGCTGTAGGATAAATTGTCTAAATGACATAATTCTGTCAATTTAACTCTGAATACAGACACGTTTGAGAACAACTCAGTTAAAAAGGCAGTGAAATGTAATATTTCATTACTGTGAAGACAGAACACTGGTTAAAATCCCTCACTTGTACTTGTGTGATTCACCATACACTCTAAGAAATATAAGTACAGATTTGTACTTAAAAGAGTACAAAGCTTGTCGCTGGGGCTGTACCTTATATTGAGGTACAAAAAAGTACCTTTCAGTGAAAGTACTTTTTTGTACCCATGGTTTTTGTGCCAGTATAGATTATAAAGATTATAAACATTGTCATCAACTAAAAATGGCTCAAAAACTTGATGATACAAAATTGTCTGGCTTTCAAATAAAAAATGTGCAATTTAAATATATACTGTTCATTAGTACAGTGATGCAGAATACTGAATGTACCTTTTGGCTGGTTAAATGGTACAAATTTGTACTTATTGCTGTTAGAAATGACTTTGTACTTCAGAGGGAACAAATCTGACCCTGTAAAGACCAATATTGTACCTTTGAGGGTACAATTATAAAGAATGTACCTTCGAGTACAAAAAAGTACTCATATCGTACCTCTGTTTTTTAGAGTGTAGGGGAACATAAATAATGCACCACACTGAGGCTTCCTAATAAATGGTAACAGTAGGGCTGCACAGTTAATCATATTTCTACCGTTGCTCTGATATGAGTTTCCTGTGCCGACTGTTGACAGAACAGATCAAATTATGTCCTGGACGCAGCACGAGAGTGGTGTAATTAGATTGGCAAGAATGTTGTGTCAGAAGCATAATGTGCTTCCCCACAGGACTTGGACATGCTCTCTTGTGAACACAGTAAGAGCTTGAGTTTCCTTTAAACAGCCAATTATAACACACAGACATGCTACTCTCTGACTACTCAACTGTAAAAATGCTTTAAATATGGTGAATATGGTGAATATGATGGCTACTCTCTGCGTCAATACTAATCATCACATCTGCATTAAGTGTAGGTCTATATACAAAATAAAATCTGTATACTGGAGCTTATCTGCTTCTGTTTTCAGTTTAGAGTTTACACATATTATTATCAGTATAGCAGTTAAAGTAAAAAGATAGGGTTTTTTTTTTCGGTAACCTTTTTTGCATGGTCTCTCATTTGCATCACATAGAAGCTCAACTAAAATTCAACTGAATATATATTTAATGCTACTTAATATCTATTATAGCACAGTTAGTTCCAACCCTGCAATGTGATTGGCTGAGAGGAGTTCTATGAGTGCCGTTATCAGCCGGTAATGCACTGTAAACGAAGCTCTCCATGTATTATTCCGCCATATACAGTTAACCTATAAACAATGCAGCGCTTACAAACCAAACAGCACAGCTACAAACAGAGCAGCAATGGAACTATTTTAACTCAGAGTGTTTATAACCAAACAGATCATATTTTCTCATCCTCTTTAACTCAAAAAGAGATAATGGAACTGTGGTATAATCACAATAATACACTCGAGGTTCGTAATATAATGTGTAATATTGGCCTGCGGCACAACAGTGCCAATATTACACGTTATAGCACTCCCTCTTGTGTATCTTGTGTATTATTGCTTAATGTCTTTATAGAAACAAATCCTATGTCTATATATATATATATATATATATATATATATATATATATATATATATGTATATATGACCTTTTAAAAGAAAGGCTATTTAAAAGATGTTCTGATCAGCTGCCTCATACCCTGTAAATTATTGACAAACCATATATATATATTTTTATCCCTTTTTCTTACCGGATTGGAAGGCCAATTACTAGTCCTACCAATAGCAATGCTTTCAACACTAAGAGGACTCTTAGGACTCTTTTCCACCTGCCACTAACAGACAAACCAAGTCCCCCTGAAGCTGCGGGAGTCTCCCGCATTTCGTTAGAGAGGGTTCTGATTGGCCTGTTCTCTGCAAAGAGTCTGTGAGACAGCCAATCAGTTTTTAGTGTGGGCGGGCAGTGTTTTTCCCCCCTCCCGGACGGGAATTGTTCAGTGGGTGAGAGAAAGCAGATCATGGCGGAGGCAGGGAAAGCAGAAGCAGGGCCTTCCAAAAAAAAAAAAAAAAAAATTCATTTCACCTCTGAATACTCTAAATTTAATAAAAAAAAAAAGTAAAATTAATTAAAAAAAAAGTAAAGTTTCGTTATCCTTTGGTGTGTGTGCAAGTTTTTTTGTTCAGTTTTTTTTTTGGCCGGGGATGGATGGGGGGGTTAACCTCCCTGAAGTCAACTTTTGCAACTTGGGAGGTCTGCACTAATGCCATCTACCCAACCAGAAGAGACAGCAGGGCCAATTCTCTCTTTCTCTTTGACTCCGGCTGCTGATAGCAAGCAGCATGATCCTGAATTAAATCCAGATCCGGATTTTAGTGTCGAACATGACAAAGGCCAAAGGTTTGTGAAGTGTAACATGGACAAAGAGCAGTAAAAGATCAGTTTTTTTGTATCACTTACTTTGACATGTTCTGCAACGTGCTCCTGACCAATAGGAAGATACAAAAGTACACACAAAAGTAAACAGGGGAAGAGCGATGGTGATGTTGCAGATCGGTGTACAAGGATTTATTATTTAATTTCTAAAATTTTAAAATGTATTTCTCCATGTATTGTATTGTGCTGTTTGACTTGAGTGATGAGGGGAAAGAGCGCCATCTACCCACTCAGAGAGAGCAAGGCCAATTGTGCTCTCTCGGGGCTCTGGCAGCTGATGGCAAGCTGCATGACCGAGATGATTCTTTCGATCATAGTGGCAGCGCTTTAGTCTGCTGGACCACCCAGAGCCCACAAAAAAAGAAACCCAAAAAAAACATTAATCGTAGTTTAGTCATTAGTGGGTTTCTGCACTCAATCATCTCACCATTGTGTTTGGCCCAGGAATGTAGAGAGTGTTTTACATACACTGAAACTGGTGGCTATTTAACTACATTTATGTCATACCTTAATTTCGCCGAGAAGAACCAACAGCCCATGATGTCCTCTTTGGCTATTTAGGAAGGAGAGCACAGTCTTTTCTTCTTCTGCTTTTCAGAGCACAACATCGTTAGCATCACGCACAGCACTTCTGTAGCTGTGAGTGACAGACCCTTGTTTCCCATGACCTAAAACACGAGAAAGAAATAACATGAATTTATGGCACAAGAGCCCATCATTAATCAGTTTTAAATCATTTACAGATACATATTTCAAGTAAAGCCACCTTTTACTACAAACCTCTGTTTTTTTTCTAACAACTAATGCTAACCATGTAACAGATCCCTGTAAATAGATTTTGAAAGAGACTGTGAGATGGTGGAGATATTTTGTAGTGAGGTGAAGGCGGCTCCTGAGATGGACTGTGCAG
Organism: Astyanax mexicanus; assembly: GCF_023375975.1. Lineage (NCBI taxonomy): Eukaryota > Metazoa > Chordata > Actinopteri > Characiformes > Acestrorhamphidae > Astyanax > Astyanax mexicanus. Next base: position 5,974,233 of record NC_064425.1, read on the forward strand.
TTCTGAATGCACTCTGAACAGAGAGCTCCTCAGTTCTGGGCAGTCAGTGTTTTGGGTTATTCATATAAACCAGCGATGCTGGTACAGTTTAATCCAATGTGTTTCAGAAAATGACTTAGATAGTGATGTGTTTAATCAGGCAGGCTTGTGTTCTTGGACAGTTATACAAGTAATTTATTATTTTAAAAGGCCTTAATGATATAGACAGTTTATATAGACTGTTAATATAACAATAATCCATATTTGAAATAATGTTATCTGTAGTTTGTTAATCTACAGCTCTGGAAAAAATAAGAGACCAGCTAAAAATGATGAGTTTCTTTGATTTTACCAAATTGAAAACCTCAATTTATATAATCAAGATGGGATTTCTTTGCATTATTTGAGGTCTGAAAGTTCTGCATCTTTTTTTTTGTTATTTCAGCCATTTCTCATTTTCTGCAAATAAATGATCTAAATTATAAAAAAATTTATTTGGAATTTGGAAGAAATGTTCTTCGTTGTTTATTGAATAAAACAACAATGTTAATTTTACTCAAACATTAACCTATAAATAGCAAAATCAGAGAAACTGATTCAGAAACTAAAGTGGTCTCTTATTTTTGTCCAGAATATATTCATGGTTAAAGAAATGGTTGTAAAAATAATTGGTTAATTCTCTCTGGATGCAACAATATTTTTAATACAATGGATGTATTAATGTGTGCTGAATAAGATGTATGGGTCAGTTTCCATAAAACACAGTGTCCAGCTTTTGTGAACACTCTCTCTCATTAGTGAATTTAACCCCTTTAAGCCCTTTATGCTCTGTAAATTTTTGTACACTCTAAGGATTACAATTTTGTTACGACATGTAAAACAATGCACACCGGCAGAGCTGTTCCTAATTTATACCAGAGGGGGAAAAAGCCAGAAATCGCTGGTGTTTCCTCAGAGTTTATAAAGTTAGGGTGCACCCATCGCTGACACAGGTGTTTAAATATACACACACTGCCTATAACCTCCAAAAACACTGCTAATAGAATAGGGTGTTCTGGAGCAGCTGTTTATGTGCCTGTGTCAGGAGTGGGTGAGTCCAGAAGCTGAATTTCTGCAGTTGTGTGCTTTTCCTGCTCAAACACACCTGATTCAACTCAGCTGTTAATTACTCAGTTTAGAGGGTCAGTTAGAGCAGCAAATCCAGCAAACTGTATTATATGGGAATCTGCCTGGTGCTCCACAACCCAAGCTCACCATGCCCAAAATTATTAAAAAATTATTATTAAGAGCAAGGCTTCCCAAAATTTTACAATTTACATTTAATCTACACAAATAAATCATAACAATGAGTGTAGCTGATTTTAGTGTAGACATTTTAACAATTTAACCAATTTAAACCAAAAAAGTTTAATATTAACATAACTAGCTTGTTAAAAGAGAAATACATTGTGAAATGGACTTAGGTTCTAGTGAAACATGATAATGACTACAAACTAGAGTTTCACTGACTTTTTCTAGTCTGCACTGTGCATTAAGGGATATCGTGAGCGATATTATACCCTTAAATATGGTGCCATATCACCCACCCCTTATTATCACATCAGGGTGCTACTACTACTCACTTTTTTACTGTTTTTAGCAAAAGAAAAATTCACACTGTTCTCATTTCCCATTATATATCTACTAGAGACAGATTATATCTGTCCAGTATCATTTATTTTACTTTAATCCTGGATATATGGAGATATTTGGAGTGCTTTATTATTAGTATCATGACATTCTGGATCATTGACTTCTGTTACAAATCTGATAAAAGTTTGTATTTTTTATATCTCAGTTAAGGCTGTGCCATATCATATCGTATGCAATAATAAAATGTAATTTTCATTTTTTTGCAGTAGTGTATTCTTGAAATAATACTTTTAATTCAGTGTTCAGTCATATCGCTAAGAGTATCGTTATCGCGAAAATACCATGAAATATCATGATATTATTTTAGTGCCATATCAACCACCCCTACTACAAACATATGTTAAATATCCAAATTCCATTCTTTCTGGGCATTCTCAAATACAATGGTTTTAGACGATGCTCCCAACAGGCTTACAATGCAAGAGATTGGGGCATAGTGTTGGTCATGCAAAGAAATCTGTATTTTTACACCATTAAGAAGCTCAAAGTAGCTCCACACTTCATTGGTAGAATTCTGAGCCCAGACTTTTAAAACGATTTTCCAAGTAAATATCCAGAGTTCAATCAACACTTATAGCTTTAAATTAACTTTGTGATTATCAAAATATAACACTTTCAGTGTTAAAACTAATAGTTTTGATTTAACAAGGGTACATTTACAGTGTTGAAAATGTTTTAGCAGACTAAATGCTGCTGTTACTTAAGTAGAAATGCTGGTTATCTCTTAATTTACTGGACTTATTATTATTCTGTCAAATTTCATTTATTAATAATAGCTTTGTTACTCCTTTTAAATAATTTTAAATATATGTAGTCTAGCATAAAGAGGATCCATGCAGAGACTCAATGGAACTTAAGTTTTCCAAACGTCCAACTAAACTTTTTAAATATATTTACATTCTGCTAAAATACATTCATTTACAATCAGCATATATGCAGCTGAAACAGGTAGAAGCCTAGTGCATCCCAAATTATATTATCAACATTACCATATTAATAATTTAACATTATAGTCATTATGGCTTTTAGTAAAATGTGTTTTGCAGAGGGGAGTAGAGCACTACAGGACTCTGTGGGCGTGGCCTAATCTTTTATCCTTATTTGTTTAGTTTTTTCCCCTTATATTACTTTTATTTTAATACTTTAAATAGTTTTGAAACCAGTACTTTTATACTTTTACCTAAATAATTAAAAGCTTAAGTTTTACAGAAGTATTTTAAACCCTAGTATCTATACTTTTACCTACAGAGTAATGAATGAATTTGAAAACTTTTATCAGCTTTGTTAGTAAGTAGGGAGAGTAAAGGAGAGTTACAGCAAAATCATTTAAATAAATCCTGCTTATTTTAAAAAAATTTACTCCTTGTTTTAGCAGGAGGAACTTTGGATGAGCAGGGGTCCTCCACAAACCTTTGTCAGTTTTAGTGTAAATTTCAGGAGTAAATTCATAAATAAATAAATGGGAAACAGTAAGAATTGGAACTGCTTCCTTCAGGACAGTCGTGGCAGGCTGATGCTGACAGGAAGTGTGCGATACGACCACACTGTGGACATGTGAAAAGAGAGGAGGTGAAAAAGGAAAAGAAGGAAAAGAAACTCTTTCAACTTGTTTGTAAAATGGCTCCTTCCAGTGGACAAGCCTGGATTGCATCAGTTCAGAATTATTCTAACTGAAGAATCAAGTGCACTAATAACACACAGAAATCTGCCTGCAATTCTGTACCAACCCCACCTCAAATATCTCTTCATCTGGAGCAGCCATGAAGATAATATAATATATTTGTGTTTTTTTATCTTTAAAATATTAAGAAATATTCATTTAAACTGATGGAGAATTTATTTTGTAAATTTGTACTTAATTTGACAGAGTTAAATCAACACTGTGATTATCAAAATGTGACATTTTCAGTGTTTACACTAACAGTTATGATTAAACACTTTACAGTGTAGAAAAATGTTTTAGCAGATTAAATGCTTTTGCACACTCTTTAAAAGGGGGCTTTAAAAAAATCTTTATTAAAACGTAGAAGTTTTATACAAATATAGCTGCTTAAATTAATATTTTCTGCGTAAAAATTGTTTTAAATGTTTTACAAAAATTATTGTATGGCGCATTTATGAATATGAGTCAAATCAAATCCAATCAAATCAAAAGGCTCAGATTATAGTGTTTTTTTGGTATTGAATTTACCTATTTTTATTAATAGATATTTTAATTCTTGTTATAAAAAGAGTCTACCTTTGTTAAATCATTCTTAAAAAATCTGAAAAATAAATAAATAAATAAATATTTAAAGTTTTATCTACTGACTTTTTTTTCTCCTACAGGTTTAATATGTGTGGCTTTCTTTCTCTATTAAAATTGTCATTTTTTACAATTATTATATAAAAACCATGAAATATAAATGTTTTTTTTTTATAATACGCATGCACCCTTAAGTGTAAAATCTTAAAAATAAAAATAGAGCTTTAGTAAAAATATAATATAATTTCACTCACTCTCCGAACTCTACCGGCACAGAAGTCTTCAGCGTGGCTTCACCCCTCATTTTAACACACAGTCCTCAAAAAATTCCACTACAAGACGAGTCATTCTTGATTTATTATCTCACTTAATTGATTTAGACAGAAAAAAGAGAGCACTGATTCTATATAACTGATAAGAGATCACTTGCCACCTTAGCAACAGAGGCTCCTCACAGCCCACACGTGCATTTGTAATGTTACCCTGAGTTGCATATAAAACATTAATGGCAGCGGGATTCTTTGGGAGCTGGTGATGAAATTATGGTGTAACCTTTATCAATGTACCAGCAAACCAGCGATGTGCTGCTGAATATCACACCACAGCTACTATAGCCCACTCCTATAAACACAATACTACAATACACTCACATTTCTACTCCTGCAATTACACAGCGTTAGGGTTAGTCAGATTTTTTACTTCATCAGGATGATTTAAAGTCAAAGCCATGGCTCAGATTATAGTGTTTTTTTGGGGGAATTGCATTTACCTATTTCTTTAATACACTTCTGATAAAAAAAAGAGTCTACCTTTGTTAAATCATTCTTAAAATAGAAAAAATATATATTTTTAAAGTTAATATTTTACTACTGAGCTTTTTTTCGTCTACAGGTTTTTTCTCTATTTAAAAATGATCATTAATCATTTTACACAATATATTTTCCATTTTCCACACTGTATGTGTGTGTATGTGTCAATATCAATTTTATACATTAATCAAACAATCAGTTTAGTAGCCGAGCATTTACAAATACAATATAAAGAGATTGACATGACAAAATAAAAAAATAACAATAATACCTACATTTAATAACTTTTAAAATAACAGTAAATAAAAGATAAAAATAGATTAAAAAAATAAAATAATACTTGGTTTAATTGACAAGAAATTAAAATCAAAAGAAGATTAATACAACATAAAAAAACTGTTAAATTTACGCTAAAACTAACTTTTACACAGTACAATAAAAAGAAATAGAGCACATTTAAAAGCAACGAATGTTAAACATAGTGCTGTCCAGTAAATATGGTAAAAAGCTACAAGACCAGACATATGAAACAAACAGAAACTATTATCATATAAATCAAAACATAAATACTTAGAAAAACGGTCAATAACTAAGTATATGCAATGCACTTCTGTTCTTTTTAACTTTTTAAGTAGCATATCTTTACTTTAGTGAAGTTTCTTTTTATTTTTCACTTTTTTTTTCTTTAACTCCACTACATTTCAAAATCAAACATCTCACTTTATAATCCACTACATTATGCAAAAATCTAGTTAAGTTGAAGAAGTTAGAAGTCGTAACTTTTGGTTTATGTGTTCATATAAACATATCAAAACTAAAGAAGCACAAAGCAAACCCATCAAATCAGAGAACAGTAAGCAACTAGTTTTGACCTGCAATATATAATACATACAGTAGCTACTCAGCTCAATATTTCAATATTTAAGCTCAATATTTCTCCCAAACTAAAGTGCTGGGAGTGGCAATTGCTGTAGAAATAATGGAATAAGTGGATTAGATGCAGTATAGTAAAGGAAAACTCATTTGTGAATCTGTGCTTAAAGCAGGTTTTAAATAAGATTGTAAATAAATGTTAAACTGAAACACTGCTTATTCACAAAAAGGTTATTTAGAGACATTTGGTTCTAGCTAAAATGGAAAGTGTTTGCTTTCATGTTTTGTGTTTAATGTTAATGATCATTTTAATAGATTTGTCTATTTGACATTCTCTTCCAATCTTTTCACCTAAAATTAGATGACTGATGAGTCTTGCTATGAAAATGATAAAAGGACTTTCGAGCCATAATAAATCATATTACTTTTACTTTCAATACTTGAGTACATTTAAAGGCAAAAAACGTTTAAATCCTAGTATTGTTTGTGACATGGTTTCACACTCCAAATAGAGAATGGGCCCAATTATATTATAATGCTCTCATAAGGCATACAGAAAAAAATAAATTACAATAATATAATTTATCACAATTGTTCATTACACAATATATCGTATTTGAGAAACTGTTACTGTGACAAGCTACATCCCTTATTACTAACAGGTGAACGTATGTAAATGTGCTTTTTCTAACATTACCAAACCAGTGATTCAACATAGACTGAATTTTTTACACATGAACAGTGAGGAACAGATTGGGTGTGAATTCAATTTAATTCAATTCAATTAAATGAGACTGTAAAAATGTTTACATATTATTCTAGTCATTTATACTCTACGTATATATAATATCACTAATTATATAGCCTTTCTAACAGACACAAATAATATATATATCATATTATTATACATATTAGGGGTGGGCAATATGGCCCTAAAGTAATATCACGATATTTCATGGCATTTTCGTGATAATGATATATGATAATATGATGGCAATATGACAAAACACTGAATTAAAAAGCAGATTTCAAAAATACACTACTAAAAACACAATCAAATAAAATTTTATTATTGCACATGATATGATATATGGCACACCCCTAACTGAGTTATATAAAAAAAAAGAATTTTATCACATTTGTAACAGAAGTCAATGATATAAAAATAATCATTATACTAATAATAATACACTCTAAATATCTCCATATATCCATATATATTTAAGTAAAATAAATGATACTGGACAGATATAATCTGTCTCTAGTAGATATAAAATGGGAAATGAGAACAGTGTGAAAAAAGTAGTACCCTGATGTGATAATTAGGGGGGTGATATGGCACCATATTTCAGGGTGTAATATTGTTCACCATATAAAAAATGTAGATATTATTGTATACAATATGATATGGAACACCCTTAATACATATAAAATAAAACATAAGCAGGATATAAATATGTTTTCTTAATTTACATTTTTTCGTAATTTAAATATACGTTGCTCTGTTGATCAGATTACACATAAATCAGCACACATTGTTCAGGATTCACACATTTGTGTGCTTATAAATCAACACAGTATTCACACATTTGTGTGCTTATAAATCAACACAGTATTTGTCACTAACCCCAATTGAACAGACCAGAGAAAAAAAGCTTAATTAGAAAAAGAGGGGTGTGTGATATGAGCTGGAGGTGGAGCCTGAGGGAGGAAGGCCTCTAGGAGCAGGGTTAGAGACCACTGCTTTATTTCATTATACCAGAATTAGCCATACTGTGATGCAGCTGAGCTATTCTGTTAGAATAGTGTGAAACTATCTTATTTTAAATATCATGAATAATATTATACCCTAAAATATGGTGCCATATTACCCACCCCTTAATTATCACACAGGTTACTGCTTTTTTTTTTTTTTTTTTTTTACTGTTTTTATTAAAAGAAAAAAATCAAACTGTTCTTATTTCCCATTATATATTTAATAGAGACAGATTATATCTGTGCAGTATCATTTATTGTACTTTAATCCTGGATATATGGAGATATTTGGAGTGTATTATTATTAGTGTCATGGCATTCTGGATCATTGACTTCTGTTACAAATCTGATAAAATTATTATTATTATATATAATTAAATATCTCAGTTAGGGGTGTGCCATATCATATCGCATTGTATGCAACAAAAGTATTAAAAAATATTTTTTTTTATTGTTTCATTGTAGCAGTAGTGTATTCTTAAAATATATATATTTTTAACTCATATCGCCAAAAAATACCATGATATATCATGATATTATTTTAGAGTTATATCGCCCACCTCTATATGCCTAATTCCAAATAGGTCACTGAAATCCAGAGCTGATCATGCATTTAAGTCCTGCTGCACACAAAGCTAATCCTTTCACACAAACAAACAAGCAAATAAATAAATAAATAAATGAAGTGAAGTACACTTCAATACCACAGGGCTCTCAATTCCCTGGTAACAATAGTGGAAAAACACCATTCGACATGGGTATTCTCTTTACTACAGCAACAAACAGACTAATCATATTTCACTCAGATTTCACTCTGGAAGGAAAGAGCAGCCAGTTGTGAAGGGTTGTAAAAATAGACCACATTCACCAGTGTTTACAGAAATATTTTCCTACTTTTGTTCTGGAGAAAACTTTAAATAAAAGGTCAGAATGTCAGATTTATTATAACGATTTATCTCTTTGTCCTTATAAAGCGAACAATGAACAAATACCAAATAAGTAAGTATTGATAATTTTAGGATTTATATATATATAGATATTTACCAATACTTACTTTTTGGTATTTGTTCATTTGATTCCTTATTCATTAGGCTTTAATAATATATATATATATATATATATATATATATATATATATATATATATATATATATATATATATATATATATATATATATATATTAAGTGTTAAACTTATAATACTAAGTTAAACGCAGCAGACATTTGACTGCTCAAAGAGCAGCTCTTTCTCCAGAGAATGTGGACAGTCTCATCTTCTTAAAGAAAAACTTGAAAATATAAAAACTAACAGTTGTTTTGTCTAGCCTCAAATATGTTAATAGTTTTGGTACCTTAAGGAGCATCTTTCTCTCAGATAAAGTTAATAATAAATCTTTATTAAAGAAAAAAACTTGTCATTCTCAGGAACTGAGTCTTATTTTTCATGTTTAACTGTTATAGTAGGATAGAGTTCAGTTTGTTAAGGCTCTAATTGTTCTATTATTTTGTACATGACTGTTCCTGTATTTTTTTATTATTTATTTTGTTATGTTGCACATTGCTGTTTTAATAGCACACACTGCTGCTACCAAAAAAAGCCACTAGCATGCCACAATGGCATTACAAATATATCTTAATTAAATTATTTAAATTTGACCATTAGTGCCTAATGTGGTGTATTACAGATCACTTGTAGCACTTTGCATCACTTATATCAAGCTCACCTTCTGAAATAAGATATTGTAAATTTGATTAATCAAACCAATGACTGACCACAGACTAATCTAAAACTGGCATAGGCCTCTCTGCTGTAAAAAAAAGAAAAAAGAAAAATCGAGAATCGAATCGAATCGTGACCCTAAAACCGGAAATAAAATAAAATCAAGGATTTAGAGAATTATGACACCCCCAATATATATTTATTAAACAAAACAGAATATGTTTTATACTTAAGATTCGCTATAATGAACCACGCCTACGCAATGCGGGGGAGGGTGAAACTGTGATTATGTTGCTGGGGTACATTTCAGAACAACTTGAGAAGGTTCTCAAGCCAGGTCCCACAACCACTCATACAAAATTTTTGTGTCAGTGTACAGATCATGTCAACTTGCTTCGACTACCTTACAGTAATCATTTACTATCATTCATTTATTCATTCATGCAATTTTTTTATTTATTTATTTTCATTTCATTTCATTTTATTTATAAATAAAAGTTAAGAAATAATATTCTGTATAAATGTGACATTTGACACCTTAGATTAACTTGGTACAGATTAATGAACTTATTAGTAACATTAAAACATTTTATCTTTATGATTAATTAGGAAACCACTTCAGTTTCTAAACCAGTTCTCTGATTTATCTATTTATAGGTTTATGTTTGAGTAAAATCAACATTGTTGTTTTATTGTATAAACTATGAATAACATTTCTCCCAAATTCCAAATTAAAATATTGTCATTTAGAGCATTTATTTGCAGAAAATGGGAAACGGCTGAAATAACAAACAAGATGCAGAGCTTTCAGACCTCAAATAATGCAAATAAAACAAGTTTATATTCATAAAGATTTCAGAAAAGAGTTCAGAAATTAATATTTGGTGGAATAACCAAACGTTTTTTGATCACAGTTTTTTTCATGCATCTTGGCATCATGTTCTCCTCCACCAGTTTTACACACTGCTTTTGGATAGCTTTATGACTTTACTACTGGTGCAAAAAATTAATTATGCAGTTTGGTTTGGTGGCTTGTGATCATCCATCTTCCTCCTGATTATAATCCAGAGGTTCCACACTCATCACTTTTAAGTGTTTTTTTCCTCTTAGCTAAATGTCTTAAGCCACCTGGAGCAAAGTGTCTTTTTAAAAATCTGTACAAATACTTGTTTAACACAAGTCCTACACCTGTTACTGTGCTAATGAAAGCTAACTGGCCAAGAGAGTGATCTTATACACTGTGTCAGATGGCATCATTTTAGTTATATTGGTGTTTTGTTAGCTTACCTTTCCCTGTTAGAGGACCTTCACAGCTCACGGTTAGAGTCCCACAGGTTAGAAAACCTGCCATGGACAAAAAAAAAAAAAAAACACATAAGAGGAAGCAATACTGTAAACCACATAAAACTATAAATCATATAGAATGAGGAATCCACACACATGCATATTCACCAACACATTGAAAATTAAAAATGCCATTTAGAGCTCAAAGCTTAAAAGTTACATGTAAAAAAAAAAAAAAAAAATTTAACGCATTTTAACACACAATTACTGTCCATTTGTTTCATACAACAATTTGAGCAAAAGTAATGAAAAGTTTTATTTTTATATGTTAAATAGGTTTAGATCTGTACACTTACCACATTGACCCCATTTTCCATAATAAAGTTTTTTTCTGTAGATGTACAAAACTAATAATGCTTAAATCTATAGTCTATTAAATCAAAGTTTTCATCTTATTTTATTTTATTTTATTTTAGATTTGCTCATATTTAGAACCTGAAAGAAATACCCCAACTAACCCAGCTGGCATTTCAACGTTGAATCAATGTTAAATAAACCATAAACCATAGCTCATTCAGAATGCTCAAAATGTTTCACCGTTTTGACATATCACACGTTGTATACAAAATACTATATATTTTATGGCACTGGTTCTCAAACTGTGGCATGTGTTCCACTATTAAGGATTAAATCTATAGGCTATTAAAGTTTTCATCTGTTTTTTTTTATCATCAGTTTAGATTTGCTAAGAGATTTGACCTGGAGAGAAATATCCCAACTAACTCAGCTGGCATTTCAATGTTTAATCAATATTGAATCAACAATTTGAATTTTAAAGAGTGAAACCATTTTTTATTTATTCTCTCTCTGAATATACATCCCTGAGAAGCAGGAACTATACAACTACTAACAAAACAACAATAAACTTAATTCTTAATATTTAAATCTGAGTATAAAGAAAGTTACCCACCACTACCAATCTGATTACTGGAACAGCTGATCTAAAACAAAACACTAAAACAGTAAAACTAATAGAACATGAACATTCCCCAAGGTATGGTGAAGAATCTGTGCCAAATTAAAAAGCAGCTACTGCAAATTAGAAGTAAAACCCCTTTTTCATCCCTCCAATTTTTTTATTTTATTTATGGTGATGAAATGTAAAATGCTGATTCAAAAGCAGAAGGTTGAGGAAATTATGATGATTCAATGTTAAAATTTCAATGTGTGGACAAACATTCAACATTGTCCTTAATGTATATATATATATTTTCATTTTACATTACTTTTACTTTTATACTTGTAGTTTTGAAACCAGTACTTCAGTACTGAATTACATTTTTACTTAAAGAGTAAAAAGCTTGAGTTGATACTTCAACTTTTACAGAAGTATTTTTGAAACCCTATAGTATCAATACTTCTACCTACAGAGTAATGAATGTAGGATAATTTTATCAGCTTTGTTTGTTTGTTTGTTTTCCAGGATAAAGTTTGTATATAACGTTACTTGCATGTTTAACACGTTTATGTAACACTTAGCGTATACGTGTGGAGACGTTCCTCTCTTTTTTCGGTTTGTTTGTTAGTTTGTTTGTTTCTAATTGGCGGGAAACCGCTTCTTCGTCAATTTTATTTATGTTTTATTAATTTAACACTGTGTATTACAGTAGTTTAACCTTCTGTCAGTCAGTTAAAGCAGAGCGGGGTTTAAATCTGTGGCTGTAAAGAGGAAAAGGCTAACGTTTCAAACCTCTCAGACACGTTTCTCATGTACAGGCTTATGTTTTAAGGAGAAAAAAGCTTGTTTTTCCTCACGGAGCGGCTCTCATTACCCTGCAGTGCTGCTGTGCTGTGTTATGCTGTACTGCGCTGTGCTGTTACCGGCTTTGGACATATGTGTGCGGCAACAAAGTTTCAACACGGGCAAGACTCCAGCAGATCTGATGCAACAGGGCTGCAACGAGAGTTACATCTCCTCTTCAAATGTAAAAATAGTGTCCTTCCTCCGTCGTTTGCGATTAACTAGTCCTTTAAAAACAGTGTCGGGTTTTTTTTGTGTGTGTTGCTCATGCTCACTTTCTGACGGTTTCTGTCGGAGGAGCTGCTTGTTAGAGGTCGGGATTGAAGAGAATTGGAAGAGAATTATTTGCTTTATTTTTTATTTCTATTTTTATTGATTTATCTGTGACAGTTTCTGATAAAAAAAATCAGGAAAAAAGCTTTATATATTAATTTTTTTATTCCTCACTGCTGCTAGACCTATTTATCTACTCAGATAAATAAATGTCGCGTAAGGCTTTTTATATATATTTTTTATAGCCTGTGGTGTATTTAAAACGTTTAATATATATATTTTTTAAGCTCTATATAAAGTTCGCATATGCGCTCAGGGAGGACGCGCCGCGGATTGATACACACAGTGTGTGAGGAGGCTGGTGTTTGAAGAGGCGTTTTGCTCCCCAGTCCCCAAAACTTTTTCTAAACGTTTTTCCAGCGGATCCGATCACATTGCGACGACATCAAATGGTTGTGTGACCGAACACGACGGAGGCGATGCTGCACTGATCTGAAGCTGCTCTTCAATCTGCCGGACTGAGTTTGTGGTCGAGCCCAGCACTTCAGACTTCAGCCAGTCCTTCAACATGGAGTGAGTGTCAACTTTCATTTTTCAGCAGCAGCTGATTCTGATTCTAACAAACACCAGATCTGCTTTACTCCAGCTCTCTTTATATAGAGTATTAGAGAAACTTCTGATAGATCTAACTGTTAGTTGTTCTCGTGTGAAGAAGCAGAAACCAGTGATTTGAGTTGAGTTCAAAGGGTTTAATTATTTATACATTAGTTTATGACTTTTCTCAGCTCAAAAGTTGCTTACTAATACTTTTCCAAGTATTTAATTTAGTTTTTCCTACGTTAAAAAAAAAAGAATTAGTTTTAATGTATTTTAACCTCACTGTCTTCTGTTTTTCTGTTTGTGCTTCTAAATAATATATCTGGCAACCATCTAGAGTAGTTTAGAAAAAGCATGTGACTCAGGTTTCAGATTCAGATTCTTGGCACAGATGATGTTGAACAGATGAGGGAAAAAAAAGAAAAGAAAAAGGGAAAGTCAGAGAAAGTGAGTCAGATCAGAGTTCTGTACTGTAGTGAACTGTAGTGTACTGTAGTGAACTAAACACACTGTTTTGTTTTGTATTGTATTGTTGGTAACAGCAATTACAACCTTAACAACAAGAGAAACAAGTGGGAAAAAAATGATAAATTAGAATATACAATAAACAAATACAGTTATTTATCCCAGATTTGTAAATTTGTAAATCATGTTTCAAAAAATGTCTCAGAATATGTTTTTTTTTTTTTTTTGCTGGATACGGATTGTCTGTAGAGTATTTATTATATACACTACATTCTCAATTTGGGCATTTATTATGGTTACTGTCAATTTAAGAGTTTTTTGGTTTTTAAATGTATGAAATATATAAAACTGAATGTATGAGAGACATGTTAACTTATTAATTATTTTGTTAAATGTTCTATTTCAGAAGTTTTTAAGCTTAAAATATGTTAACAGTAATTTTTGAATGTATTTTTTTTTTCAGGTTTTACTTTTTCCCATCTTTGTGCTTTGTGACGCATCGCTCATCTTCCGACGCTTTGATCGCAATTCAGCATTTCAGCCAAAACAGACAGCATTCAGTCGGCATAGACCCTTCTCGGGAAAACTCTCCTCATTTGCACAGTCGACCTCAGAATGTTCTCTTTCCTACTGGCTAACGACGGCCAATCCTAGAGAAGAGGGGCGGAGCTAACACGGACATAGGACATAATTGGTAAGCAGCGAGATGATTTTTTTTATTTTACCCGATTGTCGGTGGAAACCGCACTGCAGTATATGTGTTAATGGCGTACAGTAAGTAAAGCCACTGGCTTTTTTTTTTTTTTCGTATTGTGTGTTTTTGTATTGTGTGTTATTGTTACGAATAGTTGCTTTTCGAGGAAGAACGATTTGCTGTTTGCGTTTGCTGTTCAGCGTGTTTGATTGAATGTATGAAATGAGTGAATGAGATTGAATGAGTTTATGGGAATGAATGGGAATGAACATTACAACACCTTGCTTTATGCTTGACACTTTTTATTTTTATACGCATTTTTACTTTTTTAAATTTTTTAAATTTTTACTTTTTTACTTTTTCTCTGACAGATTGGATGACGGAAAATTTTGACACCTACCCACAAGCAACCTCAACAGAATCGTCTCCCGGTTCATCCATACCGCCTTCGCCCTTGGAGCATGATGTCCAGGTGCCCTCCGACTTGGAGGTAATGACCTCTCTCCTGAAAGAGGAACTTGCTCAACTCGAGGATTATTACCTGTTCGAATCGACGCCTATGAAAGTGGAGAAATGGCAAAAATGTGACAAAGGCTTACAAGCTATGGCCGCCCAGTCATATTACCAGTTGCCCTGTACTTCGTACAATGTAAACCAGTCCGAAACAAACCCCAGGCTTGTTACCCTGGCAACAGGGGAGCTCGACCTAAGAGGCTTCTGTGGGGGCTCGGTCGGCAGACCCAAAATGTCTCGACCTGCCCCCTACAGCTATGTTCGGACCCACTCCAGTAGCCAAAGGATAGCATCGAACGGATGCAAAGACGTAGAAGTGTTCGAGAAAGAGACATGGACTTTCAAAGGGACTCATTCAGGTTACACAGAGATGGCTTTTGACCAATGTTCAGTGGACAAAATATTTGGGAAGAACCATGCCAGCGCAAAGAAGGTCAGAGAATGTGCAATCTTGCTAAAGGAAGAAGAAAAGAACTGTTTTACGGAAGACGTTTTTTACAGAGCGGAGATGATGAAAAGTTACGACGTGCCGGTGGACGTCCACAACAAGAGAGAAGGTCAGATTCACGGGATGAAGATGGCTGGTCATGGTCACGAAGGTGTAGTGATGCCGGCAATGCACTGCGGGGAGAACGGAAGCAGCCCGCCGTTTAAACATTCAGAAGTGGCCGAGTGTTACTTCAATCAGATCACTGCCAATTTAGAACCGTACCACGGCTTTATGAATGAGCTGGATCAATCAGTCAGAACTGGGACTGTTGAATCGCAGAATAACAGTGGTTACTCACACCATGAATGCCTTGTAGATCAAAGCTTTGAATGTCTGTCTGGGGACTGCGTTAGATCTCTGGAGTTTCCAGCGCAGAAACCAATGCACAGGCCACGGGAGAACCCGTGTGTGTTCAAGCCAGATGTCAAAGTAGGTCCCCCGGAGAGAAACCACGGAGAACGCAAGCAGAAGAAGAGAGATCAGAACAAGACGGCTGCTTACAGGTATTGTAGAAGCGTTGTTTTACATGGTGCACTTATAAAAAGATTTAAATATACAATAAAGCGATAATAATAATAGAGTATTTATTCAAGTATTTAATGCATGCTAATTATAAAAATATAATAACTACATGTTAAACTTGAGTTGATTGCAGTTTTCTTTTGAACAGCAAAGTATTTAAAAGATTTGTATTTAAAAGCATGCATTTATATTGTTTTTACAAAGTTGCTCTGAAATCAGCAGCTTTAATAC
This sequence comes from Astyanax mexicanus, assembly GCF_023375975.1. Classification (NCBI taxonomy): domain Eukaryota; kingdom Metazoa; phylum Chordata; class Actinopteri; order Characiformes; family Acestrorhamphidae; genus Astyanax; species Astyanax mexicanus. The sequence goes on from NC_064425.1 coordinate 5,990,176, forward strand.
TATAATTTAGGTTTGTCTGTACAGAATATGTGTAGATCTTCAGTTAGTCTGTAAAAATGTGGTTCAGACTAAAAAAAAAAAAGAGCAGCCTGATGCTGATGCTGATGTGCACCACCTCTGTCACCACAACAATAACAGGTACCGTCAGCGTAAGAGGGCGGAGCAGGACTGCTTGGAGGAGGAGCTTCACGGTTTGGAGGGGCGCAACAGGGAGCTGCGAGACAAAGCAGAGTCTGTGGAGCGAGAGATACAGTACGTCAAAGACCTCCTAATCGAAGTGTATAAGGCTCGGAGTCAGCGCTCGAAAGAGGATCCCAGTGCCTAAATCTGTTCTCACCACCAGCATTAAAAGATCAGCTCTTTCTGCGAGGACTTTCTGACCAGATCTGGAGGCAGCATGCTTTTGATTTTCCAAGTGTAGTTGGCAGAGCTCAAAAGAAGGGGAAAAAGGTCATGAATTTTTTTTTTTTTTTGCTTAATCACTGGAAGTGCAGGCCATACGATGTGATAATGAAGGACTTTTTAAATGTCTTGGAGCACTGTGATAATAATAGCCTTGAGCTGAAACAACGCGATACTCTTACTTAACAATAGCATTAAAGAGATTATGCATTCTATAAATCCTCTTCATCTTTGTATTACATTGCTCAGTGCGAATTGCATCATCATTTATACCAAACTACGAGAAATTAACAGCTATTCTGCATATGCTAACTCGACCGGTGTGTATTTATAGTGATCATGCTAATGGGGTGGGGCATGGTACAGCTTAGTAAGATGATAAAACAGCTATTTTAAAATGAGTTATTTTTTATTTTGTATGCTGTAACTATATAAAGAGCACTGTAACGTGACGTGAAGACGGATCATACGTCATTTGCTTATTTCAATTCCATGATCTTTTTTAATATTTTCACAATTTCTTTCATTATTTTGTCTTACGTGTACAGAATTTTACGGATTGTAGCTTATGTAATAGCGTAGGATGCAGAAGCTTTCTTTTTCAATAACACTTTAAAAATACTGTACATTTATTACAACCAATGTACTGTGGTTTATAGCACACGAGTAAAATTCTAGATTTCTTGGTGACTCACTTCACTGGCTCAGGTACTGAATGCATGTCCGAAATACTGAAAAAAGCATGTTTGGGTTACTGGGATTTACTGCATGACCCACTATATGACTGCTTTGTGCATTACGATAGCGAGTAGACATTAATTATTTCTGCCTTCGATCTTTTATCGTCATTTACTTGATCAACATTGCGCACCAAAAATATTCAGTGTTTTTTTTTTTTTTTGTATTTATTTAGAAGGCATGGAATTGCATTAATTGAATCAGCATTAGGGGAGGGGGAGGGGTTTGTTTGCTTTCTTGTGCAGGTTTGCGGCAAACAATCACTGTCATTTGCTGAAAATCTTAAAAAAAAAAAAAAAAAAAAAACTACTGTGGGCCTAATGTCATTTCTATCTTTAAATATCCAGGTGCACATTAGGCCTGCTGTATAAATAAGCCATGCCCAACAAAAACGATCAGTATTGAAACACGACGAGCTAACGCGCGGTTATTTTCTGCGTGTGGAAACATGTATGTGTATCCGAATCAAATGGCACAATAAACGCGAACCAAATCACGCTGTTGTGGGGTTTTTTTGTATGCATTTGTGTTTGCATTTGTAAAGGGTGCTCTTTTTCTGTTTTTATCAAAGACAATGTGAAACAAAAAAAATACTGGATTTAAACCAGATTTGGCTAATTAGCTTTAGTCCCAGAAAAGACATAGTAAGACATAATACTACACACTAAGAAACATAAGTACAGATTTGTACTAAAAAGAATACAAATCTTGTTGCTAAAGCTGTACCTTATATAGACCTTATAAAGTCTTTTTTTGCACCAATAAAGATTTTAAACATTATCATCATCTGAATATGTGTCAAGAACATCATGATCTAAAATTGTCTGGCTTTTAATTGAAAAAATGTATAAATAAAATATAGATAGTTTATTAGTACAAGTGATACAGAATTGTGATAATGTACTTTTGGCTGGTTAAATGGTATAAATCTGTACTTTCTGCTGTTAGGAAAGACTTTGTAATTCAGAGGGAACACATCTGATCAATTAGAAAAAGTGTACTTTTGAGTACAAAAAATACTCATATCATACTTCTGTTTTTTTTTGTGTGTACAAAGTAATGCTGCAAAAATTAGTCATCATAACTGAAAATAGTGATTATAAAAATGTTATGTTGTGAGCAAATTGATCAATGGAAGACAATACTAAATATGAATATGAATATATAAATATTAATACATAAATGACATACAAATAAGAAAATACATTCTGTGTGTTTTAATTTGGACCTACTACCTGTTATTACTGGTACTAAAAGTAAAGTACTAAAAACAGCACTAAAAGAAAAACATGGACAAATATTTATTATATATAATACATATTCAGATATTTAAGTGTTGTAAATATATACATCTTTAAAAATACCTACAAATTACAGACATGTGAGTAGCTGTCTGTCTATACATATATATATATATATATATACCGTATATACACTAACAGGAAGCAGAGAGGTTGATAGAACAAAAAGTATCACTGACTAATAACACATTTTCTACAAGTAGTCTGATTTAACTACTATAAAAGTTGTTATTTGCAGACTTACTATACAGATGATACAGTACAAATGAGATCAGTATCTCACACAATTGTTTATATATTAATTAATCTATATATATGCTGACATGCCGAATTATATCATATGTCAAAGACAGGAACTAGTATTGTGTACCATGATTTTTAACATAAACTGGTAATTTCTTTAATTGGTTTAATTGGCTTCTGTAATATATTCCCAGTACACATGTAACACTGTGAATTGAGGAATGTTAAATGCCTGCAGCACAATTTCACAAATGGATTTTTTTTTTTTCATTCATCTAACACCCACAATCAGACCTCACTCAATCACAAGATAGCACCTCACAACTTACACAGACAAGGCTGTTCTCAAGCTTTCTTTCTAAGGTGTACCACCTACAGCCCTTTGCATATCCACCTCATAAACCCATCCGACCCAAAACAGACTAGATTTCTCTCACTAAAAAAAGAACCGGAGTCCCTTTGTGTTTTTCTTCAGTATGTATTTTTGTATCTTCCCTCCCAGGGGAGAGTTTAAACACTGGGGGAGGAAATATAGTTACAAAAAAAGAAAGAGTAAAAAGTACTGCAGATCAGCAAATGAGGTAGTTAAGCTACAAACCAAGAGGATTTAATGCTGGTCTTTATTACAAACACTAACATTATGTTCACAATTAGTTCACAAATGATATAATATTACTGTTTTCACTATGCTTGCTTTTATATTCAAATTTCCTAATTGTACTCTTTGTAACAGCTTATCAAAACCATATAATTACTGTATTTTTAAAGATAAAAAATTCAAACTGAGATCACTCTGTTGGTCCAGATCTCTATAAAAAAAACCCAGGTTTTGATGTAGCCCCCTGGGAAAAGTAAATGCCTATTAACTTCATGATTAATTCACATCCTGCTATCCCATGACTTTTGGCATGTCATTGTGTATCTACTCTAATATTGAATGTATTTGTTAGGTTTTTGCTGTGATTAAATTGTATTTAATTTTCATTTATTTTTAATAACTCAGCTCTTTTGGTGTTTTGTTTTATTTGTGCAATTCATATAATTATATATATTTATATTTATAGTTTATATTTTAAAAAAGTTATTGATTCTTTTTTTCTGTAGCATATTCATGAGCATTTCATATCACAGCGGTAAGCGGTCTCACAAGATTTAATCTAAATGAACACATTTTTACACATTAATTGTTCATTAGAGGAATATTAACCTTCACTTTACAGTACTTTTTCTACATTGTATACAGTGGTGAGTTTTTAGCCATGTCTGCAGTGCAGATAATTATTTGAAGTGTTTAAATAACATAAAAGAAAGAAAAATAACAGTTTCTGAATCAGTTTCTCTGATTTTGCCATTTATAGATTTATGTTTGAGTAAAATGAACATTGTTGTTTTCTTTTATAAACTACAGACAACATTTCTCCCAAATTCTAAATAAAAATATTGTCATTTAGAGCATTTATTTGCGGAAAATGAGAAATGGCTGAAATAACACAAAAAAAGATGCAGAGCTTTCAGACCTCAAATAATGCAAAGAAAACAAGTTAATATTCATAAAGATTTAAGAGTTCAGAAATCAATATTTGGTGAAATAACCCTGGTTTTTAATCTCAGTTTTCATGCATCTTGGCATCATGTTCTCTTCCTCCACCAGTCTTACACACTGCTTTTGGATAACTTTATGCTGCTTTACTCCTGGTGCAAAAATTCAAGCAGTTCAGTTTGGTTTGATGGTTTGTGATCATCCATCTTCCTCTTGATTATATTCCAGAGGTTTTCAATTTGGTAAAATCAAAGAAACTCATCAGATAAAGTGGTCTCTTATTTTTTTCAGAGCTGTATGTTTTAAATATATATTTTTAATTTGAAAGCCAGACAATTTTGGATCATCAAGTTCTTGAGACATATTCAGTTGATGATAATGTTTAAAATCTTTTAAATGTTTACTGGTACAAACAAAAAGGGGTACAAAAAAAGACTTTTACTCAATATAAGGTGCAGCCCTTTTTTTCTTACTGTGTATTGATAAACTGATGTATGGTATATGGTATAGTATATAAATACCAATGGTGTGAGCTAGGATTTCTTAAAATAAGAAAAAAATAATCAAACAGTTTTTCAAAAAACATTTATTTTTGACCATAGGTGTATCTTTAAGTTTTAAGTGTTGTTAAGAATTAACAAAGTTTTGGGATATGAACCACGCCTCAAGTTCCCTAGCTCCTCCCCCTGGTCCTATACCTCCCAGGTGCTCCTCACCTATGTGACTTTCGACCTCGCACCCGCCTCCACCCCATCACCACCCTCATCTTAATCTCTTACCTAGCTGCGGGGGGGATTTGGCTTGAGAACCGTCCCAAGCTGTTCTGAACTGTACCCCAAGTATCATCATCACAGTTCCCCTCCCCGCATGGTGTAGGCGGGGTTCATTATAGCAAAATATCCATTTTAATAATGTTGGCATTTTAATAATTTATTTTGCTATTTTCATAAAAAATAGCATTTTATTCATCTGAGGTACAGCTTAAGATGATCTTTTAAATAGAAAATGTTCAGCATGAATATTCAAATTTAACATGTTTGCGACTCAAATAATTCATATATTTATGAATTGTCAGTTTTCCCTGACAATGTTCCCCTTGTAGCATGATGTGAAATAAAAGGGGTAAATAAAACCTAATCAAGCTGTGAAATATGATGAATAGTATAAACATTTTTTGAAAGTTAAGAGGGCCAAAAGGCACAGTGTTTTGATAATAACGAACAAATTCTAGGGGCGCTTAAACCAAAACACACTGAAAACCATAAAACACTTTATTAAATATAAAGGATATAAATCTCTTATTGTAATCAGGCACTTTTATTTGATTTAGTAGTTTTAGAAACATTTGTAGGTGAGTTTATATTGCATTTATTCTTGTTTTCCTTGTTTACAGAAAAACAGCTTTTATAAAATATTCCAAATAAAAACAGCAGGTGAGCACGTTGTTGTAGAATATATATCATTTACAGTGATGTTTACCACATAAGGGCTTGGCTTTCATCATTAGCTTTCAGTGCAGCTTTATTAAAAAAGATTTATTAAAATGTCTCGCACTTATTGCTTCTGCAATAACCCTGGAAATTAGACCTAATGATCCTGATATCACACAGCAGTTTTTAGAAGTATAGCCGAGAGGAGAGGCTTCACTGTGTAAAGCACAGTTTCACCCCATGATGGCACCAGAGCAAAGCAGTGCAAAGAACGTGTAAAAAATGGGTACGACTCTCCCTACTGGCACAGAAATAAACGGGCAGGAATAAAATTCACATAAGAAGCATCTGTGGAATATTATCATTTGTTTTAATAAGAATAAAGTGGATTATAGTTTTGCTGCAGAGAATACTGCACCAGTAGTGGGATCAGAGGAACTGAGTGTAATGTTCAAACAATTCTGTAGAAATTATTTACTGATTCTGAAATAAGAAACAAAAAGCCTCACTCACATTATAAAAATGAGAAAATGTGACACAATAAATGCTAAAGTGTTATTGTTACTATATACTGTGCCTTTTAATATCTCATAACACTCAACAAATGATTAAGATTCAGATTATTCAAATTATTTTGTAAGATTTTACAATACACAAAAATCACATTTTTCCAAATTAATCACTTTTTATTTTACTTTTTATTTCATTTTTTATTGCTATGCATGTGTCCACCCTGTAATGGCAAGTTGTGAATCATTAAATGCATTCAGAATCATTATCATTACAGTAATGGCCTTATATTTTTCTCTTTTCTTCTTTGTTTTAATTTATGTTTGAATCTGTTTCTTATTGTATTGTGTTGTTGCTGCTGGATGCCTAAATTTCCTTCGGGATAAATAAAGTATCTATCTATCTATCTATCTATCTATCTATCTATCTATCTATCTATCTATCTATCTATCTATCTATCTATCTATCTATCTATCTATCTATCTATCTATCTATCTATCTAATAGTGCTCTATGTAGTGTATCAGCCTTTTTGTGATGCTTTTCCAAATCTCAACAGTAGATACTTTTCTCTATATTTAGATCACGCTCAAACACCCATAATCCATCACAAAATATAGTTCACAAATTATCTGTGCTAGAATTGCCAATATACTAGTGCATCTCAAAAAAATTGAGTATCAATAAAAAGTTACTTTATTTCAGTAATACATTTCAAAATGTGAAACTCATATATAAAATAGATGTATTAAACACACAGAGTGATCTATTTTAAGTGTTTTTTTTATTTTATTGTTAATTCTTATGGTTTACAGCCAATAAAAACCCCCAAAAAAGTATCTCAGAAAATTAGAATATTATATAAGAACAATGGGTACTTTTGGCAGTGTGGACAGTGTACCAAATCCTGCTGGAAATCCTGCTGGAAAGACATGTCATCTGCTGGTGTTGATCCACTGTGTTTTATCAAGTCTAAAGTCAGTGCAGTTTTGTTTTCCCACAAAATCTTACAGCACTTCATGCTTCCCTCTGCTACTGACAACTTTTATGGAGATGAGGATTTCATTTTCCAGCAGGACTTGGCACACTGCCCACACTGCCAAAAGTACCAACATATGTGGTGCTTATATAATATTCAAATTTTCTGAGACACAGATTTTTGGGTTTTCATTGGCTGTAAGCCAAAATCATCAACAATAAAAGAAATAAACTCTTAAAATAGATCACTCTGTGTGTCATACATACAAAAATCTATATAATATACGAGTTTCACATTTTGATCTGAATTAAAAACCTTCTTAACTTTCAATGGATGTCAATGTAAAAACTGTATATTTCAGGTAATTTTGGGGGAATTTCTATTGGTCTATTTTAATAAGAAACTTGATTTATGACACAGTTAAAGGGACAGTTTTTGTTTTCAAATTATGCAGTAAACTAAAAATCCACTAAAACGGAAATACCGTTTTTTCATTGGACAGTAAGCATTCCAGACATCCCAAGTTGCAAAAGTTGATTTCAGGGAGGTTACCCCACCTCACACACACAAAAGGATAACGAAACTTTACTTTTATTTTAATTATTTTTACTTTTTTTACTATTTTCTCTTTTTTTATTATTAAATTTAGAGAACTCGGAGGTGAAATACTTTCTTTTTGGAAGGTCCTGCCTCTGCTTTCCTTTTTCTTTTTTTTTTTTTTTTTAAAAAGCCTTTATTTGAGAAAAATTGACAGTTACAATATTACAAAAAATGTTACAACATCAAAAACATTTCATATCATATTACAATAATTATTAATATTGCCTCCGCCATGATCTGCTTTCTCTCACTCGCTGAACAAATCCAGTCCGGGAGGGGGGAAAAACACTGCCCGCCCACACTAAAAACTGATTGGCTGTCTCACAGACTCTTTGCAGAGAGCAGGCCAATCACAACCCTCTCTGATTCCTCTCTCTCCTTCCCACACGCGATTAGAGAAAACAAGTCTGTCGCCTGTGTGCGCGTTTGGGGCTCTCGTTCTGAATTCTGGGAGATTCTGGGAGACTCGCGGGCATCAGGGAGCCGCTACCGAAATGCGGGAGACTCCCACAGCTTCAGGGAGACTTGCTTTGTCTGGCATTCTTAGGTTGTGAATATAACAGCCTAACTAAAAGCAGAGAGCCAGAAGTAGATGTGTTTTTAATTTGACTTAAATCAACATGTAATTTCACATAGGTGATCAGTCTTATTGATCATGTGGTTTCCTTTATTCCTTAATTTTTCCTGTTGATATTTTATCAACATTAAACTTACCAAAACATTTATAGCTGTAGAAACGGTATAAAAGCATTCCAGCTACAGGCTACAGAAAAGACAAGCTCTAGGATGATCCAAACTGATCTGACCCATAATATTATCTGACAGCAGTTCAGGGACCTTCACTTCAGACAGAGTGAAAGTGCTGCTGTGACATGCAGATTTTATGCCTTACAATCTTTTTTCAGCAGATGAAATGTAATATTTATTAGTGTTAGATGCCGAAGCAAAAAGTGTAGACATGCTTTTATATGGTGACAAGGGGTCATGCATTTGGCCTTGATGAAAAATATTGCAAAGATCCTCGTATTTATTGCGAAACATTGTGCAATACTGTTTTTTTTAGGACATTATTGCTGAAACCATTCATCTTATTTGGTTCAGGGCTATTTGAAAGGACATGTAAGAACCAACCAAGGAGATGTGGATGCAAACGCAGGCAGGCTTTATTAATCCAAAACGCAAGGCAAAAATCGTAATCCAAAATACAGGCAGTAGTTCAAAACCAGGAATAAATCACTAGGCAAAATCGTAGTAAAAAAAACAGGCAAGGATCAAAAAACCAGATATAATAAACACAGCCGTAAACGCTCGATAAGACACTAGAGTGGCAATATCTCGCAACTAGACTTGGTAAAGTCCCAGTATAAATAGTCTCAGTAATAAGCTGATGTCCCACAGGTGTGTGGGATGGGCGGAGTCAGCTTATTAGTACTCCGGTGAGGCTGATCTTAAAGGTGCAGGTGTTACAGGACATAGGAATGCCTTAAATCATCCAAGCCCCCACATAGGGCTCATCTGGAGCTGCAATTGATCGAGATGTTTAACAGCACACAGTGAAATTTGGACATTTTTGAATTATACTGTATATCACATCTCCCAGACATACATCTCAGAATCTTTATTCAATCTGGTTTTAATAATAATATTAATTATATTACTTCTTATTGTAAATCATGCTTGATGTACAATTTATGCACACCATTTTTCATAAAACATCTACTAAATGACTCACAGCCCAAAAACATTAAATATCTTTGAAAAGTTTATTTTAGTTTATTGAATTATTCAATTCAATTAAAAAGATTAACTCTAATTATATAGATTCATTGCACACAGAGTGATCTATTTTAAGCATCAATTTCTTTTATTGTTGATGATTATGCTTTACAGCCAATGAAAACCCAAAAATCATTTTCTCAGAAAACTAGAATATTATATAAGACCAGTTGGTACTTTAAGCAGTGTGGGCAGTGTGCCAAGTCCTGCTGAAAAATGAAATCCGCATCTCTATAAAGTGCTGTAAGATTTTGTGGGAAAACAAAACTGCACTGACTTTGGACTTGATAATAAAACACAGTGGATCAACACCAGCAGATGACATGTCTCTCCAAACCATCACTGATCATCAGTAAATTTTACATTTCATTTGTAAATCAAGGGATCAGAGTCTGGAGGAAGAGTGGAGAGACACACAGTCCAAACTGCTCGAGGTCTAGTGTGAAGTTTCCACCAATCAGTGATGGTTTGGAGAGTCATGTCATTTGCTGGCTACATAATACGGTAATATAATTTTCTGAGACCACCTTTGACTTGAGCTGTAAGTCATAATCATGATTTTTTTTATAATATTCTATTTTTTGAGAGGTCTGCTGTGGACGTAGAACTCTTTATTTGTAATTGATGGAGTTTTACCTCTGGATGGCGCTCTTTGTCTATTGGGACAATAACAGCTTTATGCAACACCGGTTCAGCAAACAGACAAGTACAGACCTGCAAACGAGGGTCTTTACCAGGTGAGATGAGCTCATCTTCACAGAGCTTCCAGAGTCAGCTGTATGTAAAACAGAGTAAAAGAGTTATTGGAATGAATATCCTATTGTACATGTCTTTTTTACAGCCACCCTGGGCCACATGAAAGTGTGAGGCTCACATGGGTGAAATGTGGGCTTGGTGGGTTACAGGTGGGTGGGCATGGACTCTTTAGTAGGTTTGTATGTGTGTTTTAACTGAGACCCAGTTGGGTTCTCAAATAAGTCCTATAATTACAGCACTCAGATGGATCCCATTAGGCTCCATGTGAAGTGTTCCTCTGGACGTTAACAAGATGTTAAAGCAGCAGTCCGTATTATTATTTTTATATAAACTGAGAGCAGATGCATTTCTGAGTGGAGAAGAATATGGATAAAATATTGTGTTTAATGGTACCAGTGTGCTGGAACCACCATCCCTCCTAAGCCTGATATATTCATTCTATTCATGTCGGGTTGCTTTTCATGAGAGTTCTTCTTCTGGCCACGTCTTTACGTACTTACGGCACACATAAAGCCTCTAAAGGAGGATCCGGCTCAGTTTACTGAACGTGAGTGGCTGGTGGAGCAATGGAGACTTCAGAAGAGCTCATTCATCCATATAGTAAACCCAAAGAATCTAAGGAGTGAATCAAGCTCTGAAGCCAAAAAGGAAGAGTCCTCGCTAAAACCAGGATTGATATCGGATTGGCGTTTGAATGGTGGAGAGAGCTCCTTAATCGCTAATAATGCAAAGGAAACAAGTCAAATAAAGTTTTAAGAGTTCAGGAATCAATATTTGGTGGAATAAACCTGGTTTTTAATCACAGTTTTTTATGCATCTTGGCATCATGTTCTCCTCCACCAGTCTTACACACTGCTTTTGGATAAATGTATGCTGCTTTACTCCTGATGCAAAAATTCAAGCAGTTCAGTTTGGTGGTTTGATGGCTTGTGATCATCCATCTTCCTCTTGATTATATATTTCAGAGGTTTTCAATTTGGTAAAATCTAAGAAACTCATAATTTTAAGTGGTCTCTTATTTTTCTCCAGAGTTTTGTTTGAGTAGACTACAGTCAGAAATTTGAAAAGAACTTGCATGCAATTATTAATACATTTTATCTGTGCAGTTAAAATACTGAATATGTTTAATTTAATGAATTAATCACAGAGCTATATATATATATATATATATATATATATATATATATATATATATTTATATATATTTTATTTATATAACGCTTGACAGCATTAAATAAACAAACACAAAGAGCCAATGTGATCCCCAGGTCTTCACTGACTGATTTTTGGTTCTCTCTACCGAACAGTTAATGAAGAAGATCAGAACGTCATGTTGGGATTCTGGAGTTTCTAGTTACATGATCAGAAACATGTTCAAAAACATGAAAAAGACATAAAAACATGAATGAAGCACAACAGGTCTGTTTGTTTGTGTAAGCTCTTTTTATTTTTATGAGCAGGAAGGGCTGCTGAAGGTTTCTGGAGAAGAACACACCTGTTCATTCTTTATCTGCAGCGTCGCTGGAATCCAACTCGACCACTCGGAGGCGGTGAGAGAACAGGCCGCCCCGGCGCTCAGTGCGTGAGAAGAGCAGCATTGTTAAACTAGTCCCTGCAGATTTTTGCCTCCAGGGTGTTGCCTACAAAAACACACTTAAAAGAATGAGAGAAACCACCAGAAAATAGAAAACTCCTACCTGTGCTGATTTATTACCTCTCACTGCCACTTACAGTCCTACGTCTCATTCGTCTGTTGTCCAAAGCATCTTTAAAGTTGCGGTCTGCTGTCAGCATAATTACTGTCAGTTGTCAGCATGGTTAGCTGAGTATCAGACATCCCAAGTTGCAAAAGTTGATTTCAGGGAGGTTACCCCCGCCCCCCCCAAAAAAAAAAAAATAAAAAATACTTGCACACACACCAAAGGATAACAAAATTTTACTTTTATATTAATTAATTTTACTTTTTTTTTATTAAATTTAGAGTATTCAGAGGTGAAAATGAGTTTTATCTTTTTTTTTTGGAAGGCCCTGCCTCTCCTTTCCTTTTTTTAAATTTTTTTTTTTTGGAAAAAAAGCCTTTATTTGACAAAAATTGACAGTTACAATATCACAAAAAATTGCACAACATCAAAAAAATTTCATATCATAGTACAATAATTATCAATTTTGCCTCCGCCATGATCTGTTTTCTCTCAAATCCCGCCCGGGAGGGGGGAAAAACATCTGCCCGCCCACACTAAAAACTGATTGGCTGTCTCACAGACTCATTGCAGAGAACAGGCCAATCAGAACCCTCTCTGTTTTCTCTCTCTCCTTCCCACACACGATTAGAGAATAAAAGTCTGTGGCCTGTGTGCGCGTTTGGGGCGCTCGTTCTGAATTCCGGGAGATTATATGTGACTCGCGGGCATCAGGGAGCCGCTACCGAAATGCGGGAGACTCCCGCAGCTTTAGGGAGACTTGGTTTGTCTGGAGTATACAGTTGTGGTCAAAAGTTTACATACACTTGTAAAAAAACATAATGTTATGGCTGTCTTGAGTTTTCAATAAGTTCTACAACTCTTATTTTACTGTGATAGAGTGATCGGAACACATACATGTTTGTCACAAAAAACAGTCATAAAATTTGGTTCTTTCATAAATTTATTATGGGTCTGCTGAAAATGTCACCAAATCTGCTGGGTCAAAAATATACATACAGCAACAAAATTTGTCAATTTTGGTGATGTAGCGAGTTGTGTCAATCAAATTAGCTTCATGTCATGGCCTCTTCACTTCTTGTAAGTGATTCTGATTGACTACAGCTGTTGACTTCTCATGAGCCCATTTAAATAGGGCTCATTTGACCCAGTGATTAGACTCAGCTACAAAAGCTACAATGGGAAAGTCAAAGGAACTCAGTGTGGATCTGAAAAAGCGAATTATTGACTTGAACAAGTCAGGGAAGTCACTTGGAGCCATTTCAAAGCAGCTACAGGTCCCAAGAGCAACTGTGCAGACAATTATACGCAAGTATAAAGTGCATGGAACAGTTGTGTCACTGCCACGATCAGGAAGAAAACGCAAGCTATCACATGCTGCCGAGAGGAGATTGGTCAGGATGGTCAAGAGTCAACCAAGAATCACCAAGAAGCAGGTCTGCAAGGATTTGGAAGCTGATGGAACACAGGTGTCAGTCTCCACAGTCAAGCGTGTTTTACATCGCCATGGACTGAGAGGCTGCCGTGCAAGAAAGAAGCCCTTGCTCCAGAAAAGGCACCTTAAGACTCGGCTGAAGTTTGCTGCTGATCACATGGACAAAGATAAAACCTTCTGGAGGAAAGTTCTCTGGTCAGACGAAACAAAAATTGAGCTGTTTGGCCACAACACCCAGCAATATGTTTGGAGGAGAAAAGGTGAGGCCTTTAATCCCAGGAACACCATGCCTACTGTCAAGCATGGTGGTGGTAGTATTATGCTCTGGGGATGTTTTGCTGCCAGTGGAACTGGTTCTTTGCAGAAAGTAAATGGGATAATGAAGAAGGAGGATTACCTCCAAATTCTGCAGGAAAACTTAAAACCATCAGCCCGAAGGTTGGGTCTTGGGCGCAGTTGGGTGTTCCAACAAGACAATGACCCAAAACACACATCAAAAGTGGTAAAGGAATGGCTAAACCAGGCTAGAATTAAGGTTTTAGAATGGCCTTCCCAAAGTCCTGACTTAAACCCCATTGAGAACATGTGGACAGTGCTAAAGAAACGGGTTCATGCAAGAAAACCATCACATTTAGCTGAACTGCACCAATTCTGTCAAGAAGAGTGGTCAAACATTCGACCTGAAGCTTGCCAGGAGCTTGTGGATGGCTACCAAAAGCGCCTAGTTGCCGTGAAAATGGCCAAGGGACATGTAACCAAATACTAATGTTGCTGTATGTATATTTTTGACCCAGCAGATTTGGTGACATTTTCAGCAGACCCATAATAAATTTATGAAAGAACCAAATTTTATGACTGTTTTTTGTGACAAACATGTATGTGTTCCGATCACTCTATCACAGAAAAATAAGAGTTGTAGAACTTATTGAAAACTCAAGACAGCCATAACATTATGTTTTTTTACAAGTGTATGTAAACTTTTGACCACAACTGTACATGGCGTCATATACATGTAGTTGCACCATCACACATGGTGCAACTAGCAGTGGCATTCTATGATGACTGTCTGCTCCCATGAAACAAAAAAAAAAATACAAATTATACCGTAAGATAAAATAATTATTTACAAAAATTTTGCAGCACTCTGACATGGCAGTAGGGATGGGCAATATGGTCCTATAATCATAATCATGATATTTCAGGGTGTTTCTACGATAAATGACAACACATTGAATTATACTACTGCAGGAAAATTAATATAAATGTTTTATTTAGTATAAATATAACATTTTTGTACATTTAGCAGAAACAAAAAAAAAGAAACTTAAACAGTAGCTTACCAAGACTCTGATATTGTATAAAATCATTACAGTGTAACAAAAAGAAAAACGTAGCAAAAATAAAATAATGTTACCACAAGCATCTACTACAGAACTAAATTGCAGCATATTACCTGCCTGTAACAAACAATCAAAAGTAAGTACAGTAAATAGCAAAAAAATAAACAAACAAACAAAAAAAAGTATAGCACACTCATACATGACAAAATTAAAAAATTGTTAGAAAATTACAGCATGTTTTAGGCATTACAGTACAAAAATAAGCCTCTACAGTAGATCAAATTAATTACATTTCACAAATTACAGTTACAGTCATCATTTTCCTTCAGTTACAAACTTAGAAATGTGGGAAAAAAAAACTCTAATATGGGTTTAAGATCTGAGACTCTGTGCTTGATTATTACTAGGCACTATCTCTGTAGCCTCTGTGACCTTCATTATGGCTGCACATTGCAAAGGACACCATAGCAACATCTTAGCAACCACTTTGTAACACCATAGCAAACACTACAGATACCATCGCAACACCTTAGCGACCAGTTGTCAACACCACAGCAACCACGTGGGATAACACGGCAATCAGGTAGCAACACCTAAAAACGACTTTGCAGCCCCTTAACAAACCAAAGCAACCACCTAAAAAAAAGAACTTAGCAACACCATAGCAACCACTGCAGATTCCAGCATCCAACTCCTTAGCACCACTTAGCGACACCACAGCTACCATTTAGGATACTAGAGCAACCAGCTAGCAACACATTACATTACATTACGCTTTTATCCAAAGTGACTTACAATAATAATGTACATTTAGCAATAGAGGACATAGAAAAGTCCAAGGCAAAACATTTTTAGACAGGGTCTAAAGGAGGTCAAATGGAAATAATGGGATAGAGGAGTAGAGGAGGGGAGGAAGGAAATGAGGTTAGAAGTAGTTAGTTTAGTAGCTAGAGGTGTTAGGAGAGTAAGTGCTCTTTGAAGAGCTCTGTCTTCAGGAGTTTATTAAAGGTAGTGAGGAACGCTCCTGATCTGGTAGTAGAAGGTAGTTAGTTAGAGGTGTTAGGAGAGTAAATGATATTTGAGGAGCTCTGTCTTCAGGAGTTTATTAAAGGTAGTGAGGAACGCTCCTGATCTGGTAGTAGAAGGTAGTTAGTTAGAGGTGTTAGGAGAGTAAGTGCTCTTTGAAGAGCTCTGTCTTCAGGAGTTTATTAAAGATAGTGAGAGATTCTCCTGATCTGGTAGTAGAAGGTAGTTAGTTAGAGGTGTTAGGAGAGTAAGTGCTCTTTAAAGAGCTCTGTCTTCAGGAGTTTATTAAAGATAGTGAGAGATACTCCTGATCTGGTAGTGGAAGGTAGTTTGTTCCACCATAGGGGAACTCAGTATGAGAACAGTCTGGATTGCTTTGTGTAAATGTTTGTTTGGTAAAGCGAGGCGACGTTCATTGGAGGAGTGCAGCGGGCGGGAGGTGGCGTAAGCCTTCAGGAGTGATCAGTGCAGGTAGGAAGGAGCTGTTCTGTCATCACCTTGTAGGCGGTTGTAAGAGCTTTGAATTTGATGCGAGCATCAACTGGTAGCCTATGGAGCTCAATGAGCAGCGGGGTGACCAATGTGCCTGTTGGTTTTGGCGGGTTGAAGATCAGCCAGACGTGCTGCTGCATTCTGGATCATTTGGAGTGGTTTTACTACACATGCCGAGAGGCCAGTTAGTAGGGCATTGCAGTAGTCGAGGCATGAGATGAACCACTGCTTGTACCAGGAGTTGGGTGGCCTGTTGCGTCAGAAACGGTAGAATAGTTCTGATATTATAAAGTGCAAAGCGGCAGGATCGAGCAACTGAGGCCACGTGGGTGAAGAAGAGCTGGTCGTCAACCATAACACCCAGGTTCCTATAGCAACCTTTGTCGGGGAGAGAGAGAGTCGATGGTTATCGTGAAGTTCAAAGGTGTAGAAAAGATGGTTTCGCTGGTATAACCAGAAGTTCAGTCTTTGAGAGATTTAGCAATGGTAGGAAAAGCCATGTGAGCGGATAACCTGACCAAGAGAGTCGGTGTATATTGAGAAGAGAAGGGGTCCCAGTATCGAACCCTGGGGAACCCCAGTGGGCTGATGATGCCATGACACCTTGAACGAGCACCCAGTGCGCTATGATTTAAACCATGACAGAGCATTGTCTGAGATCCCCATGTTTGAGAGTATAGTTCCTATAGTAGGAAGTCATGGTTGTTTGTGTCAAAGCACAGCAACCATGTCATAGCAACCATTTGGGATACTGGGGCACCCAGATAGCAACACCTTAACAACTGCATTGCAACCTCTTAGCAAACCATAGCAATCACTTTATACCACATTATACCATGACCTTCGATACCTTAGCATTCGATGTGAGTCATGTTAGTTGCGCAACCATCCTTGTGTGACTGTCTTTCAGAAAAATGCCCTTTCTACTTCCATCTAGTCAGTAATTATTCAGAACACAAATCAAACCAGTCGAGATGTTCCTGAGTGAGGAATGCAGGTCAGGAGGGTTGAGTCATGATCTGACATTTACCTTCATCTTCTAAAGATAAAAGAGCTTAGCTGTTCATTCTGTTACTCTCACTCTTGTTTACAGTATTCAGTAAATCCATGTAACTGGATGAAACACAGTTGCATGGCTGGCATTTGGAGATCTGAAGGACACAACTATGTGGACGGTGGAGTGGGTGGATGCAGGTGTTTCAGGGAGCCTCCATGTCTATGTTACCTTCTGGCTCTCTGCCTTTAGTTAGGCTGTTTTATTCAGTTCTGCCGGAGTCATTAGCCACACTCTGATAATATTTTATATTCTCTGTTTTACATAAATCCAGTCAAAACTAATTCCATCTCTCTGCCTTCTTCCGAGTTACTGACTGCCCACCTGTCTGACCCGATACCGATGGATGTTGGACCCTCAGGCTCTCGCGTCTCCTGTCCGGCCAGACTGATGGAAGTTTCTGAAGTCAGCTCTTCTCCATCCACCACCCACCACAGATCAGCTGCTCATCATCCATCTTACTCTATAAGCCATTAGTGGAGCTGCTATACACCTGAATATATAAAACCCATGTGGATGTATAAAGACTTTTTAAAAATTTATTAAAAAGCCATTTGACCAGTGGTAGGATGGTCCCCCCTTTTATGTGAGTCTTGGTCCTCCCAAGGTTTCTTCTTCCTCCTCCTGCAGCTCTGAGGGAGTTTTTCCTTGCCTCCGCGCTCACTGGGGGTTCTGTATTCTGTATTTTCTATCTTTAATGTTTTGCCTGATTCTTTGTCCTGTGATCATGTTTCTGTAAAGCTGCTTTGTGCCAACACCAGTTGTAAAACGTGCTATACAAATAAATTTGATTTGATTTGATTTGATAACTGATATATCCTTCACAAGCCTCAGTTACAACGCAAAAATAAATAAAATAAACTTGTTTATGAATAATAAATAAAATATCACTTTACCTCAACTGCAGCCTGGACTTTGAAACCCATTTATACTGACTTGCCAAGACCAAGAACAAAGCCTCTTAACTTCCTCTTAGTGACAATGATTGACTGCAGCTGATACAGAGCAAAAAAAGTCAATTTCTTAGTTAACTCCCACAGAGATTTCTGTATTCTGATTTCAACTCCAGGGTTTATAAAGCTCTTTGGAGTTAAATGAACACTTTAGTTAAATATTAAACATCTTGCAAAAGTTCATTTTCGCAAAAGTTCATGGCGATTTAAGGTTGGGGGACTCTATGCAAAACACTAAGGCTATGTTCACATTAAAAGCCACAGTACTCAAATCAGATTTGGCTTGTTCTTGACGGTTCACATTCATAAATGTAAGTGAGCTGTATCTGTGTGTAATGTGAATGAATCTGGCCTTCTTCAGAATGATATCGTAATATAAAATTTGGACATATTGTCCAGCACTAAATAAAGCACAATGTTTTAACATAAAAAAGTGAGAGATGGTTGAAATATGGTTTTTGTCCTCACTTATTCTGCACCCAAAAAAGAGATCAAAGTAATAATTAAAACCCTCACACCAAATGTGATTAGAGATTAGCCTATTCTCCCTCGTTGCACAGTTTGCATTATATTTAATGTAAAATTTTAGATTTATTATTATTTCAAAACCATAGCTATTTAAATGCTGATATGTATTGGCACTAAAATATACATGAATGTATTGTTCAGAGCAAAACACAAAAAGACAATGGCACATATGAGTGTTTTATTGTTTTATTGAATTACCATGCACAAAAACAAAATAATTCCCTCAAAACCCTAATAAATGTGAATACATGACCTATAAACTGATGTGTTAGGTGTATACTGTATGTAAAATGAGCAATATATATAGTAGTAGTTGGAGTGGTTTTAGAATCACTTACAAATATTCCAGTGTTACAATGTTGGAATCAGTAGTTATTACATATGTATATATATATATATATATATATATATATATATATATATATATATATATATATATATATATATATATATATATATATATATATAAAATAACTACATAACAATTTAAAAATATGTGTGTTTAATATTATACAGCTCTGAAAAAACATATTAGAGCAATTAAAAATGATGAGTTCCTCTGAAATATAATCAAGAGGAAGATGGATGATCACAAGCCATCAAACCAAACTGAACAGCTTAAATTTTTGCACCAAAAGCAGTGTGTAAGACTGGTGGAGGAGAACATGCCAAGGAAATTTTTACTCCACAAAATATTAATTTCTGAACTCTTAAATCTTTATGAATATAAACTTGTTTTCTTTGGATTATTTGAGGTCTGAAAGCTCTGCATCTTTTTGCAAATAAATGCTCTAAATGACAATGATTTTTATTTGGAATTTGCGAAAAATGTTGTCTGTAGTTTATAGAATAAAACAACAATGTTCATTTTACTCAAATATATACCTACAAATAGCAAAATCAGAGAAACTGACTCATAAACAAATGGTCTGTTAAATATTTTTAGAAGCTGTATATATGATTCCATACTTAAAGTAAGACATAATAGATACTGTATTTTTGCATTAATGGACAAACAAGCAAAATATGGCAATATGGAGACATTTCAGCACTGATTTCTGTGTTATTGGCACAAAAACTCCAACTAGGATGAGATTATGAAACTACATCCACTACATTTCATAACTATCTCCTATTTTTTTTAAAGGAAACAAAACTTGATATGACAAAATTCGATATGACAAAAATCATAGTCAAAGCAACTGAATTATTCACACAATTCATTTTCACAGAGTATTATTCAGATATATAAATGCTGTAGTAAATGAATACTGGTATTTATACAGAATAGCCCCACATTCCCAGTCCCAATGTTATATAATATAATTAGATTTAATTGTTGTTCAATATAATTTCAAACATCAATCAAACGTACAGCTTCAGAAAACACGAAACAAACAAAACAAGTGAGTCAAAAAGTTCACGTAACCTTATATGAACATGGCACGAATCTACAGGTCTGATGATCCTTCACAGCTGTTAGTCTTTTGCTCTTAGAGCATAGTTATAAAAGAGACTAACCCGTTAAAGTGACAGGAAGCAGAGCTGCAGATCGCACCACATTTCAGTTCAATATTCTGCTACTTTAACGTAACAAACAGTGGAAGTTTCACAGAAACCAGCTGATGCACAACCGTTGCATTATTGTGTCGCGAGTGAGACAGGAGGCTTTCTCTCCTGTGATTTCACTTCACAAAAGCTCTGGTTGCATAATACATAGCTTTTACCATGCCACAGATGTCCTTACTCTATTAAACGTATTGAGAACATGCAATTATGCTGCGTCTGTGGCAGGTACAAACCTGTATTAACCCAAAAACATTTACCGTCAGGTAACAACACTGCCTTGTTCAGCAGAAAGCACTCGCTGTGTGAGAAGCAGCTGCGGGTCTGGACAGTCCTCTGCTGGGCTACATGACCTGGAGAAAAGAGAAAAGAACAATCAATAAAACTTATCACATTGCTTAAATCAGATTTTTTGCTTGACGATGATACACTTCACTGTAAATGTAAGTGATCTGTATCTGTAATGTGTAATGTGAACGAATCTGTCCCTGAAGCGCCTCATATGCTGCACACTGATACCTGTATAAACGTCTCCTTCTTCACCAACAACAAAAACCCTCATATTAGAGAGACGAGAGACTCGTAGCTTTATAAAGGGAAATGGATGAGTTAGCAGCTCATATGTGGAGCATCTTTTGCCGGAGTGGAGAGTAAACAGCTGCTCTGAAGTTCATGCTCAGGTCGAGGAGGTAAAAAAAGGCCAGGTGGTTTGCTTTTGCTGTTTTTTTGCAGCACAGATGCAGTGTGGGTACGAGAGAGAAGCACATAGCACTAATGCTAATGAAAAAAGACGCATAAATTCTCATTTGACCGTTCACATTCATGTTGCATGTCCGTGGATCGGATACATATGCGTTTTATTTAGGACCGCATATGAAAGTGACTCAAATCTGGTTTGACAAAAAAAAAAAAAACTGATTTGGCACGTTCACACAGCAATGAAAAAAATCAGATCTGAGCCACATTGAGCAAAAAAAAAATCAGATTTGAGTCACTTCAGCCTGGTAATGTGAACATAGCCTATATAACATAAGACAATGATTATAAATACGAGACATCATCTACATAAGCACTTTAAAACTAAACAAAATATATATTAGAACTATAATTCACTGGAGTGTGACTGAAATGAAGCCTGGCATAACTGCCATGAACAAAGGGCAAAATGATTATATATTATTTTAAAGGAAAATTGCACCACATGTTGAGGGAAATTGCAGGTTCTCCTGTGCTTTATTGGAACCTATATTTAGGTACGAGTAGGAGCCCATAAGTGTTTTGTATAATACTGATTCATAGAGAACAGTTACACCATAAGTGTTGGGAAAATACAAGATAAGTTTCAAAAAGTTGCCTAGTTGTTACTCTCTTCTTCCTGGTTGTTCTGAGTGCTTTATTTATACCTACAGTTAAAGTACCTGTGGGACCTGGTAAGTATTTTAATGTACTGGTTCATTCAGAGAAGTTATCCTCTAAAATGTGGGCTGTATTATAAAGCGTTAACCAAAAATTGTTGCCCAGACCTGTAATTGAACCAGTCTCCCACTATCTCCCATAGATAGATAGATGGATGGATGGATGGATGGTTAGATAGATAGATACTTTATTTATCCTGAAGGAAATTTATGAAAAATTCCAGCTGACTGGCATTGTCACCTTACAACTACACACTGAAATGTATTTTTTGTGATTTAATGAATTGGAACAAAAATGGTGTTCAAAATTTTTATCAAATAAAAACCAAACCAATGAAAAAAGTGTGACCTGCGAAACTGTGACGCGTATACACGTATCACTTTTTTTAGGTTAAGTAGACAGCGGCATTCTTCCTTTGGTTTGGTTGATACGTGTTCTATTACAGTGGAAAGCCGTGTTTGTGTGATACAGAGCATTGCGTAATAAATACTTTGAAATACTTTGTTCGTCATTCACCTCTGCCCATCCCTATTCTTAATTTAAGAAAACAAATTCAAAGGAAGCGTGTGAGTGTGTTCACTTTCATATGAGTCACGTGGACACGTGGTCGTGACTCACCTGCAGGCTGCATTCCATCTGCAGAAGACACTCCAGCGTCTCCATCATCTGCTCTTTCCGCAGAGAGTGCAGCCGGGTCTGATCCGCAGTCACGCTCCTCTCCAGCTCACACACTGTGCTCTTCAGAGTCACTGAGGCATGCTGCAACGCACTGAGTCCTGACCACACACACAAACACACACACACACACACACAGTAAATACACAACCTTTACTCCCTCACCCTAAATCTAGTTGATTAGCTGAGACACATTTGGTATCATTTGGTGATTCATTTCACTTTTTTCACTTTAAATGATGTAAAACGCTACAAATCATTTTTGAGTGTCACAGATTTCGATTATGTTGGCTTCATGGTTATAGGGCAAAAAGAATTTGGAAAGACTCGTAGTAGAAATGTCACTGATTAGTGAATAAAGTTGTTAAAAATGTCAGTGTAAAACTCAACAGTTATGAGAAATCTGTTTTATACTCGGTTGATTTAAACTGTTACTAAAGCTCCCCCTGACATTCCAGGATTTATTATCTTTACAGTTACATTATATAAACTGTATCAGAGTGTATCATAATGTAACTGTATCATATTGTAACTGTATTAAAATGTAACTGTATCATACTATAAGTGTATCATAACATAACTGTATTATAATGAAACTGTATCATGCTGTAATTGTATCATACTGTAACTGTATCTGAGTGTAACTTTATCATACTGTAACAGTATCATGCTGTAACTGTATCATACTGTAACTGTATCATGCTGTAACTGTATCATACTGTAACTGTATCTTAGTGTAACTTTATCATACTGTAACTGTATCATACTGTAATTGTATCATACACTAAATGTATCATACACCAACTGTATCATACTGTAACTGTATCATACACCAAGTGTATCATACTGTAACTGTATCATACTATAACTGTATCTGAGTGTAACTTTATCATACTGTAACAGTATCATGCTGTAACTGTATCATACTGTAACTGTATCATGCTGTAACTGTATCATACTGTAACTGTATCTGAGTGTAACTTTATCATACTGTAACAGTATCATGCTGTAACTGTATCATGCTGTAATTGTATCATACTGTAACTGTATCTTAGTGTAACTTTATCATACTGTAAAGGTATCATGCTGTAACTGTATCCTAATGTAACTGTATCATACACCAACTGTATCATACTGTACCTGTATCATACACTAACTGCATCATATTGTAACTGTATCATACACCAACTGTATCATACTGTAACTGTAATACACTAACAGTATCATATTGTAACTGTATTATACACTAACAGTATCATATTGTAACTGTATTATACACTAACAATAGCATACTGTAACTGTATCATACACTAACTGTATCATACTGTAACTGTATCAAACACTAACAGTATCATATTGTAACTGTATTATACACTAACGATATCATACTGTAACTGTATCATACACTAACTGTATCATACTCTAACTGTATAATACACTAACAGTATCACAATGTAACTGTATTATACTGTAAATGTATCATAATGTAACTGTATCATACACTAACTATATCATACACTAATTGTATCATACTGTAATTGTATCATACACTAAATGTATCACACTGTAATTGTATCACAATGTAACTGTAACATAATGTAACGGTATCATACTGTAACTGTATTATACACTAACTGTATCATACTGTAACTGTATCACAATGTAACTGTATCATACTGTAACTGTATCATACTGTAAATGTATCATACACTAAATGTATCATACTGTAACTGTATCACAATATAACTGTATCATAATGTAACTGTATCATACTGTAACTGTAACATAATGTAACTGTATCATAATGTAACTGTATCATAATGTAACTGTATCATACACTAACTGTATCATATTGTAACTGTATCATACACTAACGGTATCATACTGTAACTGTATTATACACTAACTGTATCATACTGTAACTGTATCATACACCAACTGTATCATACTGTAACTGTATCAAACACTAACTGTATCATACTGTAACTGTATCATACTGTAACTGTATCATACACTAAATGTATCATACTGTAACTGTATCACAATATAACTGTTACATAATGTAACTGTATCATAATGTAACTGTATCATACTGTAACTGTATCATACTGTAAATGTATCATACACTAAATGTATCATACTGTAACTGTATCACAATATAACTGTTACATAATGTAACTGTATCATAATGTAACTGTATCATACTGTAACTGTATCATACTGTAAATGTATCATACACTAAATGTATCATACTGTAACTGTATCACAATATAACTGTTACATAATGTAACTGTATCATACACCAACTGTATCATACTGTAATTGTATCATAATGTAACTGTATCATACACCAACTGTATCATACTGTAATTGTATCATAATGTAACTGTATCATACTGTAATTGTATCACAATGTAACTGCATCATACTGTAACTGTTTCACAATGTAACTGTAACATAATGTAACTGTATCACAATGTAAGTGTATCATACTGTAAGTGTATCATAATGTAACTGTATCATAATGTAACTGTATCATACTGTAAAACTATGATTGATTATTTTATGTTATGCCCAAAACACATCCATGATTAAATAAAATAATTATTGCATGCATTTTGTGTGCTTCGAGCCGCACATGGTGTACTTTCCATTTTAGCAAACACACACCCTAAATCAAGTTACGCAGTGCACGGTTCATGGCTCATGTAAAGATTGCAATAGTAGAACCTCAAGTCTTGAAATTCAGAAGCTGAAAACTCTTAATGAAAAACAACATACCATTCATGTCTCTGGCCTCCAAGTCAATATAAATTCCATTCCTCATGCAGCTCTTCAGCACCTGTTAAGAGTAATGAAACGTCAATCTCACAGTTTTAATTCCACACAACAAGTACCATCATGTAAATCATGAACACAGCGCTACCTCCAAAACTCTGACATATCCATATTCCGCACTGATGTGGAGGCACGTCTTTCCATATCGGTCCTTCTCGTTGATGTTTGCACCGAGAGAAATCAAATCTGCAACTACGAGATGCTGATTCCTGTGTGCAGCCAGGTGGAGAGGAGTCTGCAGACAGAAAATAAACTAAATAAATAAAAACACACCACTTACATATCTATCAATCAGAAGGACTGCTCGTGAATTTTGATTGTTAAACTACTATTAGAATACCTACTATTAGAATACCACCTACTTACTACACTCATTGTCCTTTTAATCAGATCCACTGAATATATAGTAGAACTTTTTATACTTTTAACTTTTCTATAATTACAGACTGTAGTCCTCTATCTGTTTTTTTCTGTATAATTTATTATTATCCTCCTTTAAAGCTGATGTCTGTAAGTTTTGGGATTTATGGGATTGAGGTCCCTCTCTGGTGAGAATGGGTAATTGCACTGAGCATGTGTAAGAATCATTTTAAACTAGGCGGGTGTGATGTGGTCTTCTTTTGAGCGGATGAATCCGATTCCAGGTTATGTTCAGTCAGAGAGAGAGAGCACAGTTTTATTATGAGTGAATGAGCTACTGAGCTCTGAGTTTCCTCTTCTGAAGTCTCCATTGCTCCACCAGTTGCTCACGTTCAGTAAAACTGAGCCGGATCCTCTTTTAGAGGCTGTACGTGTGACGTAAGTACGTAAAGATGTGTGACGTGGCCAGAAGAAGAACTCTCGTGGAAAACGACCCGGCACCCCAGTTTTTAAAATTAATATATTAGGCTTAGCAGAGATGGTTGTTTCAGCACACTGGTAGCATTAAACACTATATTTTATCCATATTCTTCTCCTCTCAGAAATGCTTCTGCTTTCAGTTTAGAAACAAACTAATAATACAAACTGCCGCTGTAAAAGCGACAGAGAATACTCTTGTTCTTCGCTTCTTTGGGTGGTCCTGATGGGAGCCAGTTTCATCATCATAACGTTTTTTGATGGTCTTTGCAGTGACTGCACTTGAGAAACACATTAAGAGGCAAGAAATTCAAGTAATTAACTCTTGACGAGTTCAGCACAGCTGTTAACTGAAAGCCTGAATTCCAGGTGACTCTAACTCATAAAACTGACTGAGAAAATCCAGCAGAGATGTGCAAAACTGTCTAATCTAAGCAAGAGGAGCTACTTTGAAAAAAGAGCCAGTTTTATGATTTTATTCATTATATTTTGACATTAGCAGATTTACTTAAATATTTTTTATATTACAATTACAGTTATGATTTTCAGTAATGTTTCTTATTAAATATGAAAGCTTTTTATGTAATGCTTGAATAGAAATCCTCAAGATTTAGTGGTGTAATGTCAGGCAGACAATTAACAAAAATCCTAGTCTGTTAAGGGGTTAATACTTTTTTGTTAACTATAAATTATTTATGTTTTTTTTTCATAGTTTGGATGATTTTTGTTTTAATCTACAATGCAGAATATTTTAAAATAATGAAAAAAAACCCCACTGAATTTCAGATGTGTTCAAACTTGCAATAAACAAATAAACAATAAATCAAATAAACACAAAATAGAAAAAATATATATAGTAAAATATAAATTAGTAATTTAGTAATTTTACATATCATAGGCCACAATCCCACACAATAAACATAGACAAAATAAAAGAATAATTAAAATCCCCAAAAAGCCCCAAAGATCTCCCCTCTAAATGGTATGGCCCAAAATGGGGCCTACTAGCATGCCTCTGTTTTGCTTAGGCACTATTTGAGGGCAGCTAAAAGTGAGATGGGCCTTTTGCCAGACCAGGAAGGGAAAATGGAGCACAGGTGAGTGTTATTATTGTAGCTACAGCTATTAAAATGAAGTGTATAGCCCAGTAGCATACTTTAAAACTGTAAAATGTGGTAAAATGTGATAAATGTTCCAAATAAATATATTATTTTTAGTAGGATTAATCAGTGGTGTGCAGTGAGGCCCTTCTAACCTTTCAGAGAAGGGGTGAAAATAGGTGCATGCAAATCATTACATAATATTTAATCAGGAAATATATATTGTAGTTATTGTAAACTATAAGCATGCATTTTATAAATTAACTAATTTATAAAAAGCAACTAATTTAAAGCATTATTCTGCGTTTTTCAGTTGCTATAGGATGCATATCTGACTGATAGCAGTTCTAACCAATCAAAACTGCTTTTAAAAATGGCTTCTGCCCTAGTGTGTCTGTGTGGACCCTTCTTCTGATTTTGAGAAGAGTGTAGTAATGAGGCTAATAGAAAAGTCGTAGGACAATCTAACCAATCAGATTCATGATTTTCACTGCGGGGGCAGGGCCACGGCTGTCTAACCCCTTCTCAGCAGTGTTCTGATGAAGGGGCTACTACAAATTGGTTAGTCAGAAAACAGCGCTTATGCTGGATTAGTTCAATAATAATATAACTATCATGGAATTGTGACTGTATATGAGAACGATATTGTGTTGTGTCTTATAAAAAAGGCCTATTTTTTAAAGCCTGCCCTTCAATGTGAAACTAACCACAATAATACTGGTGAATTTTTGTGCATACTTAATGTTTTGGCTGCTCTGGTGTAATGTTACTGTAGCCATACAAATGTGTGATCCTTGTTGAACAGCTGTACTTGTAGGAACATTAAGTATTGATTGTTGTGGTCGTTTTTACTATTGTCTATGGTACTTTTGCTGTTTGTAGCTGTTGTATTTGTGGGCTGTTAGTGTGTATTAAGTTAATATAACTAAGTCAAGACCAGAGGTGGAAAGTAACTAATTACATTTACTCAGGTTACTGTAATTGAGTAGATTTTATGAGTAATTTGTAATTTTTAAAGTAGTTTTTAAAATAGGTACTTTTACTTTTACTCAAGCTCATTTTGGCACAAGTAATTTACTTTGCTACTTTGGAAAACTCCACGTTACTGAGTAAAAAATGAATGCTGGGGAAAAAAAAACATAGTTTGAATAAAAAAAATTGAGTTTTGTTCTCCATGGCAGCGCAGCTGAACTTGCAGTGTTTATTATGGTTAGCGGGAGAGACGCTGTGTGGATCAGCTGTGTAGCCTGGGGTCTGTAAGCGCGGCTCGGGGGAACCGGTGTTCTGTCGAGTTATGCTACCCATCGATATGTTCTTCTTTATGGCACTGCACATGCACCGGCCAACAGTTTTTTTTTTGTATGTGTTCATGTTTTTAATGATAATTCATTACGTTTTTATTGGGAACATTAAACAATCTGCTTGAATGTGGAAAAAAAAATATGTAAATAGCAGTTAAAGTAGAGCAATGTCAAGTTAAAAAAAATATGACCATAACTTTTTAACAGTAAAATGTTTTATGGTATGGTGTGAACAAATACTGCCTGAAAGGTCCAATTTACTTTAATAATTATTTTATTTATGATTTGTACTTTTTTACTTTAAATAAACAAATGTAACTATGTAACTTTTACTCAAAGTAAATTTTAAATTGAGTACTTTTTTACTTTTACTCGAGTAGATTTTTAGATGGGTACTTTTACTTTTACTTGAGTAGAATTTTTTCCAAAGTAAAGGTACTATTACTTAATTACAATTTTTTAGTACTTTTTCCACCTCTGGTCAAGACATAGAATTTGTAGTTATTGTAATATTTATCTATTCACCCATACGTTATTTTAACTCAAATAATTAAGTCTGTTTCACATAAAATTGGATATTTCTAAACAATATTCAACTATTTTGAGTTAGTTGAACATTTGTGGGCACATATACTGTACTATTCAAACTGAGATCTTTGAGTTGAACCAACTTATAATAACTAAGTTTAGTCTGTTGTCATTGGCAGCTTCTTTTCTATTGGCTTCTGTCAGAATCTATTTGCATACTGGGTGTGTCCAACAGTTTCTGACTATCATCAATCACCATCAGTGTGTAGTGATTCCCCCTGGGCTACCTTAAAAAAAATCAACTTCCCCTTTAGTTGTAATAACCTTTTTTGTTTTAATTTATTCTAACTCAAGTTTTCATTTCCCATTACTTTAAATTGAGCAATTCTTTTAAACCTTGAAAACGTTAAGTAAACTCAACTTATCTAAGTGTGACAAAAATAAAAGGTTAAATCAACTTTCCCTTTAGTTGTAATAACTTGATATTCTGAGCTATGCTAACTTATGCTAAGTTTTCATTACCTTTTTTTTTTTTTATTTAAAATTTTTCCCTTTTTCTCCCCAATTTACACGGCCAATTACCCAACCCACTCATTAGGACTCCCCCTATTACCAGTGATGCCCCAACACCCCAGGAGGGCGAAGACCAGCACATGCTCCCTCCGACACATGTGAAGTCAGCCACCGCTTCTTTTCGAGCCGCAGCATTACACAGTAGCATCACAGCGCGCTCGGGGGTAAGCTCGGGGGTTCCAATACATCAGCTCACAGACGCCCTGTGCTGCGGACATCACCCTAGGAGTGATGTAGGGAGAGAGCGCCCACCCTACCCACCTGGAGGGAGCAGGGCCAATTGTGGTCCCTCTGAGCGCCGGCAGCTTGATGGTAAAGCTGCAAGAGTGGGGGTTCAAACCTGCGACCTTCCGCTCATTGTGGCAGCGCTTTAGACCGCTGGACCACTCAGCGCCTAATACTTAACCTTTTTAAGGCAACCGGTTTCCTCAAATTTTTAAAGTAAATTCAACTTATCCGGGCTTACAGTGTGGTATTAACTGAAGAAAAAAAATAGCTGAGTAAATATGTATGCACTGAGTAATTGATGGTGGTTTGGTCACAGACTGGTACTGTATACTAAAAAAAAAAAAAAAAAACACTTCACTATGAATTTACATGATTCAAATATGAAATATGAAGTTTGCAAATGAGTAAACTGTTTTATATATCAGCACACTTGCTTTAATTGCGTTCGTATTAAAATCAAATTCAAATCATGTACATTTACAGCGCTGTGTTTTTTATCGTGCCTGTTGAAGGCTACGCTTCAGGGTTCAGCTGAGGATGAATAAACGAGACCGAGCCAAGAACCTGTCTGGAGGCGGAACTGTTACATCAACACACTTCTTGCCAGAACTTGTGAGCATAAAGGAAACGATGCTCTGGATCCATTTGATCATTAGCTACCACTCATCACATTCCAATTATGTAAAATCAAAGCGCTTATTGTGTTGAGTGTTCAGTGTTTTAGAGTATGTGTGTGTGTGTGTGTGTGTGTGTGTGTGTTCAGGATGTGTTTAACCGAGTGTTACCTTTCCCTCTGTATCTTTAACATCCAGCTTCTTCAGTTCTGCCATCCTTCTGGCGATCACATACACGAGAGCTCGCTTCCCCTCGTCTACAGCTCTGTGTAGCAGCCTGTGAGGAACACAATAATCTGAGGATTAGTACAGTAATCTAATCTTCTACAGGATAGTATACAGCATTACTGTTTTTCATATATAATGTAAAGCATATCCTGCACCTCTTCTGAGATTAAACGAAGAATAGCGTGTTTTTAAGGTTAGTTTATGTAATGTTTTGTCAGAATTTTGGGAAACAATATCTAATATAAAGGATTCCTCCTGTTCCACATTGTTGTTACATTATGAAAGAAGCGTATGCGTAATTTGACAGTATCAGGTCTGTCACAATACATTTTTTTGTGGATGATATTGTGGAATTATTGAGAGAAAAAATATTGTCATTTAAAGACATAATAGAATAACAACAATGCATTCATACCCTTTTAAAAACATTGTGTGTATGGAGTTAGTTATTGAAGCATTGGTTATTGTATGACTGGCTGATACTGTTCATTTTTATGCATGTGATTAATCCTACAAATAAACAGAATAGACAATATCACATTCATCAATTATTATTGAGGTCAAGTCAATCATGAATTGTTCCATAAGTTTATAATGTAACTATGGCAGGTCTACCTGCATGCTTTTCCAAAGTTACATAGTGCCGTTTCTAATGTCAGTGGAGCATTAACATGTGTATAAAGCTGATATTTTAAGGTAAGCAAATGGCATGCACCACATTCTGTTGAGTTCCTTTCAGTAGAACATCACTATTTAGGATATGGATGCAAACAAAGGCTTCTTTATTTCTTATATATTTTCGTATAATCAATAATCAGTATAATCACTTCATATTTTAACATTTATATTAATAACTTGACTTATTTTGTCAAAGGTATTTAAATTACTTGCCCCACATGGAAACAGTCTATTTGCCTGCACTGTTAAAATAGCATCAGAGTTTAGAAATAAAAAGGGCTGCAAAAAACACAGGTGCGCAACTGACCCATTTAAACCCTGATAACAGTCAATCAACAGAGTCGATACTTATGCAGGTGTTGCAGTGTGCAAATCACATTTTCACATCAACAACAAACAGAAAAAATAAGGAACAAAACAACATTGCTGTCCCCTTAAATAATCTGCTGGTGTATCTTCACAGTGTGAACGTGCAGGTCAGTGTCCTCTGCTGAGATGCGCAAAAGCGCTGCAGTGTTAAGATACAAACGCGCCAAAGTCAGAGCTCACCTGCCTCTTAAAGGGGATGACAACCAGCACACTGAATGTTTTACATCATGTTACGCCCAAAACACACCCACTTTTAATTAAGAGAAACAGTTCATGCCTTTTGTTAGTTTTGAGCTGCACAACAAGGCGTGTTTTTTTTTTTTTAGCATCCTCAGATACCAAAGACACAATGACACGCCCTAAATCAAGCTGCGGCATGCGCAATTAGTCAGTTTAACGTTTCTTAATCAAATTTTCTGAACGCTTTAAATGTAAAAGTGTAAAATTGTATGTAAATACTCGTTCTTTTTTATGTAGTGCATGAAAATGAAAAAATATATATATTTTCTTTATTTTTGGATTTTTCCATTT
Source organism: Astyanax mexicanus (assembly GCF_023375975.1). Classification (NCBI taxonomy): domain Eukaryota; kingdom Metazoa; phylum Chordata; class Actinopteri; order Characiformes; family Acestrorhamphidae; genus Astyanax; species Astyanax mexicanus. The sequence goes on from NC_064425.1 coordinate 6,022,460, forward strand.
TTGTTTTTTGCAAGTTGGATTATACCATCAGACTTGTGTTACAAGATACAACAATGGACAAATCTGAACATTGAGAGAAGATTCAACTTTTCATTTTTCTTAAAATTCTGTTTGCTGTTTCTATATGTAAGTGCAAAGCCGTAGGAGCAGGTTCGACATTGAGGGGTGGACCCATTTGTTAAAATGAATCGAAGCCCACCCTATAGTGACTTAGAACAACATTTCTGTGTATTAGTTAAATCCAACTAAAGGTGACTTTACAACCTAAACATGTTACTCCACATTACATTTACTGTTGTTAGGAAAGAAATGTGTTTAATGTCTGAATTATATACATATGAAATATACACATGACAAAAAAAATGATGAACTGATAACAGTTAATATTTAAAATAACAATACAACAGATTTTTTAATTATTATTATTATTATTATTATTATTATTATTATTATTATTATTATTATGCACAGGCATGTCAATTCTGTTGTATATTTACATTTTCTCAATTTTTTTTACAAAAATAAAAACTCATTAGCTTAAATTCTTGTTTTTCATTTTTTCTACTGTCCTTTTATTTAAAAAAAAAAAAAGTAAGTTTGAGTTTTATAGAGATTTTTGGCAGCAGTTATTATAAATGTTAGATAGCCCAAACCCTCCTAGTTGGTTAGCAGAACAAGATATTACCCAAAAGTCAATTATTTTTGCAGTATATAGTTATTGTTGCGATTTATTGCTCTCATCACTGACCCTGAGAGGGGGTGCTTTTCATGGCGGGGGTGCTGATTTTGGCGCACATTGAAAATAAAAGTTTATTTTAAAACAATTTCTTCTTTCTGCTTTTTCTGTAGTATCGTTTTTTATTTCTGATATTGGGTGGCCCGGTTCCTACGTCAATGTATAAGTGCAACATCAGCAAAGATGCTCCCTCGTTATTTACAGTTATTTAGTTATTTACAGTTATACAGTGTCTATACACTGTAGAAGCGCTCCAACTCATTTTTATACAAAATTAGAGTACCACAAAGATGGACTTACGTTCTCCCACACTTATCCAGGGCCAGAAGCTCTTGGTCAGTTATAGAACTCTGTAGGTGCTCCTCTCTTTTCATTTGGGTCCAGAAGAATGCCAGACTGCCCCAGTCCTCCTGAACTGAGTAGGGATACGCTGGACCGCTCATCTCCCTTGTGGAACCACACCAACTTGCTTCTTGTGGAGAGGGCACCTGGTATTCACCTTCACCAGGTGAGCAGATCATTCCAGCCTGGCTCTTGGGTCTATAATAGACTGACTCATAATGGTCATAACCCTCCTGACTGTTGGGAGTGATGGTCTGGTTATAAGCAGAACTGGGGAAGGAGTTGTAGAGCTCGACGGATCGCATGAGAAACGTATTTGTTTCACAGAAACTTCGATTTGGAGGTGAATCGAACGTAAAGCTCTGTTGGGTCTTGTGTTCACACCAGTTTTTGTCTCCTGGCTCTGGGGATTGGGTAGAAGACTGGTGCATATTTGCTGGACTTGGAGATGTACTGGTCTTTAGATCTTCTTCCAGCACTTCCACTATGATGGCAAGTTCCTCCAAACTCTTGGTTTGCCACTTTTTCTAAAAACATACATTACATTACATTAAATTACATTACATTTGGAAGATGATTTTGTCCAAAGCAACTTACAATAATGATGTACATATATTGATAGAAGTTCAAGGTAAAAAAAAAGGGCCTAAAGGAGGTCAAATGGAAATAGTGGGATAGAGGAGGAAAGGAGGGGAAGAAGGAAATGAGATTAAAAGTACAGGAGTTGGACATTGAAACTGAAACATCTGGTTTTAGAGCACAATAATTTATAGTGGTGACGGACAGTTCTGGTGGAATCAGGAGAGTTGAGGTGCACATTAAATTCTGCGTGATTTGATCAGCCGTGGTTTTATGTTTTTTGGATACAATCCGGGTTAGCACCCGAACATCCCTTTCAGACAGCTTCCTGTTACAGCGTCCACAGTTAATCCTGTTGGATGTGGTTGGTCCTTCTTGGTGGTATGCTGACATTACCCTGGATACCGTGGCTCTTGATGCATCACAAAGACTTGCTGTCTTGGTCACAGATGCTCCAGCAAGACGTGTATCAACAATTTGTCCTCTTTTGAACTCTGGTATGTCTCCCATAATGTTGTTTGCATTAAACTGTGCTCTTACCCTGCTAATTGAACCTTCACACTCTGCTCTTACTGGTGCAATGTGCAATTAATGAAGATTGACCACCAGGCTGCTCCAATTTAGCCATGAGACCTCCCACACTAAAATGACAGGTGTTTCAGTTTCATTGTACAACCCCTGTAGTTAGTTAGTTATAGGTGTTAGGAGAGTAAGTGCTCTTTGAAGAGCTCTGTCTTCAGGAGTTTATTAAAGATAGTGAGAGATTCTCCTGATCTGGTAGTAGAAGGTAGTTAGTTAGAGGTGTTAGGAGAGTAAGTGCTCTTTGAAGAGCTCTGTCTTCAGGAGTTTATTAAAGATAGTGAGAGATTCTCCTGATCTGGTAGTAGAAGGTAGTTTGTTCCACCATTGGGGAAATATGAATGAATGAATGAAGTTTAACTTATATAGTGCCTTTCTAGAAACCCAAGGACGCTTTACAATTTACACTTTTTTTTTTTCTTTTTTTTTTTTTATACACATACAACCATTCAAAATCAGCACTCATCCACACCGGTGAGAATCAGCAGCCAATAGAGCACAGCATACTCTCAACCGGAAACAACCATCTACTTGGAGGACTGCATCGGGCACTACAGCATTTACCCAGGACAGAGTGCCAGTCCATATCTGGGCACAGTCATACATATATTTTACACACCCACACACACACACACACACATACACAAGCTTAAACAAACGTATATACATACCACACACTTTTACACATACACACCAAGTCAATTTAGGGCAATCCAATTGACCAGATCAATTTAGAGTATTACATATTTTTGGCAATTTAGAGTATCCAATTGTTGATCTCCATGTTTTTGGACTGTAGGAGGAAACCCACCCAGACACAGGGAGAACATTGAAACTCCACCCAGACCCCATGACCCCAGCGCTGGGAGGCGAACATGCCAACCACTAAGCCACTAAGCCACTTACTTTTTAGTTAGCGACCAATTTAGAAGAGCATACCTACCAGTCTGTTTCTCCGATCAGCGCTTGTGTTGACTCGTTTTTTACCTACACAAAAACATCAAAATGAAAAAAAAAATCATACCTGTGATGAGTGGTGATACTTTACTATACTGTAAACTCATTCAAACCTTTTGTTCCTTTACTGTCCTCCTGTAACAAACAGAAAAGAAAGATAGCATAAGTGAAATGAATTCCTCAGCTGTATGAAGTCTGTGTGGTTGTACTGTGGGTTGGAGGAGAGCTCATACCTGCAGCTCTTTTGGATCCATGCCCTTGGCTATGCGAAAATTCCTCAGCATGTCTTTTACTGGCATTCTCACTCTGACACCCAGGTATCTATTATCATTTTTGCCTTTCCTGGATTTTGGACCTAAAAGAGCATAGAAGTTGGCTGTTATATTCATATTATGTTCTATTATGTGCTGTATACATACTACATAGAGTGAAATGCAGTGATTAGGACAGTTTTTGAGCTTTTTAAATGGAAAATATCCAAACAAATGATGCATTTTTGTTATAAAGAAGATTTAGATTTTGCTTTTTTCACAGCTGGAGCCCTACAGTATGTTCCAATCACCCTTAATTTACCTAACATGCACTGCATTAAAAAAAGTATAATCGCATATAATTGTTTCGGATATCCAAACTAAACTTATTTAACCCTTTTAGCCCTGAATTATCTCCAATGATGGTAAAGATGAAAAAAGTGTTTTTTTTTTGTGTCTGTAATGCACTGAAAAAAGACTCTAATATTCTACTATAGAATGTATACAGCAAATAAATCCAATTAACTTAAATATTCAATAGTTTTTTTATTTCCATTGGATTGGAAGTCTGTGTGATATGTTATATTTTATATTGACTTTTTATTCTATAAACCACCCCTAAACAGTTACTTTGTCTCAATGGCTCTAGTACTATTGTTTTTCCAGTGCAATAGATGAGACCAAACTTTAAAAAAAAAAAAAAAAAAAAAAAGTTTCCACTGCGCCATTAAAATAGCAATCAGCCAAAGTCAGACTGCACCTGCCTCTTAAAGGAAATTGCAAGTCACAAAATTATTGGTTTATTTAACATTATGCCCAAAACATACCCATGCTTTTTGAGTGTTTTGAGCAGCGCAAACCATACTTTTCCTGTCGTTGCGATAGCAAAGACACATTGACACCCTAAATCAAGCTGCTGTAGATCACTAATATAGGACCCTGTGTGTCAACCAATTAGCCTAATATTTTAAAGAAATAATTGAAATGCACACTTGGGCTTAATTTCTGGCAGCCTTGTTAAATCTATTCTATATAATTTTAATAATTATCATTTTAATTTATTCCAGTGAAGCAATGTAAAAATTACTTAAGATAGAAGAAGAGAAAGAAAGATATTAAAACATCACTCTGCAAGTTTTCTGCATATAAAGATAATGGCTCTCGCAGGATAAACAGTGTAGCCAGTATAACTAGTATAACCAGAGACAGTACAGGTGCAAGAAAATACAGAAGCATTATTTCTCCACAGCGTTTCAACAGAGTGAAAGTCAGGAATCTCGTTCTAAAACACAAAGTCTTCAACCATGCTTTAGTTAATTTACTTCTGGGCTTTGGGTGATCCGGTTTTAAAGGACCAGAGGCATGATGCTTCCTCCACCATGCTTCACAGATGGTTGGATGGGAGAGTGTTTTTTTCTTTTAAACACAGTGTTGTTTCACTATTGCCTTATTTGTCCATATAAGTTTTCTGAAGAATCATTTGAGGAACATCCTGGTGGGTCCTGGGTAAAGGTATGGCAGGTTTTAATGTTTTGCAGCAGCAGTCTTTCCTGTTGGTCTTTTTCTGTTACCTTTGGGTGTTGTATTTTAACAGAATGCCCACTCCCAATTAAAGCAGAAATGGGCCTAAACTTTCTCAGTTTGTGGGCAATTTGTCTAAATTTAATCTGATGTACACTGAACTGAGGTTTATTGTTTAGCAAATTTTTAAAGCAAATTCCAGCTTCTCTATTATAACACATTGTTTTAAGTCTTTTACATGAAGCCATAGTTCACAACAATCAATAATTCCCAGAAGGAACGGATTTGTGTACGTTTATTTAATTGGTAAAGCACCTTTCAAACCTTAAACACTTTCAATTTCATCTTCTTAATGATTTGAGACATCATTTGTGATAGTTATCTCTTGGAAAGAGTTTCACTTACTTTTTCTAGCCTGCACTGTGCTTACTTTAGGGGTGTGCCATGTCGTATCACATGCAATAATATCGCCAACATTTCTTTTATTTTATGAACAATATCAAACACTGAAATATCATTCCATATCACCCACCCCTAATTATCACATCAGGGTACTACTTTTTCACTTTTTTTTGGCTGTTTTTAGCAAAAGCACAATTCACACTGTTCTTATCTCCCATTATATATCTACTAGAGACAGATTATATCGGTCCAGTATCATTTATTTTACTTTAATTCTGGATATATGGAGATATTTGGAGTGCATTATTATTAGTATCATGACATTCTGGATCATTGACTGAATCACTGTTACAAATCTGTTTTTTTTTTTTTTTTTTTTTTTTGCTTTTATTAATACCTTAGTTAGGGGTGTTCAGTATCATATCGTATGCAATAGTAAAATTAAAAATACATTTTGTTGCAGTAGTTTATTCTTGAATTATTATTTTTACTCTTATTTTTAATTCAGATTATTTTTTTTATTTCACCAAGAGTATCGATATTGCAAAAATACCATGAAATATCATATTATTTCAGGGCCATATCGCCCACCCTTGCAGTGCATATCAATGAGCTCAATAATAACAAAACTATTTTATTTGTGATAAGTGCACAGAAACTCCAAAACCTCAAAAAATTGTTTGATTATTCTTCTTGCAACTGCATAGTTAATCTATGTATTCTAATAATCATAAATAGCATCATTAGAAATGATCCAGGCTGCAATAGTGTTCTTATATAAACAATGATAATACCTAATGATCACATACCAACATTAAAAACTACTGGTAATAAACACAGTCCTAAATCTTGAACCCACCTGTTGAAGAGGTTGAAGCTTGCTTGATGTCTGGAATGTGGTTATGCAGCTCCAGACCGACCCCTGTAAGTGCTGAGGTGGGCGAGTTTGGTGGGTTTGTGTTTGAGGCTGGTGCTGCTGGAAGTGGTGAAGTGTCACACTGATGAACACCATGATGGTAATCTCTCCACTCACGGCTCTGCGGCATCCTCTCGTCGTCTGCCTCCTCCAGAGGACTCCTCATTATCTAGTCTCCCTTTAGAGAGCGGTAAAGCTGTAAAAAAAGAAAATAAAAGAAAAAAAGCAGTGTTTTTTATATAAGTTCCATAAATAGCATTAAAAAAACTATCATTAAAATAATATTAGAGCACAGTCACTGTGTGATATTGTATATAGAATCACCTGTGCTCCTCAGCGAGAGTGTGCGTGCGAGGAAATGCATAGTTGTGTGAGGTAAGGACGTCTTTCAGTCTGCAGTAAGGGAGGCGGGACAGAGACAGAAGAGACAGAAAGCTGGAAATTAGCCTAACTGCCCTGCAGGGGTTCAGCTTCTACCTGTTCTGTCATGACAGTGAAGATGATACACTGAAAAAAAAACAAGAGGAACATCCAGCAACTGTTAAATACACAAGTTACCAAACAATCCTAAATAATTCACTATTTAGAGACTGTCTCTGTGTTTGATTTTCAAATAGGCAAGAGCAAAAAAAAATCCTGATTTGAAGACAAATTATGAAGACAAATTTTATCTTCTAAAAAGCACTCAAGGATTCAGGGATTCAAGGAGATTTTATTGTCATTCGCATCACATGTGGTACATGAGGTGGAACGAAATTGTGATCTCACGATCCAGTTTACACTATAACAAAATAAAAGAACACAATACAAATAGAATAGAACGAAATAGATATCAAGATAAATACACACAAAAAAATAAAAATAAATAGGGAGAGTAATAGGCAAGTAGCAGCAACATGAAGTCCAGAGTGCTATAGTTTTGCTATTGCAGCATGATAATGTGAATTGTGTGCTGTTCGGTTGCAGAAAGATGTGTAACCCCACCCATCCCCATAGTTTTCAATGGCAAAACAGACAACTTTCAATCACGTTTTTTTCCCAATATACTGTAATTACTACCTCCTTTTTTAAAATGCAGCAGCTAGTGTAACCTCTGCTTATATTGTTAAATGTTTTATATCCCCACAGAATTCATATTTTAAAACGTTATTCAGCTCTATATTCAAAAAGGTGTGTAGAGCTTAGATTCTCTGCCCGAACCGACCTGACCCAAGGACCGACTCGAAATCGGGTCGGATCAGGCCGAGATTTCACACCACATTCCTCGGGCCGGGTTGGGTCGGGCTTCAGAAAATAGTCTGAGATGTAGGCATCTGTTTTTTAATTATATTTTTATTTTATATAAAGCTCTGATGTGATAATCACAATGTTGCTAAGTAACCAATTATTATTGTTAACGAAAACGAATGAAGTAACTAAAACTGAAAGTGAAAAACCCTTTGTGTTAACTGAATCTAATAAAAACAATAACTAAAAGATAAAAAGTAACTAACTGGAACTGTATTGTGTGTTTATAAAACTAACTAAAACGAACTGAAATGACTGATAGAATACCCTCATTTTCGTGTTTAATTTATTTGTAAATGCTTTTCACTCCCCGAGTTTTACAGCGGGCGGTGTTGTGCCGATTCTGTCTGCGAAGCGGAGTCAGATTCAGCAGGGAGTCGGATATGGCACAACAGCGGCAGCGCTGCGGCACCTCGTGATCATATTTCACTCATTCAATCAGTCTGGCTTGGGCTCATAATAACAGTTTATGGTTCGGGTTGGGTCGGGCTCGGGCAGAACGTGCACGGGCACGGGCTGGGTCGGGTCAGAGATCACAATTGGATAGGCTGTCTCTGGATGGATAGAGTGCACGTTTACCCAGTGATGCTGAATCAACAGCAGTTCTTAAACAAACAGTAACTGAATTCATATGTACTGGAGGAGGCATGTCCTGGTCCTCACCCTCCTGGTGTTGGAGGCACTAATAAAGTGATAGGATGAGTCCTAATGTGTGGGTTGGATAAAGGCCTTCCAAACTGGAGGTAAAAATGATCAATTTTTTAAGCAAAACCAATAATTCAGACCCACAACATACATGAGTAAACAGAATCAAGTTGATTCAAAGAGTCGAGTAGAAAGGTGAATCAGTGAGTCAGTGTCTGATTCAGTGAAAAAACTGTGAAATCTGGATAAAGTCCAGATCCACTCTCACACCCCCTGGGAACTTTGTTAGGACCCACTGGATTAGAGTTTGGGTCTGGAAGTCTGCTGGAAGGTGGCTTTACAGAAGCAGAGTTGTGATTGGATGTAGTTTAATTTGTACAATACAACCATTATATCCATAAAGTGCATCTACAGCAAAATGTTCGTTGGATGTGTTTTTTTATTTTATTTGTGTTCCTACTGCCAGTTACTGCTTTTAATCAGATCTTTCAGACTGGTTCCTCCAGTATTTTCATAGCGCTCCCTCTTTTAATTCAAAACCTCGTACTCTTAGCTTACAGCTAGTGTAGTTATCTGTGTCATCCTCTTAAAAGATATACACAGTATATTAAGGGTATAATGGTACATGTATTGTTTATACCGTCACGGTACGGGGGTGCAAAGAATACATGGTAAATGCAGTCTATAGGAATGGGGGAATTTGGTTTAAGCTTTGTTTAAATATAACCTATAGTAAATTATAACACTCATCATATTGCACAACTTTACTTCCTTAAAAACTGCTTTTCAAACTGAAAAAAATATGACCTATGTATGACTGCATGTTCACAGTTTACATTTCCCTGCTTAATGCAATACAGGGGGGAAATAAATAACAATACATGGATCATTCTGTAAGTTACACAACTCTGTTCAAAATAAAAATCCAGAGAATAAAAAGTAAAGAAAAATCCAGCAAAGAATAAACATATTACCATTTAAATGTAGACAGACAGACAGACAGACAGACAGACAGATAGATAGATAGATAGATAGATGAAATGGTTTAAATAATGCACAGAAAACAAGTTTATATCCATAAAGCTTTAAGAGTCCAGAAATATTTGGTGGAATAACCCTGGTTTTTACTAACAGTTTTCATGCATCTTGGCATCATGTTCTCCTCCACCAGTCTTACACACTGCTTTTGGATAACTGTATGCCTTTACTCCTGGTGCAAATATTCAAGCAGTTCAGTTTGGTTTGATGGCTTGTGATCATCCATCTTCCTCTTGATTATATTCCAGAGCTTTTCAATTTGGTAAAATCAAAGAAACTAATCCTTTTTTAATGGTCTCTTTTTTCCCAGAGCTGTATGTGGGGCTGATGCTGCAGTTGGTCTGCAGGTTTAGGTTCAGCAACAGTATGTGCTGAAAGAATGAGGTCAGCTGACTCTACCTGAATATACTGAATATAGACCAGGTTATTCCATCAATGGATTTTTTCTTCATATTCCAAGATAACAATATCAGGATTCATGGTGCTGGAATTGTGAAAGAGTTCAGGGTTCAGGGAGCATGACATCATCATTTTCACACATGGATTGAGAGAGAGTTCACCACAGAGTCCAGATCTTAACCTCACTGGGAATCTTTGGGGTGTCATCTTGGAATATGCTCGTGCCATCAGGCTAGAAAAAATACTGTTGCTGAACCTAAACCTGCCCACCAACTGCAGCATCAACCCCAGATCATTTACTTACTGAAATCCAGGTGGATTGTTTTTTTTTTTGGAGTAGGCAGTGTATATACTTTACTATTTTTAAAGATACTACATTGCAGCAGATCCAGTCATTGAATAATCCTCACATGCTTTGTTCAGGTATGATGATTATTAGTAGAAATGTTGAGGGTGTGTCCTGTATCAGTGAGTGTCAGTTCACTTGTGGGAAGGCCGTTGCCTCGGGCAGTCTCACACTAACCCCACCCGCTTACTTACAGTGCTGTGAAAATAACATCAGTTCACCTTAAAACGTACAGTTAATGATCACACAGATGTCTTCTTCTCTCATCCAGATGTGCTGAAGAATGCTCACTTTTGGGTAAAAAAAAAAAAAAAAAAAAATATATATATATATATATATATATATATATATATATATATATATATATATATATATATATATATATATATATATATATATATATATATATATATATATATTAACTGAGAGAATGTGGCACAATGTTTCAGTGAGAGTTTCTCCAACTCTCTGGAAGATCTGAATTGAGATCAGTACTGGAGAAGTACTGAAAAAGAAGTTAAACACTGACATCCAGTGGTGAGGCTGTCAAAGCACTGCTTTCAGAGTTACTACTAATAACAGATATAGCAGAGGGAGTTGAAAGAACTAATAAAGTAATGTAAATGTTTAAATCCTGTTCAATCAATCAATCAATCAACCAACCTTTATTTTGACTCAGAAGTACATTGAGGACAGCCCTCATTTTCAACGTAGCTGAGCATTTACAGAAACAGGAATTGGCACGACAGAGGAAATAATAGCTACATTTAATAATTTAAAAATAACAGTAAATAAAATATAAAGATAGATAAAAAAAATAAAAATAGATAAAATTAATAATTATAATAAAACTTGGTTTAATTGATAAAAAAATAAGATCAAAAGAAAATAAGATTAATACAACAAACATGAGTTAAAATGAACTCTTACATAATACAATAAAAATACAAATAAATAAATTAACTAAAAAAAAAGCAATAAAAACAATACAAATAATAGAAGAATCAAAATAAGTTAAAAAGCAATAATAGAAAACTATAAAAAACGAAATAATAATAATAATAATAATAAATAAGGAAACAAATAAAAAGGAAATAAAAACTAAAAGAAAAACTAAAATAAAAAAGTTTAGAATAAAGTCAAAAATTTTATTAAAATGTATTAAAATCATTTAATATCTATCAATTTAATATCAAACATTTTAATGTCTAACCACCTTCAGACAGCTTGTACCTGTTTTACTTAATTTAATTTATTCTTAACTTTTTTCTTTTTTTTAGTTCTTATCTTAGTTCTTTACTTCCTTTTTATTTCTTTCCTTATTTTATTTTTTAATTTTTTAATAGTTTTGTGCTATTGCTTTTTAACTTATTCTCTTTTCTTTTATTATTATTCCTATTATTATTATTATTATTATTATTATTATTATTATTATTATTATTATTATTATTATTATTATTATTATTATTATTTTATAATATTCATGGAAGTGGGCTCTTCATCAAAAAATCATACTTATCATGTTTCCCTACACCAGAGAGTTCTCCTTTAACCCCTTGAGCCCCAGGTTAATTATTCCGCTACTGTATTAATCAGAATGCAGGAACTTTTGGGAATTAAGGAATTCCACATGGTTCTATGGTTGTAGGGCCTGTGAATCTGAAAATAACTATTATAGAACTGTAGTTATAAGAGTGAAGAAGTGAATTATGGGCTTACACACAGGGTCTAATGGGTTAAAGACAGAGGTGGAAAGTAATGAATAACATTTACTAAAATTACTGTAATTGAGTAGATTTTATGAGTAATTTGTAATTTTTAAAGTAGTTTTTAAAATAGGTCATTTTAATTTTACTCAAGTACATTTTGACGCAAGTAATTTACTTCATTACATTGGAAAACTCCCCATTACTGAGTAAATAATTAAATGCTGGGGGGGAAAAAACTAATTGTCTGAACTTAAAAAAATGAGTTTTGTTCTCCATGGCAGCGCAGCTGAACTTTTCCCAGCAGTGTTTATTATTACAGTTAGCGGGAGGGACGCTGTGTGAATCAGCTGTGCTCAGGGGAACTGGTGTTCTGTCGAGTTATGCTACCCATCGATATGTGCTTCTTTATGGCACTGCGCATGCACATGCAAAGTTTTTATTGGAAACATTAAACAATCTGCTTAAATGTAAAAAAAACATGTAAATAGCAGTTAAAGCATAGCAATGGCAAGTTAAAAAATAATAATGAACTGTAAAACTATAAAAATACGGTTTATAGTCACATATATGACCATAACCTTTTAACAGTAAAAAAAATATATATATATCATAGAAACCTATGCCACTTGTTCTTGAAAATGTTTTATGGGGTGGTCTGAACAAATACTGACTGAAAGGTCCAAATTATTATGTGGATCAATAGTTTATTAAAAAGATTTTATTTGATTTGTACTTTTTAACATCAAATAATTAAAAGTAACTATGTAACTTTTACTCAAAGTAAATTTTTTTTGAGTACTTTTTACTTTTACTCGAGTAGGTTTTTAGATGGGTACTTTTACTTTTACTTGAGTAGAATTTTAGCAAAGTAAAGGTACTTGTACTTAACTACAATGTTTCAGTACTTTTTCCACCTCTGGTTAAAGAAAGCTTTTGGTAGTTTTCTTTATGAGAAATCTGGCAGTGCTTTAGTGTAACACTAGATGTCAGTATAACTGTAAAATACAGCACAGTGGCAGTGTATTATCGAGGAAATACTAATAAAATATTCCTACAGAAACGCTGAAACTCTTGCATGCAGCAAGTTTCAGTAGATTTACTGAGTGTGCTTGTTGTTGAGTGCTTATCATATTATTTGTGTGCAGTGTATTTTAGAAGAAACATTAAAAAAATTATAATTTAGGGGTTCTTACGCTCGCATTTTCTTTAAAAAGGTTTTTATGGAATCACATGCACCCCAAAGGACATAGCTCAGAGAATCCTTTGTATTGCTTTCATTTTTATCTGTGTTTATTAATAATTGCATTTAAAAAAGCCTCTGTCTCTGTTCAGTGAGAAATCTAACATTGCATTAATATACTGTAGCACTAGAGGGCAGAATGACTGTAAATATTACATTTTCTGGTTCTATTTGGTGTTTGTGATTAATAAGTTTGCATAAAAAAAAACTATATATATAAACTTGTCCATTCTTGTCATTTCAGCATGATTACAAAAACGTGAATACCATTTAATGCGATTAAATTTGCAGTTGATTATATATATATATATATATATATATATATATATTTTCTAGCTTGATATTAATAGGAAACAGTTATTACAGCATATTTTAAATCACTACAGCCAGCTTTAACTGTGCTTTTTATTTTATTTTATTTTATGCATATAAAGAGATAAGAGCTTTGCTCAATGGCGCAACAACAGCAGCTTGCTGAACCCCCATATCCAACCCACACAACCCTGTTATCAGTAACCCAGTTCACATATCCCAGCTGAGAACTTCAGGGTCAGAATCTCCTGGAACCAGAGAGGTTGTAGCTTATTGGACCTGAGTATCAAACACACAACTTTGCTATCGATTAATCAAGAAACTCAAAAAACTGAGCCACCACTGCCCGAGTTTTTAACTTCCTGTTCATCAGTTTTATCAGGTTTATTTGAGCGATGTTACACTATTTCAGAGGAACGTGAGAAATTATAAATAATGTTATAAAAGACTGATCCGTACTTACAAGAGGAGTGCATTAAGTACTCATGAAGGGGAGTCTGTGAGCACACTTCACTCTAAGAAATATAAGTACAGATTTGTACCTAAAAGAGTACAAAGCTTGTCGCTGGGGCTGTACGTTATATTGTGGGTTTTTGTACCCATGGTTTTTGTGCCAGTAAAGATTATAAAGATTATGAACATTATCATCAACTAAATATGGCTCAAAAACTTGATGATCCAAAATTGTCTGGCTTTCAAATAAAAAATGTGCAATTTAAATATATACTGTTCATTAGTACAGTAATACAGTATACTGAATGTACCCTTTGGCTGCAGGTTAAATGGTACACATTTGTACTTATTTCTGTTAGAAATTACTTTGTACTTCAGAGGAAACAAATCTGACCCTGTAAAGACCAATATTGTACCTTTGAGGGTACAATTATGAAGAGTGTACCTTCGAGTACAAAAAAGTACTCATATCGTACCTCAAGGCTGTAGGGCCTGGTACTAACCAAGGAAACACTCGAACATGCCAATATATAATTCAATTAATAAAGTACACAAATTTCATTGTCTTACTTAAGTAGAAATGTAGGTTATCTATACTTTACTGAAGTAATTATTTTTATATTTTCACACAATTATCAGAATCTGATTATTTCTTCTCCTTACATTTTAAAAATAGCCTCGTTAATCCAGCTCATTTTCATTCCGGCTTCTCATCGTTCATTAAAACCCCTATCCAGATAAATCTCTCCATCCAGATAGAGTGAATCTGATATAAAAATATATACCATTCAGACTCCCTATTGGTTTATACTGTGATCCATCACACCTGCACACTCCCCCCCCCCCCCCCCCCCCACTCCAGCAAGCTTCTTTAATATATTTATATATAATTCCACTGTAAGATAGCACAGAACATCACGATACATCTTGTACAGGGTGAATAATAGGGCCTTAAGTCTCTAATAGGCATCATTAATGTGAGCCTCAGAAAGAGACATGTCTAGACTCAAAGGGTTCACTTGAGGACCGCATCCAAAATATGTTCTTCTCAGGGTTCATACACTTTTTCTAGGGTCAGATTTAAGGACTTTTCAGTTTCTGGGTTATATATAAACTCATAATAATTAGCTATACACCAGTAGGCACCCAGACATGCAATTATATACAATCCTTAACAAGCAGTGTTGGGAAGTAACGGATTACATGTAACGGCGTTACGTAATCAGATTACAAATTATGAGTAACTGTAATCCGTTACAGTTACTGCTTCAGTAAATGGTAATCAGATTACAGTTACTCTGCTAAAATAAATGGATTACATTGCGGTACTTTTCTATTTTTGGTCTTCCGATCCAACACTGACAAAACGCAATCACATTCACATAAATCACGACATCAGAATATTCTATGATTCACAACCTCCTGCTCAGAATGTTTTCACTGCAGAAGCGCCCCCTAGCCCGTCGGCGGGCCCGTTCTGACTATGTAAAGTTGAATGCTTATAAGCGTCAAATATTCTAAACACACCGACCAAATAACCGACTCATATTCTTTAGTACTAATTTAACTACCTGCATGCAAATTTACAACCATCTACATGAAACCAGTCGCCAGAAATCGCCAACTGAAAACAGCCTGTTTTTTCACATTGTTTACATGGGGAACACGCCTCCCCAACAAAATAGCCTTATAAAATATTATTAGTATATAAAATAACATCATATTAGATTATAGAAAATTCACTTACTATCACAGCATCCACAGTACAGCACTGAACCGCAGATAAAATATCCATAAAGTCCTTTATTCGCCTGCTCACTTCTCCTCACAAACATGCGTTTATTTTCAGCGGTCCACAAACCACTATTTTTCTTGAGTGATCGTCTTTTGAACCAATAACGTGAGCGCTGGATCAATCCAATCCAATCAAATCAGGTCATAGCCTTTCTCCAGCGTCACAAAAGTGATTGACACCTATTTCAACCAATAGTCCACCCTTAGACGAAAACATTGGTACGTAATTTTCCCTGATTGGTCTCCTAATGGCTGGGGGCGGGGCATGCCTAACCGCTGTCACCAAATTCCCTCTGCTAAACATAAGTGCGCCCACAGCGCGCATACGTGTGATTTTGTTTGTCATTTCATCAAAAAGTATTAATATTACTCTGAAATAGACTTACATTCATTTATTTTATCACAAACAAACAAAAAAATTACAAACTCTGGCTGTATAGAGACAGATTTACTGGAGAGGTTTTGAACACTTTGGAGACGCCTGGTGGACACCTAATATAATGCAGTGTAACTCTTCAATGCATTGTGATATAAATTACAAATTTTGTAATTTGTTTGTCAAGACCCTACTGAATCAGGAAATGTAGAGAATGATTGACTATTCATCACCAACATCCATACACACATTGTAAACTCTAAATATAACAGGCGCTTTTTTTTTTTACATTTTCTTCTGCATTTGATGTTCTCAAATGGAACTTAAATAATGGAAATTAAAGTGTTGAAGTGAATTATTGTTTACTGTTTAAGATTACACTGCATTTGACATTTAATAATAAAACATTCAAATTATATTTTGTTTGCATTTGTGAGTTCTTAGAAAAGGAACAGATTGTAATCGCATTAAATCCTATTGGACCGAATTGTATCGTATAAAGACATAATTTGAGGTATCGTACATTATCGTATCGCTGACTAAAATAATCGTATTGTATCGTATCGTAATGAATCTTGTGATTTACACCCCTAGATAATCCTGGCAAAAAATCCACCTGCAGAAAGTGGCAAACCTGCAAATAGTTAGCTTACAGTTGTTGTTACATTGTTTGGTTTTATATGGTTATAAGTGTTTTATAAAATTGTTTGATTAAATGGTTTCATAAGTATTTTTATAGGGTGATTGAAAAGGCTGTTTTATTTGTCTATCTATTAACTGGAAGGAAAAATAAAACAATAATATGCAAGATGTGGTTGCTACATTCATTCAGGCTTAAAAAAACGACAATATTGTAAGTAATCCAAAGTAATCAGATTACGTTACTCACTTGAAGTAATGTAACTGATTACGTTACAAATTACATTTTGAGTGATGTAATCAGTAATCTGTAAGGGATTACATTTTAAAAGTAACCTTCCCAACACTGTTAACAAGTTATATATCAGTATACCCCCTTATATATAATCTTAAACCATTAAAGCAGGGGTGGTAAAATGATTAGCTGTACGAGTCAGCTCCCACATTTCCCACATTATCATACACTGATGGTCATTTTAAGCAACTGATTTTATTTCTCCATCTAACAAGCTAAATATTTAGTCAAATTGCTTGTTTTCAAGCATTTTTTAAAGTATTTTAAGCACCTGTATGAACCTTTTCTTCTGGAACAGACCTCAAATCTGTACTTCAAGATCAGACTTCCCACTGATCTCTTAATAAAGTGCAGACGATTGGGTTTTAAGGATCAGATTGTAAATATGTATTTCGAGACCATATTCAGTTCTAAAATGTGCACTTCACGTCTAGAACCTAAATGCATATTTTAAAATAAAATAAAATGTGTGATTCAACATTGGACCCAAACTCTGCACATAAAACCAGATTTAAATCATTTATTTTCTCTACTTTTATAACATTTCTTCCACAATTTGTAAGACCAATTCTAAAAGGGTGAAGACCACCACATGCCTCCTCTGATACATGTGAAACTAACCAACTGCATCATCAGGGCAGCCAGCACACCCTGCTCCTATACATCAGCTAATAAAACACCTGTGCTGACCAACATCAGCCTAGGAGTGATGTGGACAGAGTGCCATCTACCCACCCAGAGAGAGCAAGGCCAACTGGCCTCTCTCGAACTCCGGCTGCTGATGCCGAGCAGCATGATCTAGGATTCAAAGCAGCGATCTTCAGATCACAGTGCAGGATTTTGTTTTGTTGGACCACCTGAAGCTCTAAAATGTGCACTTGACTAGACAACAAGCCTGAATATGTGTACTTATAGGACTAGACCCAAAAATGGTCAAATGCTTGGCTCACATTCAAACAACCAAAGCTGCATGTTCCAACACTCCCTAGTTGCTGAGTTACATAAGGCAATTGCCCCAAGATGTTTTTTGCCAGCACCCCGGTTGCTGAGTATAATACGGCACCTGGCCTGAGGTAATCATCCCGCACTTTCTGATTGCAGAGTATAAACCACATTTGGCCCATTTACACATAGCTGAAGTCAATACATCAGCCAAGGTGGTGAACACCTTTCTGCAGAATTAAAACCAACATTAATTTACTTCCAGTCTCTATAACAAAACAGTGTTTTAGCCAGATTAAATTCGTTTTTAATGTATTGTGGTTTGTTACAAGATTGACGGCTACTATTTTCCAATTTTAGCTTGGAAACTGTATCTACACAGATTAGCAAAAATAACTCTGGTCATTTCCATAAGCTGGTTTTTTTCTCATGCTTAATGCACATTCGAGCTGCATGTGCTAACACCCCGGTTGCCAAGTATAGTATGAGAAATGACCAAAGCTGCATGTTCCAACACTCCCTAGTTGCTGAGTTAAATAAAGCAATTGCCCCAAGATGATTTTTGGCAGCCCCCCGGTTGCTGAGTATAATACGGCACCTGGCCCGAGGGAATCATCCCACACTTTCTGATTGCAGAGTATAAACCACATTCAGCCCATTTACACATAGCTGAAGTCAATACATCAGCCAAGAAGGTACAAGACTTTTTATAACAAAACAGTGATTAGTGAACTTTAGGGTCATAACCAGTGTGGAATTTTTAATAATCTATGAGTTCAGTGTATTGCCCTCGTGCTCTGTACAGCTCTGGGCTTTATGAGGACTTTGAAAGGTGTTTTAGCGAGATTAAATCAGTTTTTAATGTATTGTGGTTTATTACAAGATTGACCGCTACACAGCAAAAAGGCAAGTGTTAAATCAACTCCCACAGAGTTGATTTTAACTCTTTTTCAGGGTTTATATAGCTCCACACTCTTTGGAGTTAAATCAACACTCAAAATAGTTAAACGTCTAACACCTTGCCAGAGTTCCTTTTTAACTCGCATTTGTATTTCTTTAACTTCCTAAATTGTTACACTAACACTGGAAAGAGTTAAAAAAAATTATAAATGAGAAGAAGATTAGTCAATTGATATGACTTTTTATTATTTAATTCTTATTCAGGACAGGTTAGGGTGTAATTTTCCATTGTATTTCTTAGTGCATTACCAACACTTATGATTGAAATTGAGCCAATCATAATTTACTGTACAAAGGATGGTAACTTGCTCTTATAGCCTACAATATATTAGCTAGACAAACAACCATTAAACAAAATATAACAGAATACCCAATGGAAGGAGCCCTGGTGGGCAAGATTTCACACTGATGGTAAGTTAGGATCTGGGGGACACACCCATTATGCAAATAACGTGTTTAACTGGGCGGAGTTTAATTAAATCTCTGAGGAGTTGGCCAGTATTTATTGGGTTTAGTGGGATTAACACTGAAATATTCAACTCTGTCAAATAACTCCCACACTGAACACCATTTAACTCTGAAAGAGTTAAAATCACACTTTGAGAGTGAAAATCAACTCTCAGCTGTTTAACTCTGTTTAAATTTTAGCTTGGAAACTGTAACTACACAGATAGCAAAAATAACTCAGGTCATCTCCATAACCTGATTTTGGGCCAAATGCTTGGCTCGCATTTTTGCAGGGGAAAAAAACAACACTAATTTTTACTGGCAGATGTATTGACTTCAGCCATGTGTAAATGGGCAAAATGTGGTTTATACTCTGCAATCAGAAAGTTGGCAAAAAAAAGTGTGAGATGATTCCCTCGGGCCAAGTGCAGGTATTATACTCAGCACGGGTTTTGGGGCAATTCCCTTATAAGGAGGGAAGAAGTGTTGGAAAATGCGGCTTTGGTCGTTTCTCATATTATACTTGGCAACTGGGTTGTTTGCACATGCAGCTCGAATGCGAGCCAAGCATTTGGATCAAAATCAGGTTATGGAAATGACCTGAGTTGTTTTTGCTATCTGTGTAGATATGATGCAGCTGCAGCTTTTTAAAATTAAAAACAGATTTAATCTGGATAAAACGCATTTCAGAGTCCTCATAAAGCACAGAGCTGTACAGAGCACGAAGGCAATACGCTGAAACTAACAAGCCTTTTTGCAGGGTAAAGACCAACACTAATTTACTGTTAGTCTCTATAACAAACCAGTGATTAGTGGACTTTAGGGTCATAAGCAGAGTGTAATTTTTAATAATCTATGAGTTCATCGATTGACCTTGTGCTCTGTACAGCTCTGTGCTTTATAAGACAGTGCCAGAGCTTATCCCTGCACGGCTCAAGTCACAGTTTGTCCCCTGATTCATTCCTTGGGATTGGAGTTGAGATCCTGGTCTCTGAATTCCCCTGAATTGTAATCACTTTTAGCTAGAAACGGTTGAACAGGTCTGATGAGTGCTAAAATATTAGCCCACAAAGATTAACTAAATGTGCCTGATGGGGAGGGGTGGGGGTTTGGGGTTCTGGATTAATGAGCGATGACCCTGAAAAAAGGATTCTCTGCAGGTTTAGAACAAATGATTTTTTTTAATCTAAAGGACGTTATTGATGACTTGCTATTGTGAAAACAAACACAGCCGTGTGTTGACGGCTCTAGTCATGCATTTTTTGGAGTGGGTTATGATTAACGGGTATGGGCCGGACGTGCCCGAGCTTGCAGCTGCCGCACAGGTTACAGCACAAGCGCTGAGCAGAACTTGACATTGCCCTCATACAGGAATCTTTCAGCGTGAAAAGCTTTTCAAAACATTGTTTGGGAAAGATATGAACTAAATCATGTTTCTCAGGGTCGAGAGGTGGTAACACAACTGATTGACAGATTGATACGGCTCTTTACCTGGAACCCCATCGAGTTCAAGTTCAAGAAAAAAAACACCCAAGAAACTTCCTTCTCCAGGTTTTACCCTTCGCGCCTGTTCCAGCCATTGAGTAATCCCGTCCAATTCAGCGAAAGTGTGGCTGCAGGAGTCCTGCTTACGAAGCAGGTTCTGCTGTTTTTTGATTGATGTAGGCAGTGATACGTACAGCACATGCTGATTAATCATAACAAGCACATAACAAGAGAGCGTTCCAGTTGACCCCTCACAAAGGACACTCACTCACTCACCTGATTCTTTCACAATCACAATCAGAAGGATTTTATTGGCCAAGTTCACTTTTGTGCAAGTTGTAAAATATGGGAGTTAACATCATGCAGAAACAACTTCAGGCAAAATCACATCAACCCTCAAAAAATGGGGTAAATGTGATCTTGTTAGTGCCTGAAAAGCTGGTTTGAGTAATTCTAGCACAGTTTCTTTAGTCAGAATGGTGGAATTTTTGCAAATGAAAACAAGGAGATGCGTAAAGAGTTGAATAGAGAGTAGCCAGAGTGAATCGAGCTGGCAGAAAAGCTACAGTTACACAAGAAGCCACAGAAAACCATCTTAGAGAGCATAACATAAAGGCACAATTTCACCAAAACAGGTTAGTTAAGGATGTAGCCTGGTTTGATGATTCCCAGTTCTGCTGAGATGATAGTAGAACTGCAGGAATCCATGGAGCCAACCTTCTTTGGATAATCAATAAGCACTTTAATGCTACATGTTAGTGTATTTGAGTACTGCCCCTGAACATATGGATTATTTCTTGGTGGTCATAGACCTAGTCCTAGTCATAGTCATATAGAATGTGGTGGAGCCTTTGGTGCATCTTTTAGATTTGAGTGTTGAAAGTCATTTAACACGTGAGGTTGTCATGTCTGTTGGTTCTAGCACTACTTCATATCCAGAATCGGACTCAGAAAATGAACTACTGCCACAGACATCTTCACCTGTTTCCTGATCATTTCCACCTGTGTTCCCCTGTATATAGACCTCCTATCTTCCCTTTGTTTACCAATATCTTGTTTTCAAATG
The DNA here is from genome assembly GCF_023375975.1 of Astyanax mexicanus. Taxonomy (NCBI): domain Eukaryota; kingdom Metazoa; phylum Chordata; class Actinopteri; order Characiformes; family Acestrorhamphidae; genus Astyanax; species Astyanax mexicanus. The sequence goes on from NC_064425.1 coordinate 6,044,176, forward strand.
TGTGGAAAGTTTTTACATTCATTACTCTGTAGGTAAAAGTTTAGATACTAGGGTTTAAAATACTTCTGTAGAAGTTAAAGTATCAACTCAAGCTTTTTACTCTTTAAGTAAAAGTGTAAAAATTATGGTTTCTACACTACTTAAAGTATAAAAGTAAAAGTAATGTAAGGGGGACAAATCGCATTAGGGACAAAAGTTTAGGTGGCACAGTCCCATAGTGCCCTACCCTTTATTCTGTTTTTTTTTTTTTTCATTTTTATGAGATAGGAAGATAAAAAAAAATAACTGTACAATAAAAGCACTCCAAATAATTCAGACAGAATTTTTTTTTTTTAAATGCTTTGGAGTGAAGTGATGATGGGGATGATAGAGTTAAAGCTTTCACTGCTAAGTCAGTAGTAAAAGTCAGAAGTAATTCCACACTGATTAGGTCACCAGATGCTTTATGTATGGGCCATAGGTGTGTGACTGAGCAAGTCACTGGGATTTCATTACAGCAGAAAGAATGTGCTGAGCTTAGCAACAACAAAGTAAGACTACTGCAGTGGATGACTAATAAAAATATAAAATTACAGGTTTCTAAACTGTTCTTAACCTGTGATTATTCTATAAAAAAAACTCCTTAAGGGAGACAGAACACTAACATGTCTCCTTCACAAAAATGGTAAAGTGTTTCAAGTGGTATATTGTCAATTTATTCAAAAAGGCAACCATTACTTCCACCTCTGAACACAATACACGTTTCCACTGTGTGACTGGTCTATTTTCATACATAAGGCACACTGGATTATAAGGATGCCTACATCAAAGTGAGCAAGGGTGTCGCCATGTTTCCCTTCTAATGGTGAAGCTAGAGGAAGCACCTAAGCAAACAAAACTGTAATTCTTAAATATATATATATATATATATATATATATATATATATATATATATATATATATATATATATATATATATATATATATATATTTAAACTTAAACAAGCGCTCAATTTTATTCTACACAGATTTCTCTTCTGAAAAATGTTTATTTAGCTGAGTAAAACACTTCTGTTTATTTACAGTAAGCTTAGATTTCCAATATTTTTTCTTAGGGTGATTTTCTACATCACTAAGGCTGAGAGCAGTAGCGTGAGCATTAGCCGCTAATGTAAATGCCACCCGATAGCGCTAGACTGAGGAACCCTGAGTGTTGTGGTAACCCACGGCGCTATCAGCTAGCGGTTCTTCCCACATAGCTTGTTTTAACACAGCAAACACGCAGACTACAGTACAATATACTCGAAATTAAAGGGCGAAAGAGGAAGCGCTGTGGTTAGCTGCTAATGCTAATGCTGCTGCACCCAGCCTTAGTGCGGGAGAAACTTCATTGAAAACTCACCTTTTTAACTCTGTACTTCAGAGGAATGGCTTTACTGCTCCTTAATACCTGACTGGTAGTATTCATAGGAGCATCGGATCATAAGGTGCACTGTCGATTTTCTGGAAAATTAAAGGATTTTAATTGTGCCTTATATTCTGCAAAATTTGCTGCTGTTTCAGGACATGATTAACACAACGCAAAAGGTTCTTGATACAGTACCTTCTGTACCTTTGATGAAATTCCACATGATTATTTGAATATGCAAATCTCTTCCAGACTTTTTTTTAAATATTAAACATTTCAGTAATTATAGTCTCATTTTTGATAACATGATCTTGGTTTGTAGGATGCAAAAAAATCTGGTAGAAACAGGAGAGTTGAGGTGCACATTAAATTCTGCCGTGATTTGATCAGCCGTGGTTTTTTGTTTTTTTGGATACAATCCGGGTTAGCACCCGAACAGCCCTTTCAGACAGCTTCCTCTTACAGCGTCCACAGTTAATCCTGTTGGATGTGGTTGGTCCTTCTTGGTGGTATGCTGACATTACCCTGGATACCGTGGCTCTTGATGCATCACATGGTCACAGATGCGCCAGCAAGACGTGCACCAACAATTTGTCCTCTTTTGAACTCTGGTATGTCACATAATACCATAATGTTGTGTGCATTGTAATATTTAGAGCAGAACTGTGCTCTTACCCTGCTAATTGAACCTTCACACTCTTACTGCTCTTACTGGTGCAATGTGCAATTAATGAAGATTGGCCACCAGGCTGCTCCAATTTAGCCATGAAATCTCCCACACTAAAATGACAGGAGTTTCAGTTTCATTGTCCAACCCCTGTTTCGGTTGCTGTGCTGAAAAGATTTCTGAGTTTTTTTCTGAAGTCTATATGGGGTGTAGAAGAGGACAGTGTGTGAAAATATGCAAACCTCTCTCCTACCTAATACAGCATGTGCTCTCGCATACTGATGACGAGAGAGAAGCTTTAAAGTGTAAAGAGTGCGAGTTCAGGCCTGACCGAGTACCACCAGCTAGGATATCCGTGATGACATTTATGTATGTCTTACAGTCTTCAGGGAACACAGACGAGACCATCCAGTTTCTGAAAGAGTTACGAGTAATATTCCTCAAAATGAGAAAATGAGAAAATAACCACCCTTGTAAAAGAAAAAAAGTATATTTTTGTAAGTATATAGTATTAAATCAATATTTAGTGGAATAAGCCTGGTTTTTAATCACAGTTTTCATGCATCTTGGCATCATGTTCTCCTCCACCAGTCTTACACACTGCTTTTGGATAACTTTATGCTGCTTTACTCTTGGTACAAAAATTCAAGCAGTTCAGTTTGGTTTGATGATTTGTGATCATCCATCTTCCTCCTGATTATATTCCAGAGGTTTTCAATTTCTTTTTTTAAGTGGTGTCTTTTTTCCCCAGAACTGTATATACATTTAATATATATTGCCTTGATTATATGTAATATATGTAATAAATCATGACCTATATTCAATTGTTACCACTGTATTGTGAAACATTCCTATAGGAAGAAAGGAGAAAGACAAAGGAAAATGAGTTGGAAAAAGCCAAACATTTCCAAAAATAATGTTTAAAAAATATATTTTTCTAAGATACAAAATCTCTCAAGAAACATATAAAGAACTGCCAGAACTCAAATCTCACTTCAGGTCTAAAACATTCATTGGTAGATCTTTCCTTTCACTGAGATGATGAGGCAATACTGTGGGTCTGAAGCAACTCTTACTGAGAAAATCAAACCGACCAAAAAGAAGATGATTTTGAAGTGTAAAGTGAGTCTCCTGAAAAGAATGAAGGTGGTCTCTATGAACAATAAAAGATCAAGATTTTGATCCTTCTGGGTTACTTTTTATGATTTTTTTTTTTTACATCAGCCAACACATAACAGAGCTGGTCAGCATAAACTGACCTGGTTTATTAATTTATTAATGTGAATATTAGTTAGTGTAAACCGTTTGTTTTCAATTCTGTTTGGTTCATCATTAATCCGTTTGGTTAATAAATTGCATGATAATAGATTTCAATTTCAGGTTTGGGTCTTCTTGATCAGATCAAAAAAGCTTTGCATGTTTTAGAAAAATACAATGTGCATGCATGTGTAGTGATTTTTTTTGTCATAAATAACAATTATTTGAAAATGCGGTCAACCATGTATTTAAAATAAAGACTTTCTTGGGAGAAAGTCAAAAAAATTGGACTTGGTTTTAAACATGCTTTTTAAATGTCACATGAGTTTTGGTAACAGGACTGAGAAAAAAAAAATAACCATCTTCAGATTAAAAACCTTGTTAAAAAATAAGTAAAGCTGCCTGAGATTGACCAGTGTGTGTTTATAGTTAAATACATGTGTTTTTAGATTCAGAGTTGAACTTATTTTTTTTTTAATAAACGTTTAATTTTGGAGAGTTATAACAAGTAATTTGCACCCATTCAGTGGAATGTCCCACAAACTCTTATAGTCACTGTAACAAGAAATTAAACTCATTTGTAATGAAATAATTAGTTCGACAGATCAAGAGATTTCAGCTTCTTCTTTCAGTTCCAGTTGTACAGAAGCAGATTAAGAAGCAATAACACTTCTCAAGATCATTTTCTCTGGAAATCTTGACTTATGTGGAACCATAAGAAACCACCATAGCAACCACCTAGCAGCCACCACAGATACCATAGCAACACCATAGGAACCACCTAGCAACTGCTTAGCAACACCTTAGCAGCCACCACAGATACCATAGCAACACCCTAGCAACCACTTAGAAACACCTTAGCAACCACTTAGCAACTGCTTAGCTACACCTTAGCAACGACCTCACAACCACCACAGACACCAAAGCAACACCTTAGCAACCACCTAAAAACTGCCTAGCAACACCTTAGCAACCACCTAGCAACTGCTCAGCAACCACCATGAACACCATAGCAAACACCTAGCAACCACCACAGATACCATAGCAACCACTTAGCAACCACCACAGATACCATAGCAACACCTTAGCAACCACCTAGCAACTGCTTAGAAACACCTTAGCAACCACCTAGCAACACCTTAGCAACCATCACAGATACCATAGCAACACCTTAGCAACCACTTAGCAACTGTTTAGCTACACCTTAGCAACCACCACAAACACCACAGCAACCACCTAGCAACCACCACAGACTGCTTAGCAACACCTTAGCAACCACCACAAACACCTTAGCAACCACCTAGAAACACCTTAGCAACCACTTAGCAACTGTTTAGCTACACCTTAGCAACCACCACAAACACCACAGCAACCACCTAGCAACCACCACAGACTGCTTAGCTACACCTTAGCAACCACCACAAACATCATAGCAACCACCTAGCAACCACCACAGACACCAAAGCAACACATTAGCAACCACCTAGCCACACCTTAGCAACCACCTAACAACTGCTTAGCAACACCTTAGCAACCACCTAGCAACCACCACAAATACCATAGCAACACCTTAGCAACCACCTAGCAACTGCTTAGCAACACCTTAGCAACCACCATGAACACCATAGCAACCACCTAGCAACCTCCACAGATACCATAGCTACACCGTAGCACACTCCACACCCCATACTGCACACCCCACACAGCCCACCGTACCACCCACACTAGCAACTGTCTGTAAAAACCTTAGCAACCAATTTAGATAGCAACTGCCTAGCAAACACTTAACAACAACTTAGCAACCACTTTTCAGTGTTATTATCACACTTTTCCAAGCCACCTTAAAGTTCGTTCACGAACTTTCCCATTCTAGTTTTCTCTAGAAGTCTTGGAACCATGAGATTATAAAACAGTATTAGAAAAAAAAAATCGAGTAACCTGTACAGGAGGGTATAACTGAGCACTAGCTGCTGATGGAGTACTTTGGAAGGGACTCATGGTTTAGTTGAAAGCTGTTGTTTAACCTAGATAAGCATTAGGGGGGAGAAAAAATCCCTGGCATCATACCAACCGTTGTTGTGCCACAGAAAGAGGAAGTCTGTCTTACTTTAAACTAAAAAAAAAAAGTCCCTTTAGAGCATTGTGCAACGTGTTGGAGCGCATAAAATAAGAAAAGAAAAAAAATAAAACTATTCTAACATCATTACAGACATTTAACACTAAACTAAATGTTAGTGAGGAATGTGCAGCTTCTTACACAACCAGCTCCAGAGATGCTTGTGCAACAGAGTGCAAGCTGAAACTGCACTGTTAAAAAGCGTCAGTTCAGGAAAGATGGCAGCTTAAGGTGTGGTTTAAAGCGTGAAAGCATGAAACATGATTGCTTTCTTCATCACTGAGAAATTGCTCAGGTCTGTATATATATATATATATATATATATATATATATATATATATATATATATATATAGTCCCAAATATGAGGAACGAAACGCCACACCCTTGACACGTTCATTAATTTTCTTTAACTCCTCTCTGACTCCAGGAAAATGGGAATGAATGAGGGCAAAAGGCAAAATCAGGAACGCTAATGCTAAACCAATCACAGCGTATTAATCGCACTCCATTACCTCCATTAGATTTTATAGACTGGGCTTTACTGTGTAAATGACCTTGAAAAATTATGTTTTATTCTGTTGTCTTAACCATATGAAGCTCTCTCTACAGTAAAGAGGGGGGTTACTCAGTAGTTCTGGACCTGGAAGACCCAGTAGGGGGCACTCCTTACAATAATGTCAAACTCCAAGATACATCCAAGATACATCTTTTAAAACAATGTCTTTATTAGATTTTTAAAAATAAAAGCAGAAGAAATTAAAGCAGATTATTATTACTTTTATAAAGAAAGCTTACACAACTTACCAACAACACACAAAAAAAGGAGGAACATAAATGTTAATGGATTTTTCTTTGTAGAATTGTTACACTGCAGCCACATCCAGGTCTTTTGTGGTGTTTCTCTTTAGGATTTAGGATTTTGCTGAATTAAATACACGTAACAAAGTAAACGAGTAGCAAAAATATGAGCACCACACAAGGGTTAAACAAATCTGTATCTGAAACACTGTCTCACATGCTGCACACTGATACACTGTGTATAAACTTTGCCTTCTTCACGAACAACAACTAAAAACCTCATATTAGAGAGAGGAGAGACTCGTAGCTTTATAAAGGGAAATGGATGAGTTAGCAGCTCATTTGTGGAGCATCTTTTGCTGGAGTGGAGAAACAGGAAACAGCTGCTCTGAAGTTCATGCTCAGGTCCAGGAGGTGAAAAAAGAAAAGGTCAGGTGGTTTGCTTTTGCTGTTTTTTTGTTTTGTTTTTGCAGCTATAGCTGCACAGCTGCACCAAGAGATGCAGTGTGGGTACGAGGAAGAAGCACGTAGCGCTATTGCTAATACTAATACGTAAAAGCAAAAAAAGATACATAATTTCAGATTTGCTGCATCTGCGTTGCATAAATTCTGAGTTTCATATTTAAGAAAAAATATAATGACCCCATATAACACAAGCATAACTGCTTATATCAACGCTGTCCAATGAAAAACTCCAAAAATCTCCAAAACAGCAACTTTAGAAGACTACAGAAGTGAGAAAAACTTTTTAAAATTTCAATAGAAGTCAATGTAAGAAGAGTTTATTTCAGGTCATTTTGATGTATTTCTGTTGGTCCGTTCATCAATAAATTTTGTAAAGTGTAAAGGACTTTAGAAAATTTAGTAATTTGTCTAATTATGTAATTAACTTAAAATTGACGCAAATTGAGATGCTTGTTTTTCATTGGACAACAATGATAGGCTGAATGTGTAGTCTATATCCACATGCAGTTACTGGACTGTAAAACAATATAAAGGGCTGATAATGAAAGAGGTAATTTGGCATGCACATACAAGCTGCAGTTGAATTTGGCACACACCATTTGTAAAAGGCACTGGCTAAAAAAAAAAAAAGCAGTTCTGAAAGGTCTGTCTGTGTTAACCATGTGTTAAAGTAAATAACGCACTAAAAGAAAATGTCAGGTGCATAAATAAATAAATAATAAATACATATATAAATGAGTGTTTCAGCTCTTGTCTCTTGGTACAGTGATTTTTACACAGCGTTTGGTGAGTTCAGCTGTCCTCACAAGAACGTCTCCCCTTCCTGTACATAATAAATACGGGCATGTTTGCAGAAGGTGAACTTGCTGTTACTTGTAACAGTGTTGGCTGCAGGCTGGCATGAGTCTTTCTCTCTTGGCCACAATGCCTGTTTGTTTAAATGTGAATATGTGCATGGGTGTGCCCTGGTGCAAGGATTTGTAGTGCTAACAAGCCATGGGGAATATTTCTACTGCTAACACTGCACTTCACCCTTTACTCGTGTGTATGTGTTCATTCCTCTCTCAGCATTTTTTTGTGAAGTTTAATGTATTTGCTTGCCCCGCAGACAGTAGTTGAAGAAGGTGATATTTCTAAAGCTGAGGGTTTCTCAGCTTCATGTAGTTCCCACAGCACCGAGTCCGAACCGTGCCCTTTAGCCTATTTCTAACCCCACTCTTCTATAAAAGGTCGTATCTTACATTCGACTTCTATTTTACTGTCCATAAAAAAAATGTACAGTACATAAAACTCAAATTCTGATTTTGTTGTAATGTCCTGTATTGTACCTTGTTAAAAAAGCAGCCATTGGCATAAACTAGATAAAATCTATTGAAATTGTGACATAAATCCTTAAATCAAGCAAAAAAAATCTGCCAGTGGGGTAAGCAACATTTTTTTATAAAGTATTCTTAAAATAAGCAATGACAAAAGCCTCAAAATAAGTAAAAGTATTTTTTTTTCTTGCTTAACTTTCTACACAAGTATCAGAATAACTTGATTTGTGACTTTTTGTGTTTATTTTGAGCTCAAATGACTTGAAATAAGGTGAAAATTCTAAGTAAAACAATCTTACATTTACAATAATTAGTAAGACTAAAAATTATTATCAGAGCAAGAAATAAGATATTTTTGCAGTATATATATATATATATATATATATATATATATATATATATATATATATATATATATATATATATATATATATATATATATACTGCAAAAATATCTTATTTCTTGCTCTGATAATAATTTTTAGTCTTACTAATTATTGTAAATGTAAGATTGTTTTACTTAGAATTTATATATATATATATATATATATAAATTCACAGCTCTGAAAAAATAAGAGACGAGTTTATTTGATTTTACCAAATTGAAAACATCTGCAATATAATCAAGAGGAAGATGGTTGATCACAAGCCCTATCAAACCAAACTGAACTGCTTGAATTTCTGCACCAGGAGTTTTAAAGCATAAAGTTATCCAAAAGCAGTGTGTAAGACTGGTGGAGGAGAACATGATGCCAAGATGCATGAAAACTGTGATTAAAAACTTTAAACTTGTTTTCTTCACATTATTTGAGGTCTGAAAGCTCTGCATTTTTTTTTTTGCTATTTCAGCCATTTCTCATTTTCTGCAAATAAATGCTCAAAATGACAGTATATCAGATATGTGCAGTTTATGGAGAAAGGTAGAGGAGAAGGACAGGCCAGCTGTAGCATCTGAGGTTTCTGATATTTTCAGCTGATCCTGAGTGAAAGTGGATATTCTGACAGCAGTTCCTGAGGAAAAGCATCAGTTCAGGAGGTCATTAGCACTTCAGGGGGTTTAGCACATTAGCACATTAGCAGCACTGAACAGTCTGTCATTCAAGTCTTTCAATTCCGACAGTTCAACTTGTTAAGTGTTTTTCAGGATATCTGGCAACTGCTGCACTTGACACGGGGTCCCATAACTTTTGGCATGTCAGTGTGTACGAGTGTGTTTGTGTTTATATATATATATATATAATATTAGAATAAATACAGACATTATTAAGGTTTTAGCTCACAGAATATCAGCTGTTTTATTCAAAATGAAGAATTCTTATTACCTTAAACTGCATGTAAGTTTATTTCCATTTGTTCTTTTGTGATGTGTGCTTTGCAGGCAAATGTTATTTAGCTGAAATTGCTAAAATAAATGCTTAAGGTGCCCATAAACGTTTCCACATTACTGTACACTGTACATGGTTTTATACGTTAATGAAAGATGTACATAATTTAAAATGAAATGTGTTCAGAGATCAAATATAGGAATAGTAATATAGTAGTACTGTGGTTTCATTTTATAATCACAAATAGTAAATCATAACTAAGTTCTTTTAAGTATAGAGATGAATTATAGTCACGTATATACAATTAACTTTTACAATTAGTGTTTTGTATATCATTTAACAATAAAAATAGTTTTCCTTTGATCACTTTTCATTTAACACTGGAATACTAGTGCATCTCAAAAAGTTAGAATATCATTGAAAAGTTACTTTATTTCAGAAACTCATATATTAAATAGATATATATCGCCTACAAGGTGATGACAGAACAGGCTCCTTCCTACCTGCACTCGCTCCTGAAGGCTTACGCTACCTCCCGGCCGCTGCGCTCCTCCAATGAACGTCGCCTCGCTTTACCAAACAAACATTCACACAAAGCAATCCAGACTGTTCTCATACAGAGTTCCCCAATGGTGGAACAAACTACCTTCTACTACCAGATCAGGAGAATCTCTCGCTATCTTTAATAAACTCCTGAAGACAGAGCTCTTCAAAGAGCTAATACTCTCCTAACACCTCTAACTAACTACCTTCTACTACCAGATCAGGAGAATCTCTCGCTATCTTTAAGAGACCCCTGAAGACAGAGCTCTTCAAAGAGCTAATACTCTCCTAACACCTCTAACTAACTACCTTCTACTACCAGATCAGGAGAATCTCTCACTATCTTTAATAAACTCCTGAAGACAGAGCTCTTCAAAGAGCACTTACTCTCCTAACACCTCTAACTAACTACCTTCTACTACCAGATCAGGAGAATCTCTCACTATCTTTAATAAACTCCTGAAGACAGAGCTCTTCAAAGAGCACTTACTCTACTAACACCTCTAACTAACTAACTACTTCTAACCTCATTTCCTTCTTCCCCTCCTTCACTCCTCTATCCAATTATTCCCCTTTGACCTCCTTTTATCCCTATCCAAAGATGTTTTTACCTTTAAACTTATTTTACATTGTACTTGACTATTGTAAGTCGCTTTGGACAAAAGCGTCTGCCAAATGTAATGTAATGTAATGTAATATATTACACACAGAGTGATCTACGTATGGCTTACAGCCAATGAAAACCCCAACATCTGTGTCTTAGAAAATATGAATATTATATGAAACCAACTGGTACTGTGTGCCAAGTCCTGCTGGAAAATGAAATCCACGTCTCCATAAAAGTTGTTTTCAGCAGAGAGAAGCATGAAGTGCTGTAAGATTTTGTGGGAAAACAAAACTGCACTGACTTTAGACTTGATAATAAAGACTTGGAGAGACATTTCATCTGCTGGTGTCGGGTTTTCAACTATAAAATAAACACATGCTTAACATAGATCTGTGTTCACATTTTTAATGGAATTACTGATATAAAGCAACTTTTCAATGATATTTTCAATATAATATTTTGACATGCACTAGTATGTTGTGTATGCATCATCCACACTCCTTTCCTCACTGAGGAAAAGCTTCACAGCTGGGATTGGGATCGTTGAGAAATAGGCAGTATTGGGTTTGCGCCCTGCAGCATTTCAAATCTTCTTGTCTCATTTGTCCTGAACATCTCATCCCTGGGTCACTTTTTAAATACTGAAGAACTTTACATGGAATTATGTTTTCTTTGCTTGATGTATGTCAGTAGATTAACCTTTCTAAAACAGATTAACTTGGCTTTTTTATTTGTGTTTCCCATTACCACAGGATGAACAGTTAAGGGATACATATGGAATTATGTAGTAAACAGTATAAAAAGTGTTAATCCTCCACATTAATCCCCTGATCTAAACCTGATCAAATAAAATAGTGATCTGGGATGAGCGGGAACTTGCCAAGATGCCAATATGCATGAAAACTGTGATTAAAAACCAGGGTTATTCCCTCAAATGAATAAAAACATTGAATAACAAGGTGTGTCCAAAATTGGCCTGGTGCTGTAATAAAAGTCTCAACTAAAAACTATGAATAATGATCAGAATTTTAATAATACAGTAAATTTCCTTCATATTCCAACACATTGCAGTATAACATGTTCTACACAGTATTTAAAGATAGACCAACAAAGTAACTGCGTGTATTTTTTACATTATTGATTATGTGGTGCTTAAAATAATGTAAACAGGATAAACAGTTAAGGAGTACATATGGAATTACATATTAAACAGTAAAAAAAAGTGTTAATCCTCCACATTAATCCCCTGATCTAAACCTGATCAACTGAGATAGTGATTTGGGATGAGCTGGAGCCCGCCAACATGCCAATATGCATGAAAACCGTGATTAAAAAACCAGAGTTATTCCCTCAAATAAATAAAAACATTGAATGACAAAGTGTGTCCAAAAATTGGCCTGGTGCTGTAATAAAAGTCTCAATAAGAATATTGATCAGAAATTTGATTAATTAGGAAAAATAAGCTATGTGATACAAATACAGTTCATTTCCTTCATATTCCAACACACTGCAGTATACCATGTTATAACACAGCATTTAAAAATAGACCAACAAAGTAACTGCGTGTATTTTTGACATGAATGACTACAGGTATGTGGTGCTTAAAATATGCCAATTTGCATGAAAACTGTGATTAAAAACCAGAGTTATTCCATCAAATAAATAAAAACATTGAATGACAAGGTGTGGCCAAAAATTGGCCTGGTACTGTAATAAAAGTCTTAACTAAAACACTATAAATAATTATCAGAATTTTGATCAATTAGGACAAATAGGCCGTTATAAATACAGTACATTTCCTTCATATTCCAACATATTGCAATGCACCATGTTTTACACAGTATTTAAAGATATGCCGCGTGTATTTTTGACATTAATGATTATGTGTCACTTTAAATAATGTGTGTTCACACTTCACTTCTAGATGACATGTTTTAAGTGATCTCTGCAACACTTCTGCTGGCAGATTCCTCCCAGCCCTGATCCCCGAGGGCAGCCTGAAGGGGCTTTCACTGCTTAATCTCTGTCTAATCTTCTAAAGCCATATATTACCTGCACCTACACTGCTGTGCTGCTTTGGTCAGACGCAGCTCCAGACTGCAGAATGTGAAATCCTCACCCTGAACAGCACAGGCAGTGAGTTCCCGCGTGGAGGGCCAGCTGCGTGTGAGCACTTGTGAGCACTTGTGACCAGGAACTGTGTCTCTTCTCTGAACAATGTGACACTCTTTACTGGTGGCTCCAGGCGTAAAGCTGGAAAATGATAGGTTTATGATAACGTACAGCTGCATTAAAGGTCAGGGGGTTGAGTGTGGGTCACTGGGTGCTTGACCTTATTGTTTGTGGGTCGTTTAGTAATGGTAGTGAATGTACTGGACGCTACCCTGAAGGGAGTAAACAGTATATCACAGGTAGTGTTGTGACAAGATAACTGTGCACGTTGCACTTTGATGGATTGCTTTGACGTCTTACTTTGTATCCACTGAGGCCTATGGAAATTGCATCAGTTGCATCTTTTTGCATCAAGCCACCGCTGTAGTTTGCATTAGACAATGCTTGTTTAAATGCATCAGTTTTTTAGGAAGCTACAGTAGTGTATTTTTCATTTTGTATTGAGCGCCATGGAGAAAGGCTGTTCTACCGTAACCATAACCTGATATAGATGCAGTAAGTTCTGTATTTCCTTACTTTTCTCTGTTCATTATTATTGTTCTCTGTTAATTGTTAAGGGTAACCCAGTGGAAATGACCATGGAATACAAAGAGCAATGCTAATTATTAGAAAGTGGTTTGTTCTGATGTAACAATATATATATATATATATATATATGATTAATGGCTCAATTAACAATAAATTTAAATGTAACCATTAACAGGCCAGGACTTTTGGCAATTGTCTGCTTGACGTTACACCACTAAATCTTGAGGATTTCTATTCAAGCATTACATAAAAAGCTTTCATGTTTGATAAGAAACATTACTGGAAATCATAATTGTAATTGAAACAAAAAATAAAAAAATATATTTAAGTAAATCTACTAATGTCAAAATAATGAAGTTTCCTGTTTCATTTTAAAATCAGTATTTTCCTGAATACAAATCAAACAGTTTACATCCTCCAAACCTTTAATTTCATTATATTTGTCTAGTTTTTTCGTCTGTTTCAAACCTGAAACCGGAATCATTAAGTGGAGTAGAGAGAAAACAGGCAGCTTCTCCAAGTGTCCTGTAGGAGATTTAAAAACCCTCAATTTTTTTAGAGTGTAAATTATTATTTAGTAATTTTACTGCAGAAAAAAGTATTCTGTATCACCTACACCTGTAGCCTGTATGCAGGACACGGCATGTTAAGGGGTTAAGTGATAAATGTACTATGCTGGATGCTGTGTCAATACTGTCTTGTTCCTGGTCTTGATCGTCTGTTATTTTGCTCTTTTTAAGCCGGGCCTTGGGTTTGTTGGTGCTAAATTAAAATTGAGAAGAGCTGGGACAGGAAACACGGTGATGATCAGATGGTCAGTGAACCTTAAACTCTGAGCAGGTGCTTCCTTTTCGATACTGATAAATCCACTGGCCTGGCAGTTTCAGCTCAGCTCCAAAACTCTCACAAACGTAATTTGGGCAGCAGATTCAAACAACTCATGATCATTTTAAATCATACAATATGTTAAATAGATTTCCATGTTCTCAACTTCTATAAAAAAGTTGGGATACTCTGAAAAATGTGTAAAATGAATGTGAATAATAACAAACTGCAATGAATCGTAATTCTCATAGACCCACACTTCATTCAGAGTATAACATAAACACAAATCAGATATCAGTTTAAAGTGAGACATTTTATACTTTTTCCATTTCTTGAAAAGCATTGACTCATTTAGAAATGAAAAAAAATTAAAAAACCCAAAAATCAGTGTCTCAGAAAATTTACTTTTGGCAGTGTGGGCAGTGTGCCAAGTCCTGCTGGAAAATAAAATCCGCATCTCCATAAAAGTTGTTTTGAGCAGAGGGAAGCATGAAGTGCTGTAAGATTTTGACTTTAGACTTGATAATAAAACACAGTGGATCAACACCAGCAGATGACATGTCTCCCTCTGTCCAAACCATCACTGATTGGTGGAAACTTCACACTAGACCTCGAGCAGCTTGGACTGTGTGTCTCTCCACTCTTCCTCCAGACTCTGCTCCCTTCGTTTAAAAATGAAATGTAAAATTTACTGATGATCAGTGATGGTTTGGAGACACTGTTTTTTGGGGGTTTTCATTGTCTGTAAGCCATAATCATAATCATCAACAATGAAAGAAAAAACACTTAAAATAGATCACTGTGTTTAATACATCTATATAATATATGAGTTTCACATTTTGAACCTGAGGTCTAGTGTGAAGTTTTTTTCACAATCAGTGATGGTTTGGAGAGACATGTCTGTCATCTGCTGGTGTTGATCCACTGTGTTAAATCAAGTCCAATGGTGCCATGGTGGCAGTAGCCACAGCACTGCCCAGCTTTACTACTGCTGTCACTTCTTATTCAGTAGATAAATCAAATCACTGTGATAGACCTGCTTACAACTGGTCTGGATAAAAAACATTTCAGATTTCCTAAAGCTAGAATACTGTGTAAGTTCTTGAGTCCTTATTAAAATTAAACAATGTTGAGTTTGGTCTGAATGCTGTAATGTGTTTAATGTTACGCTAAAGATCTCAGCACTCTTAAAAAAGGACAGCACAAGACATTTAAATTAAGTGGGAAACTGGTGCTTCTGCATCTTGGTGACATCACTTGAAACTGCATTGCTGCAGCTTTTATAAAGCAGCTCACTCAAGCAATCGATGCTGAATTCTGAGGCGAGCGTGCGCACATTCGGAAAGAAAATCTGAATGCTTACACAATAACCAAATCTTTTTTTGTTTTTTGCAAATCAGAGTATGCACATGGGAAAATGTAAGTACAATTTATGATTACATATTTACTGCAAAAGAGAAAAGATTAAATGCAAATTTTGGGCAGTTTTAAAACACTTTTTAAAGCCAAAAAACTTAAAAATAGGTAAATATGTTTATTTATTCTACAAAAGTACATTTAAACAAAATATTGAGATATAAAGGCATATTTTTAGCTAAAGAAAAATTCACACTGTTTTAATTTCTTATTATATATCTACTAGAGACAGATTATATCTGTCCAGTATCATTTATTTTACTTTAATACTTTAATCCTGGATATATGGAGATATTTGGAGTGCATTATTATTAGTATCGTGACATTCTGGATCAAAATTCTGGTAAAATTCTTGTATTTTTTCTTGTATTTTTTAATATCTCAGTTAGGGGTGTGCCACATCATATCGTATGCAATTATTTATTTAAATTTTCATTTTGTTGCAGAAGTGTATTCTTGAAATTTAATTCAGTGTTTTTCAGTTTTGGTGTTATATGGCCAAGAGTATCATTATCGTGAAAACAGCATTAAAAATAATGTTGATAATGTGTTAAAGCACTTCAGAATTTGGTATTTCATAAACAATTCTATTTAAAAATGACATGGGTTATGTAAATGAATCTAAAATCTTGGTGCAGGTTTGATTGGTTAGACACCAAATCTAACCAATATAGGTTCTTGATCTTGATGTTAATTTTTAATATTCAAAAATTCATTAAAGCTTTGTAGCTATTGGTGGCATCGTGCCGGACACAATTCTATATACTTAATTTTACTTTTTATTTTATTATAGAAATTTAGTTTGCAAATTTTTGAACACTGATTGCAAACATTTGATATTTAGTATAAACAGTGATGGGAATAACGGCGTTGAAATAAATGGGGACAAGTAACACAAAAGTAACGCAATAGTTACTTTTACTGGTAACTAGTTACTTTTATAGTGGAGTAACTTAGTTACTTTTTGGGAGAAGTAACTAGTAACTGTAATTAATTACTTTTTCAAAGTATTGTGCCCAACACTGAGTATAAAGGAGAATTTCTGACTTGAACAACCAATGATTTATGAAGAAAAATTATGAAAATGATCAGAAAAGCCCAACATTTTTCATATCACTGTTTTTTATCACTTTATTAAAACATTCCATAACCAGTTTTTTTTTTTTTAGCCCATATTCATTTCATTGCTTGTTCCTACAGCACCCAGATGGTCAGCTGGTGCTGCTTGTTTTATTTCCAGCAGTAATAATTAACCCTGTGCAGTTGTGGAAGTGGTTATATTCAGTTTGTCTGGATCACGCAGGCGTGGTAATGCGCCGTGTTTTATTGTGGTGTGATAATAAAACCGTGAGTAGTGATGAGCTTATCGTTTGAGAGTCCTCTCGCTCTCGGCGGAGGTGTTAAACACCCTGCAGAGCAGTCCTGCTCTGGAGGGGTGAGGGGTGGATGGGGGGAGGTTGGTGGTTTAATCTTGGTATGCAAAACAGCACAATTGTCTCTCTTCTGCATAAAAAAAAGAAGTCTTCACAGCTGCAGAGCTTCCTCTTTTTGAACCCCCTGAAATCCTGCTGTGCTTGTATTGTGCCGCCAGACTGCAGTTATTCAGAGCTACTGTTGACCCACAACTTACAGAGCTTTAGTTTGGTGGTTTGCTTGTTTTTTAAGGTGACTGGATTTAAAAACGTTAAATTACATGTATTATTTTTTGTGATTTCCAAGGCAGTTCTGCGCTCAACTGTGATTTCCACCATGATTTCTTCATAGAAATGCACAACCACAAATCAAAAATGAAAAAAATATATATAATAATCTATTAACATGCATGGACCCATATAAGAGCTACAGGTGTCTGCAGTAAAATAATTTAAAATATTTACACTCTAAAACTTTACGGGCTGCTATTCTAACTTTAAATCTCCTTCAGGACACTTGAAGAAGCTGCCTTCATTAATAATTCCAGATCAGTAACAGGAGTCAACACAAATTCTGCATGTTTGAAAATAGACATAAAAAAACGAAAGTAAAGGTTTGGAGACATAAACTGTTTGATTTGTGTTCATTTAAAAAAATATATTGATTTTAAAATTAAGTTCAAGAAAGAGCCAATTAAAAAAAAAAGGTTTTGTTCTTAAGGGCTTTATTTTTTTCTCTTACATTACTTTTACTTTTATACTTTTAAGTAGTTTTGAATCCAGTACTTTTTTAAACACTTTTACTTAAAGAGTAAAAAGCTTGAGTTGATACTTCTTCAACTTCTACAGAAGTATTTTAAACCCCAGTATCTATACTTTTGGCTTATTTTGTCACTGACTGAATTCTTCCACCATTCCAAATTTATTGCAACCATCCTAATATACACATACATTAGGGGTGTCACGATTCCGATACTTTCGATACGCGGACATTGTGACTGCTCAAAGAGCTGCCCTTTCTCCAGAGAATGTGGACATTCTCATCTTCTTAAAGAAAAACTTGAACATATAAAAATAACAGTTGTTTTGTCTAGCCTCAAATATGTTAATAGTTTTGGTACCTTAAGGAGCATCTTTCTCTCAGATAAAGTTAATAATATATCTTTATTAAAGAAAAAAACTTGTCATTCTCAGGGACCGAAAAAGTCTTAAAGTCTTATTTTTAATGTTTAACTGTTATAGTAGGATAGAGTTCAGTTTGTTAAGGCTCTAATTGTTCTATTATTTTGTACATGACTGTTCCTGTATGTTTTTATTATTTATTTTGTTATGTTGCACATTGCTGTTTTAATAGTGCACACTGCTGCTACCAAAAAAAGCCACTAGATGGCATTACATATATATCTTAATTAAATTATTTAAATTTGAGCATTAGTGCCTAATGTGGTGTATTACAGATCACTTGAATCACTTTGCATCACTTATATCAAGCCCACCTTTTAAAATAAGATATTGTAAATTGGATGAATCAAACCAATGACTGACCATAGACTAATCTAAAACTAGCATAGGCCTCTCTGCTGTTAGAAAAAGAAAAAAGAAAAATCGAGAATTTAATCGAATCGTGATCTTAAAATCGGAAATAAAATCGAATCGAGGATTTAGAGAATCGTCACAACCCTAATATACACGCACAACCACAAATCAAAAAAGCCAATTTAGGAAAAATGCACAGTGTTTCTTACATTTCATTTGGCTTTTATTTAAGTGCAGACAATAATAACCCAAGATATTATATTGTTGTGTGTTATGTTGTAGTGTTTAACACAGCTTTACTAAAGCAATCCCTTGCCCATGTGGTTCTATCAGCAAGAGGAGGTAACAGGGATTCTTAGGCTTAGACTTCCCAATTCCTTGAATAGTTTAATGATATTAAGGGATGTATAGGGAAAAATACATACATCTCTTCAAATCATTATTTAAGGTTCCTTAAACTCTTTTGTGGATACTGCTTTTGCACCAAATCAAATGAATGTCCTCTATATCAACTTTTTATGAAATTTAATCGCAGAATTCTGGAATGGATGTACAGTTCTGTAAAAAAAAATTGAGACCACTTAAAATGATGAGTTTCTTTGATTTTACCAAATTGAAAACCTCTGGAATATAATCAAGAGGAAGATATATGATCACAAGCCATCAAACCAAACTGAACTGCCTGAATTTTTACACCAGGAGTAAAGCAGCATAAAGTTATCCAAAAGCAGTGTGTAAGACTGGTGGAGGAGAACATGATGCCAAGATGCATGAAAAAAAAAACTGTGATTAAAAACCAGGGTTATTCCACCAAATATTGATTTCTGAACTCTTAAAACTCTTTAAGAATATGATCTTGTTTTCTTTGCATTATTTGAGGTCTGAAGGCTCTGCATCTTTTTTGTTATTTCAGCCATTTCTCATTTTCTGCAAATAAATGCTCTAAATGAGAATATTTTTACTTGTAATTTGGGAGAATTGTTGTCTGTAGTTTATAGAATAAAATGTTCATTTTACTCAAAGATAAACCTATAAATAACAAAATCAATCAGAGAAACTGATTCAGAAACTGAAGTGCTCTCTTCATTTTTATCCAGAGTTTTCTTTTACTTATTTTTTATATTTGTGTTTTTCATGCTGTCCCAAACTTCTGGGTGTTAGTCTAAAAGTGCTATAGCACACTTAAAGTGTAGGAGTGGGAGATAGGAGAAGGTTGTGTTGAGTTTGTTTATTTTTCCTGGTCGGTTATTAAGTGATTTATGCAGTTTTTCTGTGTGGTCTGAACTCTTACTGAAATTCCTTCAGTTTCATTAGAGAGAAAGATAAGCAGTGGTCTTGCCTTGTGCACTACCTATTAAGTCAGTGATGGATGTTCAGTCAGTGCAATAACAAGATTTTCTACAGAAATTCAGTTTAATAATACTGTATATACATGGCAAAAAAATATATATTTACAAAAACAAGAAAAATGCATTTAAACATTGAGAAATATGTGCTTATACACACTAAAAAAACAGCTTGGTACCATTTAATCAGTCAAAAGGTACATACGTATCACACATATCACAATTCTGTATCACTGTGCTAATAAACAATATACAGCTCTGGAAAAATTAAGAGAGCACTTCAGTTTCTGAATCAGTTTCTCTGATTTTCTTATTTATAGGTTTATGTTTGAGTAAATTAACATTGTTGTTTTATTCTATAAACTACAGACAACATTTCTCCCAAATTCTAAATAAAAATATTGTCATTTAGAGCATTTATTTGCAGAAAATGAGAAATGGCTCAAAAAAACAAACAAACAAAAAAACAGATGCAGAGCTTTCAGACCTCAAATAATGCAAAAAAAAAGTTCATATTTATAAAGTTTTAAGAGTTCAGAAATCAATATTTATTGGAATAAATCTGTTAAACACAGTTTTCATACATCTTGGCTTGTTCTCCTCCACCAGTCTTACACACTGCTTTTGGATAACTTTATGCTGCTTTACTCCTGGTGCAAAAAAATCAAGCAGTTCAGTTTGGTTTGATGGTTTGTGATCATCCAGCTTCCTCTTGATTATATTCCAGAGGTTTTCAATTTGGTAAAATTAAAAACAAATCATAATTTTTAATTAGTCTCTTATTTTTTCCAGAGATGTATATTTTAATTATATATTTTTCCTTTTTAAAGCCAGACAATTTTGGATCATCACATTCTTGATACATATTCAGATAATGGTAATGTTTAAAATCTTTAAAACCTTTACTAGTACAAAAAGACTGAAACTGAAAGGTCCTCTATTGGACCTTAATATAAGGTGCAGCTCTATTTTTCTTAGTGTGTATTGATAAACTGATGTATGGTATATGGTATTGTATATTAATGCCAATTGTGTGAGCTAGGATTTTTTTAATAAGAAAAAATAATCTAAAATTACACATTTGGACACAAGAACCTGAACAACCTGACTGGTGACTTTTTGCTTATTTTGAGATTGGATAAAAGGTGAAATAAAAAAGTGCACTCATATTTATAAATGTTCTTATAACATTGTGCTTCATCAGAGATGCCAAGTATCTAAGTATAAATATTTTGTTACCTTATTAAAGTAGAAATGTTGGTTTTCTGTACTTTACTGGAGTAATTATTTTTCAGCTTCTACTCCTTAAATTTTAAAAATAGCCTTGTTACTACTATTTCATTTCAGCTCGTTTTCATTCCGGCTTCTTATCGTTCAATAAAACCCCTATCCAGATAAATCTCTCCATCCAGATAGAGTGAATCTGATTGTTATTGGATGTATAAGAGAAGTATAAACGTATACCATTCCCACTCCCTATTGGTTTATACTGTGATCCATCACACCTCATCACCACATCACACTCCAGTAAGAACATAGCAGATGTATGTAGTCTAGTATGAAGATGATCCGTGCAGAGACTCAAGAGAACTCCAGATAAACTCCTGTGCAACTAATCTTTATTTTGAGATTTCATAAAAGGTGAAATAAAAAAGTGAGACTTCCAAAAATAAGCAAAACAATCTTAGACATTTAATGCTTGATAAGACACAATTCTTACGATAGAAAAAAATAAGATTTATTGTCTTGAAAATGAGTTTTCAATTTTACTTGTTTAGATTTTATTTGGTGGACGTTTAACCTCCTCAATAGGGGAACAAATAAATTCCTTAAGGAACATTTTAGGGTTCTTCAGTTTGAAACTATTGAGTGCTTTTAAGAACCTTTAAAAACTTATTTGAGGTTCCTTAAAGCAAATTGGAAAAAAAAAGGTCACACTAATATTTGGTTGAACCGTCTTTAGCTTTGATTGCAGCTTTACACATTCACTGTGTCATTGTTTCAATAAGCTTTTGCAGTGTCACAAGATTTATTTCAATCCAGTGTTGCTGGATTCATTTTTCACCAAGATCTTGCAGCAGCATTGATGATGGTAGAGTCTGACCACTGCACAAAGCAGCTCTTCTCCATCCAGCACATCCCAAAGATTCTCAGTGAGGTTAAGATCTGGACTCTGTGGTGAACTCTCTCTCAATCCATGTGTGAAAATGATAAAATGATGATTTCATGCTCCCTGAACCCTGAACTCTTTCACAATTCCAGCACCATGAATCCTGGTATTGTCATTTTGGAATATGAAGAAAAATAAATCCATTGATGGAATAACCTGGTCTATATTCAGTATATTCAGGTAGAGTCAGCTGAACTCATTCTTTCAGCACATACTGTTGCTGAACCTAAACCTGCAGACCAACTGCAGCATCAACCAACCAACCCCACATCATTTACTTACTTACATCCAGGTGGAGAGTGTTTTTTTTTTTTTGGTCAGGCAGTGTGTGTTATTGTAGTGCTTTTGTGTATTATTTCTAATTACTGTAACTGTTGTTATTTCAGGTGTAGCTTTAGTTTCTGGTCAATCTTTGTTTATGTGCTGCTTTCTTAGCCCCGACTTACTTGTAAAAGAGTTTTTTTCATATATATCAATTTGGCAACCCTGATTAAATAAAGGTAAATAAAATAAAATAAACAATAGTATGCTGCATAGTGTTTTTAGCCTTCAGGCAGTGTCACGTCAGCTACAGCGGATCTTTGATCTTTGCTGATTTGACAGTGAAAAACTGAGTTTAAGCCGTTGTTGGGCTGGAGAACGTGACAGGTGGTTCTTATCATCATGATGGATTACATTCATGAGAAGACAACATCAGTACGAGCTAGAACAGTGAAGAACATGTAAATATCTTAAACATTTATCAGAAGAAAACTGTACATCGCATGAGAGTGTGCACCACTGTACAAGAACAGCTAACAGTCTTTGATTACTAGAATGTTCTCTGAAGGTTGCGATTAACGTTCTTAGAATGTTCACTCTGTCTGGATGTTGTCTGGATGTTCTCAGAATGTTTTTATTTGACGTTTTTAAACATATTGATACAGTTGTTGCAACGTCACTTGTGTCACTTGTGTCAATGTATCAATTTTCATTTTAAAGAATGTTACTTTTTTTTCCCATTTTCTCCCCAATTTACACGGCCAATTACCCAACCCACTCATTAGGACTCCCCCTATCACTAGTAATGCCCCAACACACCAGGAGGATGAAGACTAGCACATGTTTCCTCCGATACATGTGAAGTCAGCCACTGTTTCTTTTTGAACTGATGCTGATGCAGCATTACAGAGTAGCATCACAGCGCTAACGCTGGGAGGAAAGCGCAGCGGCTCGGTTCCAGTACATCAGCTCACAGACGCCCTGTGCTGCAGACATCACCATAGGAGTGATGTGGGGATAGCGCGCCATCTACCCACCCGGAGGGAGCAAGGCCAATTGTGTTCCCTCTGAGCGCCGAACATTTACATAATGTTGGTGTTTGACTAGGTGGGAATGTCGTGCAAATCATTATTATGTCACACATTTCCAGAATGTTCCTGGAACATTATTTAGCAACATGACAGGCTAACCTTCCTGAAACCTTTTCTAAATATTTATAAATGTTCTTATAACATTGTGCTTCATCAGAGATGCCAAGTATAAATATTTTGTTACCTTATTAAAGTAGAAATGTTGGTTATCTGTACTTTACTGGAGTAATTATTTTTCAGCTTCTACTCCTTAAATTTTAAAAATATCCTCGTTACTCCTATTTCATTTCAGCTCGTTTTCATTCCGGCTTCTCATCGTTCAATAAAACCCGTATCCAGATAAATCTCTCCATCCAGATGGAGTGAATCTGATTGTTATTGGATGTATAAGAGAAGTATAAACATATACCGTTCCGACACCCTATTGGTTTATACTGTGATCCATCACACCTGCACACGCCCCCCCCCACCCCACACATTCCAGTAAGAACATAGCAGATGTATGTAGTCTAGTATGAAGATGATCCTTGCAGAGACTCAAGAGAACTCCAGACAAACTCCAGTCCAACTAAACTTTAACTTTAATATATTTACATTCTACTAAATAAAATACATTATTTTGCAATCAGCATATATGCAGCTGAAACATTAGGGAACAGCCTAGTGCATCCCAAATTATATTATCAACATTAACATTTTAATATTTTAACATTATAGTCATTATGGCTTTTAGAAAAATGTGTTTTGGGGAGGCTGGGTGTAGCGCACTATAGAACTATAGGACTATAGGGCGTGGCCTAAGCTTCTGTTCTTAATGGCTTTATTTTTTCCCCTTACATTACTTTTACTTTTATACTTTAAGTAGTTTTTAATCCAGTACTTTTTTAAACACTTTTACTTAAAGAGTAAAAAGCTTGAGTTGATACTTCTTCAACTTCTACAGAAGTATTTTAAACACTAGTATCTTTACTTCTACCTACAGAGTAATGAATGTGACTTTTATCACCTTTGTGCTTCTTGGGGTATTTCGCCACCATTCCAAATTTATTGCAATCATCCTAATATACACAATATTATACATAATATTCAACTTGAAATGCCTTTTATTAGGCAGTTGTAAAGTATTATATATTATATAAATATCAAATATTTTAGTTTAATGCATTCAATTCTAGGGAGGATAGTCCTGCATGTGCAGTCCAGACAGAAAACAGTGGATTTGCAGTCGGTGACCAGACCAATAAATCAGAAAGATTTAAATCATTAAATAATAAAAAAAATCACTTTAATCTCACTCTCGACATGTTTAGATTAATAGGATAAAGGTGCTTGCACACTGCACGCGGTAGGTGCGGCGCGGTACGCTGACCCCCATAGGATTCAATAGTGTCTAGAGCGGTAGAGCGGTGCGTCGCTGCCGCGGAGCAGAGCGGAAAGCGGCGCGTTTCCCCGCCCATAACCACGCCTCCACCGCGCTACCGCTTACCGCGGGCAAAGTTCAACATGGTTCAACTTTGACCTCGCGGCAAGCGGTACCTCGGCAGAAAACGCATGACGTGAACTCACGCGACTAGAGAGAAACTGTAGTCCAAACAACAATAAACGTGCGCGAGAGACTAATAATAGCGATTAGTGAATCCCCTCAGCTGTACATCACTTCCCTACACTCATATAGAGATAACAGGAGGAAGAGAAGAATCAGAGCTTTGTTCTGAGGCTGAGAAACATACAGATCCACAGAGGCTGTAGAGACTCAAAACTACAAAACACCGCTCACAGAGGTGATGGGTTTTAGAAAACTCCGCCTATTATCAGCAGGAGACGCTTGGCGTCAGCAGCAGCGCAACGCACCCGCAACTGACCAGCGTAGAGCAGAGCGGCAGCACAGCGGAATGCCGCGCGGCATACCGCGTTCAGTGTGCAAGCACCTTAAGAAGTAGCTACAGTGTTTTAATTACCAGAGTAATATTTCTGCAGGGCATCAGTGATCTACATAACCCACATCTGAAGGCTTCTGAAGGCTTTGATCTTATAATAAAGAATTTGCTGTTTGAATAAGAAAGTAATTTAACTGATTAATATAGAGATAAAATAGGCCTTTCCCACCATGTCAGTGTAAATCTCTTTCTTTGGATGGTCTATTAGAGATGTCTCATAGATGCTTAACTAACATCCAGCTTACAGTTGCAAGAAAAAGTATGTGAAACCTTTGGGATTGCTTGGATTTCTGCATAAATTGGTCATTAAATGTGTTCTGATCTTCATCTAAGTCACAACAATAGACAAACACAGTCTGCTTAAACTAATACCACATAAATCATTATATGTTTGCGTGGTTTTATTGAACACAACATGTTAAGCTTCACAGTAAGGGGGAAAAAAGTATGTGAACTTTTAGAACCCCTAGACTAATGGCTTTTCTAAGAGCTAATTGGAGGCAGGATGTGATTAGATTAAAGGATGTGTTGGTTAAAGCTGCCCTGCCCTATAAAAAACACACACACACACACCAGTTTTGAGTTTGCTGTTCTTAAGAAGCATTGCTTAATGTGAATCATGCCTCTCAGCACAAAAGATCAAGCTCTCAGAAGACCTACGTTCAAGAATCGTTGACTTGCTTGAAGCTGGAAAAGGTTACAAAAGTATCTCTAAAAGCCTTGATGTTCATGTGTCCCTGGTAAGACAGACAGTCTGCATATTATAAAAGACATTTTGCAGGAAAACTTAAGACCGTCTGTCCTCCAAACTGTCTGAAACTCAAGAGAGGACGGATGATGCAACAGGTGGTTTTAGTTTAAGCAGACTGTGTTTGTCTATTGTTGTGACTTAGATGAAGATCAGAACACATTAAATGACCAATTTATGCAGAAATCCAATTAATCCCAAAGGGTTCACATACTTTTTCTTGCAACTGTATGTTCAAATGCATGTCTATTAAATGCAACTGAACTCTAAAGTGAATGCAAATGTCTCTCTATTGAATGAAACCCTACACCCAGCTCTAAACCAATTTCTAATCTTAACATTTTAGAGTTTGGTTCAGGGTTAGATTGAGGTTTTAGATTAAGGTTTGGTTTAGGGTTAGGTTTTAGAGTTGATTCATGGTATAGGTGTAGGTGTAGGTTTACTGTAGGTTCTGTTTAGATTCATTTGCATTCAACTAAGAGTTAAATTGCATTTAATAGGAATTCAGTTAAATGTTAATTGAGTATGTATAAGTCATCTGTTATGGACCATCTAAAGAAGTCTCAATAGGAATCATCAGTATCAACAAATAAAAAGAATCGCATCAACTGAGTCAGTGCATGAATCAGATTGAACGAGTTCCTAGAAAACGAGTTCTAATTTAACCCATAAATGTAGTAGCTAAATCCCCGCTAGCCACCACCCAGAATTCTGCTTCAACTGTGCTTTGCATAGACAAGCCCCAAGGACTTAAAAAAGTCTATAAAAACCCGCCCATCCTGCAGCCTAACTGCAGCCAATTTTGCTCCAGCTCTCCACCTTAATTAGCACTTGCCTCTTGGCGGTGGTGCCCCCAATCTGAGGTCACGACTCTACTGTGCCTCGACTGTTCATTCGGCCTCCTTCACCACACAGGAACCTTCTTAAGGTGAACGTAGCTTGGGGCAGTGGCTCATCCTGCAGGGGGTTCATTACCTTTTATGAGAGGGTAATATCAGTACTTCCAGAACAGTGAATAACTGTATATATTGTGGTGAATAATCAAGGCTCAAGACCTGATGAAGCAGCTCACAGCATACTCTGCAGCGGCCACGTTCTCTCTTATTGAGGTTATTTATTTATGGGGGTTTGTGTTGATGTAGTATAATATACATGGGTTGGACAATAAAACTGAAAAACTTGTCATCATTTTAGTGTGGGAGGTTTCATGGCTAAATTGGAGCAGCCTGGTGGCCAATCTTCATTAATTGCACATTGCACCAGTAAGAGCAGAGTGTGAAGGTTCAATTAGCAGGGTAAGAGCACAGTTCTGCTTTAAATATTGCAATGCACACTATAACATTATGGGTGACATACCAGAGTTCAAAAGAGGACAAATTGTTGGTACACGTCTTGCTGGTGCATCTGTGACCAAGACAGCAAGTCTTTGTGATGCATCAAGAGCCACGGTATCCAGGGTAATGTCGGCACCAATACCACCAAGAAGGACTGACCACATCCAACAGGATTAACTGTGGACTCTGTAAGAGGAAGCTGTCTGAAAGGGATGTTCGGGTGCTAACCCGGATTGTATCCAAAAAACATAAAACCACGGCTGAACAAATCACGCAGAATTTAATGTGCACCTCAACTCCTGTTTCCACCAGAACTGTCCGTCACCACAATAAATTATTGTGGTCTTAAACCAGGTGTTTCAGCTTCATTGTCCAATCCCTGTTAGTGGAATTCTACTGGTGGACCCTCAGTCCCTCTCCTGATGTTTAGAGTTAAAGTTGAAAGTTTAGAGGGTGGAGTAGCATCTTCATTGGTGAGCCATCATTTTATATCTATTTAAAATGCTAGTAGTCCAAGGGGCTAACCCTAATCCATGTCTTAGAAGCTGTTCTTAATGTTAAATAATTGTGAAAAAGTTAACCAAATGCTTTAAATAAATAAATTAATGATAAAATTTGGGAAAAGTGGGACTCTCCTGATGTTAGCTTACAGGTTGGATAAGGGTCTCCACTGGTGAGCGAACCTTTTATGAGAGAACTACTACTGTATATTGCACCCGTGAAAAAAAAGCAACTGTACCTGCTGGTCCTATGAGGACAGTGTCAGGGCTCATCAGCATATACAGTATTATTCTGTGAACAATGTCCTTGTTTGGCCATCAGACATTAAGGACGGTATTAGTCCCTGTCTTTGTTTCTATATTGATCTTGCCTGATGGTGGAGGGAAAGGAGCATTTTTCGCTCTTGATCTGTTACAGGGCTGCTGTGATAATAATTAGTTATCTGCATTTATAAACTGCTGATTATTAATGCTCTGGTGTTACAGTTAGGTAAGACAGTGTCCAAATTTTGCCGTAGTGATGGCATCGCCGACGGTGCTGAAAAAACATCAAATCAAAGTTATGATGCAGAATGTAATTGTATTATCTAACTGTACCACTAGAGCGTTAATAATCAGCAGGTTATCAATGTAGATAACTAAGTATCATCACAGCAGCCCTGTAAGAGATCAAGAGCAAAAAAATTCTACTTTCCCTTTAAGCTTTTTGTCTTAGTGCGCATAAAAATCATTTGCTCAAATTAAAGAAATCGTGAGCACGGATTAAAGAAATCGTGAACACGGATTAAAGAAATCGTGAGCACGGATTAAAGAAATCGTGAGCACGGATTAAAGAAATCGTGAGCACGAATTAAAGAAATCGTGAGCACAAATTAAAGAAATCGTGAGCACGGATTAAAGAATTCGTGAGCACGGATTAAAGAAATCGTGAGCACGGATTAAAGAAACCGTGAGCACGGATTAAAGAAATCGTGAGCGCGGATTAAAGAAATCGTGAGCACGGATTAAAGAAATCATGAGCACGGATTAAAGAAATCGTGAGCACGGATTAAAGAAATCACGAGCACGGATTAAAGAAATCGTGAGCACGGATTAAAGAAATCGTGAGCACGGATTAAAGAAATCGTGAGCACGGATTAAAGAAAGCGTGAGCACGGATTAAAGAAATCGTGAGCACGGATTAAAGAAATCGTGAGCACGGATTAAAGAAATCATGAGCACGGATTAAAGAAATCATGAGCACGGATTAAAGAAAGCGTGAGCACGGATTAAAGAAAGCGTGAGCACGGATTAAAGAAATCGTGAGCACGGATTAAAGAAATCGTGAGCTCGAATTAAAGAAATCGTGAACACGGATTAAAGAAAGCGTGAGCACGGATTAAAGAAATCGTGAGCACGAATTAAAGAAATCGTGAGCACGGATTAAAGAAATCGTGAACACGGATTAAAGAAATCACGAGCACGGATTAAAGAAATCGTGAGCACGGATTAAAGAAATCGTGAGCACGGATTAAAGAAATCGTGAGCACGGATTAAAGAAATCGTGAGCACGAATTAAAGAAATCGTGAGCACGGATTAAAGAAATCGTGAGCACGGATTAAAGAAATCGTGAGCACTAACTGCTATATTCTTCTTTTTCTTTTTTTTAATCCACGGCCCCTCCCAGCCTCCGTAGGTATCTGCTTGTCTGATGAATAAAACTACAATCTCAACACATAAAAAATATATTAAAAAATGGTCTTACATTAAGCTCCGGTTCTCACAGCACTACATGATTGCATGATTGCTTAAGGAGGTCAATATTGACCAACTAAGATTCTTCCTAAGGGTGGGAAAGTGTGACTTTTACTACTGCAGGAAATAGTGCTCAAACAGTACAGTTCTCAAACAGTGACTCATGGAGTGATTGCATTTTAAATCACTACCAAGAATCGCTTGATTAAATATGAATGCTGAGTACAGGTGCACCCTCTCTTACGCTCATGTAGTGAATGAAGAAAGGATGGAAATCCCTTTTCTTTAATGCTTCAAAAAACTTTTCTCACATTTGCTCTTTAGATTCATTAATCATCAAATAAACTCCCTCCTAAACACACACGGCGTCTCCTGCCCAGCCGCTGCAGAATTCCCTTATCAGTGTTGTTGTTGTTGCTGATTGGCTGTCTGGCTCAGTAGCCAGTACTTCATTATATCCTGTGGGAGGACTCGATAAGTCCTGAACGATGTCTCGTCTGCAGTGTGAGGTAAAAAATTTATCACGTAGTTTAGAATACATATCACAAGTACAGGACGATAAAGTCAAGCTAACCTAAATGAACTGTGGCGGCTATTTTTCAGTTGTGTAAACACATCAAGTTTGGGCTAACCCATGAAAAACTGTATCAGCAGGTCAGACTAACACTCCTCACTGTCATGGCTACTGTTTCTCATGAGTTACAGCACTGTGTAGAAGTTTTATACGCCTGAACGTAGAATTTAAAACCAATATGAGTGTCCTTGCCTGTAAAAATTCATGCAAATAAAGGGGAATTACAAAACTTCCAAACTCACTGTTTCTGCATGACTTAGTTATAATTATAATGTAAACATTTTTTTCTGTGAATAATGTCCTTGTTTGGCCATCAGACATTAAGGACGATATTAGTCCCTGTCTTGGTCCCTGTATTGATCTTGCCTGATGGTGGAGGGAAAGGAGCATTTTTCGCTCCTGATCTGTTACAGGGCTGCTGTGATAATAATTAGTTATCTGCATTTATAACCTGCTGATTATTAATGCTCGACTGTTACAGATAATAGCAGTGGTGGTGTTTTCGACGGTGCTATGAAAACCATATCAAATCAAAGTTATAATGCAGTGTGAAATTGTATTATATAACTGTAACATTAGAGCATTAATAATCAGCAGGTTATAAATGTAGATAACTAGTTATCATCACAGCAGCCCTGTAACAGATCAAGAACTAAAAACGCTACTTTCCCTTTAAGCTTTTTGTCTTAGTGCACATAAAAATAATTGTAGAATGTAAAAATAAATGTAGAATTTAAAACCAATATGAGTGTCCCTGCCTGTAAAAATTCATGCAAATAAAGGGGAATTACAAAACTCCCAAACTCACTCTTTCTGCATGACTTAATTATAATGTAAACATTTAGTGTTTAGTGTGAGTCATTTAGTGTGAATGGGTTTGAAATGCTTCAAATTGTTCAACAGAGATAAAAGCAGACATATAAAAAAACAATTAACACTTCTTAAAGCCTAGTTTTAAGTGCATTTTAGGACGTTTTCATCTCAGACGTTAAAATGTAGATTTACAATTATTTTTACCCTGCCACTGTGATCGAAACCTGGTCATGCAGCTCGCCATCAGTTGCCAGAGCCCTGAGAGAGCACAACTGGCCTTGCTCTCTCTGGGTGGGGACAGTAGTTGGTGCTCTTTCCCCTCATCACTCCTAGGGTGATGTTGATCAGCACAAGGCTGCGCCTGTGAGCTGATGTATCAGAACAGAGTCGCTGCG
The DNA here is from genome assembly GCF_023375975.1 of Astyanax mexicanus. Lineage (NCBI taxonomy): Eukaryota > Metazoa > Chordata > Actinopteri > Characiformes > Acestrorhamphidae > Astyanax > Astyanax mexicanus. The sequence goes on from NC_064425.1 coordinate 6,075,452, forward strand.
CTTTCCTCCGAGCGTTAGACATCACTAGTGACGGGGATGTACAGCTGAGTAGCAGCTGAATGGGTGGGACAATTGCGCAAAAAAAATATATATATAAATCTTGATTCGTGACTGATAATGAATGTGTATACTAAGTAATAATTGGTGTAAATGTAAATACTTTTGATACCTTTGCAACAGGATCAAAGGACTATCCTTATCAGATATATGCTATCTTCAGCTTGACAGATATTTTCAGCTTAAATTGAATTGGGATCCACTAAAATCTTGTATTTATCAGGTTTCAGATTTAAAGAGTAAAATGATATTATGAAACCAGAGAGAGGATAAAACTATTACAATCTTTTAACCTCTTGAAATGCCTTGTCCTGTATACAGGCTACAGTTGTAGGTGATACAAAACCCCTTTTTCTCTGCAGAAAATTAACTGATTTATACTCTAAAAATTTGAGGAATTTGAAATCTCTGCCTGTTTTTTCTTCTACTCCACGTAATAATAATTCCAGATTAGTAACAGGAATCAACCCAAAACCTGCAATAGACCTAAAAACTAGTCAAACATAATGAAACTTAAGGTTTGGAGGATGTGAACTGTTTGATTTGTATTCAGGAAAATATCAATTTTAAAATGAAGTTAAAAAAAAAAAACACGCTGTCAGTCTGCCCATTCAGGACAATTGTTCTCCTAAAGACTCCACTTCCCAGCATTCTTAGCCCTTGAACTACAATGATTTGACAGAGTCAGAGTGCAGTGTTCAGCCTCTCCCTCTTTCTGATTGCTCATTTCCCACACCTGTTTGCAGTTATATAAATAGCCCCTTGTTCTTTTGGTTCTCTGCCGAATATTATCTAGTTTACTAGCACTGTTACAACGCGTTTTCTTGGCTTTTTTTTTTACCTTTTTTTTATCCACCCTTTTTCGCTTTTAGTTTACAGTCTTACTGTCTTGTCTAGTCCTGTAGTTCTGCTGTTGATCTTTCTTTACCGACCTTGCTTTCCTCTCTGACTACTTTCTTGCCTTATCCTTTTACTCCTGATTGTTTACTCGTGTACCAACTGTGCTTCTGGCTCACTATGTTCTGGTATGTTGTTGTTTATTGCTGCCCTGTTGTTCATTAGTTGTACTGTGTACACCAATCCCTTTGGGATCTGTGTTAACAATAAACCTGTGTTTCCTAATCAGCACTTGTCTCACCTTGTCCTGGCCCTGGTGACAATTTACTATTAGCATATTTACTCTTTTGTCATATTTTCTATGACAATTACAATTATGCTTTTTTAAAAATAATGTTTCTTATCACACATGAACGCTTTTTATGCAATGCTTGAATAGAAATCCTTTTTATTATTTTTATTTTTATTTTTTTCACAGCACTGTCAGAGCAGACTGCATCTAAACCGTATCAGGGTGTCCGAGTTAAAGACCCCGTCAAAGAACTCCTGCGCAGGAAGAGAGGAACTACAGCCAGAACTGTGCCCCCAACAGCGGTGAGAAAACAACCATCCACACACTCTTACACACACACACACTCTTACACACGTGTATACACATTCACACGCAAACACACCCACCATTCACACACACACACACACACACACACACGCACACACACACACACATTTAGTCCTTCCAGCCCTTTTCTTTTTCTCTTCTGTTCTATTACTGCAGGTCTCTACACGTTTTAATGCCTTATCAGATGGCCTGCTCTCGTCTCATTAATGAAAGTGAGGTAAAAGAGCATTTTGAGATATGAAAGAGAATGGAGCTAATCCATGGATTAGACTGCGTTCAGGTGATAAAGACTGGCTGTTTGTTTAGTGTCAGATTGACTGCATTATCTGCCGGGCTTAAAGAAGTCACACGCACAAAAGAGGCATTTTTGTCCGTGGTGTTTGCACACTCCGGGACGTGCCCTGTTTGCTTCCCGGCTGGACACCGGCTCTGTTTGGTGGGGAACTAATAGAGGAAGGCGGCCAACAAACCAGCCAAACTCCAGGGGGATTTTATCCTTATATAATCCAGGTGTTTTTCCGTGTCAGTTAAACCAT